>NC_067116.1:21688744-22288744 GCF_021347895.1 Acanthochromis polyacanthus | reverse complement strand
TTATGTGTGCTACATGAATATTCGCTGTAGAATAACAACAATCAGAAAACTACACACGTGGACAAAATTGTTGGTACCCCTCAGTTAAAGAAGGAAAAACCCACAATTCTCACTGAAATCACTTGAAACTCACAAAAGTAACAATAAATAAAAATTTATTGAAAATTAAATAATCAAAATCAACCATCACTTTTGAATTGTTGATTAACATAATTATTTAAAAAAAACAAACTAATGAAATAGGGCTGGACAAAAATGATGGTACCCATAACTTAATATTTTGTTGCACAACCTTTTGAGGCAATCACTGCCATTAAACGATTTCTGTATTTGTCAATGAGCGTTCTGCAGCTGTCAACAGGTATTTTGGCCCACTCCTCATGAGCAAACAGCTCCAGTTGTCTCAGGTTTGATGGGTGTCTTCTCCAAATGGCATGTTTCAGCTCCTTCCACGTATGTTCAATGGGATTCAGATCTGGGCTCATAGAAGGCCACTTTAGAATAGTCCAACGCTTTTCTCTCAGCCATTCTTGGGTGTTTTTGGCTGTGTGTTTTGGATCGTTGTCCTGTTGGAAGACCCATGACCTGCGACTGAGACCAAGCTTTCTGACACTAGGCAGCACATTTCTCTCCAGAATGCCTTGATAGTCTTCAGATTTCATCGTACCTTGCACACTTTCAAGACACCCTGTGCCAGATGCAGCAAAGCAGCCCCAAAACATTACTGAGCCTCCTCCATGTTTCACCGTAGGGACAGTGTTCTTTTCTTCGTACGCTTGGTTTTTGAGTCTATGAACATAGAGTTGATGTGCCTTACCAAAAAGCTCCAGTTTGGTCTCATCTGTCCAAAGGACATTCTCCCAGAAGCTTTGTGGCTTGTCAACATGCATTTTTGCAAATTCCAGTCTCGCTTTTTTATGAGTTTTTTTCAGCAGTGGTGTCCTCCTTGGTCGTCTCCCATGAAGTCCACTTTGGCTCAAACAACGACGAATGGTGCGATCTGACACTGATGTACCTTGGCCTTGGAGTTCACCTTTAATTTCTTTGGAGGTTGCTCTGGGCTCTTTGGATACAATTCCAACGATCCGTCTCTTCAATTTGTCATCAATTTTCCTCTTGCGGCCACGTCCAGGGAGGTTGGCTACTGTCCCGTGGGTCTTGAACTTCTGAATAATATGAGCCACTGTTGTCACAGGAACTTCAAGCTGTTTAGAGATGGTCTTATAGCCTTTACCTTTAAGATGTTTGTCTATAATTTTTTTTCGGATGTCCTGGGACAATTCTCTCCTTCGCTTTCTGTTGTCCATGTTCAGTGTGGTACACACCTTTTCACCAAACAGCAGGGTGACTACTTGTCTCCCTTTAAATAGGCAGACTGACTGATTATGAGTTTGGAAACACCTGTGATGTCAATTAAATGACACACCTGAGTTAATCATGTCACTCTGGTCAAATAGTTTTCAATCTTTTATAGAGGTACCATCATTTTTGTCCAGCCCTATTTCATTAGTTTGTTTTTTTAAATAATTATGTTAATCAACAATTCAAAAGTAATGGCTGTTTTTGATTATTTAATTTTCAATAAATTTTTATTTATTGTTACTTTTGTGAGTTTCAAGTGATTTCAGTGAGAATTGTGGGTTTTTCCTTCTTTAACTGAGGGGTACCAACAATTTTGTCCACGTGTGTATATGCTTGTAGGAGCATTTGTTGACAAATGTCCAACTGTGAACAGCAGCATTCTAGTGTGTTAGAAACCATTTATTCAGTGTTTATGCTGCTCAAAACTGCAAAAATAAATTGTTACCAAGAAAGATGCTTGATTCTCTTTCTCTGTTTGACAATAAATCTGTTTTCACTATCACTGTACAGCAGCACTTCTTGGGCTCGCTAACAGCTACCGTGTCTCACAGGCCTCAATTTTGCTCTATTTTCTGTTATTATTTGTGCTATAGTTCGTTCAGAACATCCGACAGCATGAACACTGAAACTATCTCTCTGTAGGTTTTCTGTCATATTCCCTTCTCACAGTTCATCGTCTTATGGGCGTCCCTCGGGAGGAAGGTCTTTCCTGGGTTCTGACGTCAGGCTTTATGGGTAAGTAAACAAAGGCTAATTGAGGAAAGAGCTTCCATATAAACAGAGCTGTTGTCACTGTCAATAAGATTTAGATGAAGAGACAAACATGGACCCAGGTCAAGTTTAGAGGTTTGAGAAAAGCAGAAGAATGACAAGAGATTTACTCTTATTATTATTTTTTTCCATTGAATGATTCAGAGTTAAAGGTCTAAAACGTCTGTCTAAAACCACTGACTTCAAATACATCAATAAAGTCATATTTAAAACTATTAAATGTTAACTATTTGTCACCATGAGATAACATGTGGGGTTATACATCAAGCAGTAGTGACCCGATTCAACTCCTGACTGCTGCTGAACTGCCTAGATCAAGTTAACAATGCCACTGTCATTAGCACAATCCATTCACTACAGATTACATAAACAGTTTATAAAACCTAGTTTCCCTCATAAAATGTGTTCATTTTAAGACCAGAGAGACTTCATAGTATCCCACAGTCTGTCTTGTGGAGTGACGACTCTTTATGAGCTAATCAAGGAAAATTATTGTGGTTAGAGTTCTGGATAAATGTCTCATCTGATCTGGAATCTGACTGTCTGACTGTAATATCAGTTCCTCCTTCGGTCTATGTCTCCTCTCCATGAGCAGTACACTCTGATTTTAAGTCAGCAGGCTAATTCGACAAGTTTTTGTAACTTGTAATGTTCTGGTGGGAAACACATTCACCATAGAATACGGAAATAAACAGGACTGTCCAAAAGCCAACTGTTTAAGGATACAGTGACTGATTTACTGTTTACATTCTGAACAATGCCATCTCAGCTTTGTGTTTTCTGTGTATTGTGCTCTGTTTTTTTTTTTAGAAGTAAACGATGTGTATGTCTGTAAGCTTAAGCACATTTTTCAACTCAGATTTCTCATAGATGTCAAGCTAAGCATCAATTGGATGTCCTCTTGAGTTGGAAGTTTCTACTTGTTAGAGTGAACGTTTTCTTTCTCACTAACATCAGGTGCTTGCTCATAGAAAACCTGTTAGTTTAAAAGTGACATATATTATGGTTTCTACGTAAAACTGGCTGTAACTGACTTGAATTAAACTACTTCTGTTTTACACACAATAGAGATGCTTTAGCACCTAAAGAAATGAAGACAGTATGTGTAAACAAACACATCGCTCTCTGCTTTCAACACTCCTGTTTTGATCCCAAATGACTGTCCCTCCCCTGCGTCTCCTTCGTGTTTCCTTTCCCACAAGAAAACTTATTTACAGCAGCAGTGACCAGAGTTGCTGGTTCAAATTCAGACTTGTTGCAAAATAATCATAGGGGAGTTAAATGACCAACATTTGCTGTCCTTCGTGCCTTTGAGCAACGCTTGTAACCCTGATTCTAGTTTGAACCTGGTCTTTCTGATTGTACATGAACCCTTTTCCCATAAGTCTCACCATTTTATACAGCTGCTGTCAGGTAAAACATGTAGTATGACTTTGTAGCACATTATTGCGTTCTGTATGTTATCTTTTCATCAGTTTATGCCGTTAAAAAACTGACGACAGTAATAAGAAAGTATCCACACGAGTGAAAAAAAATATCTCCCATTCAATTTGGGACCCATCTAAAGTAAAAAAAACCCATAAAATTTCACAAAATAACTGGCTGTTTTGCATAACTTGTGTGGTTCCTACAAAATGCATGGCATACTTTTGAACTTGAAAATACCCAATGAATGCATTTTTTATTATTTATAAAACAAGATGCCTAATGAATTCAGCCATCTCAAGTCATTCACTACTTCAAGCTCAAGGACAAAATACGATACAAGTTTAGAAATATTCTCCTTCAAAAAGGTGGAGGTGATGATTTAGTCTTATGTCACTGGTTAAACATGTACATGTACATATTTGTTGTTTTAGTTTGGCTGTAGTTGCTGGTAGTCCTATTTTTGCTGTTTTCCTTTCATAGCAGTTATTTTTTGGTTAGGCAGTTTAGTTAGGGATGGTGACTGGTCAGAGGACCCATTGCTGGGTTAGCCTCGTTCACCACCCCTCTTTTGTTTCTTTTGGCCAGCAGCTACAGTACTTTTCCTTTCACCATTATTTTTACCCCGATTAGTTGAATTATTCAGAATTAAAGTGCTTTCTTTCTCTTTGCCAACTCACTGGCCATGTCTGTGTCCAGTTTATACACTCAACAAAAATATAAATGCAACACTTTTGTTTTTGCTGCCATTTTTTATGAGATGAACTTCAAAGATCTAAAACTTTTTCCACATACACAATGTCACCATTTCTCTCAAATATTGTTCACAAATCTGTCTAAATCTGTGATAGTGAGCACTTCTCCTTTGCTGAGATAATTCATCCCACCTCACAGTTCATCTCATAAAAAATGGGAGCAAAAACAAAAGTGTTGCATTTATATTTTTGTTATGTGTATGTTGCCGGTCTCTTTGTTTGTTTGAGCCTTAATTTCTTAATTTTAAAAAGGCCGTAACATGGAATATTTTCCTCATTTTCTGGCTGTGTACTAAGTTACCTGCTGTCATAAGCACACAAAGCAACTCACTCTCAGTGGTTGTCATGAACTGCTGATATGACACCAGATGTTGCATGTTACATCTGTGAATTCCACTTCTCTCCAGTGGAAAATGTTTCCTGCCGAAGCAAATGTTGGTGGTCATCTTCAGCCATACATACAAAATCCGCCTTTTCTTCATTATTCTTGGGAAATTGAAATGTAGGCTTTTCTGCAAATTCTCGTATCCAGGGAAGCTGCATATGCTGGATATAAGCATGGCTCACAATCAAACTGTGGAACCATTGATTCTAATGTTTTTTTTAGTATTATGATGTTAAAATGGGGGATCATGCATAGTATGACTCCAGTACATCATCGAATCATGATGGACTTCTTTTTTTAATGAATACAATTTAATGTGTTTAGAAATATGTCTCTAAATTTTCCTTTGCATGGACCTAAAATGCAAAGTTTCCCTGATTTGAATGCAAACATCCGATATTAGGTTAAAATCGTCGGTAAACCAATGTCATGAAATGCACTGTTTGTGTGAATGAAACATGAAAGCTTTTTAGCTATTATTTTTATATACAACATGAGTCAGTTCTTTACTAAATGTGCAAATTGAAAGTGCAAAAATCAGTCATGTGCTTCTGTTGCCTCAGTCATGGTGTAATTTGCGTGGCTATATACACTCACCACCCAACCTAAGCTCCTTCTTATAACATTCACACAGCACAAAAATGGACAAAGCGTTGCTACTGAATCTAATCTACTGACGGATAACATAAGAAATACAAGCAGTTTATGACTGCAATCTTAGGAAGACAAAGGTGAGGACAGTATAGTAAGAGCAAAATGAGTCAAAATATTGACCCCTGCAGCATTCAACAAAGACAAGAGAGACAGGAGCATGAAAAGAAGCTTTTTTTTTTTTTTTTAATTTCATCTTACAAAAGATAAACCCATCTCCACTGTCCCTCTCTGTGAGAAGCATCAGAAAACTATACTCAAGTCTTACAGTTTGACCAGTAAGAAAAGCTTGTGATGTTGATTTGTGGATCGAAAGAAACGCACAACAACACACAAGCCACTACATAAGTCCAAACGAATGGACCGGCCCTCAACTTCTTTTGTGTAGATGGGTTTTGTAGATGCTTTGATTCCCAGCTTTTAAAAATCTCTAGTTTTCATAGACATAAAAATCATGTGTATGCATCATTTAAAATTGGACTGCATTTTAATTTTACAGAGCTTTTATGGCCGTTGTGTCTTGCCCTTTGCACCTCTTTAATGTTAGCTTAGCCGTATGTAACAGTTATGTAAGTGTATTACTGTACAGGGCATAGAATCCATTAAGCCACTGCTTTTGACCAAAGTGTTTACGTGCACTATCTCAGGTGCTTCCCACGTTGTTCAGGTTGTACACTGAGTTGTGGAAAGCTGTAAAGTTGAATGATGTGTGCAATTTAAACAACCTGAGGAGGGTGGTGAGAGAGAGAGAGTTATGATAAGGAACGAGAGAGCAGATGATTTTAACGGCCCCTTTATCAGGGCGCATGCCCTGCAGTCAAATATGTGCTGTTTTTTATCATTTGCAAACCACAGGCTCTATTTTTAATGATTTAGTGAACAGAGAACGAGCGAGGTGTGATCTGATGCTGACGCTCTGATGGCAGTTTCTCCATCTGAGATCAGGATAAAAGCAGTGTTTTTGCTGTACAGTCTGTTCTGTAAACCATAGCAGCAGTTTAAGAGGAAGTAAAGACACAGCTTTACCAACAACACCACATCCGTTTTATTGAGTTTTTCATAGGGGGGTGACGACAGCAGGATTAAGATTCATAACTTAACTGCTGACTTTTATTTCTCTTAATATACCTATTATGCTACTATTCAGGGTCACAGAGATTTTTAAAGGGCTTTAATTCTCAGAAATTCCAATGATACTCACACTTGTGTCTTTTGGTGAAATATTTAAATAAGTGTTGGAGGACTTCCTTGTTATTTCCAAAGCTCTTTTGTGTTTAGTGCTATTTAGCAAATGTGAGCAAGTTAACATGTTAAACTACCTGCTAAATTATTTGATAAACACAACAACATTTTCACAGTGTGAGCATGTTAGCATTATGGCATTAGCATTTTGCTCAGTGCACAGCTGCACTATTTGAGTATTGCCCATACATGACCATTTTGGTTCAATTTCACTACTCTCATCAATTTTATTTCATGCTCGCTGGTGAACATAAATTGAAATTTTACAGCTCAATAGTTAGGTATTTTCCTCAGGGGTGATGGAGATAAAAAACAAACAAACAAAAACAAGTAAAAATCCCAGATAGCAAACTATGGGTGAATCAATGTTGAATCTATGTTGAGACCTAACGTAGAAATTATACAGAAAGTGCAAGGTTGATAAAATGTTGAGTCAACGTTTGCTTACATAGATTACATGTTTGCAAACATAGATTCAACATTAATTAAACATTGACCTGTCAAACATTTTAATTAAACCAAAATACAATGTAGATTCAATGGCATCTTTTAAACACAAACTTCAATGTTGACAAAATGTTGTTGAATCAACATTGATCCATCCATCAATCTTCAACCGTAACCACAATTCAACCTTCTTAACCCTAATTCAACATTGATTTAACATCTTTTGCTATCTGGGTAAAGTGTGATTTATGGTTGAAAAGCAAACGTTGACTCAACATTTTATCAACCTTGCACTTTCTGTATAATTTCGACGTTAGGTCTCAACATAGATTCAACATTGATTCACCCATAGTTTGCTATCTGGGTAACAAAGCAAATATTGGACTGAACAAGATACAGGTCCCATACAGTGGCCCTAAAAGCAAATTAATTTCACAAGTCTCACATGTCCCCACAAAATGTCTTTCAGTTTTTCAGATGAAAATTCTACAGTGATAGATGATTTCAGCATGACTGTATAACCCTTGGAGTTTGCATGTTCTCCCTGTGCATGCGTGGGTTTTCTCCGGGTTCTCCGGCTTCCTCCCACAGTCCAAAAATATGCTGAGGTTAATTGATTATTCTAAATTGCCCGTAGGTGTGAATGTGAGTGTGATTGTTTGTCTGTATATGTAGCCCTGCGACAGACTGGTGACCTGTCCAGGGTGTCCCCTGCCTTTGCCTGAGTCAGCTGGGATAGACTCCAGCGCCCCCCGCGACCCTAGTGAGGATAAAGCGTTGTATAGAGAATGGATGTATAACCCTTTTTTAGGCTGTTCTAAACATTACATTTTGCTTACATTTTGCTTTTCCTGGAACAGTGGCTCAGTTGACTTCTTTAATCTAATGAGATTAGCAATAAATGCCCATAAGTGTGTCATTTTCTGTCTTAGTATACATTTTATTTTCGACTCCTTTGCTCCATCTGTTGTCTGCATCCTTGATCTGATCCTTGACAACCTTAGCATTACCTGCTTTCAGTGACAGAGACACCTTATATGTCCAGCTGTGAGTATGTTGACCTAACATTTACAGCACCTCAGTCCAGATGAGGATCCGCTCAAAAATCCAAACATTAACACTGGAAGACAAAGGAGGCTGGTGACATGGCTGTCATACCAACTCCCAAGATTTAGTGAGTGCTTCCAATGGAAAACACAAGCTCAAAATGGATCCCAGATGATCTTATTCGTGGTGGAACCATCTTCTGAGTCTCTGGCATGAAACACATGTAACATGTTACTGCATGTCTGCTTACATTTAGTCATAACGTGGGAGGGAAAATAGGAAGCAAATGGGAAACTGGGAGGATCATGCTTCATTTACAAAAAAAACCAAGAGTAACAAAAACACAAGACTCTTGAAAGACAAGTTTAACTATACCATTTCCATTAAAGTGAAAAGCTAACTGGCTCCTGTTTCCCAGAACTTGGTGGATCTTTCATACTTTTTCGATCTTTATGCAAGTTCATGACTGGTCAGAATCAATGGTGGGAGCCCTGTTGAGCCACATACATGATATTTACATACTCTAAATGTAAATATTAAAAAAAAAAACTCAAAACACGTCTAATAGTCCTATGCCAGCTGTCCTGAAGACAACAAAAGTAAGACATTTTTCTCAATCCTGCTGCTATTAAAGGTTTTGTTTTGTTTTGTTTTTAGATATTGCAAACATTGAGAGACATTCTTCTTCTCCTTTTGTTGCAGTTGTTCTTGGAAGCGAAAAGTGAAACCAAAAGTTGACTGCTGATAGATAAGATAAAGCTGTGGTCAGTAGGTTCTTGCAGTATCTGCGGTTTGAGATGAACCACTTCGGGTGTTGCAAAGTATCCTGAACTGATGAGACTGCTGGTAGACTTATACTGGTAAGATGTGAGAACTCCAGCCCTTACAGAAAACATACACATGACAATGCTACAAAACTGAGTTTGAACCTCTGCAAGTCTCCCCACGTCTGTCGGTGCATGTTTGCACAGGTTATCACTGCAACTCTGAACTCTAAGATAAGGTTTGCTATTATTATGCTGGTCTGACTAACGTAAATCAAAACACAATTTAGGTCTGTTTTAAGTCTCAGGACAAAGCAGTGCTTACACCTACAGTTTGTACGTGGGCAGGATATTTGTCAGTTTCATTTTCATCTCTGATACTTTGGTGATGCTCAATTCAGTAGTGCAGAGATGAGTTTTGATCTTATATTACGATCCCTACGAGCAGGTATAGGCAGTGTGTCTGCTTTATCGATGCTCAAGGTATAAGGATTTCAAAATAGAAAAACAGATTGATGGATTTCATTTGCACTGAGAGAGACTCAGGGTTTTCTTCTGTAAGTTTAACTGATCAGCGTTCAGTCCTGTCCAGCAGTTTTTGAACTTGCATAAGTGCCTATACACTGAAGTATGTTTTATTTTATCCCCGGAACACCGCCCTGACAGAAGTTCAGTGGGCGCAGATCTTGCATGCACAAAGGTTCTTGCTGCCCAACAATGGTCCAAGGTCCTGCAGTGGAAAACAGCCTAATTTAGATAATATCTTTTTGTATCCCACCCCCACCATTTAAATTATTTGTGTACTTTTAGAATTCTTTTCGGCTAGTGCTAGTTGTCCAGTAAATCATTGTGTTTCCATTGTGCATTGTGTTTTTGGTTGGGCCAATACCTACAGCCTCAGCTGTGCTTTTTAATTTTTATCATTTCCAAATATATATTTGACTAAAGTAGTGGTGAACAACATAGCAGCTAAACATCAACATGTGCATGCACGGCACAGTGTCGGTGCACTGTAGAGCCTCACAGATCTGTAAGCATGGCTGCAGACTCTCAGTGTTGTTGGTTTATGTTTGAGAATACAGCCCTCCATGAGGCTGCTACTAAGTTTTCCAGCTGTTCTTAATCTTTTTTTTCCTATATCCACATGGAGCCTCAGTTATGAGAGAATAACAACAACTGGCCGTGATGTTACGACAGAAAGATTGTAGTGTTTTTGTTCAGCTCATCCCCCCTGAGAGGATACAGTGTCAGAGACCAGCAGGGTTGTTGTTGAAGAACTAGTGAAGCAACTTCAGACTAGGCAATGATGCATGAGGAAGCTTTTATTTATTTATGTGTACAAAAAAGAATCTTGTCTGATTCTGTTTCCAATTTCTGCTTGGATCTAAAAAAAAAACACCAGCTGTATTTCATATGCAGACAAAAACAAGGAAAAGAGAAAAACAAACAGGAAAAAGGGGAAATGTGATTCACATTCTGCAAAGAAAGCATGAAGAAAATTATAAGTAATTCTCCACCTCTTCAAAATCAACATGGAAGAACAGAAAGGCAAGTCTAACAACGACAACCACCAATTTGTTAGTAGATTTAATAATATATTGAATATCAAGTAAAACACTACAATATTTTTACACACCCCAGGAAACTTGTTTCTTATTTTTGCTGTGGCTTTTATCGCAACAATATATATTTTCAGTTCATTCATTTTCGTGTTATTCAGCTGCTGCCACGTACTGAGGTGCTGATTCCATCGACTCACGCGGCTTCAGACTTCTGGAGAGTGGATGTGACTTTGTGGAATTGTGAGCTGTTTGCTACTGATCGACAGGGTTAAATAGAGGACAGCCTCCCTCCTCCCTCATGACCACAACCCATTGGACCACTGCCTTCCTTCCCTTTCCAGCCCTGTACCCCCACCAACATCAACCCCACCCACCCAAAGCCTTACAGCAAACTGCTACTTCAGAAGAAGTCCTGCTGGTCCCATGTCGAAGGGTAACACAACAGGCTCCTCTCTCAGGTGGTGAGCCCACTGGGATGAATCTGAGGCTGAACAGCCTCTCATCTTCACCTTCTTTTCCTCCCTCCCACTCAATGCTCTCCCCGTTTGTTTTCATTGAAAGGAAAGCTGAAACCTGTTGGGTTTGTTTTTCTCCTTCTCTTGGCAATGTGCCTGCATTTAAAACCCAGGTGTTGCCGAACAGGGAGTCATCTTTCAGAATAACACGAGGTGGATCGCTGGGTCATGAGGGAGAAGTGGAGAGGTGATGAGGGAGGACGACATGTCTAGATTTTGACGTCTCTCTCTCTCTCTCTCTCTCTCTCTCTCATCTTTGGATGTTTCCATCTTTCAAAACCAGTTGGGCAGTCTATCAGCTGCCAGTCAGACAGTCAACAACACATTCTTCTTTGCTGACTTAATTTGTTCTCAGTTAGAGCAGTTTGTTGTTTTCCTACACTCTTCTCGTGACAAAGAACCCTTTAAGACAAGAACTTCTCTGCCTAGTTACTTGGTCCTCCAGGGAAAGTTTTGCACAGCATTAGCAGAAACTCCAGTACAGGAGAGAAAATGTTTCTCCTTCCTCACACTGTAGCATTTGTCCAGCTATAACAGAAAAGGTAAGAACTTCTTCAAATTGGTTGTAAATCAACTTGGGCTGTGAAAAATGTAATTTTTTTGATTGCTCTACCTCTAATTGCTTTCTTGATTAATTATTGACCACAAAATGTCTGAAAACGGACCAAAATACAAGAAAGAATACACTGTATAAAATTAATGGATGCAGCCTCCGGGTCTTGAAAAGCGAAGTCAACAGAGAAGTGCGGTAAGCAAGCATTCTTTCTATGAGCCAGCAGGGGGAGATCTCACTGGTTGCAAAAAGACGTCTGATTATATTGAAGTCTATGAGAAAATTATCCTACTTCTCACTTCATTTGCTACTTGAGTAAACACCTTCCTAATAAGTTTATGGTCTCAATCACTAGCTCCAAATCTCGTTCAAGAAAGCATGATGTTTGTTTTGTAAATTCCAATCTCATTTAGTACTAGAAAGGCCATTAGAGAGCGCAGACGTCTGCCAAGGATATTGACATTCTCACAGAGAGGAAAACAGGAAACCCATGCAGTAAAGGATCATGAGCTGGAATTGAACCTGCATCTCTGACACAACTCTGTTTATGAATCACCTTCTTAACCAGTTGAGCTATCTGGACACCTTGTTCCAATTTGTTGGACGACATACTAACCTATGATGTTTTTGTCATATTTTGGACCACAACTATAACATACTAAAAAATTCAAAGTGATCCAGAATCCAGGATCCTTTCCGGATTGCCACCAAAATTAAATCAGCTCTTCCTCTTACCATAGTCTACATCCCCTCACAATTTCATCTGAATCTGAGCAGGCGTTTTTGAGTTATCTTGCTAACAGACAGACAGACAGACACACAAACGTCAGGTGTCAACATAACCTTCTTGGCGGAGGTAATAAATTAAAGGACAAAGCAATTTATGCTTTCAGGCATGGTCACCAAATGATTGACAAGTTGTTACTCCAGTGTCGGGATACAGACATAGCAATGGACATTCATGGCTCTGTGTGCATTTAAAATGCAATTCATTTGTTTTTGTTTCTTGTCTGTGCTTTCAGAATATTGAGCCTTTCACAGTGTTTTCAGTTCATGAAAGTTAATTGTATCATTTCGTTCAGAATTATAGATTTACCCTGCTAACCAAACTAGCTAGCTAGCGTTAGTGTTCAGTGATAACTTAGCCTGCTATGCTGAGTCACAAAGCTAACCGTCCCTGGCCTATATGGCTTTGCTTCAATTATTGCAGCTAACTTTATTTGAAGTAAGTTTGCCCTGTGTAGCCTGGAACCACATGTGGTTATTTGCAGGTATAGGTGTGCGTAGTGTATTCAAGTTCTCAGTTGACTTGACCCCTCACTTCTCCCCAGCTCCACCCTGGCATCAAAAAGTCCTGGCAGCCAAAATGACAAACTCAGGGCTTCAAAATGACAGTCTATCAGTGTGTATATTTACTTCTTTTATATAGCCTAAGCTAATGATGCAGTGTCATAAAGGAAGTGGCAACATTGTCAGAAGTCTTGCTTTGCCCTACAAACAGTCAAAGCTCCAAAGATAGACAATTCACAATGAAGTAAAACAGGCCTTATGATGAGAAGCTGAAGCAATGTTTGGTACTTGGAAAATGGCATAAATTAATATTCAATTGTCTGTATAGTTCAGAGTAACAATTGGATCAGATATAATTCAAAACAAAAAATTGTTTTTGAGGAGGCTGCAGTTTCACAGTTATTACAACCCACACAGCGCACTCAAAACAATCATAGCTTGCTAGATTTTCTGATTTGCAGAAATACAGCTTGCTTATAGTTCAGACAAGAGTAAAAATGTCTCCATTCAGACATTTAAGTCTCTCCAATTTCCCAGCCTCCTTGCATATTTGCATTTACTTGTATGTAAACTTTGAATGTTAGCTAAATGGTAAAAAAAACCTTGACACAAGTGTCCCGACTAAAATTTTATAAATGACTGCAGGTGCTTATTTCCCTGTTACATCTACCAGCAAGTTTGTTTAATGATGTGTTGTGTCATTTGTCTTTCCATTTCTCAAACCACAGGGAGATAAAACGACCAACTCTAACACCAAGATTTGTTGCTGATGCCCCAAACCGGTCCGTCACATAGTCTGATCCATGAGCGAGCTCTTTTTTGTGTATGTGCTTGAAAGGAAACATTCTGGGTTGCATTTAGAGAGGATCAATTTGTTTTTCTTACCTAACTGAACAGGTAATGATTTTTTTTCCTGAAGAGGCTTTTATGCTGTTCTGTTTCAGAAGGTGTTGTTCATGTAGCTCAATCTGAAATATTTTCTCTTAAAAAGAACCTTTTCTCAGTGATTGCCTTTACATAAAATGTTTTTTCTTCTGTGATGTTGCAGTGAACTAATGTTACTGCTGACAAAGAGCTGGTGAACACTATTAGGAGCTTTTTTTCCATTTTGGATTTAACCTTGTGTAATGACTATTATTTACCAAAACACTAGCAAACCTGTGTGTCTTGTCAGGCTGAAATCGAAAGTATGGCACTAGCTTCATATCACCAGCAAAAATAAAGTCGAGTTAAAGCACAGCACGGGAGTTCCCCTTTAATTTCAGCCAAACACGTGCCGTTACTGTCATGTTGCATCAAGTGACTGCAGAGATAGATTGTGGGCTGTGTTTTCACTCTATTTCCAGACAGAAACAAAATAAAAACTAAGAAAATGCACAGAAACTACACATGTGGATGGACTGCTCTTGTAGTTAAGCCCTCTAAATATTTGTGACTGTCACAGCAGGCCTGTGTGATTAACAGTCTGGATCTTTCCCTCTGGAAAGAACAAACTCAGTAGGGAATCTTTTAGGGAAACAGAACTGGGAAAACAGATTCAACCCCTGATGTACCCCCTGACAGCCGCCCACCAGAACCCCATGGGAAACCTCTTCGTCTCCTCCTCCTCCTCGCTGCTCCTGCAGCCAAAAGCCCAGCTGGAGAGTCAGGAGGTCACTCAGCTGATTTAATCCCTGGTCCAGGTCACATAAACACACAACACTGGGAAAATGACCAGCAGAATGTGACGTAAGTGTTCTAAGGATTATTATGACGCTGATTAATCATTTTTGGCAAGAAAAAAATGTTTTTGTCCTGGAGTAGGCACCACAGAAACAACTACTTGAAAAGATTAAAGTGAAATGTGATTTATGTTGTATGTTTATGTGAGGATCATACCATGGCGTTTAGAAAAGCACCTCTTTTTACTGCTTTTTTTTCTTTTGAAAATGCATCTCCAAACATCAAATTCCAAAAAAGTCCTATTTATTTATATGCATTTGTTTGTCGTCATTTACAAACAGCAATCATCCTAAAGCAGCTGTCAACTTACTGCATACTGATCTTCAGCATTATGTCTGTTCGGCATTACACTGTGATTGCAACTTGCTCATTTTCTTGTCCAACAGATGCAGAGAAACACATGCAATGCACGCACCAGTTTTTGCAAAACAACTGCTAAGGATTATGTAAGAAGTTTCAGGTCACGCAACACTATGACAGATGAAGGTGGAAAAAAGAGAAGACGAAGAAAGAGAGCGAGAGGGAGTCACAAAAATGAAAAAAATTAAAAATGAGGAAAAGGGGAGGCAGAGAGACCGAAAGATAAAGAAAACTGATGACAAGAACAGAGGGAAAGAGACGGTGACTGTGCTTGAGTCAAAGTTGAAAAGAGCTGAAAAGTCTTGCAAGAGAAGAGACATGCAAAGTAAAAAGAAATAAGTAGAGGATGAACAAAAGAGTCAGAAACTATGGATGCAAAGAGATGGGATATGACAACTGAGCTAACAACTATATTACTTTGTAAAGACTTTACAATTTGTAAAACCCTTTAACAGAGGAACAAGGTATGATGGGGAAGGAAACTATTTTATTCATCACTTACTACATGTGTTTGTTGTCTTGTTTCCTGCATCTGTACGTGCTGCTCAGGTACGGTGAGGACTGCCTGTACCTGAAACCAGTAAACCGTGAGAGTGCCTTAGACACAGAGGGCCTATTGTGTCATATCTAATCTGAAATCGGCTAAACTAGCGACTGAAGAGAAAGCCAGACTGGCCCCTAGATGGATGGAGGAGAAAAGGCAAACAGACAAACTTCGTGACCTGCAGTGAGAACACACTGTGCCAGGTGGATTAGCTGTCAACTTCTTCTGTAAACAAAAACTGCTGCATGTTCTGCACAGCAGCATAACACTGCATGTAAAAGGATGAACATGTAATAACAGGTAATGCATTATATTATGATGAAGAAAACCTATGATTAGTCAAACTATCCAGGAACAAGATGTCAGAATTCATTAGATCAACAGAGGGATGATATAAATATGTACTCTACTTCAGTCGTACCTCATACTCAGACTGTTTTCCAATCAGCTGTCTAACTTTTGCAGACCTAACTGACTGACACCTCGGCTGGCATGCAGCTTACCGTGCTGCTTATCATGCAGAGTGTAACGAAGGATTTGAAACTGAAAAATAATCTCGGCAGCACAGAGAGAGTGTGAGAGAGAGCGTGAAAGTCATTGAATAATTGTCTTCACATCCGTTTTTTTTTTTTTGTAATTTTGTCTTTCTTGAAACTTTCAGAAATTCTCTCCAATCTTCTTTTTATGAAAAAAAACAAATGAAATGCAAATATCTTCACTTTGGGATTAGTAAAGGCTTATCACATCAAATTGCACTGCATTGCATCAAATTGCATCATATGACATGTAATGACTCCACCAAGGAAAGTGGTGGAGTCATCTGATGAACGGTGCATGTTTGTTTGTCTGAGTGCAACATTATTCAAAAATGGACAAACTTGATTTTGGATGAAATTTTCAGGGAAGGTCAGAAATGGCACAAGGATCAAGTGATTCGATTTTGGCAGTGATGCGGCTTATAGTCTGGATCCACGGATTTGTTAAGGATTTTGGTATCATAGTGAGATAGTGGCATGACATCACTGTAACTATGACAACAAATGAACGCTATGATCACCTGATTGCGATCCTACTCCAAATCCACCGCTGCGGACTTTTTGGGACTTATCCATCGGAAATGATACGACTGAGCAGCCTTGGCGGAGTACTGAGCTCTGTGAGTGCTTTTTTGTTAAAAAATGTCTTGCATAGACCCGAATTTAAACTGTGATTAGTGTGATGTGATTTGTTCTCCTCTTCTATGACACTTTTTTAAGTCCTCAGACATATTATGTCCACAAATAAATGCTAAAACATAAGCAAAGCAGATGCAAACAACAGTGTACACATAAATCCGTTCATAGCACAAGTGATTTGACTAGATCAGCTCCATATTGACATGTACAAAAAAATAATAATACAGAGATGCAGTGCACGCACAAAATAAGTAAAACAATTCAGCAACACGTGCAGCCACAGAAACAGAATAGGCAACAACTGCTATGTGAACATTTGGCACATAGCCCACACAGCCACACACACACACACACACACACACACACACACATGCACACAGGCTTCCTCTGCGCAGCACCAGCTGTGTTGAGGCTCCGGACATTTAAATGTAAAAACACATGGAGGATGTGCGTGTCTAACTGTGTGTCAGTGTATGCGTGCAGAAGTGTGTGTGTGTCTTTTGTGTAGGCGGTCTTGCTGCATGTTTTTGCTTGTTTGGACTGCTGCTGCTGCTGGTGTATCTGTGTTCATGTATGTGTGAGTTTGAGCTGAATTTGGCCCGTGCGCACACAAACTTTCACTGCTGTTTGTCTTCTTATTGGTGCATGGTGAGAATTGTGAATTTAAATTCGAATAGCTGGAAGAATGAGCAGCTCCATCAGAAGACAGAATGTAAATCTAAAATGCTGTTTGTAGCTGAGTTAAAAGAAAACTGAAAGTGTGTGAAAAGTTTGTGTTGAGTGTGCAGAAACCACCAAAAAGTCTCTGCCTTTTAAAACCTGGAAACAATAAATCAGAATTTAATTGCCAGTCAGCAACACAAACACCTCTGACCTTTGGCCTCCTCATTGAAGGCTGCCTGTAATATTTGTGATCAAGAGGTCGGTGCAGAGCTTCAAGTGGCTGAAACTCAATAAATAGATGTTTCAATTTGAGGGCCTAAAACCACTGATACTCTCACTGTGTATTCTCTCCACATTATCTGTTTAAAGTCTAATTGGAACAGATTTTATTTGCAGTCAGTCTGGCCCTATACAAATACCCAAATTTAAGTATTTGCATATGTTCATATTGTGCATTTGGATTGCGGAACTGTAAAATCTTGCAATTAATATTCAGTGCAAATTAGCAAAAACATTGTTCTTTTGCATTGTTTCATCTTCTTAAAGGCTCTGTTTGTCTCATTGCTGTCGTACAATAAATCAATAGATATTAAGCTCCTCAGTATTCTGTCACTCTGGTAACTGTAAACATCTGACACCGTCAATAAATTGTCCCGTGCCTTCACGAGATTAACAAGTCCAAACCAAACACGGAGCTGCAGATAATTACGACGCACTGGCCAAACTTGCTTTCAGCATCAGCCTCAACAACAAAGGGGAAGTGAAACTCAAACCTATGTGTGCGAGTGTGTGTGTGGGTGTGTGTGTGTGTGACAGAGAGGATGCAGACAGCTGGGAACATCAGGCCCCGCCCACTGCTTGCTCTCATTGGCTGTGCTGTTGTCATAAGAAAACGAGCCAATCAGGACAGAGCGAGAATTTCCCCAAACATGCCACAGTGTCTTATCTGGGGTGACATCACATGGCCCTTTAAACGGCAGACCGCAAGCTGTGTTTAAATGGCTTGATGAGACTGAACATACATAGGAAAACAAAGAAAAAAAAGTTTCCGAGGGCTGTGTGTTCAGCTGCGTCACTGACTGTCGACCTACTTACAGAGTTTATAATGACACCTTGTGGCTCGTTTGACCGCGATGTATGAATTTCTCAAAGGAGCTTTGCATGTGTGTTTATTGGTTGCTAAATATGCTCATTAGTGAGTGTAGGGACCCACAGCTGGAGACGACCAGTTAAAATTCCAGTAGAATTGTTTCATTAAATGTTGGCGAGAAAAATATTCTTCCAATCTGAAGTCCACAGCTCTGTAGAACAGGCCTGGATCTGGTGGCTTACTATATGTGCACACTCTGTCTGTGTAAATGTTTCAGTGATTTGTGTTCAAGCCAATGCTCGAAATGTTGATATTTGCTCTAAAAATCAGCTCAGCAAATTCTGTGAAACAATAAATATTCTGCATGTGGCAGTAGGTCTGCTGAGGGTCCAACTTTTCTTTAACACTAAATATGACCGTCATGTAAATGTATTTACTTCCATCTCGTTATATTTACAACTCCAATGAGAGGATTTTTTTGTTTACTGAACTGCCATTGCAAACTTTTATTTTTGCAGAAGACAGTTTTGTTATACCGTAATTTACAAGAATAACACGTGTTTCTGGGGTTTTTCTGCCCAGCCACTGCTGAAAAATTTTACCACTATCTGGAGCTTCTGGATCAGTTTACTGAGTGTGGATTTTTTTTTCCATTGTTTCTGTTAAGT
Source organism: Acanthochromis polyacanthus (assembly GCF_021347895.1). Classification (NCBI taxonomy): domain Eukaryota; kingdom Metazoa; phylum Chordata; class Actinopteri; family Pomacentridae; genus Acanthochromis; species Acanthochromis polyacanthus. The sequence continues at coordinate 22,269,753 of NC_067116.1, read as the reverse complement.
CAAGATTGGAAAAACACACTAACTGAGACAGCTCTTTCTATTTTTCACCATAAAAATGAAAGCCAAACTGTGTTTTACTGCAGCTGGAAGGCAGCCACAGTGCAGTTTCTCAGAGACCGTTTGAGGTCTGTGTTTGGTCAAAGGCAATGACAGCAGTGCCCCAAATACCCAACATACTAGTAATTGATAAACATGCAGAGGCATGAATGTGACGTGAATCTCCAATCTCTAAACAGAAAAGAGAGCTGAGCTGTGAGATGACTGCTGGAATAAAAGCTGTAAACAGATCAACTCATGTTTGGCATGATCGACAGCCTCCGTTTCACAACACCGGAACCTTGTTTTCTGCGAAACCTATTTGTGAGTGGAGGTGAGGGGGCAGAGGGTTTGTTTATGGCCTTATAGAGTGGACTCTGGGATGTCCAGTCACTCGGTGAGAGGTCACAGCCAAGTCGGACACAGACAAGTAAGAATAACTGTGCAGTATCTGTTTGTCTGTTGAGCTTCTGTTCCAAAATGCTATATTTATCCACTGATCGCTGGAATTCATCCTGGCAGTGGTGCAATTCATTAATGCCAGCAAGGAAAATGTGTCATGTCAGCATTTTTTTGTTTTTTTTCTTCTTCGCTTCTGTCCCATGATCTCTCAATTTAGAGTTGAATTAATTAAATAATGAATTCAAGGCAAAAATCCGACCATTTATGGCTGTGCCAAAAAGTTTTTTTTTCTGCCAGTATAAACAAAGTAATATGTACTGAATCTGCTAGCATCTGCTCAGCTTCTCCGTGCTAACATGACACTGTCTGCAAAGTGCCTGCTGAATGGGCATTTTCTGTGAAATGTGCCATCATGTGTTGGTGTTTCAGTGAGTTGGCTCTGCTGATTTTAAACACACTGATTTTCCTGTGTGACCTTTTGAACTAAGCACTGAAAGTTCAACCAACAAGCAGACCATGTTTCACGCAAGTGGAGATGAGGTCAGCTGCAGACGCTCACTCCAAAACACACAAACACGCTCTGTGTCACGAATCAGAGTTGGTGGACCCGAGCAGAGAACCACTCATCCAAGACTGGAGGGGATGGAGAATGATTTATTGGAGGAAATGAATGCTGGCGGATGGAGAAAGACAGGGTGTAGGAGAGGGGGTTCCGGGCAGGAGTGGGGGGTCCAGGCAGGAGTGGGGGGTCCAGGCAGGAGTGGGGGTCCAGGCAGGAGTGGGGAATGCAGGCAGGAGTGGGGAATCCAGGCAGGAGTGGGGAATCCAGGCAGGAGTGGAGAATCCAGGCAGGAGTAGGGGTTCCAGGCAGGGGTGAGGGTTCCAGGCAGGAGTGAGGGTTCCCGGACAGCTGGCTGCGTGAAGGCAGGAGAAAGCAAAGTTAAAATAAGGCAGAAACTCAAACAGAAAATGTCGAAGGGCTAGAGAGCAAACCGAACTGCATGATTTCAGGTTCAATACTCTGGCAGGGAGTGGAAGGTTGAGCCGGTCTTTATTGCAGAGGTAGGTGATTAGTGGAATGGTTGTCAGCTGTCCGGGAGCCGTGCAGGTAGTTGATTACCTGAGTGGAGTCAGCTGAGAAGCTTGACTCCACTCAGGCACTGAGCTGTAGAGGGAGAGACAGGGCAGAGGAGCGGATGGGAGACAACCAGAGACAGGACAGAGGAGAGGATGGGAAACAACCAGACAGACAGAGACAGGACAGAGGAGAGGATGGGAAACAACCAGACAGACAGAGACAGGACAGAGGAGCGGAACTGTGACAGTACCCCCCCTCAACGGGCGCCTCCCGGCGCCCCATGGACCGAACCAACGAGGGGCCCACTGGGGCAACCAGGGAGCAGACAGACACACAGACAAACACAGGGACCAGACAGAGCGGAAGGAACCAAAAGGACAGGACTAGACTGGACTGGAGCGAAGGAAAGGACAGGACTGGAGTGAAGGAAAGGACAGGACTGGAGTGAAGGAAAGGACAGGGCTGGAGTGAAGGAAAGGACAGGGCTGGAGTGAAGGAAAGGACAGGGCTGGAGTGAAGGAAAGGACAGGGCTGGAGTGAAGGAAAGGACAGGGCTGGAGTGAAGGAAAGGACTGGGCTGGACTGAAGGAAAGGACTGGGCTGGACTGAAGGAAAGGACTGGGCTGGACTGAAGGAAAGGACTGGGCTGGACTGAAGGAAAGGACTGGGCTGGACTGAAGGAAAGGACTGGGCTGGACTGAAGGAAAGGACTGGGCTGGACTGAAGGAAAGGACTGGGCTGGACTGAAGGAAAGGACTGGGCTGGACTGAGCGGAGCTAGGGACAGGACTGGGCCGGGCTGGACTGGGCGGAGCTAGGGACAGGACTGGGCCGGGCTGGACTGGGCGGAGCTAGGGACAGGACTGGACAGCACTGAACTGAGGGCAGGACGGGACAGAACTGAACTGAGGGCAGGACGGGACAGAACTGAACTGAGGGCAGGACGGGACAGAACTGAACTGAGGGCAGGACGGGACAGAACTGAACTGAGGGCAGGACGGGACAGAACTGAACTGAGGGCAGGACGGGACAGAACTGAACTGAGAGCAGGACTGGACTGGACTGGACAGGACTGAACTGAGAGCTGGGCAGGACTGGGCTGGACAGGACTGAACTGAGAGCAGGACTGGACAGGACTGAACTGAACTGAGAGCAGGGCAGGACGGGGACTGGATCGGACTGAACTGAGAACTGAGCAGGACGGGGACTGGATCGGACTGAACTGAGAACTGGGCAGGACGGGGACTAGGCTGGCCAGACAGTAGCTCCGGAGGTCGGCCCGAAGGCAGAACTGTCCGGGGATGGACAGGGCGGAGGGTCCGCTCCGGAGGGCGGACCGTAGGTCGGACTAACTGGGGATGAGTGGGCCGGAGGGTCCGTTCCGGTGGGCGGAGGATCCGTTCCGGCGGACGGACCGTGGGCCGGACTGGCCAGGGATGGGCAGGACGGAGAGTCCGTTCCGGTGGGCGGCCTGGGGGTCGGACTGGACGTGGATGAGCAGGGCAGAGAGTCCGTTCCGGTGGGCGGCCTGGGGGTCGGACTGGACGTGGATGAGCAGGGCAGGGAGTCCGTTCCGGTGGGCGGCCTGGGGGTCGGACTGGACGTGGATGAGCAGGGCAGAGAGTCCGTTCCGGTGGGCGGCCTGGGGGTCGGACTGGACGTGGATGAGCAGGGCAGAGAGTCCGTTCCGGTGGGCGGCCCGGTCGAGGCTGGGCAAGCCGGAGGGTCCGTTTCGGGGGACGGCCCGAAGGCGGGACAGGCCGAGACCGGACCGGGCGGAGGGCCCGCTTCAGAGGGTGGCCTGGCGGCTGGACGGGCCAGGACTTGACAGACAGGGTGGATCGTTCAGGGGGACGGCCCGGGGGCCGGACAGGGCAGAGGGCCGCTCCGGCGGACGGCTCCGAGGCCGGACAGGGCAGAGGGGCCGCTCCGGCGGACGGCTCCGAGGCCGGACAGGGCAGAGGGGCCGCTCCGGCGGACGGCTCCGAGGCCGGACAGGGCAGAGGGGCCGCTCCGGCGGACGGCCCGGGGGCCGGACAGACAGGCGGGACCGCCCAGGGGGACGGCCCGGGGGCCGGACAGGGCAGAGGGGCCGCTCCGGCGGACGGCTCCGAGGCCGGACAGGGCAGAGGGGCCGCTCCGGCGGACGGCTCCGAGGCCGGACAGGGCAGAGGGGCCGCTCCGGCGGACGGCTCCGAGGCCGGACAGGGCAGAGGGGCCGCTCCGGCGGACGGCCCGGGGGCCGGACAGACAGGCGGGACCGCCCAGGGGGACGGCCCGGGGGCCGGACAGGGCAGAGGGGCCGCTCCGGCGGACGGCTCCGAGGCCGGACAGGGCAGAGGGGCCGCTCCGGCGGACGGCCCGGGGGCCGGACAGACAGGCGGGACCGCCCAGGGGGACGGCCCGGGGGCCGGACAGGGCAGAGGGGCCGGGCTGGAGGCTGGACTGGGGGCGGAGCCGGGTCCGGTGGGTCCTCCGGGGGCGGAGCCGGGTCCGGTGGGTCCTCCGGGGCGGAGCCGGGTCCGGTGGGTCCTCCGGGGGCGGAGCCGGGTCCGGTGGGTCCTCCGGGGGCGGAGCCGGGTCCGGTGGGTCCTCCGGGGGCGGAGCCGGGTCCGGTGGGTCCTCCGGGGGCGGAGCCGGGTCCGGTGGGTCCTCCGGGGCGGAGCCGGGTCCGGTGGGTCCTCCGGGGGCGGAGCCGGGTCCGGTGGGTCCTCCGGGGGCGGAGCAGGATGGGAAGCGCAAGGCCTCTTCCTGGACTTGGGGAAGACCCCAGGCCCCTCCAAAACCGCCGAGGCTCCAGGAAGCGGAGGCGGGGCGTCGACGGCCTTCTCAGGGAGCGGAGGCGGGGCGTCGACGGCCTCCTCAGGGAGCGGAGGCGGGGCGTCGACGGCCTCCTCAGGGAGCGGAGGCGGGGCGTCGACGGCCTCCTCAGGGAGCGGAGGCGGGGCGTCGACGGCCTCCTCAGGGAGCGGAGGCGGCGCAGGATCCAGGGGCCCCTCCGGGGGCGGCGCAGGATCCAGGGGCCCCTCCGGGGGCGGCGCAGGATCCAGGGGCCCCTCCGGGGGCGGCGCAGGATCCAGGGGCCCCTCCGGGGGCGGCGCAGGATCCAGGGGCCCCTCCGGGGGCGGCGCAGGATCCAGGGGCCCCTCCGGGGGCGGCGCAGGATCCAGGGGCCCCTCCGGGGGCGGCGCAGGATCCAGGGGCCCCTCCGGGGGCGGCGCAGGATCCAGGGGCCCCTCCGGGGGCGGCGCAGGAGGGAAGGCGCAGAGCCTCCTAAGGGGCTCAGGGAAGGCTTTATGGCCTTCTAAGGCCGCTGAGGTCGCGGGGACTGAAGGCGGGGCGTCGTCGACCTCCGCGGGGACTGAAGGCGGGGCGTCGTCGACCTCCGCGGGGACTGGAGGCGGGGCGTCGTCGACCTCCGCGGGGACTGGAGGCGGGGCGTCGTCGACCTCCGCGGGGACTGGAGGCGGGGCGTCGTCGACCTCCGCGGGGACTGGAGGCGGGGCGTCGTCGACCTCCGCGGGGACTGGAGGCGGGGCGTCGTCGACCTCCGCGGGGACTGGAGGCGGAGCGTCGTCGACCACCGCGGGGACTGGAGGCGGAGCGTCGTCGACCACCGCGGGGACTGGAGGCGGAGCGTCGTCGACCACCGCGGGGACTGGAGGCGGAGCGTCGTCGACCACCGCGGGGACTGGAGGCGGAGCGTCGTCGACCACCGCGGGGACTGGAGGCGGAGCGTCGTCGACCACCGCGGGGACTGGAGGCGGAGCGTCGTCGACCACCGCGGGGACTGGAGGCGGAGCGTCGTCGACCTCCGCGGGGACTGGAGGCGGAGCGTCGTCGACCTCCGCGGGGACTGGAGGCGGAGCGTCGTCGACCTCCGCGGGGACTGGAGGCGGAGCGTCGTCGACCTCCGCGGGGACTGGAGCGGAAGCCGGGGGGCCATGGTGCCTCCTGGCCTTGCGTCTTCGACGGCCAGGCCGCTTGGCAGGTGGTTCTATGGGCGGCAGGGAGACAGGGCCCGGCTGGCTGCCAGGGGAGCCAGCAGGCGGGTCACTCAGAGGAGCACTCACGAAGTCACGGAGGTAAGCAGGTAAGTAGCTAACTAATCCGGGTCGCTGGCCTGCTAGCTTGCGGCCCAGGGTTATGCTTGCGTCTTGGGGGTCTTCCCTCCACTTTTCCCACAACTCATATATCACGTTGAAGAAAATGCTGTGCTCATCGCAGGAGGAGAAGAAGTCTATGGGCGTGTCTTGGGTTTGGGGCTGGGTGTCGGCAGGGTCCGGGGCTGGTGGCACAGGTGGAAGGGAAAATGGTTCGGGCTGGGCTGGGGACGCGCAAACTTGGTTGAGCAGGGTGACAAATTGGTTTAATTGTGCTTTTGCGGCGGCAACATCCTGTAGGGCTTGGCTGTATTGAAGAATCCGGGTCGGGTCGGGGGCTTCCTGGGAGATTTGACTAGCTAAGATGGCGAGTTGGGAGCACAGCTTCTGGTAATTAGTTGAGATCAGACGGAAGGTTTGGTGAAGTTGCCTGATGTCGAATGGCGTGGGCGGGTGCGGTCTTGGCGGTGAGTTCTCCGGGTCCATGTCTTTGGCCAGAGTATTCTGTCACGAATCAGAGTTGGTGGACCCGAGCAGAGAACCACTCATCCAAGACTGGAGGGGATGGAGAATGATTTATTGGAGGAAATGAATGCTGGCGGATGGAGAAAGACAGGGTGTAGGAGAGGGGGTTCCGGGCAGGAGTGGGGGGTCCAGGCAGGAGTGGGGGGTCCAGGCAGGAGTGGGGGTCCAGGCAGGAGTGGGGAATGCAGGCAGGAGTGGGGAATCCAGGCAGGAGTGGGGAATCCAGGCAGGAGTGGAGAATCCAGGCAGGAGTAGGGGTTCCAGGCAGGGGTGAGGGTTCCAGGCAGGAGTGAGGGTTCCCGGACAGCTGGCTGCGTGAAGGCAGGAGAAAGCAAAGTTAAAATAAGGCAGAAACTCAAACAGAAAATGTCGAAGGGCTAGAGAGCAAACCGAACTGCATGATTTCAGGTTCAATACTCTGGCAGGGAGTGGAAGGTTGAGCCGGTCTTTATTGCAGAGGTAGGTGATTAGTGGAATGGTTGTCAGCTGTCCGGGAGCCGTGCAGGTAGTTGATTACCTGAGTGGAGTCAGCTGAGAAGCTTGACTCCACTCAGGCACTGAGCTGTAGAGGGAGAGACAGGGCAGAGGAGCGGATGGGAGACAACCAGAGACAGGACAGAGGAGAGGATGGGAAACAACCAGACAGACAGAGACAGGACAGAGGAGAGGATGGGAAACAACCAGACAGACAGAGACAGGACAGAGGAGCGGAACTGTGACACTCTGATACATATTGTGCCTGGAGAGAGCAGAGAAGTGTTTCCTGTGTAGCATGTGACTTATCAGCCTGTGTGTGTGTGTGTGTGTGTGTGTGTGTGTGTGTGTGTGTGTGTGTGTGTGTGTGTGTGTGTGTGTGTGTGTGTGTGTGTGTGTGTGTGTGTGTGTGTGTGTGTGTGTGTGACGGGAAGCCCTCCTCCACACAGACTGACTACTGGAGATGAAAACATGCTGACTTCTGCCTCTTGTTTTCTCTGTCACTGATCCTTATGAAGAAGGTGTTTACACTCTGTCTGTATATATTGAGTCTCTGTCATCTGTGTGTGTGTTTGTGTGACTCATGCGCTGGGTGTGCTTCGTTAAGTGTGACGAAGCAGCGAGGTAAACGTTGCAGATCCTAATGAGTCATTTGTTTGTATTCATACTATATGAAAGTTTCGCCTTGGGTTAGTGATATAAAAGCAGCCCTGCAAGAAATTGTGTTATTGAGTGAATATATGCTTGTAATTTGTGGTGGCAGCTGGCTGACATAGTAACTACCAGTGGGTCATGCATCACAGCTTATGCAAGTTTTTTTCCTACTTTATCTTCTCCATGTATAACAGTTTTTCAATGTTGCCCAATAAGGGGTACAATGTTTCCCAATGGCAAATAAACTCATACATCTAAAGTTCAGTTCTGCCAAAGCACCACAAAATTGGACTTTGTCTCCACAACCAAATCCACCACTTATACGCTATAGGAGTATCTCCTGGAATTTAACATTTTTACTCTTACAAATGTTGGTGTGATTGAGCCCAAGCCTCAAACTTGATGTTAAAGAGTTTGTCAAACTTAGTGCAGGAGATTATGTGACCATGTATTAATATTAGAATCCGATACAACAGAAAAATCTTTACTATGCCAGAATATTGTGTGCTGAGAAGATGGTCAAATGCAACCATCTGCATGTTAATTTACAGCGCCGTTTTTCATGAAGAGGGAGAAAAGCTGGTATAAAAGGCCGCAGTCAAGAAAATATTGCATGCATTTTTACAGTGCAACGTCTGTGCTAATTTGAGGGATTTCTGTCACATTTTCCCTTTTGAACTCAAGAAACGGAGCGAAGCCAAGAAAACTGTCCTTGAATGGGAACTTAATGGGAAGTTGGCTCACCAAAATATCTCACAGCTCCTCAACAACAGGAAAAGGCCTTGTAAACTTGGACGGCTCTGGCTAAATTCTGTGTTTTCTCCCACAGAAACACATTATCATTTTCACTGTGATAAACACATGATGAGAAATGTCAGCAACATTAACCAAGTTTTGCCCAGTTTTTAAAAGCATGGTCACAAAGACTTAAAATCCTGCTTTCCTCTACTGCATATATGCAGCTCAAAATAGCCAGAGTGTGATTAGGGGACAGAGGAACCAATGTGTGTTGAAAACATGGTTGTTTTTCTCTCTTTGAGTTGTAGATCTATTGAGCAAGAATACTTTTGTATAGCTTGTAAAGTTTTTTCTAAAAGATGCTAATACTAGGGAGAACATTTTCTCTGTTCCACTATTACTTCAGATTAGATTAAAAGATCATAGTTAGTGCTCATATGAGACTTTGGACAAGAAGTTGCCAGAAGTTGGAACTGGGCTAAAATTGAGTTTTTAAGGGAAATTCCAAAACTGTGATGTGAGGGTAAACCTATCTTCAACGGATGCTTATATCATGATAAAGGTCAGATACTTTTACAATAAGAACAAAATCAATCAAACCAACCTGCAATGAAACAAAAACCTAATTTCTTTTCAGACTTGAATGTTCTTCTTGTAAAAATGTTCTGCAGGCAATCTGAGGTCTGTACATGATATCAGCTGAGGGTGAGAAACAGACAATGGCGGGTCCTCATAAGTACACTAATCCTAATGCGAGAGTGTGTATGCACATATGGGAGGAAGAAGTTGGAGGAAGGCGGAGGCGGAGGGGAGTGATGTAGCTCTCAGCACTGGCTCACGCCGGTTTGCGCTGCTTCTCGCTGGCCGAGCAGCGAGGTTCTGAGGTTAGCGGAGAGGCGGATGAATTTGGGGTAGGGGGTAGGTGGGTGAGCAAGAGAGAAGAGGAGGGGAGGGGGGTCATTTACCGTCTCAACTGCCCTTTGCAGCACTTGGGGCCTTGGCAGGACTGCCCACTGACATGTGGGGCAGATATCTGCATGGGGAGAATGGATGCAGCAGCCATCACCCGTCCCTTTGTGAAGAATGCTACTGAGCCTTGCCATGCAGACACTGATCACACTGTGGACACATGCAGGAACACTTTGAGTAACATGCAAAGCCCTGAAGTATTCAGTTACCATCTCACCAATATAGTCAGCTATGATCACAACTTTAAAGAAAGCTTACCCTCCTAGATTAGCTGATTTGTTTATCATAGACTTTTTCCACATGTAGTGTTTGTGATATGTGTAAAGTGGATGCATCAAACCAAGACTCAGAGGACTGCAATTATCTACGGATTCTCAAAGAGAAGTCATGGAACAGGAACAGACATGATCTTTATGTTTCATAAGTGCATTTGCTGCGATGGGTTGAAGAGGAGGATCCCTTGTACAGCTGCTTAAGTCATACAAAACCATGAGCAGCTGAGTTTCCGATGGGTTTGGTCACATTTAGAGGAAACAAGAGAATTGACTGTTTTTGTTCACACTGTTTTTCTAAGTTGCTGCAAAATCTAGTACATATCTGAGTCTGTCTACATTAGAGGTGTTGTGTATGTAACATTTTGGGTGTGCAATTATTCGGTTGAAGTCCAGTCCAAATTTTTACCCTGGTGCCAGTGATTTCTTCAAGCGATCTTCACTTGTCTGATGTGACTTAGTTAAAGTCACACCAGCAGTAATGACTTTACATTCTTCCTGCTCAGAATTCATCTCTGCCTTTGCAGGACTGCTGGTTTTCTGTCCAACAAACAGGCTGCTTGTGGGTTGTTGTGGTTTTAGTTTACAAGCTCTGGTTTAATTTTAATTGTAAGGCTTAAACATTGCTAAAGGCAGAAATGCAGCAGTGAGATTTGTACTCTGGGTCCGAGAAATGTGCAGGTGGTGTTGCAGCTTTAGGTTCTATAAAAATACAAACAACACATCTTTAATGACCTGACTGTTACTGGTCCCCTCAGGCTGCGGATTAAAGGTCAGCTCTCTGTTTATAAGATTTTTGACTTGTTACTTAAACTGAATGACATCTGAGAGGAAAATCTTATTTTACTTTCTGCTGAGAGAGTCGCACAGTATTAAGTTTACACTTTTGCACGTGCTCTGAGTGCCTTCTCCCCTTAAATATGTATTTCTATATATAGCATTTATTATACAGAGGGAGGCATCACTAGAGAAATAAATAAAGGCCAGCTGGGAAGTTATGCAATGGAAAAACTAAATTGCACCGCCTCGCCTTCGTCCAGGTGGAACTGATTTTTAACTGTGGCGGATGGAGAAATTTTGCCCAAGTATGCTTTACTTGGATGGCTGAGCATATTTTTCCAATCAGTGAGGTGGTGAGGAATTGAATATGGAGAGTTAAGATTTATGCTTTTAAAAGTCACTATTTATCCATTGAACTCAACTGAACAGCATCAGTCAAACAAATGTGAGTGTCTTGAATGCTTAAATGCACCCTAACGGTTATTGTAATTGTATGTACTGTAATCATTTTATGGTCATTTAGGGATTTTGCACAATCAACATTCACGAACTTCTCATCAAGCCTAGTGTGACTCAGTTTGGTTGTAGCCAACTGCTATGTACCACATTTTACATCATTTAAACTTAACCACATACAAACACTAGTGGTATTGCCATAAAAAAGTACACCATCCATCCATCCATCCATCCATCCATCCATCCATCCATCCATCCATCCATCCATCCATTATATATACACTGCTGAATCCTCATTAGGGTTATAGGGCTGGAGTCTATCCCAGCTGACATAGGGTGAAAGCAAGGGACACCCTGGACAGGTCACCAGTCTATCACAAGACTACATATAGAGACAAACAGTCACACTCACATTCACACCTACAGACAATGTAGAATCACCAGTTAACCTAAGCATGTTTTTGGACTGTGGGAGGAAGCCAGAGTGCCCGGATAAAACCCACACATGCACAGGGAGAACATGCAAACTCCATGCAGAAAGATCCCAGGCCGGGACTCGTACCACCAATCCACTGTACAGCCCATAAACTAGACCATCACTGAGTAACTTTATAACCTGAAGCAGCCTCGACTCTCCAGCCTCCAGGTTCAATGTGGAGAGAAACTGGCAGACAAACAAACAATCCTTCATATTATTACAGTTTGATCCATTAGGTCCAATGGAAACAAAAACAGTAAAATCTGATTATTTTTGTTGCATTCCTGTGTGTGGGGAGCAGTCTAAAGTCGCCAACTCAGTCAGCGAAGGTTTTACAAATGCCTGAGTAATCCTCAAAAACACTCTTTACATATAGAATGTACAAATTTCACGAGAATCAGTTTGGATCGCGGTGTCTAGGTCTTTTTATACATCCATGGGGAAAATGGTTCCGTTCTTTCTGTAAGCTTATAGAGATTTGGGTGATCACAAACAGTGGGAGGAGTGGAAGGCTGATGATAAAATCACCTCCCTCTTGTGCTGTGAATGAAATGTAAACACTGGACTAAGTCTGGCAGAAGCACTTGGGGAGAAAGTCGAGTGGTGTCAGCGAAGGAAACAAAGAAGATCCTACTGCTTTTGGGGCAGCAGCTCTTGGCTCTTCCTGCACCATACAGCTGCCTTCGGTCACGCTTTAGAAAACTTGTGAGCCAGCACAGAGCGGTTACTATCTCAAACCACAATGGAATGATGACTGCTCTGCGTGCAGCGAGGCTCCTGACAGAGTTATGGGGTTAGGTCAGAGGTGAGGAGTCTGACCTCTAGCTGTCCCTCCTTGCTTGTTTCCGTAATCCAATGAGAAGATCTACTCCAGTAGCCTGGAGACCCACAAACAGGATCCTATTAGGCCCCTTGTCAACAATTGGACTTCACTACCTTTATCTTAAATAGTTAAAACTACTTCCACCTACACCAGACGCAACAGTAAAATCTTCCTATAAACTGACTCATCTTTACTAGCAGTTTAACAATGTCACAAGTTGGGGTCTATTTTTGCATATCTTTTAATATTCTAAGTGCATTTGCTGTTAGTCCTTATACTGTACTTTTACTTAAACCTTGACTTTTACACATCAGTGAACATCTGCTACATTAAAGTCTATGACAAATGGATTGACACAGTACCTTCACCAGCTGGTAAATGTCTGTATTTTGCAGTTTATTAATTTAAAATCTAGTGTCTATGGCAACATTCCTTTGCTGGTGCAATTGTAGCAATGCGTTTTATGTCATCCAGCAATGGTTGGTTGTCACAAAAGGGGAGAAAGAGCAACTGGAAGTAACCTTGGTTGTGTCCAAGAAAAGTTTCTGATGCTTCAGATGTAAAAAAAAAACAAAAAAACCTCAGCACCCAGATGAAGTTCTACAATTTAAAAAAGAAAGTGATTGACAGCGAACCATACATCATAAGAAGGCATGAACAGTGGGTGGGTCACTGCCACAAGAGGGGAAAAAGTTCTACAAAGCAGGTTTGAGTAAGACTTTCTTTAAATAAGCTCCTCCTCTTTAAGAATGCAGGCTACTTTTAATGAAAAATATGTTTACAGCACATATTTAACCCAAACCCCTGAAATGGAAAGTGGGGCAAACTGCCGTGGCCCAGCAGTAATTCCATATTAGCTCTGGTGAGTGAAGATGGAACTGTAATGTATATTAATAGACTGTGTCTGATCTCCAGAGAACAGAGATGCCAGCGTGAGCAAGTTGTTTTTCACTCAGTCATTCATTCAGTCCGGTAAGTTTTCTGTTTCTCTCTGCAGTGACTCTGTTGGCATTTCAGGCATCACCACTCCCTGCTCCTTCCTACCAGTAAGTCACCTGACCAGCCTCTCTTCACTACTCATCTGTTCCCACCCAGGATGTATATATACCTCCAGAACTCATCCGCTACTTCATCTTTGTTCCCAATGAATTTGCTTTGCAGTGCTTTCAGAGTCTAATCCTGGCTTGTTTTTGGACCTTGCTTATGTTTTGACGCCTGTTTTTCTCTTACTTTGTACCTGCCTCCCATTTACTAGTGAACCTCTCTGGTGTCACTTTTTTGAACTCTCCTGCCAGTCTATTAGGCAATCATCTCCATCCGACACTGGCACAGGGACATGAGTTTAGGACTTGGTAGTTGACTGAGTCTCGGAATTGTGTCAGTTCTAATGAGCTTGATGACCAACAGCTAGGTTATATCAGAATGTATTTGCCCCTGAAACAGAGACCCCCCCCCCCCCCAAATCCTCCGACTTCAGTGTCCCCCCACTGTCAAGGTTTCGTAACAGTTCCCATCTTCCAAAAAAGATCAGATGACTATCATGAGGCCTCAGCTCTCATCACACACACACACACACACACACACACACACACACACACACACACACACACACACACACACACACACACACACACACACACACACACACACACACACACATCTTTTTCAGTGAATATAGGTTGTTCTATATTCTTCCCACACCGATCAATACTTATTTTTGTCTTGGGTGTTTCCTGAATCACAAAACAGTTTTTTGTCCCTTTTTGTGAGATCACTCCCAAACCAATTATTGCTGGATATATTCTCTTGATGGACAATAGTACACCATTATCTTCTAAAATGTAAAATGTATGATGCAAGGCTACCAAATCGCTATGTGGTATGGAAAAAAGAAAAGAAGAACAGGCATTATTCTTAGTTCTGGTCTCACCTCTCATTAAGCTGCTGATGTAGAGTTTCTCTCAATTAGTCCCTGAACAGCATTTTAGAAATTGATTATCCCAGTACCTTAACCTTTAAATTTTTAAAGCCAGTTTGATGTGTGTTTAGTATTTGTCAGCTCTGGAAGGCATGTAGGAAGATATGACCTCGAGAGGAGGCAAAGTAAGGAAAAAATCCCACTGCGGAAGAGGAGAAATGGTTAAGATGTGTTAAATCTGACACATTTACAAGGCATTGATGTTAATAAATGGGTAAGGCTTGTCTCAGCACACACACACACTATCTTTAGTATCATCAAATGTTGCCAAGTTTGTGGTGTTGTTTCTCCCACTGAAATATTCTTTGCTCACGGCCTTTTGTCTCAGTCATTTCTATGATTAATTAATATTCCCATTTTCCGTTATAAAACTTTCACTTCTTTGTGCAGTGCAGATTATCTGTTAAGCATCTGTGTGATGGACTTCAGACATTTCTCATGTTCATTGTTATAGATCATTTCCCTTATTCCCATGATTGTAAATACAGCATGATCTAACTTTGTGTTAGGAATATATTTTATTGGAACATTTTTTAAGTACATTTTTATTACTGTCCATTCATGGGTCGAACACAATCCTTTGCAAAAATCAAACCAAATGAACAAGATGTATAGCAAACTATTTATCCAAGTGCCGACGGTCAAATGAAGATATGCTATCTTAAAGTGTCACCACTCCCTTTCATCTGTACAGCATTCACATATACAGCTTCTAACCACAAATAGTGCAGATTATATGCACTATAGGGAGAGAACAAACTGTCCCAGCAGAGGTATGTGTGGAGGTTCACTAATCCCAAGAATGTCTGCCTGATAATCAATACACCCCCTGATTCCTTATGTAATGTACGAGGGAAGATCTGCCCGTCCCTTTGAGTCCTGGATCCTCCCGCCATCACCACCTCTGCACTCGATCATCTTACTCTTCTGCAGAATGTGTAGCCAAATTGTTCCGGGTGACAACAAGCGCATGACGGAGCGCTAGAAGAAAAAGTTCAGCCAGTATGAGTTAGAGGAAAGATGAGAAGGATGAGGAGGAGGGAGGGAAAAGAGGAGGGGTAAATAGTCCAGAGTCAGCCTATGCTGGTTCAGACCGGTTCCTGCCCTTTCCCCTTCTGCACTATTGCTTCTCCTCCTCACTTCTTCTTTACTTTCTTTATCACATTTTTCTCCTGTTTTTCCTTCCTCCCCGAAGCTGGTCGACTTTTCTACTTTTTCCACTCACTCCTTCCTCAGTTTTTTCATCTTTCGTGTATTGTTTTGTTCTTTTTGACAGTTCTTAAGCTTTACTATTATTTCCTTCTAACAGAGGTTTAGCTAAGAAGTTTACTCCATCCTGACATAGAGAGAATGCTGATGTACTGCTATATCAATTTTCAGTTGTCAAAGCTGCAGGTTTTAAAATGCACATCTTGTAAACAACTTCAGCAGTATTTAATTTCAGAAACTATCTCTAGAAAGTCAGCGGATATGTGTTTTGCATGTGGAATAGTAAAAGAAGGTATGACAGAGTAAATATGTCATGAGAAGTGTCTGGACAGAGCAAAGCAGCAAAGATCCCACTGTGCATATATTCCCACACACTACAAAGGATTGACATGAAAAATGTCAATGCAAGGTATCAGTTTCATCTTGAATTACAGCATTTTCATAGTATTGTTTGAGAAAAACATCTTTGGCTCGAGGCTAAACACAGAGAAAATGCTAATGTTGAATTTTTTGGAGCCAATGATTATTTTGGGAAGAAATAATTCTGATACAAGTACATTATAGGTTTGTAGAGTTGTATTGAAAACGGACAGTGGTGGGGTCATCATTTACC
Organism: Acanthochromis polyacanthus; assembly: GCF_021347895.1. Lineage (NCBI taxonomy): Eukaryota > Metazoa > Chordata > Actinopteri > Pomacentridae > Acanthochromis > Acanthochromis polyacanthus. Next base: position 22,254,166 of record NC_067116.1, on the reverse strand, counting down.
AACAGCTGTGATGTGTATTCTGCTATGTGTTATGCAGATAGTGCTGAGAGTGTCTGGACAAATAATGGGGAAATACCTTCACTGAATCACCCCAAACATCTTTTTTCTACAGTTTTCATGTTGACCCATATTGGACATAAACACTGATCACCTGACAGGCTGTGTGATATATTAGCGAGTGAATGATCTTTGACAAATGATAGGTTGTGAGAGCTTGATGACTGGGTCAGAGCATCTCCTAGACCACAGGTCTTGTGAGGTGTCTTGGTAAGCAGTGGTTGATACCTACCAAGGACATAGGCGCAAAAGGCTCGCAGATTTGCACGGGGGGCAAAGTTTAACCCGCTGAAGAGCTACTGTAGCACAGTTTTTTTAAAAACCTTAATGTTGACCATGATAAAAAGGTGAAGATAGAACACACACTACATCACAGCTTGTGAGGCTATAGCTACAGACCTCTGTCCACTGCTGAAGCCACCTACAACAGGGATGTCAGCAACAATATACCCGACAGAAATTATTCTCGAGAGGAAAATCATCTCAGTTTCATATTCATCTGTACAGTGCACCTACTGGGGACATGAATGCAATTGATACTCTCTATAGAGGAATTTCATGGAGCTGGGAGCAGCTTTGCCAGTGCACCTTCCCATTTACAATGGATGAAGGTAGCCTGGTGTAATAAATCACATTTTGTTTTACATCACATGGATGGCTGGTAGGGGTGTAGCAAAATTTCGTGGCACGAAATTTTGCGAAATAAAAAATGACAAAATAAAATTCAAAGAAGCACGAAATAAAAGCATGAAATAAATAACGCGAATAACCACTGAGACTGATGATTTTTGACTCTCCTCGCCTACCGTAGCAAAACACTCGCTTCAAAATGGAGGAAGACAAGGTTAAGGAATTAGCTGACGCTCCTTCGTCAAACAAATCGGTTATTTATTTTGGAGTGATGCAGCATTATTTTTTGTATGTTTGCATAAGGAAGAAAATAAAGAAAATGAGATTTTTGCATAACGACGAAGGCTGTGTTATTCTCTGTGCCATGTTTTGCTGGGAAACCTTGGGTCCTGGTATTCTTGTGTACGTTACTTTGACACGTTACACCTCCCTAAACATTGCTGAAGATCATGTAGATCCCTTCATGGACAGTAGTCTTAAACATAGCTCAGGAATCATTTGAGGAACATGACAAAGAGTTCAAGGTGCTGACTTAGTCTCAAAATCTCAGTCCTATTAAGCATGTGGGGGATGTGCTGGAACACAAATCCAATCGATGAAGGCTCCACCTTGCAACTTGCAGAACCTAGAGGATCTGCTGCCGGATAGTACAAGACGCCTTCAGAGATCTGCTGAGTCAACAAGTTTGAGGTGTCTTAGTGCCACAAAGGGGATCTTCACAACATCACACTCATGATTTTAATGTTGTAGCTGATCAGTTTGTGTGTCAGTACTGAAATATCTTTCACAGGCAGCTGAAGAGGTAAACACTGAGATGCTAAGCAATGTTTTCTTCTCAGAGCTGCCAGTCAGATGGATTCGAGACCGTCATTAGTGAGATCCGTCACAAAGCAACAGCTCAGCCAACTGAGATAAAAGACAGACGGAAGATTCTTGAACCAAATATGTACTTTTTCAGCATGTTCTGTTTTCAGAATTCTGTGTTCATGGACATTTTTCCACTTTTGGGAAGCACAGCTCAGAGACATAAAAGAAAGACAGACATTGTGTTATCTTTAGTACATTTTTCTCCATAAAGATGTTGGAGCAGATGATACACACGTGGACAAAATTGTTGGTACCCCTCAGTTAAAGAAGGAAAAACCCACAATTCTCACTGAAATCACTTGAAACTCACAAAAGTAACAATAAATAAAAATTTATTGAAAATTAAATAATCAAAAACAGCCATTACTTTTGAATTGTTGATTAACATAATTATTTAAAAAACAAACTAATGAAACAGGCCTGGACAAAAATGATGGTACCTCTATAAAAGATTGAAACCTATTTGACCAGAGTGACATGATTAACTCAGGTGTGTCATTTAATTGACATCACAGGTGTTTCCAAACTCATAATCAGTCAGTCTGCCTATCTATTTAGTCACCCTGCTGTTTGGTGAAAAGGTGTGTACCACACTGAACATGGACAACAGAAAGCGAAGGAGAGAATTGTCCCAGGACATCCGAAAAAAAATTATAGACAAACATCTTAAAGGTAAAGGCTATAAGACCATCTCTAAACAGCTTGAAGTTCCTGTGACAACAGTGGCTCATATTATTCAGAAGTTCAAGACCCACGGGACAGTAGCCAACCTCCCTGGACGTGGCCGCAAGAGGAAAATTGATGACAAATTGAAGAGACGGATCGTTGGAATTGTATCCAAAGAGCCCAGAGCAACCTCCAAAGAAATTAAAGGTGAACTCCAAGGCCAAGGTACATCAGTGTCAGATCGCACCATTCATCGTTGTTTGAGCCAAAGTGGACTTCATGGGAGACGACCAAGGAGGACACCACTGCTGAAAAAAACTCATAAAAAAGCCAGACTGGAATTTGCAAAAATGCATGTTGACAAGCCACAAAGCTTCTGGGAGAATGTCCTTTGGACAGATGAGACCAAACTGGAGCTTTTTGGTAAGGCACATCAACTCCATGTTCATAGACTCAAAAACCAAGCATACGAAGAAAAGAACACTGTCCCTACGGTGAAACACGGAGGAGGCTCAGTAATGGCTGCTTTGCTGCATCTGGCACAGGGTGTCTTGAAAGTGTGCAAGGTACGATGAAATCTGAAGACTATCAAGGCATTCTGGAGAGAAATGTGCTGCCTAGTGTCAGAAAGCTTGGTCTCAGTCGCAGGTCATGGGTCTTCCAACAGGACAACGATCCAAAACACACAGCCAAAAACACCCAAGAATGGCTGAGAGAAAAGCGTCGGACTATTCTAAAGTGGCCTTCTATGAGCCCAGATCTGAATCCCATTGAACATATGTGGAAGGAGCTGAAACATGCCATTTGGAGAAGACACCCATCAAACCTGAGACAACTGGAGCTGTTTGCTCATGAGGAGTGGGCCAAAATACCTGTTGACAGCTGCAGAACGCTCATTGACAAATACAGAAATCGTTTAATTGCAGTGATTGCCTCAAAAGGTTGTGCAACAAAATATTAAGTTATGGGTACCATCATTTTTGTCCAGGCCTATTTCATTAGTTTGTTTTTTTAAATAATTATGTTAATCAACAATTCAAAAGTGATGGCTGATTTTGATTATTTAATTTTCAATAAATTTTTATTTATTGTTACTTTTGTGAGTTTCAAGTGATTTCAGTGAGAATTGTGGGTTTTTCCTTCTTTAACTGAGGGGTACCAACAATTTTGTCCACGTGTGTAGATGCTAGCCAGCTCATGTGTACAAGTGACAAATTGTTTTTTGACCAGTTATCTTTGCTCCTTTGATATACAATGACCGAAAATAAATTGATTTCAGGAGGTGTTTATGCAAGCTATTTGTGGGATCCTGTGGCAAAGTCTTGTGCACAAACAAGCTGCTCTGGTGACAGAGAGACATCTGATAGCTTGATAGCTTGACTTGCTTATTAAGGCCTGTTTACCGTCTGTGTTAGGTAGGAGGCAACTTCATAGACCTGAGCAGCAAATAGAGCCGATGATAATCTCACTGGGCCATGTCTCTTGTTATAGTGTGAGGCCTTCCAGTCACAGTGCAAGTTATTATGATGCATTTCTTCATCTGTTATTGCAAGACTACTCTGGTCACTCTGGCTTAGACCTACACATGAGTGTACAAAATTTAATCCTCAAACAAGAGCTGATGTTTTTTCCATTATCTGTAATGCTACACACCTGAAAACATGGCTCTGCTCCTGAGATGATCCAGGAAATAGTTTGAAAGAGTTTGTTTGGCACAGCACAAAATCTGAAAGAAGATAATACATAAATGTGGTGATGTGAAGAAGCTGAGTGTGGGAAAAATGCAAATGAGTGGGCAGAAATGTTGCAGCAAGAAAACAGTGGTAGACCTTGGAGGATACAGAATATGTGAAAAATCCGTATACGATGGATGTGTGCATGACCTCATGACATGATATGGGACTATATGGATCTGAACTACTGCAAGGTGCCTACTCTCCAAGACTTTCAAGTTGGTAACGCATGCAATGAACTGGGCCACTGTGGTTAAGAGGAAGTGTAAATGCAAAGTTCCTAAATTACTCATAAATCTATGTTCCAGCCCTCACCTATGGTCATTAATTCTGGGTAGTGTCCAAAAGAATGAGATCATGGAGCAGAAGCAGCTGAAATGAGTTTCTTTCACAGGGTTGCTAGGCTCAGACTCAGAGATAAGGTGAGGAGTTTAGAGAAGACGGTGCTCTTTTGCATCTGAAGGAGCCAGTTGAGCTGGTTTAGGCATCTAATTAGCATCCCTGGGAGGAGACCCAGAATTCGCAGGAGGAATTTCATATCTCATCTGGCCAGGTAACACTTTGAAAACCATCAGGAGGAACTGGAAAAGATTGCCGGGGAGTCAGATATCTGGAATAACCTGCTTTACCTGATGTCTCCACGACCCGAATTCAGACAAGAAGAAGACATTAGATGGGTGGACAGACAGATGGGCTGAATTTACAGCATACATTTAAACGGCCTATAACAGCAAAAACTAAAAAAAACAACAACAAAAAAACAAAAGACAAACAAAAGACAAACATAAACTTACAGTGGATATTCTCCGGATCAGCACCAAATCACCTTGGATCTAAGATGAGCTCTACAGATTTCAGGTGAAATCTCTCACTGTTTGGCCACTTAAATGAGAAAAAAGGCTGCAGCCAAAGTAAAAGACAGTTCCTCTCAAAGTTGTCTTAAAAGAAGAAGCGTATTTTGTTCTGTAAGACTACTCTAATTCATAGCATGTATGAATTTTTTATACAAATCAACATCATACATTTTCCGCAGTTGCAACTCAGAACACAGCTGTTATTACCGTCTGAAGTGACGACACAGACACTGAAACTAGTGCTTTCCTACAGTTTCCTACTGCAAGACCTCCAGTTCTCTGCACCTGCATGTTTACCAGACCAATGCTGACCTATTTTGCAGTGCTAGTCTGTCATTTAAACTACTGGTCTAACCACGACAAGAGTAAATAAAATTCTGTCTGCTGAGGTTGACACTAGTGATAATAAATAACTCATAAGGTGTTTCAAAGTGAGTCACAGGCAGCAGTGTGTCTGAGACCGAGCCCACAGCAACTGTCTGTCACACATTAACACATCAATTGTCTTATTCTAACTTGGCAATTTACATCCTCCACCTATAAGCAGACTAGAAAATGTGCTATTCTGACTGCAGTAAGTGCATTTTAGTAACACTTTCAAGATGAAGAAGAGATAAAAACAAAACAGACATGTCATAAACAGCATGTCATCGTGATAGAAATCTCAGCAGATAACTGTGTGTAAAAGGCCTGAAGTGATTACAAAGTGATTATTCTGACTGCTTGTCTAGTTGTAATCCAGAGCTGGAAACACTAATGCAGCATAAAACTAAAATCACAACACAAAGAAATCACAGATTAATGATACGAATAACAACAGAAGATAATCTAAAGGCAGACCTTGAACTTTCCAAGTGATCAAATATGTAAAATTACAATCTTCCTGTGAGGAGACAGACTGCAACAGCACAGTCATGTTTATCCATATTACTCATTCTAGACGCTGCCTAGAGGTCAAAGTGTGTTTCACTGATGCTTTCACTAACTATGAATACAGTAAATAAACAGGAGAAATTTCTGAGTTGTGCTCAGAGACACTTCAACTGTGATGAACCTTTTGATTGTTGACACTCTGCCAGCAGCAGCCCACTCACTGAAGAGGATTCAATTGCTGTCACACATATGGATCCCCCTGAGTGACAGGTAGATTCATGTAAATCAGCAGCAGCAGCACACTTATAGAAGTCATCACAAGACTTGGAAACTATCTCTACCATGGCAACAGAGCAAATAGCCCTGTAACAAAGGGACAAGATACAGTATAAACTGTATGTGTTTTTAAAATGCACAATTTAGATGCTTCCAAAGTTGTTTTCATCAGCACAATCGTTTTCATTCCTGATGGCTAAAGGAAAAACATGAAATATGAATAGTTCCCTCCAGATACGGAGTCGTAGAAAGAAAAACAAGAGATAGTCAAATATACATCAAGGAAAGCACACAGTCATGCTGATACCTGTAGCAGCCCTCTGAGGACACTGAGTCTGAGTCCTTTATTCCTAGAAATTGGAAAAACTTCCAAAGAACCTCAGTTGCATTTATGAGAACTGCCTCACATAATCAGGAAACAACGTTATAAGTTCGCCAATAGGCGTTATGTTGGGGAATGCCAACCTGTGATCAGTTCTTGAGATTATTTTAGAGAGAGCCACCCTGATCTCTATAAGGAGGATTTTAAGATACAAAAAGCCTCCTTTTTCCCGATCACCACACCCGAGGGAAACGTGATAAACAAAAATTTTAAAAAACGGTAAATTAGACAGTAAGAGACACAATAATGCTCTTAAATTAGTTGTGAGATTTCTAAACTGTAAGTCTACCGAATCAAAATTTCTGCAAGAGAAACTAAACAGAACAACATTTCAGTCCCATCTAGCTGTGGTAATATCAGGCAGCCACTTCACTAAACGTGAGATGCTTGGCAACCTTCGAGAGACAGTGTCGGGTTGGTTTTTAAAACAGGTACAACCAGTCTCAGTACAGATGAGAACTCCAGGGTGGAAAGAGTGACGTGAACAAACCAGATGAACCACTTCAAAGTATCCAGTCAGGTGTAGTGATTGCCTCTGGCCTGATGAGGCCTATACCCAAGATATTATAGCTTTGTATTCTTTCAAAATTATACATATAGTACATTTATATATGTACATATATATGTAATTGAGGTGGACATCCCACTCACAATATGGACTAATACCTCCACATTTGAATAAAGTACTTTTTAAAGGCCACAACTTGTGTTTTTAGCTGACAACCACCCTAAAGAAACAACAATAAAGAACAGCATTTAAAAACCCACATAAATGGAATTTCACTACAGTTTAAAACATTCACAATTTCTGTGTTTGCTGACATCCAGATTGTTATCTTCTGTGCTCATTATCTACTCCCATGTTGCCTGCCACAATGACTCCAAAAGCAAACAGCGCTCCAAAAAAACAGTCTTCAGGTTGTTATTCTCCGAGCCCTGTCTGCAGCTCCAACCTGTTCCATCCAGATCTCTGCAGCGCTTTCATTTCAACCCTCACTGCACTTCGGGTTATCGAGGCTACTGGCAGTCTTTCCAGCAGAGAGAGTGAAACTTGAGTGTATGTGTGTCATCTAGCGTGGATGGATGAAGGTCCAGTGTGTGTGTGGGGGGTGTTGCCTTTAAAACAGACTGCTGTGTCACACGGCTACATAGTCGGCATAGCTCCCTGTTTAGATGGCTCACCCTTCTTCTCCCACCTGCAGCTCTCCACTGGACAGATATCATGGGAAGGCTGCTGAGTCAGAGCTGAAACCGTCCAAACTGTCTGAACTCACAGACCTGGATGACAAAGAGAAGCTGGTGTGAAGGTGTTAGCTATGAATCCATCACTACTAATTTATACTAATTCAGAATAAACAAAAAACTATGCCAGAGGTCAGTGTATGGCCGCCTCTTCCCTGAAAGTTACATGATCATTGGCCGGCACTGAGATTTGGCGGGAAATCTCTCAGATCGTTTTACATGTTCGAGGCTGCTTGTACATTGCCTGACATGAGAATCTATCTAAGACCAATGGATTGAAGCCAGTGAGGGAGGCAGAGAAGAGCGACGACCGTCTTGATGACAGAAAGCAACAGCCTGTATGTAATCTCCTCGTTTTTGAAAACGTGTTACATGAAACACATTCATCAGTGTGTATCATAGCTCAGTGAGTCTCTGTGTTGTTGTCCCTGAAATACACATATCGAGTTGATTTAAAGCTTGAAAAGGTCAGAGCAGCTTGTTTTCCAAGTGTAGCAGCATGTACGGTAACAGTCATAACTAAGGGTGAGAGGTGATCGTTTTAGCATTTCCTATTATATTTGGTAATCGTTTTACACTATATTTTTTGAAAAACAGTTATGAAAATATTCATTCTGGGTAGTGATTGTTGGCCAAATAAATTTTATAAAAATGGCCTCCACTCCAGCATCCTCTATGTGTTTAGTGTCTATGTAGCCTTATGTAATTATTACATGAAAAGGTCACTAAAGATGTTATATTTAATTATAAAACAAATAATATGCATTTCTGTTTATTTCTATTTTTTCCTTTATGTAATATTTACATAAAAACAAATCTAAAAATAATCATATAATATACCTTAAAGACTGCTTCTTACATGGGTTTTAAACAATCCAAGTAAGAAATATTTACTATCCACATGTGACTCATGATCTGTATTTGTAGAAGCACCTGAGGCATCTCCATAAGTTATTTAAGTGTAGATTACACATATTTATAAATATATCATTTTCTGGTCACAGGACAGTGGAATTATCAGATCTATTATCATGTTATGCTTTGTGTGTCTCCAGCTTTTGCGGGTAAACATCCTCCATCCAGAGATAACAACCTATAGACAGCGTCTGCTGCCAGATGGCCAGCAGTTACACACCCTTTTAATGACACCCAGTCACGACCTCAAGGCTGTGGCAGGTTCTGATTTGGGTGTTGTCCTCAGATAACTAAGCAGCTCCTACTCTAACATTAGCTGGTGAGTCAGACTTCTTGAACACTGCAGGTTTCTTTTTGGAGTATTGAGTTTTCAGCAGTGGTTTCTACCAGTTTCGGACCTGCTTATCTGCTCGCTACCTCAAACAACGGCTCAACATGTCAGAGGTTCTCTACAAAGGGCTCCATAATTTAAAAATAAGGGCCCATTATTTTTGCTGACACAGCAAAAGCTCACCATAGCCACAAGGTCATGAGGGTAGCAGTGTCTTGCTGTGCTGTTGTTATGCCTGGTCAGTCACCGGCAGCTGGCCAAACTAGCCCGGATAAAGCCAGAATGAATGACAGGCGAGTGACCTGAAAGAACCTGCAAACATTTTTTTTCTCCATCTGCTTAGCTTAGAGGGGTATTGCTGAGAATGCATTCTCTTCTGGCCTGTAATCGCAAGAAGAAAAGGTGCGGAGAATATTAATAATCCGATTTTAATTGTTATTAATGATTAAATAAAGGTTAACAAAGCAGTTCACAGCAGTGTTTGTAAAAAGTTGAGGTGACTCTGCTGGTGTTGTGTCAGGTGAAGAGATGATCGATGTGATCTGCAGTACAGTCACAATCTCAGGCTGCTCTGATGAACACGGGAGGTGCAGCTCATGAAAATGACAACAGAAAAGATTCCAGTAAAAAAACAGTTTTCATGTCATATAGGAAAATAAAATCATGGAAAGAACAGCTTGAAGTGAAGAATGGGAACACACACAATAACAACATGGTAAATATACACAATATTTTAGTTTACAACTGGTGACAACTCGGCCTTCTACCCGTAATGGTTCATTCTATTAATGAAGCCATACAATGAGGAAAAATACACATATATTTAGTGTTTCTGCAAACAAGGAATGCCTGTGCAGCATTACTTCTCTTTTAACACAATGACTTCATTTTTTGAATACAAATCATTTATTGCAGAAGACCAGTCCTCCCAGCCAGCAATGTTCTAGATATTGAACAAATGTGTTGTGATCTTTAATTTCTTTCTGTGTCCATGTTTGAAAGTTTACACCAAGAGCGAACATCACTACACTTCATACTATTTGTAAGGTCTGACCTAATGTCTGTGAGTTTTGGAATGGGATTTAAAAACTACAGTAAAAGTTTCTCGTACAGGTGTCATGTCTTGTAAAACGGAGCAAAAACGATGAAACCAAACTAATATTTAAGTCTGTAGCTGTCAGCACTTCAATAACATCACAGATGATACACAACACAAATAATCAAGTTCAATCATAAACATCGACACTACTGGTAATGATATTTATCTAATTTGTACTGATTGCTGTATGTTACATTAAAATCATTTCAAGTTTTCCCGTCACCATCCACTGTGACACTGCTCCAACAGGCAAAACTAACTTTGTCTCGATCCAGCCAAACACACATAAACATACACACACCTTTGCACAAAGCAAGTTTCTTATCCAAGAAACTGCAATCACCACCATCAATTACACATGGATGCTCAGCTCAAAATATTCTCAAAGTATTAAAGGCTACTGAGTGATGACAGTGACAGTGTGTCAGGATACATTAACCTTCAGTGCAGGAGGAAGTTTTGGATATCGGGCTGCAGGATCTCCATGCAGAGGAGAAAGAAGAAAATGTGGCCACAGGTTGACCCCTGCTGTCAACCAGTAGGTGAAAAACTACAGCTCCAAACACAAGACTGGAGCTCCCTCTGGTGCATCTGAGGAGAAGAGGCAGAAGGAACATTTCAAGCACTTAATCATACATTTCATCATTATATGACAACATAAACCAAATGCATTGATCTATTGTTGCAGACAAAGTAGTCTGCACCTGTTAGTCTTCTGTTACAGCTCTAATCCATTTAAACAGCTAACTTTGCAATCAATTCATTCAAACATTGACATGCACCAGAACATCATCCACTCAAATTCTCTGTTCACCACTGATAGCAAAGCTGTTTGGTTAAGAAAGTGAAATGTTTCAAAAACTTTGTCAAAATTACAGAGTGCATAGAAATCAGTTTGTAATTTAATTTCTTACTGAGAATTACAGACAGCAACGCTAAATTTAAAATATCTTATATCTGATACATACAGCTTTGATCTGCTGCTAGGCAAGCACTATTTAACAGCAGGGACTATTTCCTCAGTAGAAAGTAGTTCCAGGAAAAGTGTACACATGGTCTGCTGTAGATGTGGATGTGTAATGAATGCACCATTTCTGGAAAAAGGTGTCAAAATTAGAAGTTTCTAAATATAATTTATTTAATTAAAACTCTAAAACTAAATTCAGCTCACCTTCATTAAACTGATGAAAATCCAGAGTCAGTCAAATAAATCTAAATATCAAAATAGCCAGATACCAGTAAGATTCTCATTAAAACATTATTACATTACATTATTTCTGTATTATTACATATTATTTTATTATGTATATTATGTATCTTTTGGTCAGTTGGATGAAGCAGCATTTTCAAACCAATTGAAAGGGGAAAAAACCTTCACAGGGCACTTTGAATTCCCAAATGACTTTAATAAAACACAGGCCAACACCAAAATACACTGCAGTGGCAGACCTTTTATCATTTTTGTTTTTAATCAATGTTTTAATAAATGTGTCAATATACGATTGCATTCCTCTAAGAAATACACATATCTGTAAATCAGTCCATTCAAGATTCAAATGTTCCATTTCAAGCAGCACAACTGAAAACCCTCTGTAAATTCCACTTGATGTAACCTGTCCAATTCTCCAGAATAAACTAGATTTGCTACTTTTGCTGAAAATAAAAAGGACTGAGTTCACTTTGCTTTGTTCCAGATGACTTCACTGTGAATCTTCACCACATCTCAACTTAACAAAGACACAAATACCATATTGACATTTCAGAAGATGTAAATAATTTAAGAAGTTTGCGCTGCTGTGACGAATGCGTAAATTGCGCACAGCCAAAGGTGTGGACCTTGTGAGATGCTACAGCTGTTTGATAAAATCAAAGAAATATGGCATCCGACATCCAGGAAGAGTCTGACAGCAGATCTAAGGATTTGTAGGAGTTGATGTTGTGACACTGAAGGAGGCGGAGCTGCTCTCTGACAGAATTTAACCCCTGCGTATGAATAATTACAAACTAAACTGAGCCATCCTCTGTGAGACAGTTTAGGTTTCATTTTCCTTTTCCCAGAAAGGAAACAGCTCTGTTTCTACTTTATTTCCCGTGTGTCCCGAGCTGCTGTTGCTCGCCACGTCTGCTTGCAGAGGTCAAAATGCAGAAAGAAGGTGGAGAAAAAATCGGGTAATAATTCTCGATTGTTAAATTACGCAGAGTGAGATCGTAGAGTTTAGTTTTGGAAAGTGTGACAGCTGAGTTGTTTACTTTTGATCTGCTTGGATGCAGCTGTGGAAGTCCGTTTCGTCTCTCACCACAGCTGCGCTCAGATAGTTTGTCTGCAGTATAAACTCATGTACAAGTTGTAATGTAATGAGTTTATGTTATAATAAGAGGGACTAGTTAACGCATGCTGTGATGCGCAGTCATCAGTGACTAAGGTGGGGTGTGGTCATGTGCGCAGGAATCTGCAGGGGCATAAATAAATAATACACACGCTAGGCATGTATGTTCCTGACATCCTCCATTAAAGTTCGTCTCTAAAGATACTCGCTGGGATTGATCATTGACGTTACACAAATCATAGTTTGTTTGCAGTATAAACTACTGTACAAAGCATTATTTTAGTGCACAGTTTCCCGTATAAATTTAAAAAGATGGAAATGCATGTGATTGTATTAAAATAGAAGTTAAGTTAAAGCCAGAGAGAAAATGATCAGATATGATTGGTAGAGCTGATAGATAGATAGATAGATAGATAGATAGATAGATAGATAGATAGATAGATAGATAGATATGTGAGGACAAAAGACTTAATAGATGAAGCCATTGTTTCGTTTATTTACATCAGTAGATTTCATTTTGTACTACATATTCCCTAGACTCAGGCTCTGTAGGAGTTCTGGCTGCCTGATGCCCCCATAGGGAGTCCAGCCTCAAGTGAGCTTCTTTCAGGAGTAAACAAAGTGAAGGCCCCACCGTTGTAGGCTGCTATAGTGCTAAGAGAAAGGTTAGGCAGGAAAGTATGAGAATATAGTGCAGTGTGAGTGTTTTACAAAATATAAAGTAAATGAAAACAGTAAAAAAAAAAAAAAGTCTGCAGTAGAGAGATCATGCATCCAAATTAAAAGCGAGATTTGCCTGAGATGTTAAAGAGGACATTCATCTCTTCGAAGTATCCTGAACAGAAATGTGTGGGAGAATTCTGTAATGCCAGTGACGCTAGCTGTGTAGCACACGTCCTGCTCTCCTGCTCAAAAGCCAGTCACCTGCTTTGTACCAGCCAATCGGGGATCCAGCCAGTCATGTTGTTGCCTTGTGCCATTGAGTTGTTGCTGTGGTGAAGAAATATTTAGTCTCTGAACTTTAATGCAGTTGTTTTTAATTTAGATTTGACTGGTGATTCTAAACATGCAGTTTTTATGTCAAAAGGATAATTGAAATTGCAGTTATTGTTATTTCCCCATTTTTTTAGACAGTGGTCTGGTTTGTTTTCCTGAAATAACTGAAGGACTGCAATATCTTACTTTATAGTATTCTCTTTGTGGTGTGCCCTTTATCTGTGGATGGAAAAGTAAATGTTGTGAACCACACGAGTGAATGAGACATTCTGACTCTTATCAGTTATAATGCATGGCTGGTGTTGATGAGCTGACAGAATCCCTGATGCTTCTCACTGGTCATGGTTGGCTAAGTTTAAATTCATCCATCCAGTATCTGTCCACCGCTTAATCCTCATTAGAGTCACGGGGCACAGTCACACTTGCATTCACATCTATGGACAATTTAGAATGACCAATTAACCTCAGCATGCTTTGGAGTGTGGGAGGAAGCCAGAGAACCCACACTGCACTGAGAGAATATGCAACGCCACACAGAAAGGTCCCTGTTGCTCAGAATCACATTTAATTCCACACTGCATGGTGTAAGACACTCAAAATGTTGCCCTACATCTCAGTGGACAATCAGAAAGTAAGAAGAGGAAGCTGTGTTAAATCAGTGCAGTCAGTCATGGATCAGCAGCTGCATTCATTTTATGTGCTGCTGTTTTATTTCTATTGAATTCAATCACAAAATTTTTCAGTAATGCCTTACAAATGAAATTTCATCATCTCTTGGGTGAATAGTATTTTAAGTGGGACATAATTAACTTAGACAGTTGATGTTAGTGTCTTTGATTTTTGTATGCTCTTCCTCTGATGTATGTGATTGTTTTGTTGTTTTTTTCAGTTTTCGTGGCTTTAATTTTGGATGTTCAGTTCCCGTTACTACTACTACAAATACTACTACACCCCAATTTACTATCGGCACAACATCACTCATCAACGGTGCTCCCAGCGAAATTACAAGCAAGAGTTCAACAGGGAGAAAGGAGAACAGATCTTCATTTCGACTCCCAGGTAAGTTACTCGTCGTTCCTTGCAAAGTTTTTGGCATAGAGCAGCTTTGGTGCAGAATAGAAGATGCAATGAAAAACATTTGGATGCCCTAGTATTAGTAGTTGTTTAGATACATTTTGTTTCTAGTTGTGTATTTGTATGTTTGAAATGTATATTTGAAAATTCTAAATGTAATTCTGGAAATGCCATAATGATGATTTAAAGAAACAACTTGTCAACAGAATGCTCTCTTTAAACACACATGAAATTTAGCACCAATGCTAAAAGTCTTCTTGAACGGCTGCTTTTAAGTATGTTAAACTTGGATACAGTTGGACAACTGGTGAGCTGGTATTTAGATGGTCAGAGAGATTTGAAAATCCTCTTCTACGTTGTGTTGGGCCATTTCTGTCACTTCCAATAACAGTTTGGACTGTTGGAAACAACACAGGATAACAGTAAATTCAACCAAATGTTACAATTCCCAACAATTAAGCAGTTTATTCATTTCCCTTATTTAATTTGTTTTCATTACGTGGATTAAATCTGTGTTCAGTCTGTCTCTGACCACATCACTGAAGTAACTGTGGTTGTGTCTCTGGTCTGAGAAGGTTTTTGTGTAAATAAACTCAGTTGCAGCTTCTGGAAATGTCTGGATGTGGCATCGCTGTGTTTTGTTACTCATCCACAGACTTACAAAAATAAAATTAAAATTAAAAACAGTGCAAATGTGCTGTAATAGTCAGGTGAATTTGCATGTATTTTACTTTCCAGAAGAGGTTAGACTTAGCAAAGACTAAATATTTCATTAAATCTCCTCAGGTATGGAAGTTTCTTCAGCAGCTCAGCCATGGTTGGATTCTCAGTGGAGAGACATGGAGTGGACGGAAGAGTGAGTAGAGTTGTGCTCTTCATTAAAGTCAAGTTCACATGATTTTAACTACCAGCAGTCAAATGAATGCATTTTAGCTCCTTTAGATAAATACATTTATATTTTGCCTTTATTCTACGTATTTAAAATATTCTGAGCAGCATGTGAACATGTTATATATTGTAGTGTACTAAGGAGCAGAACAACAGTTTATTGCCAGGCATATTTCAAGGCAGCACAGAGAATCCAGAGAACATGTCTAGGAGACCAATAGAGAAGGTAGTGTCTACAGATACGGACCCGTACCCGTAGCCTGTTTGTAGAGTTTACGAATTGTAGTGTAGTTATGAGTTATGCTATAAAGTGTAGTTACACTATATATATATATATATATATATATATATATATATATATATGTTCCAACTCAGGCAAAGGACAAACCTGATGAAGACTGTCAGCTCCTACAGACCGAGCTGTGGGGAGGTGACTCGGGCCCAGATTCTCCTCCTCGGTCCGGTCGGTGCTGGAAAGTCCAGCTTCATCAGCTCAGTCCAGTCGGTGTTCAATGGACGAGTCACCAACCGGGCCATGGTGGGCTCCTTCCCCAGCAGCTTCACCAAGAAGGTACAAGTGGAGCAGCAGCCTTTATATTCACTGAGGCAAAGCAAACACAGGAGAACAGTGTGAACCTCATGTGGCCTCAGAACGAAACACTGAATGTCTGAGCTTTTCATCTCAGCATTTAAAACATCTGCAATTTTCTTTCTCTTTCCCAGCGATTCATCCTGATGATTTTTAGATGACCAGTGACCATAGTAGAGACCAAAGCCAAAATTAAGGTTTTTCTGTTGAATGTCATCTCTGGCAAAACTCAGTAAAATCTCAACCAAGGAATTCTAACTCAGTGTCCACTTAACAGCTTTTCTCAAGCTTTCATCCTCACAGTGTTTGTTAGAGTAGAAAGTTTCCTCAATAAATTCAGTAAATGTCATCTTTCAAACGTTTTTTTCTGGTCAGGAATGACCAGTTTATACTGAAGGGAAACAAGATAAACAACACTCAAATATACATACAAACAGACAAGACCTGAGTTTTAAGAAAAAAAGACAAAAAGCTACATTAAAGCAAAACTGAACACGAGTACTTCACATTTGTTCTTAATAAGACAGGTGGTTCAAGCTGTCATTCTTGTGTCACATAGACAGGAGGAGTAACTCTTTGTTTTGTTGCCAGCTACAGCCCTTCAACATCCATGGTCAGAAGGGAGAGGACCCTACTGGAGTGGTGCTGTGTGATATCATGGGTCTGAGCGATGGAGAGATGACCGGACTGACTCTTCATGACGTCCTGTCAGTCATTAAAGGTCATGTGTCTGAGGGACACAAGGTCAGCAGGATCAGCGTTTTATTTTAACAGTGTGTAAAGATGTCTCTGATCAGTGCTTTGGTTCACCACTGTAGTCCAGCTTGGCATCTACTAGATAGATCTGCATGTTTTGCACAGGCATTCATGTTCCCAAAAGATGTATTATACTTTTTATAATGATTCTCTGACTTGTCCTCTAGCGCCACCCAGAGGTTGACGTCCCCCCGGTCATTAATTAAACTCCTTCTTTTCATTTTGTTCATTAAATGCAGCTCTTCTTGCTTGAAAATAGCTTAATTCTACACAGTTTCTTCATCCAGAATGTGCTGAACTGTGAAATCCTGCATCTCTCTCACTTACTGCACCTTGAGCACACCAGCTCACCTACGGCTCTGCTCAGACACTGTTAAACTACTCTGGCAAGTCATAATAGTGGAGCAATACATGTTCAAACAGGAAATCAGTTACGTGCGTGAAATGCTGAAGGTCCGAATCTACGTTTTTGAGACTGTCTTAAGTAGAACAGATTATCAATGGAAATGCTAAACCATGGGGTTTCACTCATGTTTCCTCCAGTGTATGACAAATTCCATATGGACATGTGAAGGTAAAGAAATTAGTTTTCACTGAAAGGGTTCATCAAAGCTTATGGTTCTGAATGAAGCATCTTGGCCACTATCTGATAGACTGCATATAAATTTGTTGGTCTTTTCATGTGTTGCCATCATTCGGTTATTATTTTTTTTACCCCTACTTTGACTTAAATACCTGTGAAACTACTGACACACTCATCAGCCTATTTAACAGATGTTGGCATGCTGGCACACAACAGTTCTTTGAATTGAACCCCTTCCTTTCTCTCTCCCAGTTCAGCCCAAGTCAGCCAGTGACATGTGAGACTGTGGGCTATGTGAGGAGACCAAGCCTTCAAGACCAGATCCACTGTGTGGTCTTTGTAGTGGACGCTTCTAAAGTCATGAGCTACCCCAAAAGCCTCAGCACCACCTTCCAACAGCTCAGAGAGCACATCAGTGACCTGGGTGAGCAAAAGACCAACAGGCCCTTGAGCTCAGAGATATTTACACAGAGACAGATGTTCAGTGGAGCTTATGCAATTCATCAGTAGTAGTTAGTATAGAGATTCACATCATTACAGCCACCTTTATTACTGTTCACTCCACATCAGCATCATTTTACTGCATGAAGGAGTTTTGACTGAAGCTGTAGCTTAGTCATTCTAACAGTTTCTCCAAGATTTCACAGATTTTTTATTGGTGGATTTTGCAAGAAATAGAACCACAGAGGAAATTATATGCAGAGAAATTTGAACCTTTCTTTAAATGTCATCTGGAAGAAAGTGATGTTGAGTAATATATTTTGATAGAAACTAAGCACTAAGTGCAGTTCCTAACATGTTTGCAGTGAAACCTTCATGACAGCACTGTATTCTCTCTGTTAGGCGTTCACCAGGTGGCTCTGCTGACACATGTGGACAAAGTGTGTCCAGAAACGGGAAAAGATGTCACCAATGTTTACAAGAGCAACATCATTCGGGAAGTGGTAGGTTGAAGTAAACCATATGTAGCTTCAGAAATGTTTTATGTTTTCCCTTTTTTTCTGTAAAAGGAATATGGAAATTAGCTACACATATTACCATGGACGTCAGGCATGATAGCCTCTGAAAGCACTAAAATACAGACTTGATATTTCACTTTTTTTCTGTGTTTAGTCAAGAAGATAAAACAAATTCTAAATATGCATTATTAGATTGTCATGTAACCCTTAAGTCTCAGTGTGCAGCATCTGCAATAATAATCATATGATAGTATACACATACTCTAGTCAAAAATGTACAGAATGTTTGGACAATGTAAAATATAATTAATAATATCATTAAATAATTCTCACTAATTGGCTCACAATAAGGTGAAGTTTTGCACACAATTTTCCTCACATTATCACAAGTCAACCCAGGCTTGGAAACAGAAATCATATGACTAGTTGTTAATTACTGAACTGGACAGATGCTCATGAACCTGCCTTTCTGAGATGATTGGGTTTGGTCAAGATGAAAAAGATTACAGACTCTGAATGCGAGATGTGACTGAACTAAAGCTGTCTGCTTCCATCTGCAGTGTTCATCACACAGTAGAAAACATGAATAAGTGATCAAAGCAAGTGTAGACTATAGTTTATCATTTTACAGAACCTCAAAAATGAGGATCTTGAAGCTATCAGATCTTTTGTATTTTCTGTGTAGACTCCATTTAAAGACAGAGTAGACAAGAGTCGACTTTCAGCGAGATGTGAAAGTAACTTCAGTCTCGATCCTTAAAAACCACACTACTGTTTGAGATGATTATTTTCAGGTGACACTAAGACACCTGAAAGTTTGTCTGGTGTGACATTGTTGGGACTAAATCCTGCAGCTGTGTTTGTGTGTTTGCAGATGAATAAAGCAGGAGCTCTGCTGGGTATGTCCACCTCCTACATCGTTCCGGTGAAGAACTACTCCTCAGAGCTGAACCTGGACGTCAACACAGATGTGCTGCTTCTTCATGCTGTCGATCACATTCTGCAGTACGCTGACCTGTACTTTCAGGACAATACAACGCAAGACACAGAGCTGACGAAATTTAAAATGTGAATTTCAGAGCTGTTGTAATACATGTCTTATTAAGAAGAAAGCCATCATTCGCATTCAATCATCTTTATTATCATTTAAAGATAAACTTCAATTCACTCACTTTGGACCCCTTATGTGTAAGATTTTTTATATTTTTGTGAAACTAACGACTCAAAATAGCTATGCATCAAATTTAAACTAGCTTAGAACGTGCCATTTTTCATCATTTTTTTGCCATTTTACACGATCATATTTGACAAAATTGTGTGATTCTGAATAAAATTGACAAGTTGTAAGATTTTATCACTAAGAATGATCTCTTTCTTTAAAGCTTGGGCTTCACGTGAAAAACATTTGCACACAGAACTGCACTACATGGATGTGCCAGTGATTTAAGAAGACGTTTTATTGTACTTAAACGTTTAACTGTGCACACAACCATTTTATAAATAAATTGGGATGGTGTGTAAAATGTCAAAAACAGAATAAAATAATTTGTGAACTTTCTAAAACTTAGAATTGATTAGAAATGGTACAAAGACAACATGTCAAATGTAGGAACTGAGAAGTGTTATTGTTTTTTGGAAAATATATCCTTATTCAGAATATTGTGGCAGCAAAATGTTGACTGAAAGCTGGACCGGAACAACAAAAGATGTGAAAACTAATTAGGTTAACTGGCAACATATCAGCAGGATAACTGAGAAAATAAAAGTCGAGACGTAAAAAAGAGGATAAACTCATCACTCTGTGAAAGACTGTGGGGTCAAATAGCTACATCATTTAAAATTATGTTTCTAAACATAAAATTTCACGTAAGTTTGGGATTTTGTTATCTAAGGCACATAATGTCATTATAAGGTTCAGAGTTGAGACTCCAGAATCTGAAGAAATCTCTATAAGCATGATTTCCCTAAAAAGTAAGAATAAATGGCCATGATCTGAAACAGACTTGATTCTGTAGTAGAAATCACTGTATACACAGTTCATCACTGCAACTACAAATTCTAGTTCACAATTTGCCATCTAAAGAAAAGATCCGTAAATAATCTGAAGTTACTTCTGGAAATCATGGACAGTGAGCATCCAGGCTTTTTATCAGCTCTTTCTGTCATGGAGAACTTTGATGTCTGTGAAGGCACCACCAATGCTGAGCAGTTTAACAGGTTCTGGAGCAACATGTGCTGCCATCCTGACGTCTTCTTTTTCAGGGAAGACCTCACACCAGCATGGCTCTGTAGTAAGATATTGCTATGTTTCCTCTCTGAAGTCCAGACCTGTTTCTGTTGAAAACATTTGACATGTCTGAGTCTTTATGTATTTTCATAAAGATTCCCCAAAATGTGGAGCCGCTGAAATGCTTATGAAAGAGTGAGAAAACATTTCAACCTCCCAATTCAGCAAGTGGTCTCCTCAGTTCCTAAACACTTGTAGAGAGTTGCTTTCCACAACAAGCATCAAATTCAAAATAACCACATGTTTTTTCAAAAAATATATGATGTATTCCATATAAACATTTGATATGTTGCCTTGATCCTACTTCCAATTCAAATAGGGTTTAAATGATTTAGAAATCACTGCATTCGGTTTGTTGTTTCCCGACCTGTCATAGATCTATATAGCATGCACACATACAGCATCTAGAGTGATCTGCAGCGTAGAGTTACATCTAAGCTGTGTTAAGGCAGACAGATTATTTTCATGGAAAGATTTGTAGACAAAGATAAGCTTTTAGATGTCAGAGCCTGTCTCTGTCAGGGACCATTTGTTATTTCAAGTAATTAATGAAGTTATGACGGATTCAAAGGTCAATATCAGCATGTGGGATAGGTGGTATCAAAAAAATAAAAGACATCATGTGAAATTACAGGAATTTCCCTAAATTCTGACACCAAGCACAACTTGCTTCTATAAACCCTTCTATGTATAATGTTGACCTTTGAATCCGAAGGTCGGAGAGATATTTTTGATTTTTAGCTGTTCATATTTCATGCATTACAGACCATAGCACTTTCATTTTATACAGATCCAATCCTTAGATAGCCAAATTATACCACATAAAATTTCTAATGGATATGATGATTCGTTTTTGTGTAATGGATGGCCAAATGTAGCAGTTTAGAAGTTCGTGATGGATAAAATCGCAACTTTGTCATTCTGTGTAACATGCAATTATAAATATAAAGTAAATATTTTCAGATTTCTGAGGACTATAGGTCACTGTGAAATGATTCTGAAAATTTCAGATCTCCATCTTTTGTTGTTCAGATGTTATAGAAGTCTGAATATAGTCGAAAATTTCAAGTCTTAATTTTGGCTGTAATAATAGGGTACCCCCTACCTACTTCAAATGGCCATAATTTTGAAACTAATGACAATAATGCATTCAAATTTTGGATTTTCCCATCATATATAATGTACTAAATGTATGTAAAAACTTACCAAAATCTGAGAGGGTCAGGTGGGGACTACTGGTTGAAATGATATGGAATGACCCATGCCATTTTTTTCGTTATCAGTCTCAGGACAGTAATTATCATTTGTCCATTTCATGTTTTAATCACACTGTTGGCTCATTTAGCAGGATATTTCATCAGGAGTAAATAAGTTTGACAAACATACACATTAAGTCACTAACTATATTTTTTGTGGCTGAGGCTGCAGCAGTTTTCGAACAGTTTGTTTGAGCTTATCTGAATTACCTATACATGATCTTATATGTCCAGGAAATAATCACAGTTTAACTTTGTTTTCACCAAATGACAGCGTGCATCTAAAAATGTCCCGTTATCTTCATCCAAAAGCAATAATTTTTTCTTAACCCTGGACTCTTTCATACACTTTTGGTTTAACATTAAACATTGTTTCAGCATTTCTTGTAAGTTTTTCCTTCCATGCGTAAACATGCTGCTGTGTGCTGCATTACAAAATGAACAGTTAAATTGAAGTAGTTCAACTGAAATGGACCCATTAGGCTTAATACACTGGTAATATAGCTCTGGACAGGAATGCACTCCTGGTTGTGTTTGGATGAACAATTTCTTTTGGGGCAGACACATTTACAATATTTTA
Source organism: Acanthochromis polyacanthus (assembly GCF_021347895.1). Taxonomy (NCBI): domain Eukaryota; kingdom Metazoa; phylum Chordata; class Actinopteri; family Pomacentridae; genus Acanthochromis; species Acanthochromis polyacanthus. The sequence goes on along the minus strand of NC_067116.1, from coordinate 22,231,946 downwards.
ATAATAAATGGAAATGTACTTTTGTATTGGACTTCTGTAATTTCCAGCTCGCTTTTCTTATTTTTCTTACATTTTGTACAACATACATATGGCAAGTCATGTATAAATTAGTGTATTTAAGCTGCACCCAGATCTGTCATAGCTACAAATCTTTATTCATTTAATGGTGCTGACTGGAAAGGCTTGTGATGTTTTAGTTTGAGCTCATTATAGACAATGTTTGTTTTTTCTATCAAACTTCATAGTCATGGCTCTTTGTTTCAAGGTTTGTCAGTGACTCTAATAGCTCTTGCATTTATCCCAACTTTACAGTTTTTGACTGTTGGAAAGAGAATAGAAAACATATCTACTCAAATGCATTTTTTCTAAAATGACTGCAGTCAACATTATGCTGAAAATATCCACGTGCACAAATGAACACATTTGAGATGTATTCATCCAGGCCAGGTATTCTTTTGCATCTCTCAAATTAACTGAATACGACTGGACTGTAAATTGGCAGCTGTCTTCTTAATGAGAAGAATGATTTTGAACTGACAAGAATGATGCACAGTAGTGACAGAGGAATGTCCAGAAAATGCTCAATGTTCTCCATTCGAGAAGCTCAGTCACCACCAGTAAGAGGAAAGTAGAGCGTTTATATAGTGGCTGAAAAAGTAGCCTAAAGTTTGATAATGTTTCATTACTAACTGCCCTCATTAAAACGCTCCTCAAAATATACTTAGAATTTAAAAGGTTAATTCAAGAGTATTCCATTTTCATTTTGGCCCCAGTAAGTTTGACTACAGAGCTGGAGGCTGCACTTTCAGGACCACATCGAGTATCTCACACAAAGTACTACTTCAAATCCTTCCTAAGATTCTAAAAGTTTAAATCACCCAAATAGTACTTATTACAATATTGTAACTTGGTTGCTAAGACTTTAATTTGGACAAATTGCGTAATTATCAGGTAAAATAATAATGGAATCATAAGTAATGGCCTTCGTGGTGTCTAGATCTCAAATGGCACAGTCTGAGAGGTTGGAAAGAGGCAATACACATGGACAACTCTGGAGGCAGATATATGTTTATTTCATACAATAACATTAAATAAAAATTAAAGCTAAACACACAAAGGTAAATTAGCTCTAGGACTCCTGCCAGTACTGCACAGTGGCGTAGTGGCTAGCACTTTTTCCTTGCAGCAAGTAGATCCCTGATTCGCGTCCCGGTTTTCCAGGGATCTTTCTGCATGGAGTTTGCATGTTCTCCCTGTGCATGTGTGGGTTTTCTCCGGGCACTCCGGCTTCCTCCCACAGTCCAAAAATATGCTGAGGTTAATTGATGACTCTAAATTGTCCGTAGGTGTGAATGTGAGTGTGATTGTTTGTCTGTATGTGTAGCCCTGTGACAGACTGGCGACCTGTCCAGGGTGTCCCCTGCCTTTGGCCGAGTCAGCTGGGATAGGCTCCAGCCGTAACACTTAAAAGGCCCACCAAAAGAAAATGGTTCATTGTTAAACAATATAATTTACATATACCAATTTACAGCAGAGCAAGCCATGTTATACAGGTGAATACACAAGTTGTGTCATGAAAGGCACCATTTATTGAGCAAATAAACAATCATTTTCTAGAATTCAGGTATTCTTTTAAAACACAGCCACAAAGTGTTATGTTCACTTATAATATTACCAGCCAAGGCCCTAAGTGAAGCTTTTCTGACTGAGTCTGCAATGATGAGAAAACAGTAACATTTTCAAAGTACCACCAAATCCTGCATCAGCTCCTTTTGACTGTACAATGACCTCCACCAGTCGGTGACAGCCTGCATGTGGAATGGAACTTCCTGAGTGATGGCGTTCTGTCTTGGTACTCTGTAAACTGGTTAAAATGGTTCCCTGGAGCAAGCTTCTGGCTTCATCAGTCCAAAAAGCAAACATGTGGCTATGCCTTTTAAACAATAAGATTCATCTAAGATACCGAATGGGAAAAATACATTGGTGAACAAATTGACACGGATAAATACTCTCAATAAAGACTGCCATCCACAGTCTGATGAACTTATTGTAGTTATCAGATCATCTATTGACATGGTACTGCTTGTGTATTACAAGTTTGTAGAAATGGAAGTGAACCCCTAACTTAATACTAAAATAAACATACACGTTTTGTTTAGGGTAATCGTATTCCTCTGTTTTGAAATGCTCCAGGAGAAGAAGACGCCACTACTTCTGGATCAAAGGCATGTCCATCTGAAAGTAGTGTGACAATGAGAAGAATAATAATGAGTTCAAAATGTGTCCTTTCTCTTCAAAATGAATAGTATGTGGCAACAACAGAAGCATTTGGAGAGAGCAGTTTCTTCTTTGTGTAAACGTTTGTTCTTTTTTAAACTAACCTCCTGGTATTCAAATCCCTGGTTTGTGACAATGGAAAGTGTATGCTGCAACAGGTCTCAACATCACAAACAAATGTGAAAAATGAAAAGACTAACTCAGGAAAATGCACTTTCACTGTTTACAGTTTTCATTGTAGACATTTGGACTCGTCACAGGTGTAACACCTGGTGATTGAGGTCGATAAATGTTCGCTTTCATAGCTTACTAAGAACCTTTATGGACCTCATAAACAACAGCAGCAGCTCTCAGAGGAATCCAGCACTAATACACCTCTGATTTAAAATGGGACCACTTCAGACATCTGCAATTTTATTAACATCATTAAACCTGTAAAAATGTTAGCATTAAACATTCACAGTTTGTTACTGCCTAATGTGATTGACAGAGATCATTTCATGTTTCTATTACCTGATGAAGGATTAAGTAATATGTTGGCTGTAGTTAATTATCATCATCTGGAGCTGGACCGACAAAATCTGGCTATGATTCAATTAAATAAATCAGCAAACAAGCCAAGTGTGAATTTTACAGCAACTGTCACTATATAAAAGTGGTCGTTTTCATTGCTTAATGACGAGTTCAAACATAGTTTGTTTCTCAGTTTAGCAGGTTAACAAGAGCTTTGCTTCGCAAATGAAAACAGCAGAAATGTTTGTAACGTTTATCAAATTAAACATTTTATAACGTTACTAATATAATTAATAAAACGAGTACTCACTTCGCGGCCGTCTTCCATCATGGCGGTAAATGCTGCCATTTGGTTTAGCATCAGATCAGCAGGAAACACAAACAGCAGAGGAAGTGTGCAGCCCTCTCTGTGCAGCTCTGTGGGTACAGCCTCCTGCAGACACACCCGTCTTCTACAGTGGGCTACTGTGATCTCTAGTCATCTTCCCTCAGCTGTCCAGAAGAGTAGCAGGTAGGACTGAAGACATTAAAGGACTGCATGTTTTTACTTTGTTTATGTTGGCCAGTAGGATTTAAAATCGAGTTTTCTTATTTGGTGACTGCAAAAGTTTGGATGTGGTTTGTTTAGCTTTTGCTAAATTCACTGATGTAATACAGTAAATGTATGTGTTAAGATTTAGAAACGCAATTCTAAGACATTTATAATCAGCGTACAGTGAGTTAAAATCGGGGTGATGTGGTAGAAATATTTGGCACAGTTATTAGGCGTGGCTCATTCTTGTGCCTGTCTTCCAGGAAACCAAAACTTACTGGTTTGCCATGTGCTCTGGCAAACATTTTATTTTCAGACTGTAGACTGAGTAAATATTTAGTTTCTGTTAATAATTAAGGCATAGCAAAAATTCAAAAAGAAGAATGCAAAGAATTACCTGAGGGAATAAAGTAGGAATGTAAGGGACATTTACAATTGGACATCTGACTCAAGTAAACATCTTCAAATTGGATAGTACTGATGAATTAATATCTGTTCTCTACTAAAATCTCTGTAATTAAATATATATGGAGTAAAATACCCTAGATGAGCAGCTGGTGAACCTGTAGAGCTTTTCCACAGCCCGACAGGGGCAAACAATCGGCAACTTTCCAAAACGCCTCAGTTCAGGAAAACAGCTTCAAGTACAGAAACGATGCAAAAGTCATTCACTTTCCAAAATAATGCAGCCATTAACTGTTTACAGCAGATTAAAATAAACAGCAGCTCACAAACACGTCACTCCAATACTGCATGAAACCCACTGCATCTCCATTCGTTATAGAGTTCAAGTTAAGATTCTTTTATTACTTTTAAATCTTGACATGATCTGCTCTGGTTCTCTGATCCTCACAGATCAGAGAATCAATTGCTGTTTAAAACAAGGAAAACCTCTGCTTTTGTGTTTTACTGTGGAACAAGCTTCCCAATTCTCTCAGAACAGCTTAGTCAATGCCTCAGTTTATACAGATCAACATTTTTATTATATTCAATAATGTCTCTTGCAATGTTTTATTGCTTCTGGTTTTGTGTTTTAATTGTCTTTCCTGTTTTATGTTTTGTTATTATTACACTTTAATGTTTTGTTGTTGTACTTGTGCTGTTATTGCGCTTTGTTATTGTATTTTTGGAAAGCAATTTGTAACTCCAGTTTTGAAATGTGCTTTAGAAGTACAGTTTATTATAAATATTTTTATTACTATTAATTGTAGAGTGGAGCCTTCCCTATTAGTATTCTTTTTCAGGATCAGTTTACAGGTTAGGTGGGGAGCTGATGTGCTCGAGCTGAGCCCCCTGTGGGGGCCGTCGCCCCGTCTCCTGTCCTTGTGGGGGCCACCATCCCGTCTCCGGTCCATGTGGGCCCTGCAGCGCTGAAGAGGCTTCCAGCCTCCCCTGCAGCCTTGAGGAAGCAAAGAGCTTCCCCAGCAGCTTTGAAGAGGCTTCCGGCCTCCCCTGCAGCTTTGAGGAAGCTAAAAGCTTCCCCTGCGGCCTTGAGGAAGCTAAAAGCTTCCCCTGCAGCCTTGAAGAGGCTTCCAGACTCCCCTGCGGCTTTGAGGAAGCTAAAGGCTTCCCCTGCAGCCTTGAGAAATCTAAAAACTTTACCTGCAGCCTTGAGAAAGCTAAAAGCTTCTTCTGCAGCTTTAAAGAGGCGTCCCGCCTCCCCTGCAGCCTTAAGGAGGTGTCCCGCCTCCCCTACGGCCTTAAAGAGGCGTCCCGCCTCCCCTGCGGCCTTAAAGAGGCGTTATGCCTCCTCTGCAGCCGTAAAGAGGTTTCCCGCCTCTCCTGCAGCTTTGAAAAGGCTTCCACCCTCCCCTGGATCCTTGAAAAGTCATATAGCCTCCTCGGCAGCCTTGAAGGGGCGTAACGCCTCCTCAGCAGCCTTGAGGAGGCTTAAGGCCTCCCCCGAGTCCTTGATGAGGCGAAACGCCTCCCCCGAGTCCATGATGAGGCGAAACGCCTCCCCCGAATCCGTGATGAGGCGAAATGCCTCCCCCGAGTCCTTGATGAGGCGTAGCCCCTCCTCGGCAGCCTTGAGGAGGTGTAGCGCCTCCCCTCGAGCCCTGAAGAGGCATAACGCCTCCCCTGAGACCTTGAAGAGGCGTAGCGCCTCCTCAGCAGCCTTGAGGGGGTATAGCTCCTCTTCGGCAGCCTTGAGGAGGCCCCAAGCCTGGAAGAGGCTTAGCACTTCCCCCAAGCTCAGAAGACGCTTAGCTCTTCCCCTCCAGAAAAGGATTAACGCCACCCCAACACCAAGTGGCGCCCCTGCAGTGGCCACCCCAATTGGTCCTCCTGCAGTTGTGGTCTCCTTAGCCCTGTGTCCAGTCCAGCTCCCCGAGAGGTCCCCAGTTCCTTGTGTAATCCAGTCCCTAGTCCCGGTTTCAGTCCCACCCCCGAGGGGTCCCCAATCCTAAACCCAGTCCTGTCTCCAGTCCTACCCCTCGAGAGGTCCCCAATCCCGAACCCAGTCCTGTCTCCGGTCCTACCCCCCGAGGGATCCTCAATCCCGAGTCCAATCCTGTCCCCGGTCCTGCCCCCCGAGGGGTCCCCCGTCCCGTATCCAGTCCTGACCCCAGTCCTGTCCCCAAGGGGTCCCTGGTCCTGTGTCCAGTCCCGTCTCCAGCGCTGCCCCCCGAGGGACCCCCGGTCCTGGTTTCTGTGCTGCCCCCGGAGGGGTCCCCAACCCTGGCTCCAGTTCTGCCCCCGGAGGGGTCCCGCCACCGCCGGCTCCCAGTCTGGCCTTCGGAGGGTCACCGTCGGATCAGCTGCCGGTTCCCAGTCCAGCCTCCAGAGGTTCCCCGTTGGGCCAGCTGCCGGTTCCCAGCCCAGCCTCCAGAGGGTCCCCGTCGGGCCAGCTGCCGGTTCCTCGTCCAGTCCCCGGGCCGTCCTCCGGAGCGGTCCCTCCAGCCCGTCCAGCCCCGGCCTGTCCAGCCCCTGGGCCGTCCTCCAGATCGGTCCCTCCAGCCCGTCCAGCCCCGGCCTGTCCAGCTCCCGGGCTGTCCATCTAGCCTTCCCCGTCCCCGGGCCGCCCTCCGGAGCGGTCCCTCCGACCCGTCCAGTCCCAGCCTGTCCAATCCTCAGACCGCCCCCAGAGCAGTCCCCCCAGCCTGATCCCTGTTGGTCCTGGAGATGCCCTGCAGGTACCCCGACCAGCCCTGTGTGCGCCAGGAGGTGCACCTCGAGGATGGGGTACTGTCATGGCCCCTTCCTCTCCTGCTCCGCACTCCGGCTGATTAGAGCGGCTATGCAGGAGCAATCAGCGGCAGATAAAAGCCTGGCTCTGCCAACAGCTCACCGCTGGGTCATTGCCTGCGGTTCCCCGTCGTGTGCACACCTCTGTTTGGACTCTGTCTCTCTCCCTCCGGCCATTGGACTTCCTCGCCTACTTCGTTTCCCCCCCCTTCATCCTGAGACCCTCGTCTGCTTGTCTCCCCTCCTCCGCTCTGCACTCTCCCTGTCTGCCTGGATTCTGCCTGCTCCACCATCCCTGCCACAGTCCTACCACAGTCCAGCCACCGGCTCTCATCAGCCCCGTCCCCGCTTCGTCTCCCGATTCCCCCTGGACAACCGTGAGTCACCTCTCCCCGTTTTAGTTTAGTTTAGCCCCCACCACGGCCGTAAGCCGTCGCCCTTAGTTCCTGTTTAATTCCCTGTTCTGTTCATTCCCCGTGCCTCACGTTTTGGTTTATTTTCTGTTTGCTTAAACCCATTAAAAATCATTATTAATTCACCTGCCTGCCTGTTTGCCTGCTGCTTGGGTTCTAACCGCCACAGTTTCCTGACATCTGAACCATTTTAAGGCAGGAAGGAAGAATTTTCATAGAAATAAAAACATCAAAATATGCAACTTTGACACACAAAGATGAGCTTTCAGGGGTTTGATTAACAACCCATGATGGACTTTGCTGTCCATGTTATTATGTTTTTTAATGTTGCATATAATATAGTATAAATGATTTTTCCATGGGCAGCTTCTCCTGGATCAGTATTCATTTACAAACATATTGAACAGTGAGTCTAACAATCCTGAATGTTTTATGCATCTGTGTTTTTTTCCTTCAGACTTCAAAGTGAATAAACATCAAAGTTCATTCAGCCTTTCGACGTTCAGCTCAGCAGACCAACTGTCCATTATGAACCCAATGCTAACAAGATGCCAGCAGAAAACAGTCTGCTCTCAGCTGGGAAGAGTCAAACTGCAGCTGCTCTACAAGGCCAGCATCCATGGTTTCACTGGTGCCGCCTTCCACCAGCGATGTGACACCCACTCTCCCACTGTGTCTGTGGGCTTTAACGCCTCCGGTTACGTGTTTGGAGGCTACACCAAACAACCCTTTAGTCAATCTGGACAGTATGTTCATGACGACCAGGCCTTTCTTTTCACCTTCAACGGAGAAAAGCTCCTCAAATATCCAGTCACTGGTCCTGCAAATGCAGTGAGAATGATCTCTAACTCTGGTCCTTACTTTGGCGAAGCATTGGTTCTTGTCAATCAAAGCAAAGCAGTAGTGAATAGTAACCCAGGAAATTACTACAACTTCACTGCTGCAGAAATGCACGGCAATGATCTCAACCTGACTGAGTGTGAAGTCTACCAGGTGGAGGGTAAGTTCACTATAGATAAACATATGTTGATGTTTGTTTTTGCAGATCAGTGTTCTCCTGCATTTTACGTTTCCTGATCTGTGCAACCATACAATATACAGCAAAGCAAAGGCTTTACAAATTCATGTCGTCCTCCTTGATTGAAAGTGATGATGTCTCATGTAATAATGAACCCTCATGTGTTTTAAGTCTGTTACACAGTGAACGGTGAACTGAAGTTTGACATAAAAACAAATTACATCATCTGTCGAAAAACAAAGTCACACTTAGATATTTTTCTCAAATCTTTCAGCCCCAAGCGGGATGTTAATACCTTTGTTAATTCAGTAAAATTGTTATATTTCTTGATTTTGCTGGTCAACAGAAACCACTGAACTTGAGAGGCCCTGGAGGACAGTAACCTGGGAGTCACTGTAAGATGGACAGTCACTGTTCTGCACATTATTCATTTCTTTTATACAATGTATTCAACTTTATGCAGTTTGATACCAACTGGTAATCTGGAGTTGTTTCATAAGAATGTGCTAAACATTTGAATATACTCTTTTAATGGATGTGTTCCTTGTGCCATGACATAAAATCTGTTCACTAGGCTCACTATCCAACTCTGTTTTAGACTAGCATGGTGTTTTTGTAAATTATTATGCATTTGAATTATTCACCAGCAAACAGGACTGATGTCACAGAGGTCAGCTGATTATGCACAAAGAAGTTCTGAAACAGTCAAAACAACTAATAGCCTATCCTTCAGACTGAAAACTAGTTTGTCTCTGTGTTTGTGCAGTAAGAGGCAGGAGCTGATGGAGAGCATTAAAACCTACAAACCAACAATCAGCTCTGCGTCCCAGGCTCGAGTTCTGCTCATTGGATCCATCGGAGCTGGAAAGTCCAGCTTCTTTAACTCCATCAACTCTGTGTTCAGAGGCCACGTCACCAGCCAGGCCATATCTGGCTGCTCCAGCACCAGCCTCACCACACAGGTCAGTGTCTGCTCCCAGTGATTTCCATCTGCTCTCACTGATTTCAACGTGATAATTCTGATCTGTCCACTTCCTGTCCCCGACAGTTTCGCACCTACTCTGTGAAAGCTGGACGAGAAGGCAAACCTCTGCCAATCATCTTGTGTGATACCATGGGATTGGAGGACAACAAAGGGGCGGGGCTTGACATAGATGACATCAGCAGCATCCTAAATGGTCATTTGCCAGATTGTTACCAGGTACAGCAGCTGAATACACTCAGCAGTATAGTGAATGTTTGAAACACTGACTTGACTGTAGTTAACTCCAACATGTGGCTCAGTTCAACCCCTCAGCTCCTCTGAATTCAGAGACTCACGGTTATCGCAAGTCTCCAGGGCTGAAGGACAAGATCCACTGTGTGGCCTACGTCATTGATGCCTGCAAGATCTCCATCATGCCCACAAAGATGGAGGAGAAGCTGGATGCTATCCGCAGAAAGGTCAACCGAATGGGTCAGTGGAAGAGAATTTTTGGGAGGAAGTATTTCTCCTCCAACACTCTCAACTGTGAAACAACAACTCTCTTGTCCAGTTGACTTTTGAGGCCCTGAATGACAGTGGCTGATAACTCTTTGACTTTATGAGGTATTTTGATTAGTTATTGCAGCTGCGGACAGATTAACCAAATACTGCTGAACACTGGCAGCGTTCTCTTTGTTCTTTTTATCATCTATCCAGTGTGGTGCACCCCTGTAGGTCCAAACAGAGAAGTGAAAGGTATCTCCTTCAAAGTAAGATGAAAAATTAGAATCTAACACTTGGTTTTCCACTACAATGCAGAGGCAACTATTGTACTTTTTACAAAGTGAAAGTGACACATTGATAGGTCAGAATGATCCAACAATACCATAAACATTCTTCTGAAATGAACCATTACCTGTAATGAGTACTTCTACTTTTGACACATTTTCACAGTAATACATTTGTACTTTGTTTTGGTGAAAATATGAAGACCTAAAATAGTATTTCTACACTGTGGTATTATTACCTTTTACTCAAGTACAAAATCTGAGTACTTCTTTCAACACTAAGTCAGAGACGAGCCAGAGACACTGTGGGTGTCCAAAGTGACCAATCAAAGGAGTGGACTGCATTGTAGTTAATAAAAGGCTTCCTTGTGAGAGCAGTTTTCAGAATGTGGTTACTCTTATCATGTTCACATGCCTGGTTTTTATGTTCACTTTAAACAGCTAATTCAACAACAAGCAACTGCTGCAAACAGTTGTGACAAAAATATGATAAAAGTGTCTTTCTGCTCTTGTACCTCCAGGGATTCCTCAGCTGGTCCTGCTCACTAAAGTAGATGAAGCCTGTCCTTTGGTGAAAGAGGATGTGAGAAACATTTATAAGAGCGGCTACATTAAGGAACTGGTAAGGATTTTATAAAACAAAACAAATCTTGCAGACTTGTTTTTTAGTCATAAAACAGTGAACTATCCTTGGCTGAATCCTTTTGTACTGCGTTTTGTGATCCAGATGCAGGAGGTCGGCGCTCGGCTCGGTGTGCCGCTGTCCTGTGTTGTTCCAGTGAAGAACTACAGTGAAGAGCTGGAGCTGAACATGAACTGTGACATTCTGCTGCTCAGCGCCGTCATTCAGATGCTTCGCTTTGCTGACAATTACTTTGATGAGCTCAGTGACAGACTGAGCAAAGTTGAAAGCAAAGATGTGGAATACAGATAAGTCCAACATTCAGCCCATGAGTGCATCTCGTTCAGGCTCACTGGACTAAAGGCAACATATCAACATTCAAACTTCTCTCATGTCACGCAGTATTCCAAGATTCCTAACCTTGTAGTCACACCAAATGGCTAAATGCTTAAGCTAGCTTTTGTTATCATATTCTACATTTGTAAGGCTTTATGAATAGTTAAAAGAGCACAGAACTCCTATATAGTCAAGTCTAGTACTTCATGGTGTCTGTGGGGCCATTTTGTACAAATGGCTTGTTGACATTTCTGTGGTCTTCTTCTGTCAAGTAAATAAAATATAGTCCAGATTCAGGATATCTTGAGCTCTAAGGCCCAATCCTAATCTTCTGTATGTGGTCACTTGGTATTCCTTCAGTGTGTTGAAATGGTACAAAGAGAAAGAAATGGAAGCACTATTCTGTCAACTCACATTGTCTGGAAACAACATATTTCTATATTTCCATTTGCAGTTTGATCAGCTGTTCAGTGTGTGTGTATACGTTATACATTATAGTGAGCAAACAAAAGTCAGTAAAGCCACGAACGTCTTTAAATCCTGTGCAAATGTTTTACTGAAAATACAAACAACTCTGTGCAGATTCTCAGAAAGGATGATTGATAGTGTTGGAGTGCTTCAGATCTTTTGTCACTCAGTGGGAACACACCTCAAACTCTCTGAGTCAGGAGTGTTGGTTTTAGGGTTGGCCTTTTTCGCCTTTGGAATATCCAAGTGCCCCTAGGAATGTTGGGACATGTAGTCTCTCGAGTATGTCTTAAGGCTGCAGATCCCCTCCAGTTACTGGTTTCCAAAACTGTGAGCTGGAAATGTTGACATTGTTTCTTGACCATGAATCAGTTTCACTGACTACTGAAAAACCACGAGGAACACTGAACTAAAAAATGTCTGCAGGTTGTCACTTTGGCTCTTCAGCGTTTGGACCCGACCACATCCATCACACACTGTGCTTACGTCAACATCTGGAGAGATGACATTCAGTTTCTAAATAGTAGAAAAGAAATTTAAGAACCTTTCTGTTTTTTTCTCTTAAAGAACTGTACAAGATTATTAAAAAAAACATTAATTAGTTATACATATTTATATGACAACATTGTTTATGTTATATTAATATAAAGAAGCAAAACTGTTGTGTTGTTCTCATTTAAGACTGGGTGCAGTATTCCTTCTTTACAGCACTGGGGCTTTGCTGCGCTGAAGATGGTGAATGTAGATGGTTATATTTATAAACAGTAAATGTATAACACCGCTGTGATGCAGCTGTGTCACCATCATTAAAGACAGTGAGCTGTTTGTGGAACTGAATGGAATTTTTAGATAAAATGATGGATCTCTGCAGTAGCAATGTCAGGACACAGGGTGGAGCTCATTGACCTATAAGACAGATTCTGTTATGTTTGCTGAGTCAGCAGGGACCAGTGAAGTTAAAATGAACGTCAGACCTCGCTGATGATTCACCCTCACCTGTCTCATCACCTGTGAACCAGAGAAGGTCAACAGACACTTTCTAGTTCAGTCAGAGACAAGCATCTGTTCCAGCCCTCCGCCTCTTTCCTCCCTCATCTCTTCAGCTATCTGCAGTCCAGGAAACCACCTGCTGGAAAAGGAATACTGTATTGACTAATATTGTTTCTTCAACTTGTGTTGCTCAGCTCTAGTGTGCATCCTGCAGGGGAAAGACAGGGGCAGGGAGGGTCACCTCGGCAGGCCCTTCCTTTGGAGAGGACGGGGTCTGTGACGAGGATGAAGACGAGGCAGAGCTCTGATTAGTGGTGCTATTATTTGAACTATACCACTTGAATAATGCTGCAGCTGTCTTCACTGTTTTCAGTGCATCCTCATTTATCCCTTTCCATGTTTGTGAAGTCACACAGATCTTTTGGATTTTATGGCAGTTCTCTTCTAAGTAGAGCCATGATGCAGGCATGCAGATAGAAACAGACATTAGGTTTAAAATGCTGAAAGTTATTTCATCTCCATGTTCAGCTACATTACGTGGACTCAGTTTTGTTTCAGTGAACACAGGTTTTCTAACTTGTGTATCAGTGATCACAGCTGTCTGTATTTTTGTTGCACCGAGTTTCTACTTTATGGCCTTTATTTGTTTTTAATTGTTCATAAATAATGTATTTGTGAACTGACATATAATGCAGTTATTTAGAGATGGTACAATTTGGAATAATAAGACATTTTCTCATCTTGCACAGCAGCGTACTCACTTCTGTTGTGTTCCCTGTGTGATCAAAGGCAGCAGATGTAATACAGTGATTGCCAGTGTTTTATTTTGAAAGTGAAACTGGGTCTGATGGGAGACTTCCAGTTTCATTTCTCCAGCTGCAGAAGTGCTGAGATCCCAGTAGTGTACAGTGGGCTACTGTGATCTCTAGTCATCTTCCCTCAGCTGTCCAGAAAAGAAGCAGGTAGGACTGAAGACATTAAAGGGCTGCATGTTTTTACTTTATGTTGGCCAGTAGGATTTAAAATCTAGTTTTCTTTTTTGGTGACTACAAAAGTTTGGATGTGGTTTGTTTAGCTTTTGCTAAATTCACTGATGTGATACAGTAGATGTATGTGTTAAGATTCATGAAAGTGGTTCTAAGATATTTAGAATCAGTGTACAGTGTGTTAAAATCGGGGTGATGTGGTAGAAACATGAGCCAGTCATTAGGCGTGGCTCGTTCTTGTGCCGGTGTTCAAGATTAACTGGTGATCCGATCAACTGGTGATTTCAGCGTTTCTGAGACAGATGTTTCGGAGGCGTGGCTTTTCAGGACCCCTTACCGACTAACCAGGAAATAAACAATGGAACAACTTCGCTTCTAAAAATGAGATTTCTGCTGTTTTATTCATTTTGGTCCTGACAAAAATATCTGGAAATAAGTCGCATTCTCATCGTAAGAGTCATGCGCTGTCAGGCAACAAGAAAGAAAACTACGTAACCGCGGTTGGAACTAGTGGAGCTGTGATCACTGTCAAAACCTGTTAAAGCAGCAGACAGGAGACCAGGACACGGTGTACACGTTATTTAACAAGAAGTTCACCAAGCTGTGCGATAACAGAATGCCGAAGTGTTGCAGTATAATATTAATATATTGATACAGTATTGGCAGGTTTAGATGAAATTGTAGCTACACTGTCTTATTTAAATAACACAAACTTCAAAATTTTACTGAAACAGCCCAGCAGTATTTAACGTATTGGATTTGAAATGCAGCAGTTTAGCAAAATTTACAGGACATTCATGTTCAAACCAGCAGCAGAACTTTGTTGTGTCATACTAGTCTAAACTGACATGTCATTGAGAAAAGACACCGATTCCTTTCATTATGTCACATACACTGGGACGTTAGCTCAGGTGACTCAACAGGAGATCTATGAACCCGATGCAGCGGCTCGGGTTCAACTCCAGCTCACGACTTTCTGCTGTAGGTTTTCTCCCTACTTTTCCGTCCGTCTCTCGACTTACCTGTCAAATAGAGCTAATAAAAAGAGGGGAAAAAACATTTATTCACAGCTATTGGTAGTCGTAAGTATATATAAGTGTAAAGGTGTTCAGTGAAGAGGCAGTTTTTAGTCTGAGAGGGAATCTGCAGATGGAACTTATGGTAGAACAATTCAGCAAGATGATCTTATTTGGTCTGTTTTTATTAATTCTTATTTTATTGTTTCACGTCTTGAGTTGTGAGATCTTGTTTGAAACAGCAGCTAGCTATGTAGTTCATGGGTGGACTCGTTAAGGTTTTGTAGAATAAATATCCTCGTCTATATTATTGTTCTAGGTCTTTAGAAATAAAAAATACCTTTAATTTTGTGTTCTATAAAGTCAGTCCATTTAATTTACAATGCATTGATTCTATAGAATACAATCTTGATTAACTTGCAATGCCCCAGTAAAATAAATAAATCTTGAATAGGGGGGGGGGGGGGGGGGGGGGTTAGATGAAGCATATCGACGTTCTGAAGATTGGAATGTGAAACCCCTGGTTAGAATGCGGTCAGATGGTTTATATGATGTCATTGTTTTACTTAAAATCTGTTTAAAAGTAGAACAACTCAGTGGTTTATCGCAGTAGGCTTTGAAAATGGTATTAGAACTTCTCTTGCTGTTTCTGTCTGACCGTCGGACTGAGGCCACAGACTGTCCCCAGTTAATCTGGTGGAGATCGTCACACTCTGCCACAGTGAAGCGATATTTCCACTCCGTTAGGTGGAAGTCCTCATTAAACCGAGTATTTTACTGGTAGACTGAACACCCGTCAGTCCAAACAGAGCAATAACGACAATGTTGAAGCTACAACAAGAACATTTCGGAACAGTTTATTGACATCTGTGTGTTTTGAACAGGCATCAACACAGTCACCTATGCTATGTATTGCCGTTGTAACAGCTCACTGAATATCACCAGTTGATCGGATCACCAGTTAATCTTGACACCTGTCTTCCTGGAAAACAACACTTAATGCTTTGCCATGTGCTCTGGCAAACAAGACAGCAGACTGAGTAAATATTTAGCTTCTGTTAATATTTAGCAGAATTTCCAAAGAAGAATACAAAGAATTACCTGAGGGAATAAAGTAGTAATGTAAGGTAAACTTAAAATTGGACATCTGCCTCAAGTAAACATCTTCAAATTGGATAGTACTGATGAATTAATATCTGTTCTCTACTAAAGTCTGTAATTAAATATACGTGGCGTAAAATACCCTGGATAAGCAGCTGGTGAACCTGTACAGCTTTTCCACAGCAGCTGTTTTTAAATGAAACAGAAGGTAAACAAGTTGAAGGTAAAAATAAAGTTAATAACTGTTCTGATTCACCCAAGTCCAGTCAAAAAATGACTACTTTTAAAGATGAATCTCCAAAATTTCTACATTTCTGTTTTTTTCTGTCAAGATGGGGTGCTGAGTGAACATTAATGAGAAATAAAATGAACTTTTTAAAATTTTGGCAAATGGCTGCAATGACACAGAGAGTGAAAAACTTCAAGGGGTCTGAATACTTTCCATACCGACTGTAGATAGAGGAAGGGTTACATTTAAAGCATTTAAAGGCAGGAAGGAAGAATTTTCATGGAAATAAAAGCATCAAAATATGTAACTTTGAGACACAGAGATGAGCTTTCAGGGGTTTGATCAATGACCCAAGTACAGTGTAAGTAATGTAGTTGAAATGATTTTACCATGGGCAGCTTCTTGTGTGATCAGTGTTCATTTACAAACATATTGAACAGTGAGTCTAACAATCCTGAATGTTTTATGCATCTGTGTTTTTTTCCTTCAGACTTCAAAGTGAATAAACATCAAGGTTCATTCAGCCTTTCGACGTTCAGCTCAGCAGACCAACTGTCCATCATGAACCCAATGCTAACAAGATGCCAGCAGAAAACAATCTGCTCTCAGCTGGGAAGAGTCAAACTGCGGCTGCTCTACAAGGCCAGCATCCATGGTTTCACTGGTGCCGACTTCCACCAGCGATGTGACACCCACTCTCCCACTGTGTCTGTGGGCTTTAACACCTCCGGCTACGTGTTTGGAGGCTACACCAAACAACCTTTTAGTCAGTCAGGACAATATGGTCACGATGACCAGGCCTTTCTTTTCGCCTTCAGTGGAGAAAAGCTCCTGAAATATCCAGTCACTGCTCCTGTATATGCAGTGAGAATGGTCGCTAACTCTGGTCCTTACTTTGGAGAAGCATTGGTTCTTGTCAGTCAAAGCAAAGCAGTAGTGTATAGTAACCCAGGAAATTACTACAACTTCACTGCTGCAGAAATGCACGGCAATGATCTCAACCTGACTGAGTGTGAAGTCTACCAGGTGGAGGGTAAGTTCACTATAGATAAACATATGTTGATGTTTGTTGTTGCAGATCAGTGTTCTGCTGCATCTTATGTTTCCTGATCTGTGCATCCATACATTCTACAGCAAAGCAAAGGTTTTACAAATTCATGTCATCCTCCTTGAGTGAAAGTCACACTGTTGATGATGTCTTATGAATTAATGCTTCATCGCGTGTATTATGTCTGTTACACAGTGAACGGTGAACTGAAGTTTGACATAAAAACAAATTACATCATCTGTCAAAAAACAAAGTCACACATAGATATTTTTCTCAAATCTTTCAGCCCCAGGTGGGATGTTAATATTTTTATTAATTCAGTAAAATTGTTATATTTCTTGATTTTGCTGGTCAACAGAAACCACTGAACTTGAGAGGCCATGGAGGACAGTAACCTGGGAGTCACTGTAAGATGGACAGTCACTGTTCTGCACATTATTCATTTCTTTTATACAATAAAATTGAACTTTATGCTATTAATCTGAAGATGTTTTTAAAGAATGTCCTAAACATTTGAATATATTCGTATAATGGATGTGTTCCTTGTGTCATGCTGTGGTCCACTAGACTCAATATTTAACTCTGTTTTAGACGAGGATGGTGTTTATGCAAATTATTATGCAATCAAATTATTCACCAGCAAACAGGACTGATGTCACAGAGGTCAGCTGATTATGCACAAAGAAGCTCTGAAACAGTCAAAACAACTAATAGCCTCTTAAGTTTTCCATCTAATTGTCTCTGTGTTTGTGCAGGAAGAGGCAGGAGCTGATGGCGAGCATTAAAACCTACAAACCCACACTCAGCTCTGTGTCCCAGCCTCGAGTTCTTCTCATCGGATCAGTCGGAGCAGGAAAGTCCAGCTTCTTTAACTCCATCAACTCTGTGTTCAGAGGCCACGTCACCAGCCAGGCCATATCTGGCTGCTCCAGCACCAGCCTCACCACACAGGTCAGTGTCTGCTCCCAGCGATTAACCACGCCTGATGTACGTCAGCGGGGTTACTGCATTCGCTTCGGTATCTGGCTGAGTAAGTATGTATGTGGGTATGTCCGGTCAGATATCTCTGCAAGTGCTGAAGTCAGGATAATCAAACTTGGCACTGAAGATCAGTCTAAGGTCCCATGCTCAGTTGTGGAGTTACAGGTCAGCAGATCAAGTAGGAATGGATATAGATAGGATAATCAAAATTGATACAGAGTATCATGCATGGGCGTGGTTCTGCCCTCTACTAAGGGCTTGTCTAGTTTCCGTCTGATCTCACTGATTTCAACGTGACAATCCTGATCTGTCCACTTCCTGTCCCCGACAGTTTCGCACCTACTCTGTGAAAGCTGGACGAGAAGGCAAACCTCTGCCAATCATCTTGTGTGATACCATGGGATTGGAGGACAACAAAGGGGCGGGGCTTGACGTAGATGACATCAGCAGCATCCTAAATGGTCATTTGCCAGACCGTTACCAGGTACAGCAGCTGAATACACTCAGCAGGATAGTGAATGTTTGAAATATGGACTTGACTGTAGTTAACTCCAACATGTGGCTCAGTTCAACCCCTCAGCTCCTCTGAATTCAGAGACTCTTGCTTATCGCAAGTCTCCAGGGCTGAAGGACAAGATCCACTGTGTGGCCTACGTCATTGATGCCTGTAAGATCTCCATCATGTCCACAAAGATGGAGGAGAAGCTGGATGCTATCCGCAGAAAGGTCAACCGAATGGGTCAGTGGATACATATATACATATATTTCCCCTTCTTTTTTCTTTCTTTCCCTTTATTTTTCTTTTCTTTCTCTCTTTTCAGTTTACTTTCTTATTCTTATTTAGTTTTATTTTTGTATTCTTTCATTAATATTAACCTAATGTTATTGCTATTGACTTATTTTATGATTACTGTATATTGTAAAGCTAAAGAAAAAAAAGAAAAAAAGAAAGGTCAACCTAATGGGTCAGTGGAACTTGAATTTTTGGGAGGAAGTATTTCTCCTGAAACACTCTCAACTGTGAAACAACCACTCTCTTGTCCAGTTGACTTTTGAGGCCCTGAATGACAGTGGCTGATAACTCTTTGACTAAATGAGTTATTTTGATTAGTTATTGCAACTGCTGACAGATTAACCAAATACTGCTGAACACTGGCAGCGTTCTCTTTGTTTTTTATCATCTATCCAGTATGGTGCACCCCTGTAGGTACAAACAGAGCAATGAAAGGTTTCTCCTTCAAAGTAAGATGAAAAATTAGAACCTACAAAGAACTACAATGCAGAGGCAACTATTGTACTTTTTACAACATGAAAGTGACACATTGATGGATCAGAATGATCCAACAATACCATAAACATTCTTCTGAAATGAACCATTACCTATAATGAGTACTTCTACTTTTGACACATTTTCACAGTAATACATTTGTACTTTATTATGGTAAAAATATCCATTCTCCATCCATCCATCCTCTATACACCGCTTTATCCGCACTAGGGTCTCTGGGGGTACTGGAGCCTATCCCAGCTGACTCAGGCGAAGGCAGGGGACACCCTGGAGAGGTCGCCAGTCTGTCGCAGGGCTGGTAAAAATATGAAGACCTAAAATAGTATTTCTACACTGTGGTATTATTGCCGTTTACTCAAGTACAAAATCTGAGTACTTCTTTCAACACTAAGTCAGAGATGAGCCAGAGATAGCCTAGCCGCGCTAGACAACCCACGGCAACGAATTTAATTCTCTGCCAGGGTGGGTCTAGTTACCCTCCATAAGGCTCGAGGCTGGATTCTCCTAAAACTGGCCGGATGAATCACCATGAAGTGTAGAGTCAGAAGGCGGGCGTAACTAAGTGACGACAGAGGCGCGACGATTCTGACAGAAACAACCGGAAACAACTAGCCTACCCGTGCTAGACAACCCACGGCGACGAATTTAATTCTCTGCCAGGGTCGACAACAAAAACGACAACAGTCGTTGAGCTCCATTAGCACCGACTCTGAATAATCTTTCTGTTAACATGTCTGTAATATACTTGAGCTTCACCCATTGACTGTATAAATAAGGCTTCACCGAACCACCGCATCCTCTGATTTCCGGCGCTCTGGAAGCCTATTCGTTGCGCTGATTGGTTGTATACCTACCCAATTGCTGCAGAGAGATTTGATAGACAACCTTTTAGCCCGCCTCCCTCCCTGTCGAGCGTGCCTAGACCCTTGTGCCTTCAGAACATGGGTCTAGCATGGCTAGGCTAAGCCAGAGACACTGTGGGTGTCCAAAGTGACCAATCAAAGGAGTGGACTGCATTCATGTAGTTAATAAAAGGCTTCCTTGTGAGAGCAGTTTTCAGAATGCGGTTACTCTTATCATGTTCACATGCCTGGTTTTGATGTGCACTTTAAACAGCTAATTCAACAACAAGCAACTGCTGCAAACAGTTGTGACAAAAATATGATAAAAGTGTCTTTCTGCTCTTGTACCTCCAGGGATTCCTCAGCTGGTCCTGCTCACTAAAGTAGATGAAGCTTGTCCTTTGGTGAAAGAGGATGTGAGAAACATTTATAAGAGCGGCTACATTAAGGAACTGGTGAGGATTTTATAAAACAAAACAAATCTTGCAGACTTGTTTTTTAGTCATAAAACAGTGAACTATCCTTGGCTGAATCCTTTTGTACTGCGTTTTGTGATCCAGATGCAGGAGGTCGGCGCTCGGCTCGGTGTGCCGCTGTCCTGTGTTGTTCCAGTGAAGAACTACAGTGAAGAGTTGGAGCTGGACATGAACTGTGACATTCTGCTGCTCAGCGCCGTCATTCAGATGCTTCGCTTTGTTGATAATTACTTTGATGAGCTCAGTGACAGACTGAGCAAAGTTGAAATCAAAGATGTGGAATACAGATAAGTCCAACATTCAGCCCATGAGTGCATCTAGTTCAGGCTCACTGGACTAAAGGCAACATATCAACATTCAAACTTCTCTCATGTCACGCAGTATTCCAAGATTCCTAACCTTGTAGTCACACCAAATGGCTAAATGCTTAAGCTAGCTTTTGTTATCATATTCTACATTTGTAAGGCTTTATGAATAGTTAAAAGAGCACAGAACTCCTATATAGTCAAGTCTAGTACTTCATGGTGTCTGTGGGGCCATTTTGTACAAATGGCTTGTTGACATTTCTGTGGTCTTCTTCTGTCAAGTAAATAAAATGTAGTGCAGATTCAGGATATGTGAAACTCTAAGACCCAATCCTAATCTTCTGTATGCGGTCACTTGGTATTCCTTGTGTGTTCAAATGGTACAAAGAGAAAGAAATGGAAGCACTATTCAGTCAACTCACATTGTCTGGAAACAAAATATTTCTATTTGCAATTTAGTAAAGCCATGAACATCTGTAAATCTACGCCAATGTTTTTCTGGAAATACAAACAACTCTGTGCAGATTCTCAGAAAGGGTGATTGATAGTGATGGAGTGCTTCAGATCTTTTGTCACTCAGTGGGAACACACCTCAAACTCTCTGAGTCAGGAGTGTTGACTTCAGGGTTGGCCTTTGTCTCCTTTGGAATATCCCAATGCCCCTAGGAATGCTGGGAGATGTAGTCTCTTACGGCTGCAGATCACCTCCAGTTCCTGATTTCCAAAACCTTTTTTTTTTGGCAGTTAATGTTGTTTGAGATGTTAATTCTGTAAATTATTTGCAACATCTGTGTAAAACCGTAACTCCATAGCAAAATGTTTTTTTAAATCATAATTTTTGTTCTGTATTTGTTTACAAACAAGCTTTAAAAAGGTTTATTTAATATTTACAATAAAGCCTATAAGTATTGCAGAGTTCTGTGTACTGCATGACGACCACATTAGAGAACCTGACATTCAGTAGCTGCTACATATGCTTCCTTGTATAAAGTCTTGCAGTTCTGCAGTATTTAATGTGTCTCTCAGACTGTCCTGACAGATAAACTGATGTTTGTTGTCATGTTGCATGTTTTGTAGATTTAGCTTGTGCTTCCATTTGTATCAGAAAATAAAAGCTGCTGCTGGCCAGACAACCATATTTTAACACTAATAATTTTCTGCCTTCATTAAAAAGAGAATGAACAAACCTGAATTGCTGCTTAGATCCTTTATTCTAAACTAATTTGAGTCATTCTAATCAGTATTCAGTTGTCAATATAAGCTCAAAGTGCAGGAATGAACAAACCCAAATTGCTGTTTCAATCCTTCATTCTAAACTAAATTGAGTCATTCATTCATTTGCCAATAAAAGCTCAAAGTGCAGAAATGAACAGAAAGACTGAAATTTATTAATGCAGTTCAGACAGTTACTGTACAGACCAGCCGAGGAGCCGTCCCTCCATGTGTAACAGGACTGTGGTGTTACAACAAACTGTAAACTACACAACACACATCACGCCTGTCATCTGACTCACTGCCTGCTTTTGCATCACTGAAATTAAAGTGGATTATAAATTGGCAGCAGTCATCTCAGCGACAATAAACATCAGTTAAAAAATAACTTCTAAACAAACAAACTTTGAAATAGTGTTTAAAACATCAATGCTGTGTTAGTGCACGTAATAGACTAAACTGGCTGTAACTTTCACAGATTAACCAACAAAAATGATGCACGACAGTGAAGACGGAATGTCCTGGTTACGCAAAACACACCTGGAATTCAATGATGTTCACACAGTCAGCTGCTGTTTTCTGCTTTTCCATTATAAAACAAAGCATTCCCTTCAGGTGAGTTGCCCTTTGGCCACCAGTAAGATGATGGTGGGTGTAGCACTGGGAGGCTCCATGTGGAAATGTGTGAAACGCGCAGTTGAAAACGACCTCAGCAGACCTTTTAATAAATGACATGGCTGTTTGTGAGGTTGGTACAGATTGTTTGGGGCGCAGAGGAAGACCACCGAACAGGAGCAGAGATGAGGCTTTTATGGCACAGCTGACGCTCTCCAACAGTTCAGTCTTTCAACGTCCAACTGCGTCAGTCATCAAAAGAAAAGGCAGCCACGTGAACTTAGACCACTACAGTGCAGAACACGTGCACAATCATACATTCAAACACGCACACTCACACACACAGATTACATATGGGATTGTTCCGAGTCCAAAGGCGGATTTGGTGCCAACCAGCGTAGAGAAGGACAGTTGGCATCTAGACTGCAGCTTTCTACCTGCAGCACTAACGTGTTCACACTACAGGTAACTGATGTTTATCAGCAAAAGAAGCATCCTTGCATCTTTTATATTAACAACCAGCAGTGTAATAAGTACAAAGTGTTAGTAGGTAAATCAAAACTCGTCCTTTCAGCTAATTTGAATGTGGCGCCATCTGCTGTTCATGATGAGATGAGCTTTATTAGCTTTACCTGCACATTACTGTTAACAGGATACAATGGAGTTTTATCTGAGCATCAGAGCCACCAGCCCACAGTGGACACAGGAAGACTTTGTATCCTTCTCACTGTGTAAAGCATCAATAAGAAAGTAAATGAGCACAACAAACAGCAAAGAAGGTGTTGGCAAAGTTGTGCAAATGGCTTTAACTATTTGGCAATTTCAGAGCAATATTGCAACTTAGTCTTGCTTATTAATCTTTTGAGATGTTTGTTCAGGGATGAACTGTGCTGGATAACAGATGCTTTAGGGCCTAAACTATATTATGAGGTGGAATTTAAAGTGCCAACTCTGTGAATTTTCATGACAAGTTTGAAAGGGTGAAGACTTCAGTGGGTGTCATCTGCATGTTGGTGCAGATTATAGACTGACAGACTCAGTTTGGTTTGTCTTGTCTTGTCTGTGGAAGTCATTCTTTCATTCTGTAAAAGAATGAGCAACATAAAACTGCCAAAATGAATAACCAAAATGAATCATTAAACATTTTTAAAGGACGGAACAGATGCAGAAAAGGGACCAAGAGTCAATTTTTGTTGCAGTCAGTCAAATTTTTCACAAAATGTCATGATCTGTGTCAAACTACGTAAAAAAAAAAAAGCTTCTTAAAAACATTAAACTAAAAACACTGAACTAGAATTTAGAAAAATGGCAAGTCAATGAGATTGCAGACCATGAGTTAGTTTCACCGACTACTGAAAAACCACGAGGAACACTGAACTAAAAAAATGTCTACAGGTTGTCACTTTGGCTCTTCAGCGTTTGGACCCGACCACATCCATCACACACTGTGCTTACGTCAACATCTGGAGAGATGACATTCAGTTTCTAAATAGTAGAAAAGAAATTTAAGAACTTTTCCTGTTGTTTTTTCTCTTAAAGAACTGTACAAGATTATTAAAAAAATCAATAATTAGTTATACATATTTATATGACAACATTGTTTATGTTATATTAATATAAAGAAGCAAAACTGTTGTGTTGTTCTCATTTAAGACTGGGTGCAGTATTCCTTCTTTACAGCACTGGGGCTTTGCTGCGCTGAAGATGGTGAATGTAGATGGTTATATTTATAAACAGTAAATGTATAACACCGCTGTGATGCAGCTGTGTCACAATCATTAAAGACAGTGAGCTGTTTGTGGAACTGAATGGAATTTTTAGATAAAATGATGGATCTCTGCAGTAGCAATGTCAGGACACAGGGTGGAGCTCATTGACCTATAAGACAGATTCTGTTATGTTTGCTGAGTCAGCAGCGGCCGGTGAAGTTAAAATGAACGTCAGACCTCGCTGATGATTCACCCTCACCTGTCTCATCACCTGTGAACCAGAGAAGGTCAACAGACACTTTCTAGTTCAGTCAGAGACAAGCATCTGTTCCAGCCCTCCGCCTCTTTCGTCCCTCATCTCTTCAGCTATCTGCAGTCCAGGAAGCCACCTGCTGGAAAAGGAATACTGCATTTCTCCGCTGCTTGTTTCTTCAACTTGTGTTGCTCAGCTCTAGTGTGCATCCTGCAGGGGAAAGACAGGGGCAGGGAGGGTCACCTAGGCAGGCCCTTCCTTTGGAGAGGACGGGGTCTGTGATGAGGACGAAGACGAGGCAGAGCTCTTCAGAGACCCCAGAGTCTTGCTGAACCAAGAGTTCTTGGCGGCTTGGATCTCGTTCATCAGGACCCCTCGCTGATGCTCGAGCTCCTGCAGAGCAAGACAAAGAGAAGGACTCAGTCAGCAGACATGGAGGAGAAAAGCACTTTGGGACAGAGCTGGACACATAACCTTTTCTCTTGTAAGTTAATCTGACACAGTGCTCTGTCAAATGGCTGTGGATTTAAATACAGACTGTGGAGTTACAGAGCATGACTGCAGTCATACAGAACATGAGCACTTCTTTACAACTGACAATTCAAATAGACTTTGGTCTTTTCAACAGGCCTGTGTACTCTAACACACTCATAATAATCTAATTATCACAGAAGAGAGATACAAAGCAGGGAATTATATATATTTGCTACTCAGGGATATTTGTAACCATGATTACAAGGATATCGGGCTATCACTAGTGATTTATGTTTTAGCGACATGTCTTAACAGCTTTTGAAAGCATTGCCATACAATTTGGTAGACCCCCATGTACTCTCAAGGCATGTATTATAGTACCTAAACTTAGTACCTACAAAAGTAACAAAAAACTTAGAAAATGCTAGCATGCTAACAAGCTAAAATGATAAAAGTCACATTGCTGTCATTGTCCCTGCATAGTGCGCTGACCTGGATGCGACATTTGGCTTCCACCAGCTGTAGTTTGGTCTGTGCCAGCTCCAGCTCCAGCTGCCTCAGCTGCTCCTTCAGCCCATCCTTCTCCTCGTCCAGCGGCTCGTTGGATGTCTTGTCACTCCCAGGGGATGAAGCCTGGAGGGACCCCAGAGTGCTGAACAGGTCCCTACAGTGGTCACAGCCCATGACTTTGTTCTGCATGAGCATACAGGCACAAATGTGTATGTTAGTAGACGTAGCTAGGTAACATGTATTGTGTAATCACAGGTAAAGATAAACATATTTTTATATTCACATGCTGTAGTAGACACCTCTCTATACGATCTGTCTTGCATAGCCAGACCTATGAGGTCCAGCAAGATCATTTTCCAGCGCTGACACATTTGAAAAATGATCTGTCTATACCTCATTATCACTCTGCTCTAAGGGGGGGGGGGGGGGGGGGGGATGCTCTGGCTTGTTTGTATTTCTTAAAACTAATTCAGTCTTCTTTATACCATCCTTCAAACAGGCAAGACATTATACCCGAAAAAACAACCCATAATTTATTCTGTCATCTTCATGAGGGAACGACACCCTCATGACTGCGATGAAAATAGTAGATACATATTCTTTGTGGGAGGCGACTGTGTAATCCATCCTTATTTTTGATTTTGACTTTTGCCTGGTAGCCAGGAAACAGATTTTTACAGATTACTCTGTCCTCACTTTTGAGGAATTTAATGCAGTTTGTGCATTTCATAAATGAAAGGCATCACCCTGCCATTTTCAACCAATGCTTTCTGTTCAAAAGACCAAATCAGTATCAGCCATAGCCAATCTGCTATTGGTCATTTATGTCACACTTCATTCTTTATATCACGTATTTTCATTTCCTCTCATCTCTATCTGTTCTACTTTATTACAGCATTAAAATGACACTACATCCTAAGTGGAAGTTTACATTAACACTGACATAGACAGTATTTCTCTCTGCGCTAGATCTCACTACAACATCAGAGTTGTTGCAACACGTCACATTAAGCAGAAGATCAGAAAGTTCTTTATCCAGGCCTGAGGTGATTCCCTGTCACACCCTCTAATAGCAACATCGCATGTTTGACGAGGGCTAAACAATTTGTGTGAAATTATTTGTGCAATCAAGTTCTTTTCGGGTGTGATGACTATGGGCTTGTCTGACTGTTTAATGTGACTGGAAAGGACAGAACAGCGAGTAAAAACCCTTTGTTCTCTGATGCAACATATTGTGGCTTTTATCCAGGAATTTGAAAGTCTCCTAACTTGCATCTGCTGCTTGCTGTGCATTGACACCATATAATCTCACCCTGACGATGTCTAGCTCTTCTTTTGTTGCCGCCTGCTGTTTTTCCAGCCTGGTGCTCAGCTGGGAGCAGATCTGAAAGACAGAGAGGAAGTCAAATTACAGGTGAGATGACACATTCCAGCTGCAAAGTAAGAGATACACTAAAAAATTATTAAACCTGTGCTTCTGCATCAACACACTTCACACTCACTAAGATATTGCAGCTCCACATATTGAATAATAATAAATAGCTTCTTAGACTTTATTTGGCATCTAGTTTAATCCTGATATCTTATATCATTGCTACTACTAATAATAGGAGCTTTTAAGTAATCACATCATTTAAACCAGGGGTGTCAAACTCAGTTCCTGGAGGGCCACTATCCTGCATGTTTTAGATGTTTCCCTCTTCCAACACACCTGATTCAAATGATCAGCTTATCATCAAGCTCAGCAGAAGCCTGATAACGAGCTGATCATTTGAATCAGGTGTGTTGGAAGAGGGAAACATCTAAAACATGCAGGATAGTGGCCCTCCAGGAACGGATCTTGACACCCCTGATTTAAACTAAGCAAAACCTACAATAACATGCAATAAGACCTACATTACTGTTTGCTGTGAACATATGTGTAAATCTGGCCAATTACAAGACTCTAAATGAGCAAAAAGCAGTGGATGACTTCAGCAGCAAACCTGTTTGTACTCCGCTATGATTGCTGAGGTTTTCTTGATCTCCAACTCTGCTTTTTCCAGTTCCCTCCTGAAAACTTCCTTCAACTGGAGGAGACAGAACAAAATGACAAAAAAATGAAATACTACATGAATGAGGAAGATAAGCTGACGAAATGTTCCATATTTAAATGCAACTGAGGTTACATTTTGACAGCACACTGTTTAAAAACACACTGCACCCATCTCTAAGCTTTATACACAACAGTAGCTTTGCCCTAAATGTATCTATGTATATTGACCACTTTGATAGCAACCACCACTGATTGACATGTATTTGACATAAAATAGTCAGGTTGAGTTATAGTGTGGTATATATGTGTGCATGTGTGAAGTATTCAAGTCTTTAAGATGAGATAAGTATGTAGTAAATAACATTTTTCCTACTCCATATGTTAAGAAATAGTGGTCATGGTTCTTTGCTGACGCTCGTTTCAAACTTCTCTGTATTGCTCAGAATAGTGATCGATGGCTTATTTGCTGGGAGAATTGTATTGGATCCCTGTAATGAGAATATTTGTTGTGGCTATTACTTCTAGCCATTATAGGTCACCTGTCTCATTTTCTTTGGTTACTGACAGAAGCTGATTAAAGTCACTGATTACTATACAGAAGTAAGTAGAACAAAACACAGTGAAGTCAATACACAACCTCCACAGGAGTTGCGTAAATACTGTGTTGCCTCAAGATTGTTCAGTTGTTTTTTTTTTTTAGCTCATTAAGGCTGATCTTAACGATCTCATATTACCTGAGCCGTCTCCTCCTCCTGCCGCCTCTTTTCCTCCTCGGTCTCCACCAGACGTTGCTTGGTGGTCAGCAGCTCTTTGTTCAAAACATCGGCTTTGTCTTCTGCCTGAGTACACACACACACACATTCTTCATTTAACACCAAATCTACCGTTGCATAAACATGCATTCAACTGCAGACCACATTGATGCAAGACACAGCACATTAATCACATTCTATACTCATTAATACAGCTCCAAAGATTCACACTGACAGAGTCCAGTGCAGGTGCAGTCCACCAGTCGTGTGGTGGGTAGTTTGGTAAAATGCTTATGAGCAACTCAACAAAACCGCAGCTGCTGTGAAAAGTGTTTAATATCAGCAAAAGGTACAAAATGTTTTTCTGCTTACAGCTACATTTGGCTGTTTGTCACCACTCGAGTCAGGGATTTTAATTATCTCTACTTCTAAAATTACTCTGCCAAAAAGTTGCTAGTTGCAGATCTGCAAATTTCAAACTTGAGCACATTTAGCCTCGCATGGTACTCTGTGTATAAAACAACCTAAACAATGTCAGCAACCAACACCACATGTAAAATACAAATTATTCCGTCCTTTTCAGTCTGAAACAGAGCAGTCAGATTGCTGTTGGGCTCAAAACGTCCCCTTTAGATGTTGTGTTACCTGATCGAGGTCGTTCCGAAGTGCGATCTTACTGGTGACCAGTTCGTGTGCCAAGTCGTCATTCTCCTGTTCCAGTCGCATACTGGCCTCCTGCAGACGACGGTTCTCCCTCTGCACACACAATCCAACACACAAAGTTGCAGAATCTTGCAAATGTGGAAAGTGCATCCACATTTTTTTTATCATCATCATCATCATATCTCCAGAAATGCTCTTGAACAACAGAGGAGAATGCTATTGTGATATTAAGTCAGTTTTTCCAATCAGGAAAAGCAGCACTCCCCTTTTTTTTTTTAAAAATTGAATTTTCTCATCCAGCTGTAAGAATCGAACACAGTCCTCCTGCCTACACACACACACATCATCTTAAAGTCCCCATTGCAGGCCATTAGTGGAGTCTCATGACTACCAGTGTGGCTATAAACAGTCTCACATGACAGCCATGCCTCAATGGGACGAAGCAGTTGTCATGGCTGTGAGCGGTCATCTGACTCTGATATCCTGTCACTTTTACAGCGCTGACTTTTTCTCTCCTCTGCTGAAATGATGCACCCACACACATGTACATGCGCTTGAATAGTATGAACATAACGCAAAGCTGATTAGAATTCACACAGAAAATTTCACATAAATATACACATACAAACAAATCTAAACAGCTGTGAGAACATAAATATTATTATAATTATTATAATATAAATAGTCTTAAATACCGACAATAGCAGCAGAACCTATGAGGGTGTCGTCAGTGAGGGATGTCCAAAGAAACAAAGGGAAAAACAAGTAATGCTCTTGAGAAAACAAAGCTCCCCTTGCTGCTATTCTGGAGTTTGCACGCAACCCCTTAGATTGAATTAATCCCTTCCTGAGAGCAGCGACATGAAGTTTCATTTGGGAAAACAGATCAGACATATGAATCTCTGTTAGCAACAATGGCAGAGTTTTCTCCGTTTTTGCCAGTTTTAGACTGATGAGGTTTACATGAAAATCTTGATTGGAATGTTTGTTTCAGACAAATAATCAAAAATCTCATAATTTGCAGAAAACCCTTTTTGGAGCAGACACAACTTACCGAGCTTCTGTCCACAGTAACAACAACGTGTGCGTATCGAGCCTCCAGCAGCACAGACTAAACTTTAACACATGATAGTGACAGGAGTTTCCCTTCTCTTACGCTCTCCAGCCTCACTCTCTGTGCCCTTCTCACTCTCATTTCTCCCCTTTTATCAATGGTTTTACTTTGTGTTGTGATAAAAATCAAAACGCTGCATGAAAAAGCCAGTTTGACCAGAAAAACTGCACACAGATTTCACACATATGAAGCAAATGAGAGAAACATGACAACACAAAGAGTACATACCTAAACCTGGGGTATCAAAGCGTATCAAAATGTTGAATAGTTGAATTAAAGTATCCAAAAAGTAGCTAGAAAGAAGTCATTCTTTAAATAAAACACTGCAGCCATTTACAAGCAGCAGCAGCATTCCAGTTTTGGCTCTTCTTGCTCTGTAACAAAGTCTTTCCACTGTTCAGCTGGATCCGGTCCAGCATCTTATCTACAATGAAAGTCTTCCTTCTCTCCAAAAGTAGCAGCTCGTACAACAACATGTCACTCCTGGCTTTAGGGAAGAAAACAAATTCATCTAATTTTGTAGATGTTTTCTTGAGATGATAATTTTCATGGTTTGTTGTGATTAAATCAAATACTGGTTCTATAATTTTACTTGAAATTTTAATAGAGCTACATCACTGCCAAAGCTTTAGGCATTTCAGATGTTTACATTCTTATCCATCACAGAATTGCCATCAGGGAGGCATCACATTGGTTCCAAATTCATTCTGAAGCCAGAAGAAATTTGCAGGAGTATCACAGAAACAGCCTAAAACCGCAGGAGGACTGTGGCAACTTCTCCAAGATGGTAGAACAACCTACTGTGAGGAACCTTGAAAAATTGTATGTAAGCATAGGAAGGAGGACTGGTGCAAAGAGTCACACCAAATACTGATTTCAATGAGGTTATTTCTGTTTATTTAATTTTGTACAAAGTTGATTATGAATACTTTTTTTTGAAAACACTCCCCTTACTTTTACTGGCTCAAACCTGTACACTGCACTATGCTTAGATAATTCTTGTCATATTATTATTATTATTATTGGTATTTTATTTGTATTCATTTATTCTATTTGCCAAGTGTAGGGCACTTTGTAAGACTGGTTTTGAAAGGTGTGTTCCATTATCATTATTATTATTATATTCAGTTTCTCCAGGGACTCAGGCATCCTCCTAAAATTTGATTCTAACTCTTAATTGTCCGTAGGTGTGAATGTGAGTGTGCTTGTTTGTCTGTATATGTAGCCCTGTGACAGACTGGTGACCTGTCCAAGGTGTCTCCTGCCTTCACCCTAAGTCAGTCGGGATAGACTCCAGCCCCTCATGACCATAATTAGGGTTTAAGCGGTGTATAGATGGATGGTTTATATTCAGTGGGCCTTTTGGCAATATTTCATCAAGCATATTTACTTTGTAATTAGGATCATGATCACTGATGTGACACTGACCATCTGCATCTGAACTTTAAGACATATTTGTGGCTAACAGGAACATTTTGAGGTTACTCACCAACTAAGAAACATTGTGTTTTAGCCATACATCTTTAAGTCTAACCATGCACACATCTGGGATTTGGCTTGGATATGAGTAGAGACAATTAATGCAACAGTAGTTACAAAAAAATTTGAAGAAATGCCAGACTACCTGCAACAACAACAACTACCACTACTATACGAATATTAACTGCTTTGGAGTGCTCTTCTTACTCTCCAGAAGTGAACTGGAAAGTCATCATCACACTGGTTTGCAACTGGCAAGCTAGTAGCACAACGCTACATGTTTCTGCATTAGCAGGACAGTATATTGGGACTCATACAGTAATAATGTTCCTTCCTGCTAACATATCTGGATATGTTGCCAGACAAACACATAAACACCTGGCAAAGTACTCATAGTCGCCTTTGTGGTAGTTCCTGCAGCAGTAGGTGAAAACAATACAAGCTGTGCTGCCGCAGCTGGGAAAAAGTACCGGAAGCTGTCAAAAGTCGAACTTGTTTACTTATTTCAAAATGTCTTGATAAAAAAAAATTGCACATCTTGTGTGTCCACTAAAAAAGTAAAAAAAAAAAAAAACAACGGCGAAAGAAAGGCAATTTTGGAGAATAGAAATGAGAAATAAAAAACAAAGGAAGAGAAAGAATATGAGGCAGATGAAATGGAGTGGAGCTGCTTGTTGGTCTGAATCTTTAAATATCTGCCTCACCTCTCCTGCTTTTACCTCCTGAAGAAGAGACAAGATGAAGTCACTGCAGCTAAAGCTCTCTAACAACTCTCTGGCAGCTTCATCCAAAAATACTTTTTCATAGATGTTTGCTTCGATGATGATAAAAGTCAGTGTTGTGTGAGAAGTCACGTTCCAAGCCAGAAAAGACTCACAAAAATTAAGGTACACTAGACTTGATAGGACAAATCTGTGCTCACAGCAGGTTTCTAAACTTAGAAATGTGGTTAATTTTACCAACAAATGCTTCCTAAAAATAGCTTGAGTTTCATCCCTGCTATGGTTTTATTCTCACAGGAACAAAAGAACAGCTTTTTTTTTCTTTAAATCACAACCTTGAAGAGCCAAGAGCTGTTTTTCCCATCTGTAAAACTGAGCACACTGAGAAGCTATTAAATTATTCAATTGAAAACCTACAGGAGGTGAAATCACTCTCACATGAATATGATGTATTTGATTATGTAATAAAAAAGAGGATGCCTGTAGTTAGCTTTCCAAACTGACAAAATAAGAAAATGTACCAGAACATAATATAGTTTACCACAAGTAACACATGGTCTCCACTTATGTAGCCTTAGCTAGGTTCTACAAACCCCTTTACAATGTGCTTCTAATTCACCAATTCACCATGCTGCAGCGTCTAAGGAGTACTGTCAACCCTGTGATTACTGTACAGCCCACACTACCACCTGAGCCACAGCTGTCCCCAAGGCTCTCACGATTTTATTACAAACATTTAAAGCAGTAAGTTATCTCGCTGTACATCTTGAAGCGTGTGTGCCGTACCTGGTATCGGTCGATGGGGTCCTCTTGTTGCAGCTGGCTCTCTCTCAGTGTCTGATATTCCTTCTCAAACTTCTTCAGCTTTTTGGTTGGAACCTGAAAAAAAACACAAAAGTTGTTGACATCATTATGATACTGTAAACTTCGTGTGGCCCGTCTGATAAAATCTGAGCCCATCCCAGTTGTTTGTGAGTTTAGAGGGTGAATGTGTGTTCACTTTATTTGGAAGAGGCAAAAAAAAGGAATGCGATTGTGATGTCTACTCCCTGACTGAGATGTTTGCTTTCAGTGGGAACCAGCAACTATCAGAGCAGCTGCTTCTCTCTGCATTAACGTTTCACATCTTCATTCCCAGACACGATTAAGACTTTATCAGAGGGGTCAGAGATCAGACGCAGGTTAGAAACACTTCAACAGGGTTTGAGAAACAGCATCCAACATTTACGTAGTAAAAGAAGAAGCGTTGGTTTTCACAGAAGCTGAAAGTCTTACAGAAAAAACACAAATAGATATTCTTGTAGCAACACAAAACTAACTGAACCAACTCTGGATGTTGCTGCTGAACTACTGTGGTCATGTTGCAGTGTTTTTATGTTATATTGTGGAATCTGTTTTATCAGTGTTTTTGTCCACAAAATGTTCTTGCATATTGTTCTTAACATGTCCTGTTTTCACACCAATTCACATTCAAATACGCAAAGTCATGTGACTGTTAGTCTCTAAGTTAAGGAGCGATATCTTCCAAAATATTAGCCTAAACCAAACAGTAGAGAAGCAGCTTTCATGACTCACTGATATTTCAGTGCGTGCGTGCGTGTGTGTGTGTGTGCATCAGGTGGGAGGTAATGTTATCTCCCCTGTGTGGAAACAGTGTTGCCATGGCGCCCACCATCAGGGCTGGGGATTCCAGGTCAGTCTCAGTCACATGACCTCTCCTCTGAGACTGGCATGTGTGTTGTTTGTACGAGTGTGCTTGTCCTTCACTAGTTGCGTTTAAATGCAACTTGCAAAATGAAATCACTTGCTTCACACTTGGAGGAAGTTGTATACAGTCTATTTTTGTATTTCTGTTTTAAATATAAAAGGACAGAAAGAAAACAGTTAAAAAAATCTGAACACTGCTGTCATTTCTTTAAAAAACGTATACAACTTTATTTCTTTTGTTGATTCACAACACAACAGAAGCGTAACAGAATCAATGTCAAGTGCGACAACACAGCGTTTAGTACAGTAAGTACAACAGTAACACTGCTGTTTTATCCAACAGGGAAGACAGAAATGATTATTCTTGGGCTTATTTCAGCATTTTGTCAATTATTACTTATCATCAATAAAGATCTTCTTTGTCTGTTTGACTTCAAATTAAACTCATATAGTGTCGTGCTGCAGTCTGGTGTCTACAGATTTGACACAAAAGAAATAAATGTTGCTTCACTTTCCTTTTACTCCAGAACTAACACATTTATAATAATCATTCATAATCTACCTTCTTTTAATTGTATTTCAAATAAATGACATTGAAATCAGTTTGTTCTATTAAAAAGGAGCTTAAAATTTACAGCATTTTAAAATAAACAAAGATGTAATTGTCCATGTCACAAAAGAAGTATATTCTCGAAAAATAAGCAACAATCTCCCAGTCAACAAGCTAGAAAGTAGATCACTATATTGCAGATTTCGTTCATGAATAATAATAAAAAAAAAACAGATGAGGGAAACAGAATCGACCAATTATTCAGGAAACCTATCAGGCCAGTCATTACCTGTCCTCCCTACTGATCCTTCACTTTTATTACCAAAGAGCCACTGAGGTGAATGAACGTCACACCGTAAAATGTCTGACACACAATTCCCCAGCAGATAACAGAACTCAGACCCATTCTGTTGTTATCTGTGTGGGAAGAAAGAGCAGCTTGGTCTCTGCAGGCTGGTTAATAATCACTTTTTTGTAACAAAACAATACGAACAAATCGAACACGATGTTCCCCCAGAGACAACAGCACTATCAGGGCTGGAAGTGTAGCTTCAATTACAAACTCATGGTGTTTTAGACGCTACCAATCTATTTATGATTCAGTTTCACTCGTATTGTTTAAGGAAGTGACTGCTCAGTTTTTTCGTGTTTCACAGTATTTCCTGAAAGATAATCATTAGGTGATAAAAGGATGTTCAACATGCCAAAAATACTATTTTGGTATGTATGTGATCACTGTATTTTAGCCTAAGAGTTGTTTTTACTGACCACAAACTCAAATATTTGTGTCCATAATTCTTTTCTTTCTGGTTGTAAAAAGGCTTAGAAAAACAATTCATCCCCTAATGGTAAACCTGATCTCTATTCAAACATGAGAGTGATGCATTTTTTAAAACTTAATCCCTCAGTCTCACTTAAAATTATGTAGTTTGTATTCTACACGGTGAAATTCAACCCAAATGACCTTTTTAATAATATTTGGTTAAGTGGATGTGGCTTTTTGTGGTTAGCTTCAACTTCACTTCTCTTTGTGATATACAACATGACAAAACAAAACGATATTTAACAGGAGCAACTTCTTCTTGGCTCTTGTTGAAACCTTATTGCATGAAATCGTCCTGAATTAATGCCCAAAGACAAACTGAAAGTGTGAGACATTAAAAGAAAAGGAGGGAGTGACTCGTGTTTAAGATTTTACACACCTCCAGTTTTGACATTTTAAACCCACCTTAATCTACCCGTCTTGTGGTTTCACCTCATGTTATAAACTCATTTACTGCACTCAAGCACTTTCCTACAGAATCTCTCAAGCCAGCTACACACTGGTTCCGTCATATGTTCCACGCTTCCTGTATGCAGTGCGATGGTTTGACAGTAATTCCTTGATGCTAACAAAATGTTAAGTTTCTCACTTACGTAGGAATCTTCATGCAAATAGTTTTGAAGGTTACTATATACACTGATAGGCCACAGCACAGGTGACGTGAGTAACAATGACTATCTTGTTACAATGACACCAGCCAAAGTGTGGGAACTGTCAGCTCTTGAACTTTATGTAGATATGCATGACTCTGACAAGAACTAAACTGCGATGGCTTCATGACTGGATAAGAACATCAGAGTGAGTATCTATAAAAAGTTCTCCAGTGAAGGACAACCACTGAGCTGGTGACAGAGTCATGAGAACCCGGTGTTTATTCATGTATGTGCAGGTTAATGGTCCACGTGGTCTGATCCCAAAGAACAGCTACTGTAGGACCGTAATGCTGGCTATGATATTAAAGTGGCAGAACACAAAATGGAGAAGAGTAGCTGCAGGTTTGATGCTGACCACTGTCCATCACATTCACATGGATTTTAGTTTGACTTGTACCTAAATATTGTTGCAGACCACCTACATCCCTTTATGGCAACAGTACTTTCTGATGGCTGCGGTCTCTTTCAACAGGACCATGCTCCCTACCACACTGTAAAAAATGCTCAGGAATGGCTTGAATAACATGACAAAGAGGCCTCCAAAATTTCCTGGATCTCAAATTGGTCCAAAATCTGCAGGATTTTCTAGAAAAACAGGTTTGACGCATAACTTACAGGACTTAAATGTCTGATACCACAGAACAGAGCTCTGTGGAGTCCATGCATCTGAGGGTCAGAGTATATTTGGTATTACAAGGCAGATTATATAATGTTGTTGTTGATCAATGTACATTTTCTGTAAAGACAAACTGCATAGCTATATGTTTATCTCTTCTATATTTCCTTTGTTCTTATCAGTATCCTTTTGCCATTTCATGATACTGCGGCTCAGTTTATCTTTCAATTGCGATTTTGCTTGACTTTGTCCTTGAATTAAAATTAAATTAACGTTTATCATTTTGGGTGAAATAATTGCACTCTAGCTAGAAACTAAATCAAATCAGTACAATTTAATGAATGTGGACATTTAGTATTACGTAAGTTTCAATAGATAAGCTGAGGTCTAACATCTGATTCTACAATCTGCTGCTCTCCAACACCCGTAAAGCACACAAACATTACAGCATGACTTTGTAATGAAATGCAACATAAAACTGGGCTGGCTTACCTGTCAGAGGCGAGGCCTTTATTCAAACAAATGGTACTGCTATAAACACATGAGATCCCCAACAACATGAGGTTCCCTTTTGTGCCTAATTCATTGTTGGAATGAAATTAAATATGCTTAAAAAATGTCATAATTACAAAATTCTCTGACATTCCCTGACTTTGCTTAACACTTTATGCAATTCTTTGACACTCCCCTCTTGTAAAACACTGCGGCCCTTTACAAGGATATCTTGTTTTCATTATTTAACTGAAATTTGTACGCAAAGTTTACAAAACTGTGAAATAAGTTACATATTTCAGATTACTGGTTATCAACAGCATTAGGAGAACATGCTCCGAGTCTCACACTTCCTGACACAGGCTGACATTCTTAGCACTATTCCTGTACAGAAACATCTCATACCTCATTTTAATGATATTTCCCAAATTCCAAGGGCAAAACTACGCTTGCTCAGCCAGTACAGGTTTTAGAATCTACATACATGGTTCTACACACACGTGTGTACATGTGTTTCAGGGCTCAAAGCTGCATCAGTGAACTTCAGGTTTGCGGAGCAGAACTTTCAGTGTGAACATAAGGGGTCAGTTTAAGGGCAGAGGGTCCAGTCTGATTCAGAGGCCTGGTGCTGCAGGAAATGGTACCAGGCCCACTTTTAGATCCCTGACCTGAATCCTTGCAGCAGAAAATGGAATTGGTCCCAAACCTCCAAGCTGAGATGACAAACTGGGTATTATGTTAAATGAAAGAGAGTGTGTATGTGTGGAGCAGAGTGATCTGCTCTTACATAAAGACGCAGTCTAAGAGTTTGAATATTGAAATAAGAACAACAGCAACTGGACATCAGAGGAAAAAGTAGGCCAGAGAATTGAATTACCCACGTGGGGGAAACACACACCCACATACACACTCACAATATCTCCATTGATTCCAATTTTGTATCAGTAATTGAAACAAATCGAGAGCTACAAACGAGCTCTGCATGGACTGACTGACAAAGCTCTGTAACCTCAAACATCGGACACATTCTCAGTAGGAACACAACACACACCCACGCACTCATGTACACCATCTACCGCATGGAAAGAAAGATGCAATTTTCAGTAAAGCCTGCATTTTCCACCTCTATTTATGAACACATCCACAACGGCTGTCAGAATTAAAATGAGATAAAGACAAGAAAAAAAACCAACCAACAACCAGCTACATCAGACAAAAAAGGAAAAGCAGCAGTGGAGGCAGGTGAAGTTCTCTTTCCATTTTTCCTATCCAAAACTGCAATTGTGACTAGAAACGGGGGTGAAACAGGCATACACTGAAAGCAAGAAAGGAGTGATGAAAGAAGGAAGAAAGGGCTAAAAAAAAAAATGACGGGAGAACAGACCTACCACTGGTCTGGGAGCTCGCAGGGGTCTGGAGTGGGCGACCAAGCGAGCCAAGGTGTCCTCCTCACCCGGTCGGTCGACTACATGAGCGTCATACGCCACCATGATGGACACCTCCTGCATCATCTTGACTCCTGCTGGCTGCCAGCAGCAAGGAGGAGGGGAGGCTGAAGACCGAGGAGGGAAAGTGGTGGAGAAGGAAAGGAGAGGAGTGCGGCTGACAGGTTTTGTTTCTCTCTGAGAGTGGAGGAGGCGACTGGCTGCCTTCAAGAATCCCTCAGGAGCTGAGCCCCGCCCACTGGGAGGAGGGGAGGTGGAGGAGAGTGCGAGGGCAGTACAACACACCTGTTTGTTTCTCCCTCTGCCTCTCTGTAACGCTAGAAGTGTGTGACAAAGGAGGATGAGATTGCTTTTTCTTCCTTTCCAGTGAGTGAGTCGTTCCCTCTCTCCACTCCGTACACTTATCCTCTCCCTCCCTCTCTCTTAATCTCTCTTACTCCTGGTAGGTTGCAGTCTGTAGGTTTTCTTTTTTCTGCTTCCTGCTACTGGTAAAAATAAAGATAAAGGCTTGCGTACACATCTACACTGCATGCGTGAGTGTGCATTTGTGTGTATGTGAGATTCAGAGAGATAGGAAGGAAGTTGTCAGATCAACCACAGTGACTTGTCGTTCACAGCTGCACATCGTTGCAACAGTAAAACCCAGGAAGTGAAGTGAAAGCAAATGCTAAGCTGTCCAGGATGATGCCTGAACACTGCAGCATCTCCCTAAAGGACCCACACTTAAAATCTAACCAGCATCCTCCTCGCTGAAAACAAACTGTTTACTGGCAAACCAGGAAGCATCTAATATTACTATACAAGACTGGGGTTTCACAAAGAGATTGTAGACTTGATTTGTCAGTGATACTTGTTGAACTAGTGGTAGCAAATGGCTAAAAGACTCAAATGTAGCATACATTTAGGAGAGACTTTGCTAACCTGCGGTAGTGCAGACATTGCCACTGTCTTATACCCAGGGACACTATCCTGAGCCTGTCTGATGAGATAAGAGAAGTGCTGAGCTCTGCTACATTAAGAAGCCACAGCTCTGCTACGGTTCTACACTGCAGTGAAATGTCCTTGTAACTGTCGAATTTCACCAGCAGGCAAATATTTTCTACCGGAGTGAAGGGAACAGAGGGTTTTGAAGCCCTTTCTTGGTCCCCCACTATTTCAAGTCTCATTTGTCAGAGAATTTTTGCAATTTGGTGTTATTTAAGACAGTCGAGAACTGGACACTTTAGAGCAACAGATGGATCTATCTGAGGACCATGTCCAAGAATTCTGTTGAGACGGTCAAGCTGTACAATGAGACATAAAATCAGTTACTGTCATCTACTCTTCCTCTAAAAGCGTGAAACATTAAAATGCAAACAAGCTACACTATTAGCTCTATTATTGTCTTGTATCTAAAAATGTTTGCTTTTAGGTTTCAATCCCTCCGATGCTGCTATCTGACATTATATTGTAGAGCTGAAACAATTAAACAAACACTTGTCAACTACTACATTATTTGCCAGCTACTTTGGTAATTAATTTATCAGTCAGTAATTTTTCAATGAAAGCCACTGATTGCTGCTTCATAAGTTTCATATTTTCTGGTTTCTTTACTCGTCTCTGACAGTAAGGTGAACATCTTGGGATGTGGACAAAACAAGACTTCCGAAAAGATTATCTTGAGCTTTGGGAAACACTGCTCAATGCTTCTCACCTTTTTCAGACATTTAATGGATGAAGGAAGTCATCAGTTAATCGAGAAAATGATCAACAACTTTAAAGGACCACGAAAATAATCATAAGTTGCAGCCCTACTATACTGCACATTCCCTCTCTCTCGCTGTAGGTCCTTTTCAAAGTGTCTTTGCTGCTTCTGAGTCATCTTCTATCCCTGTAAGTCTTTCTCTAGGACTCTATGGCTTTCCTCCTCTACAAATTATTCTGTCAGTCTCTCTACACACACTCTTCTCTCTTCTTTCGACTCAGTTTGTTAAAGTTTAGCTTCTCTGTCGGAGGGATTTGGCAAAAGACGGATTAATCAGCCAACCTCTGAGCAGCAAATGAATATATGACATTTCTCTCCTTTTTTCTTCAAGTCCTGAAAAGTCATCACTCCAGCTGCGGTCCGGTGGATGTTTAAGAAGGCTGAGAAATTCAAATTCTTCCCATAATCCCCAGAAAGGCTAAGTCACCCCACTACCCGTTGTGTTCATCAAGCCAAGGTGCCAGTGAATTCTTTCGCTGTTTTAAGCAGCTTACGGAGTTCAGTTGATCCGATTTAAACGTTGACAGAGAAAAATATGTAAAAGGGGGGTGAAGAGAAAGCAATGTGGTTTGGACAGGCTGGTTTGCCCTTTTTCTATGATGGGGATAACACATAATCTGTCTTCCACTGTCTTCTCAGTAAAGCACTGTGTCTATTGGCTAACATAATCTAGAAGTTACCTTTTAATATCATGTTCAAATAATTATGTTTATCATGGGTGGGATATATGATCTGTGGGTTAAGGTGTAGCATTAAGTAAAGGAATGTCAAACAATTAATTAGCTGATCATTATTCAGCTATTTTGAAATATGATTAAGCACTAAAGCTATTTTACTGAATAAGAAAAAATGTGAACAGGATGTAGCACCTCAAGTGTCATGATTAACTGCTTTTCTTTCCTTCATATCAAAAATTCAATTTGAAGACAAACAGCGGCTGACATTTCTATTTTGTGACAAAGACTGTAAAAAGTATTCCTATGGACAATGAAAATAGCTTAGT
The DNA here is from genome assembly GCF_021347895.1 of Acanthochromis polyacanthus. Lineage (NCBI taxonomy): Eukaryota > Metazoa > Chordata > Actinopteri > Pomacentridae > Acanthochromis > Acanthochromis polyacanthus. The sequence continues at coordinate 22,190,993 of NC_067116.1, read as the reverse complement.
TTCACCTCTAATATGCCATGTTTGGACATAGAGAAATGCAGCTCTGGAGGATTTCGATGAAGCACAAAGGAGAGGGTGTCAACACTAGAAGAGAACAAGATGATACAGAGTGGCAAACTGTCTTTTGAGGCCTTGTGATATAACCTGATATGGCACGTTGTGGAGGGATATGTGACCTCATGTGCCATTGTCCAGTGTAACATATTATAAGCTCATGTGACAAGCTGTGAACTGCGGGTGAGTTGGTCTGATGGTCAGTTTTAAAAGATGTAGAAAAGTGAGGAGCAGTAGATGAAAAGCTCATCTCCTCTTAGCGGTCTCTCTTTCTTAATCTCTTTCTGACTGACTTACTCCATATACTTGTATCCACAGGGATATATTCTATTTTAAAACTTAAAAGAGTGACTGCTTTAAAAATAGGACAGCGGAAAGACATTGTTTTTGAGGAGAGGACCTCAGACAAAAGCACAGTTTGGAAGCGTAAATCACACTGTAGATATTAGGATGTGTTCAGTATTTGTGTTGGCGCTTTGGTCACTGAACACCCTAATCTTGGGTCTAATAACAACCTCGACTCAGTCAGTAACGCTTGTGAGGCCAAAATCTAGGAATCTATGGATAAGGGACTCTTCAGAGAATATTTTACCATTGTTACCATCAATCCTGAGTAAAAATGTAGATTTCTAGTAAAAATTTCTATTTTTAATTCTGCATAATCAAAGCTGTGCATTAGAAAGTAAATAACAGCTTTTGCATGCATTTTAAAATTCTCAATTCTAAAACTCCCTGGAATTCAACACAACATGACACCCATGTTTTAATTACAGGAGTATTACACAGGCTTTTCACTGAATGTGTCATGCTGTGCAACCTTTGAAAAAGGGCAGCAGTTGAATTTTCCTAGGTTTGGCGTGGTCCTGAAACAGGGACCTCCAGGATGGATATGGTTCCCTCCCATGTGACTGAGCAGGAATGAGACCAAGTCAGACTGCTAGCAGTTTACCACTTGTATTAGTGCATATGTGCTTTAACTCAGCAGAACTCAGCTTGCATGGCTTGTCTCAGAAAAGAGAGAAAATGATGTGATAAATATGTCAATGCAAGAGGAAACTGGGGGGAGTGAAAGATCAGCAAGGAGCGATGACGACAAGCACAATGAGCAGAATGAGAAGCAAAGTGTTTCTGTTTGTCCTGAGGCTACATCATTCTGTCAGACAGACCACCTCTTTCAGCCCACCTTGCCTGCCTGCACACAGTGCGTTGACAGCAGGTCGGTTACAGAGGCTTCCATACCGGGCAGCAGAGGCCACTGAATGGTTTGGTGAGTATGAAATTATCATATGCTATGCTGCTCACAGTCACTATTCCAAAACACTTCATGCCCAGAATCACTGATCCTGCTGTAGTTGGTGGTAGAAGATGATAGATTTGTACGTTTCTGCCATTGTAAGTGTGTTTTTATGTTATCTTGCTGCAGGATTGTGCAAGAGAACCACTAAACCACCAGAGATAAACAGTGAGTAACAGTGCAGGATATCCTGTATGTAGAAAAACACGTTAATACACCAAACATAAGGGAAACGTAAACACCAAGAACCAAGAGTCCTGCCAGTATGAACTTGAACACAGTACTTCACAATTTGCTCACATACCCGAGGGCCTTTCTGGATAAATCGTTCAGAAAATACCTCAAATGTAAAGTATTAACTGCGTAGTGTTAATTAGAGAGATGGACAGTAATAGAGAGCACACAGGGAAGAGAAATAGAGAAGGGTGGAGGGAGGATGATTATCTCCTCCATCTTTCTTTGTCAACTCTTTCCTTCCTCTATCACAACACACACTGCTAACATACACAGACACACAATATTATATACACCGTGTACTGTTTCTGGTCTCTGGTGACCTCAGCAAATTCCTTAAATGCCAGCACACTCTTAAAGGTCATAAGGAGAACGATGACGAACACGTCCACGAGAATTTTTGTGAAAACACAGTCTGGTGAGTTTTGAAGGAAACTATGACTCCCATCCACAAAAACCCATTTTATCTGCTATTTTCAGACTGAGGTGTGGTCAGTGAAAGATAAAGGTGCAATAAATAGTGTAAAAAGCACATAAAAGAAGCTAAAACAACAAACGGTGCAAAGACTGACTGCACACAATATAACTAAACAATGTGAAAAAGAATGCAATCATTTGCCTCCAGCACTCTGTCAGGCTTCTCTAACACGGCAGAGATCCTGCTCCCAGGATATGAATTCAGTAAAGCGTTCCTATTTGCTGTTAAGTGTTTAGTTCCTTCCTGCCTCACAGAAAGTGAAGGCTTGAACAAATCGAGATTGCTTCAAATACCCAGAATAGAGGAATGCACGCAATCGCCATGCTGGAAGAGAAAAGACATGAAAAAGTCTAATGAAAAATAGCAGTCTTTCAGCTTCTCCCTGCAAAGTGTGTTGCATATGAAATGCAGGGAACCTGACTGCACCTCTGGCCACCAAATACATAGATGAGATGATCAAGACACCAATAATCCAGGGAGTGGGGAAAACAACCAGGAAGTCTGGAATTCAATCCTACAAAACTCTCTATCATGGACATCGGAACCCTCTGATAAGATGCTTTTGTGTTGTAGTGGGAGATTATAAGACAGGAATTATTTACTGTGTTGTTTGAACCCATTTAATGCACGTGTTAGTGGAAGGAACTATATTTTACAATGTAATATTGGGATTCAGATGTCAGCAAAGTAAGGACCAAAGGATGTGCAGCTCCTTTCTTACCTTGATATTGCAGGCCTGCTCCATCAGCCTTCGAGCGTTCTCTGCAGCTCTGTATCGTTTAGGGAGCTGGACTCTGAAGAACTTAAGAGCCCCTTCAAAGTCTGCCTGCAACAGATCCTCTTTGGACGTCTGGAGGGAGACATGAAGAGGTGGGCGGAGAGGAGAGGTGGTGGAGACAGATAAGAGATGGTCATCAAGAGTCAGGCATGAAGTACACAAACTGCACAGTTAGATTGGTATATTCAGGTGGACTGAAAGCAGGGTTATTGAGTGAATAGTTGGATGAATATTACGTTGATCTGCAAGAGTCACTATTGACTTTGTTCAGCTAAATCACATCGAAAACAATTCTGCTCTTGAAATCTGAACAGTTAAAAAACAATACATCATTTTTGAGTCACACCAAACTATTTCAACTAAGTATTATGCTTCTCCACTAGATTCAGCACAGTAAAAAAACCCAACAACATTAAAATTTAAAAAAAAATTGGATTTATAACTAACTGTACTCAATGAATGCAGAGAGGGATGCTTTTGTAGGGAGCACAGAGTTTAGTCAATAAGAGTTTAAAATACCATTTTTAAAAACACCAATGCCACCATCTTGTGGTGAAAAGACGCACAGACTAGACTATCCTGAGAGTGCGTGACCAGATATGGTGGTCTGTTATTCACAGGACAAAATCTTCTATATCAGCTTGATCATTGTTGACTATTAAATTCTAAACATTATGAAAAGGAAACAGTCACATTTGAATTGACACTCGGATTTCAAGAGCTTCTTTTTCTAAAGGAGTTTCCACAGTAATATTCAAGCAAGATTTAGGACCTATATCAGAAAGCAGACAAGTCATTTTTTACAAATAAAACAGAAGGCAGTCAGCTGGAACATCTACACTCAGCGTGCCGAAAGGAGCAGAACCTGCAGGCTGCACTTAAACTTTCATATAACCTCGATGGACGAAGTTCAAGAAATCATCGCAACAGATAGAACAAATACACTGACTGCTTTTTTGAGACACATTTCACGGCTTTTTCATCTCCTTTGTCCTCGTTATTGACACAAGTTAACACCACTGCATGCTCAGTTTCTTTCATTCAGCATCAGCATCCCTGTCCCCCCTCTCTCACCGCCAGCAGCCTGGGCACGAAGAGTCGGTGTCCCATCCCAAGGAGACCCATTACCCTGCAGAAAGAGTCCGCTGAGGCTTGACTGCCGTGGGCTCCCTCTTCTGCCTTTCCCTCTCCATCCTCCACCGCCCTGCGCACTGCTGGAAGGGGCAGATGAGGGGCCAGGGTTGGTACTGGAGGAGGAGAGGGTGGAGGGGAGTGTGGAGGCGATGGTGGTGGGGTGGGACAGGGTGAGGGAGAGGGGTGGTCCCGCTCTGGGGCCAGGGTGGCAGATGACTCCAGCGTGTCGTCTAAATGTCCCAGTGAGTTTTTTCAGTTGTTGGAGGTGAGCTGGACAAAGTGGCCCCAACTTCAGTGAGCTGAGATTTGTTTTGAGGTCAGTGTTCAGCCAGACTGGCTGAGTCCTGGAGAAGAAAGCGGCGAGGAGATGATACTGTCACTGTGTCACAACAGACGGATGTTCATGATCACATAGCAACTCAGCAGACACAGCCTTGGCATTCAAGGCATGTGACGTCAGTATGAATCCAGTTCATCTGGGCACCACAGAATTTCGACAAGTGGACAAGACGTTGGTGGAGGCCACTCAGCTTGTACCACTGTCAGAGCCCACTACCGGCCCCCAGGTGCGACAAAATCACAGTCAGAAAATGATCTATCGACACTGCTTTCGACATAATGCTAAGCATTCCAGCTACCTGCCAGACTCACTTTGAAATCCAGTCACACTACCTACTCTCATCTTCCTTTGGCAAACTCCCTCCACCAATTCCAATCCAGTATGCCGTTGCTTAGCAACAAAGCTGCTCAACACGTGGGCTGCTGCTCCGGCAAACAGCGGCGATGGATAAGTACTCCACCTTTTTTATTTCGTCTTCGTTGTTAGACTTCAAAGACCCTGAGAAAATCCGCCTCAGACTGCACAGCAGAGTGGCCTTTATGTTCAAGGCTCAGTGCGGGTGAGACGACACATCAAAGCAGTCGATTTGTTTCGTTCAGTCTTTTCAAATGGGAGGCCACCCCTGGTATGAAGCTGACAAGCTTCAAAATCGTTTGAAATAATCATATAGATCTTTTAATCGGCTCTCCTAAGGCTGGGCAAGCGGTCCTGGTGACATGGCAGAGCCAGACAAGATGCAGTCTGTTAGCATGAGGAATGTGGCCTTCAGGAGATGATGCGCTGCGTGTTTGTGTTAGCTTATGGCTGAGTGGATGCTGAACTCGTTGAGTCACATGCAAACCAGTGATGCATAAAAACCAAGATGAGAGGAGGTAGTAAAATAGAAAAAGTGTTTCACGATTGCCTCTCTGTGTCTTTGCTCTTGCTCTTCACTGATGTAACCTTTTGAAATAAACTCAGTACAGATCCAAACCACATTAAGCAGTAAAAGCACAGTCCAGTCAGCAGCCCCAGAACAGAGTCCAGCGTCCGTCCCTCCAGCAGATTTCCATTAGCAGGGGCAGCCAGGCATCCGGTCTGTATCGGTCGGTAGATCTTTTAGACGAGAAGCCAGCTTCTTCAGATGGAAAGTCATTTCTGCCACTAAACAGCACAGGCTAAATGGATGAGTGTTTGCAAGAGTATGTGTTGTTGTACTGTCAGGAGTGCTGGTCCTGGACCGCCACTGGGGTGAGGCAAAGCAAATAAGCTAGTGTTGCCCATCCACCTCCTCTCTCTTTTCCAATCTCTCTCCCTCTTTGTGATGCTAACAGCTAATGGCTAAAAGCTAACAGGGGCGGCTCCGTTGCAGAGGTCTGGGTGGTGGACAGAGGTAGCGTGTTAGAGAAATACATATCCAGCCAACAGAGAAGAGGAAAAGGCAGAGGCAGAGGAGCAGGAGGTAAAAAAGACAGAGACCGAGGAACTGAGGCAGAGAGGAAGATCCAAGCAGGCATCCAAGGAAGGTAAAGATGAAGAGGAAAAAAAAAAAAAAAAAAACAAAACACTGAGCTTTTCTCCTTCAGGTCCAGATTGCTAACGTTATAGCTTATGCTCCTGTTGTGATGTGAACGGCGACTGCTAAGCTGGAGGAGGGAGGGAGGTGAACACAGATGGAGGGAGGGGTGATGAGAACGGAGAGGAGTGCAGGATGGATGGAGGAGGGAGGAGGGAGCCTCAGGGGAGAATGCCGTCATGCCTGGCCAATTGGAAGCTGGCAGTGGAAGCCCCTTCCACACTCCTCCCTTCTCACATCCTCATTTGTTCTCCATTTCCGACCATCGCATCCACCACATCTTTCTCTCTCCGATGCACAGAATGCATTATTGCAACAATATGGAGCAGGAGGGCTTTTTACAACCAACTATGCATGATTCATTTACTGAAAGCAGCCTGACAATAGATGCACTCCTATATAAAAGCAAAACCACTCTGACTTGGATTATCACGACAATAATAATTATTATTGTTGTCCATCTCCAACCAGTAATCTAAGCCTGCATCAGATGGTGCTGATGAGTATACTGTGCAGCGTTTTACACCGAAGTTAAATGGTACTGGAGAATAAACTGAAGAAAAAAAAAGTCTCCTTTCAGGCAATTTATTTTTTTTCAGCGTCTGTGAACACATACAATGTAAGAAACTTGAGGGCTGGTCGTCTTTTTAACCAACACCTTTCCTTGTCATTGCTGACTGTTATGTTTTTTCCCTTTAATAATTATTCATAAATATTAAATTAAACTGATAATTTGTTTTTTCTGATGGTTAAAAGCAACATTGTCTTATTCTGGGATGACAGAATACTGTAAAGCAGAAAAATGAGCAGCAAACAGCATGATTCCTCCTATAAACAAAAGCCTTTTTAATTTGTTTATCAGGTTATTACATTTTTAAGTGAAATAACTTCAGTTTTACCTATTTTCCACAATAGATAAGTCTAAAAGAGATAGATCTTTTATGTCAAACTTGATCTATAAAACCCAGGTTAGCTAAAGTAATGAAAAACAGAAAAATAAATAAGATGCCAATTGAGTGTTTATTTCTGTTCAGGAGAAAGACGTGGACCACATGTTAGGACCAACAACCCTGTTCTTCAACACTAAGTATTCCTGAAGTTTCAGTAAGACTTCTACAAAGACTGTCCCATCAAATAAAAGGTCTACATTAAACAGCCAGGCACAGACATGCAATATGACACAGTCACTGCCAAAGCTCATTGATACATCTGACCACAAACAGATCTGATAACAACAACTAGTAATTCTACACCATTCTGCTCTGACAGCAATAATATGTCATTTTAATAAACAAACACTTTTTTCTATATTTCCTTAACTACAATTTAAAATACAAACACCAGATGGATTTTGGAAAGCTTGCCTGATGTAACACATTTAATTTCTTTAGGCCATTCTCTTCTCTGTTGCTTCTTTGATCAATATCCTCCTGGCTCGGTTATGCAGTTTGGAGCAAAGAGGCAAGGTGTTGATGTTGCCATAGGCTTTTCATTAATAATGAACAATACTCAAGGAACAGTTAAACCCCTTAAAATATTCATTTCATCCTTCTCCTAACTTGTGGAATCCCACAACTTCTTCCTGAAGCGCTTTTGAAAGCAATTTTTCAATTATAGTGAAATGTTTTCTCTGCAAGTAGTGAAATCCTCAATAAACAACTGGTTTTATTCTGAAGTCATCAAAACAACCACATTTGATTCCAGGTGGGGACCAGCTGCTATGGTATTGGCTGCAGAGAGAGTTTGATTATGTGATATATATATATATATATATATATATATGTGTGTGTGTGTGTGTGTGTGTGTGTGTGTGTGTGTGTGTGTGTGTGTGTGTGCAGCTGGAAAAGACAGATTTTATGTATTTTCATTTTCAGCATGTAACGTGACAAAACGTAGAATCTGGACAGGGTAAAATGATTTTCTATGGGGCACTGTTGAGGCATTGTTTAATAGGTTATTGACTGTAGCTGTAGGGAGTGGAGTTGCAAAACATTATTCAAATTCCTCCAATCAATACACTTCTCACAATAGCATAACAGTAGAATAAGAACTGAGAAGTATCTTTGTAATCAAAGCCACCAACTTAAACAATATTTCAGACTCTGGTCACTGTGATAGAGAATGGCAGCTGTTTCATATGCAGTCTCTAACTATTTGTCTAATGTGTCATCTAAAGACAAATCAGCCTCCTACTTTCCAGACGTAGCTTTGGATTTGAGCACTAGGGGGCAACAAATGTCAATAAACTGAAGTAACTCTGACATCAGATCAAACACAGCTCACACACTACGCCTCTTCTGCACAGTCATCTTTCTCACAACCTTTGTATCACAGGTTGTGGTAACATTTTCCCTAATAACAACAAATAACAAGATTGGCTTGAATCCTGATGGGTATACCTTTGATGTACAAACATGCATAATATTATCAATCAAGCTATATATCACTTCTCTTTTGTACACAGTTGATCTAAAACTTATTAGGATTTGGGCAGGCAAGAAGGAAACTGGATTTTTGCCATGACGACTGATCAAAACAGATGGCTGCAGTTAATTGTAAGAATAAAGTGAGTACTGACCTTAAGCAGGGCCAGGGCTACATTGAAGATGATGTTCAGTCCCTGGAAAAAAACAAAAAAAGGAGAATTGAATAGGAATACGTTTCAGTATTCAGTAATGGGAGCAAAGCCACAAAGGTCCTGTGTACGTGCAAGTTTTAAAAAGCTGGAACCATTTCAGCATATCACTGTATATGGGGGGGTGTTGACATTTTAAACAGGAACATTTACACAATTTATAGTGTCACTTTACAGCTTTGCACTTCTGCAATTCCTGTTTGCGAAAACAGCATCTCAAAAACATTACTTAAACGTCCAAAATCCAAAAGGGTTAGTACCAAAAGATACCAAAAAGTGGTGAAACATAGCATATTGGTGAGTCCAGCTTCTCTCAATTTCTCTGCTCCTTGAGAGCTTCTTTGTTTCTGAATTTTAGATTCGGTATTCTCTGTGTTCAAACATTTTTCAACCAGCACTTTCATCGCTGACACCAGAATATATGTCCTTTCACAGCAATCCTAATATCGTCTAAAACAAGTTTTTAATAACAAAATATGATATTTGCAGTGAAATAATAGACATCTGGTATTTTAAATACTTTTTGGAAAATCTGAAACAAAAGGAAACACAAAGAAGATGTTACAAGAAATAAATTGAGAAAAAAGGAGAAAAAATTACTTCAAAGATGATATTTTTAGAGACAAGGTCACATCTGACCAAAACACAGTTTTATACTCAGCTTTCATAATATCGTAACAATATCTTGTCTCGCAAATATTAATCTATTGATGTCAAAATGCTCACGCAACATCTTAAAGTTCAGTTACTGTACAGTACATTGTACAGGCTCAGACAGTTTATTGCTTTATTTTTTAAGCCATTAATGTCAATCATTTCTGAAAACTGCTGCACAGATTAAGTTTACCACTAATATGAACAAATGAAAAGGGCTTGTAGCACAAAGAAATACAGAGGTTCAGCAAAATAAAAGTAAAGTTGAAACCTCCCCTTGTTTTAGTTTATGCATCATACTAGTTTATGTATCATGCAATCACAGTCCAGCGTCTACTTCATTGTGTGGACTAAATCACTGTGTTAAGCTGCTTTGTTTTTACCCTCTGATGCATACGTGCATGAACAATGACAATGCGATTTTCCTCCCTCCTTCATCGATACCGCGCTTGTAATTTTGACACAGGAAGAAACGAAACGTAAAGCTGATGCCAGTTCTGCATGGGAACACCCGTCTCCCTGGTCTCCGTGACAACCATTTCACATGGCAACACAGAGCTAAAAATATCTGGACAGCTCTAAAAATAACGGGAGAAAGAGAAAAGAGGGGGAGCTCTGCCTCCACACACCTATCTTTGTACGGCCTCAAGATGGTGCTACAGTGCTGAGGCAAGATCAAAGGTGTGAGCAAGGGAAAGAAAGATAATCTCAAAGTGTGTGCTTTGTAGCGAGACAGATTCATGGGGAGATGAGAGAAGAGCACACAGAGGGGGGAGATACAGTATGAGGACATAAAGTATGAAGGTGATGAGGCAAGAAGCTGCAGGAGCAATGGCAGTGTCAAGAAAATAAGTGATACGAGGTGAACTGTGGTGGTAAAGAGCTTCTTACTAGATTCTTCACAAATGTGGTACTGCTTGTCCCCCCCCCCAAAAATTGTGGCCACTTGATTGATTGATGTAACTGCAGTAATCTCTCTGAAATGGAAGTCACATGACCCACAACTCACAAATGATCTGAAAAACTGTCATGCAACTGAAAGAAACTGACCCCCACACCCAATCAGAAGAAACTGTCCTTCATAAAAGCCAAAAGCAAAACTGTGAAAGAGTGAAACAACAAACAAAGTCAACTTTTAAGAAAAGACTTTATCAAGGAATAAGCAGTTGAGCTTGAAGAGTGATTAATAAAGGGCATGAGAGAGCTGGAATATGGAACAATTACAAAAAAGATAAAGGACAGAACAGGAGATAAGAAAGGATAGTTAGGATGAAACATTACAACAGCAAACAAGTTAAGCTCCTCAAGAGTTAGAAATGACAACCAGGCATATAAAGAGAAAGGAAAAAGAAAAACTAATTGAGAATATATAGACAGTGAAGGAGAAATGAATGGGTTAACAGATATCAGTTGGAGGAAATGAAGGAGAAATGGATATAAGGAAAAAAAACAGCAAAAAAATGATGTCAATGGCAAGTAAAGAGCAAGAAAACAAACAAAAAAAGAGTTAGAAAATGACAAATGTGAAATGATGATAGAGACAGAGTCAAGAAGAGGAGGGCAGACTGAGGGGGATGCAGGATATGAGAACTCTGGTTTAACAGGCAGATTCTCATCATGCGGCTCATTGGGTGAGAAAGATCGGGGAAACTTTTAATTGTTCTGCCTGGGGCCAATGGGAGGGCAGAGAGGGGATGATGGAGGGAGGAAAAGTGTGAGAGAGCACGGAGGATGGAGAGGAGAGGAAAGACACATGGCATTTGACTTTGGCATTTTTATGCAATGAAACTTGCCGGAGCAAGACCAAAGTTTAGGATTATTAAATGGAACAATAACAGTCCATCGTCTTTTTCTCTCACATGCATTAAAGTTACAATAATCAAAAATACAGACAGTAATCAGTCAAATTGAGACTAAGGATGAAGCAGATAACTGCTTATGCTTTAACTTTAAGGTCAGGATTTGACAGAGCGAATCACTCTGAGTCACTTGAGAAATTGGTCTCAGTGTTGCTGCTCTTGATCCTCCTGACAGAACACAAGCTGTGGTTCTGGGTATGTTTTTCCAGCTCATGTTGGATCATGTTCCTCAAGGGTCTGTTCCTGGTCCCTTGAGACTTTAGCTCTACGCTCCAAATACAATATTATTTTTCAGTAGTGACACATCTGCATGTTTCACCTCCAGATCAGTGCCTCAGTCAGACGTTCCCCCTCATTACATATTTGGCTTCATCAGGTCTGTCTGGCAGCTAAATCTGCCACCTGATCTGCATCACCAACAGGTGGCAGTCAGCTGAAAACTCTGCTCATCTCTTCACCTGAGCCAGCCAAAGATCAGATGATACTATCACAGAAGCAAAATTTAAACCTGCACTACAACCTGGTGGCAAGAACACTTAGGAACTTCATAATGGACGTTTACAATGAACAGTCAGTGAATGCACCATAATCCTACGCTTTGGGGGTTTAGTTCAAAAGAAGCCCCTCCAGGATCTTTCAGTCTTAGATTTGAAAGAGTTGAAAGTCCCATGAAGGCTGATGGATTCAAACTTCAGCAGGAGCAAAACAAATCAGACAACTCTGATTGCAGGGACAAACAAGTGTGTTGTTGGTGTCAATGAGGAAAAGAAAGCCAAAGTATTGAAAACTCTGTTAAACTATAATAATATAAGTCACGGCAACTAAAAACAGTTTAATCACAATCATGAAGTTAAACAAGCTCTTGCCTTTAAGAGGAACTTTACACTGGACTTGCTTTTTTGAGTGAATAAATCACATGTGCAATCACTTTCCAATCTACCTACCTCGTACCACTGTGCAGTGATCACCACTTTCTAGAGAAAAGCTGTAATTCTGTACACTCTGTGACCTCTGCAAATTGGACAGTGTGCAGCAAAAAAAGAGTTCTATCATGCAACTTAGACTAGGAGTGGTACCAATACAGTAACGGAATATTACTTCTACAACAAGTCCCATTCAACTCGCAGTGACTAATTTACTGGACTGATCAATGTTTATGTCGGTAGGAAATTTACACCCTCCCTACATTCTCCAGGCGCTGGAGGGGGTGTGTGTCAGTGGAGTGTGCCAGGGTTCAGAATGCATTTTCAATTAGTTAAGAGGTTATACTTGAGCTAAAACGGGGTGTTACGTTTCTTAGTGCCTGACCAAGTGGACCACAGACACTCCTATGTGCCCAAATCAAAAACAAACCAACAATCAAACAAAAAAGCTCAGACCTACAATACACAAACAGTGGCGTCATAGTTTTTATTCAAAAGGGTCAAATTCAGGATAAAGGCGTTTGCAGCTACAAGGAACTCACCGTAAGAGATTGATGATGAAGAATGTTTAACAAAAACTCTTCTCACTTTTTTTGTTTTATTATTCTAGTGCTTCTTGGTACCCGTTTTACTCTCTCTCTTTGCGGGTGCAGTGAAAGAGCCTACAGTGGTGGTAAAAAATGTTTTTAAAAACCACAAAATTATTAGTCTGTTCTGCGTAAATACAGAAACTCTCTATGCAGATATACAGAGCTCTTCTAAAACAGTTTACATATACAGGTGGTCATACATTAATAAAAACATTATGAATGCTATATTTCATTACTAATGATAAATTCTCCTCAAACCTAAAACAGATGGATCAGAGCTATTCTATAATTTCATCACTTGATTGTCTCTCTCTTTATACTCCCTCATTGCACCTACTCTGTTTCCCACAGTTGCATATCATTAACTTTGTGTCTTCCGTCTCCCCTTGTTTGTCTTTTTCCTCTCTGATCTCTCTCCCCCTGTACCTTTCTGCAGGTATCTCTGGTTTAGCAGCTACATTGCTCTGATCTGTGGTTACCAAGCTGTCCACTGTTTATAGTTTGATGTTTCTTTCCTCTCAACCTCACTGGTCAAAGCAGTCGGCCACCCACCTAGAGTCTGCTTCTGTCAGAGGCTCCCTCCTGTTATCAGGATTTCTTCCTCCTCACTGTAAACATGTGATCGTTCCAAAGGGAATTCTTCTCTCTCTTTCTCTCTCCAATATAAGATCTTGACCTCAATGTGCCCTGAGATGATATATGTTATGATTTGCTAGACTAATAAAGCAGAACTGAATCATATATGGTCATCTGCCATCTCTGGTTTTTAAGGTAAAGACATCTGGCACAAATCTTGTTAGAAGATAGAAATGAATGATCAGTGATTGGTATTGGGTCCTGAGGTTTTAACCACATTAAACCTTTGATAGTATCAACCCTAAAAGGCCTGAGCAGAATGGAGATGCATCAATGCTGGTGTCCTAGCATTCTCTTCAGTGTGCTGTGCTTCTGGTCACTGATATATAGTCCGTCCTGGGTAAGATGTTAAACTGCAACCAGATAGAATGAATAGATTGTGTGTGGGGTTAGTAAGTCCCATGTTAACATTTACAAAATGCGCACAGGTGACTGCAATTATTCACTCTACGACTGGTGGGTTGTGTCAGCATCATAAAACGGAGCTTCCCCGGACATCTGGGATTAGGGACTCCAGGTATGGACAAATAAATGGCAGTGGGACTAACACCCAGCGTAGGCGCTCTCCAGAGAGATTGAGAAAGGCTGGCAGGCAGATGATTCCATCAGTACAACGGTTGACAGACATCGCTCAGGTTAGTTGAATATTGCAGGTTGTAGTAGTTCTGGGAGCCTGCTACAACTAATAGCCTCTTAGTACACACCATAGATCACCAGCCTTCAGAACGAAGACAGCATATGATGATAATAATGATGATAGCTAGTAAGTAGAGTTTCAGTTCGACCAACTCTTCTCCCTCCAAATCTCTCTCTTTATACTGTTTTGTGTGCTTTTTAATTTCAAAATGGCTGCCTTCCTCCCTTCTGTCCGTCACTCCTTTTCTTTGTACCTTATAACCTTCTTCTCTATCTCGTCTCCACTAATTTCATGTTTCCAGATGGTTGACCCTCCTTTTACCAGACTCTGTACAGTGTGGACTAAATCCCTCTCTCAATACAATCAGTATAATACAGCGTACCTCACAGAGCAGCAGGTCGGTGATGTGGAAAACCATGCAGAGAGGGAACTTGGCAGTGAAGAGGGTGAGGAACCACTGGGAGGCATACATGTGGGCTTCCAAGTTCAGCTCCTGGAAGTGGGACCATAGGTCTGGAAGCTGCTCCTGCAAGAGTAGACAGAAGAAACAGGAGCAGGAGAAACTTGTGAGATTAAACAACAAATACAAGGATATAAACATGCAGCTTTGCTTGCCATTGCTTGTCAACATTTGTTTTCTATTTACAGGTACACACATATATATATATAATATTACAAATCATGCTGTCTTATTGAGATGCTAAAATGTTTCAGAAGAAAACTCCAAATCAAAAAAAGTATAAATTAAATAAAGGAGTCAATACCCCATCCAGCTGCCAAACAGTCAGTGACTTTAATTTTACACTACAAACATCAAGCTTAAACCTCCAGTGAATGCATAAATATAAAAAGCATACAAAGCACCTAAATTTACAAAATTTGACACGTACAAATCTGTAACAAGGAGTCATTTTAACTTTGTAAAGCCTTGCAGTCTCTTTCATGAAATGCACCAGGTGTATAGGCACAACAATTCAGCCAAAGCAAAAGTTATATTGCATGTATTATAAAATCTAAGGAGAGAAAAAGACAATTCTGGTATTGATGTTCCTAAATCTGTTTTCATTCATTGTTCCCTGTTCTTTCCATCTTTTGTTTAGTCCATCTGTTTTGATACATGAAGAGGAAAAGATTGTTGTAGCTTTCAGGCCTCAGAGTGAATGTGTTTTAGTGTCCATGGATGCCCAATGAATTAAAGATTCAATTAGCCACATAGCAGACAATTTTGGCAGCCAGCACGTAATCTGTCACGTGACACCTGACTGGATCAGATAGTGAGCTTCCACCTGTTTGCTAATAATTAGCAGTCAATGCTAATGTCCTTATATTGATCACATTTGGCTAGCTAAGTTGATTCTCGTGCTGTAAAATGACTTCCAGTAGGGCCAAGAAGGATTTCAGGGTCAAATTAAGATGTACTCAGCGTGCAGATTTAGGCTATAATGCCTGAGTGGATGAGATTTTACACCAGTAACAGTGAGACTCAAAATACAGAAAGCCTACAGAGATTTTAAGTTCCACCCAGACAGACTTAGAATTCATTCTTGTTATATTCAGTCACATTTTGTGACCAGAAACAAGGAGTCAACAAGGCAACAACAGCAAACATGTCAAAACCCACAGCTGATGCAATCACTGGTAACACACTGGAATATGAATATGATCAAGCTGCCTTTGCCCTCATAGAAAAAGCAAATACATTTTGCAAGGCCTTGTGCACTCTCTGCTAGTCTTTTCTTTTTAGTGTATCGGTTCATTGTACAAGTCCTGCATTCAATTAGTAAATACATGAAACAGCCTAAAGGATGCCTATTCTCAGGAAAGTTAAAATGTTGGAAAATCAAATCTTGTGTAAATTAATGGCCCTTGGGAATTGACTGTGCAACAAGTATAGCGGAATATGTGGAGTAAATTTCATGGTATTTAAACTTATGAGGCAGACAAAACGACTGGATAACATTTCTAATTTTTCGACTGTATTTGTAGTTCTCCGAGGCTAATCATGTCGATTTAGGCCACTTCGTAGTGAGATGAATCTATTCTTCAGCTGTAGCTATAGAGTATAAAAAGAACATGATATGAAAGAAGAGAAGAAACTCTGATTCAAAAAACACATTGGGAGCAATTTGTAGTCAAATCTTTACAGAATTCATTAAGGAAGTGGAAGGAGTGATTTAAACCAACAGGAGGATGGTTTGGATGGTATCATTGAGAATACATAGTTAACTTTAGGTAAAACCATCATTTTAATAGTGGCAACTCTCCCCATGAGTGATATGGGTAAGTGCTTCCACCGTATAAGATCATCCTCTATTGTTTTCAATAACTGAACATAATTTAGTTTTGTAAGTTCTGATATCCTGGGAGAGATATTTATGCCTAAATATCTGAGGTTTCCAGACTGTATTATGATGTTAGATATTCTTGGTATGTCACAATTAATAGGCATGGCTGTAGTCTTAGACCAGTTGATAGAATAATCAGATATCAATGAAAATGTATTAATAAGCGTAATTGTCTGGGAGATAGATGATTTGGAGTTATTTAGGAAAAGTAATACATCATCTGCATAAAGACTTATTTTATGTTCTATATTGTTGGATTGGATTCCTCTGATGTCTGTATTTTGTCTTATGGCAGCTGCAAGAGGTTCAATAAAGATAGCGAAAAGTGATGGAGAAAGTGGGCAGCCCTGCCTAGTGCCTCTCTGCAAACAGAAACTTGGAGAAGTCTGATCATTGGTCTTAACACATGCAGCCGGGTTATTATAAAAGATTTTTATCCAGTCTATAAAAGATGGCCCAAAACCAAATCTGTTTAATGTTGCAAACAGAAATTTCCAATTTACTCGATCAAATGCTTTTTCTGCGTCTAACGAGATGATTGTGGATTCTAAATGATGTATTGTGGAATAATCTATCCACATAGAGAGACAATCACATTCACACCTACGGACAATTTAGAATCACCAGTTAACCTCAGCATGTTTTTGGACTGTGGGAGGAAGCCGGAGTACCTGGAGAAAATCCATGCATGCACGGGCAGAACGTGCAAACTCCACACAGAAAGATCCCATGCCAGGATGCAAACTCACTATCTTTGAGCTATAAGGCGACAGTGCTAACCACTGAGCAACTGTGCAGCCCATACTGTGAACCAATTTAGCAAATTAACACACAATGATGTGTTACTTGATTTTCACCTGATTGTCCCATAGTGTTACAATTTGTGCACAGTTCTGACCTCTGATCATACAAGTAAAGCTAATGGCAGTGTTACAAACATTAGCTGCACTAAGGACTGTGCTACTGTTGTACTGACATTGCCATCAGAAATATAAATAATATACTGGTTCTTCAGTTTCTCAGATGCTGGGAGTGCATGAAGACTCTCGTGTTCATTTTTGCAGCCAACAAAACAACATTTGGTGTGCCTTGTTTATGGCTGAGACATTTTAGAGTTAGCAGCGGCTTTATTTATTTTTATTTGCTTAGAAGATTTCTGCGAAAACTTTAGCTTGAGAACTACTGGGCACTCAGCTCTACGTAGAACCTGGATAAAATTCTTACCGGCTTGTAAAGGCTATCAAGTTGTGAGAGGGCTAAAAGACTGACAGAAGTAAACGTCTTGATATTTTTACAGCTGTTATTTGAAATCTCCAAGTTTATAAAACGTCCAAAACACAACAGAGTTTATTTTTACAATATGGGAGGTTCAACCATGACTCCTAAAGTGCACTGGGGCAAGAAATATCCAATTACAGAGCACAAAATATCTTTGGGCCTTTACAGAATTCAAAAATTGAAGTTTTCAATGTTGATAAAACTGATGTACACATAATCCTATAGTTTATATTAATTCAGACGGATGGATTCAGCCTTCAGCATTGTTGTCAGGTGCACTGACTAACTCTTTGAACTCACACTGTCATTTATGCCTCTGACTATTTTCCTCCATGGAAAATGTGCCTGAGGCTCACGAGTACAGCAGTACTTAGAACCATCTACCAGGCCAAAATGACACAAACCACAAATCCCAATAAATGATGTCTATAGTATAAGCATGTCTGATCCAATCCATCCTCCTCATCAGGGTTGTGTTCTTAGCATTGTTACTTTCCATTACATTGTAATATATTCCAGTTTATTACAAATATACAACTCAGCATTACTAACCTGCATCAGTCTCTCCAGCTGGTAGAATTTGCAGTGAAGATCTTCAAAGTTGTTCTTGTAGAGAGCCCTGAGCCCGTATTCATACATGATTTTCACCAGCACACAGAAGGCCTGCTCCTCAGGCATCTGAAACCACATGGATACCTTTAAACAGTTACATGGACCAAAACGTTCAGCCACTAAAAAGCAAAAATGTGTTTCTGCTGCCTAAAGAGAAAGCAGGACTCTTTGTTAAGATCTCCACATAACATTAGGTGGTGATGCAGTCTTTACAAACCTGAAATAGATCCACTTTCAACTCTATTTTAACTACAGTAAGTTACTGTGGTGCTACCAGACCAAGGTCAAGCTTAATTTTCAAAAGTTTTGGTAAACCCCACTAATATGTCTTAAACTTGACTGACTGACTCTAAATAAACCCTTAAGGATAGAAGAAAAAGCTGTGATGGAAGTAAAGTGACAAATTTTAAGGTATTTGCAAGAAATGTTTATGCTTTTATGCGTGAGTATTTTACAGTCTCAGTGTGTTTCGGTCTGCGTGCTGTTTGGATGGATGACGATAAGAGGTATGAGAGGAAGCTTAATATTGTGTTGGTGTGTGTCTGTGTGGGTATATGGGTTTATTTCTCCTCTAACACACACATACACACACATACTCTCGCGGACGGTGAGGTGATATTTAATCAGAGTGACAGTATGTGTTTGGGGCTGAATGGGATCCTGCAGGTAAACCTGAACCCCTATTAATATTCCTGACATCTCCTCTATAACCTCTCCCTCCTTCCTCTTCCTCCTCTATACCCCGTCTGCCTCCTCCTCCGCCTGTATAACCTCTCTTTCTTTTACTGCTTCTGCTCTCTTTATCTCTCCTCTTCTTCCACTCTACAGTCTCCTCCTTCATTACTTCCCCTCTCCTCTCCACTTCTTCAGGTCCATCCAGTAAACTCATAGCTCTTCTTCACGACTCTCCTACCTCACCCCACCTCCTCCTGACCTCTCTCCAGCTCTCCTCCTTTCCGCCGTCTCACTCGTCTTTAACCTCTGCTGCCCTTGTTATTTGGACTTCGACCAAACTTTCACCGCTCCCTCTCCTCCACTTGGGACTCCTGCCTCCACATGTCCACTCCTCTGTCTCTCCTCCATCTGTCTTTTAATAACTTTCTCAAATAAAATTTCAGGTGTATTTTATGCAGACAAGTTGCAACACGCACAGAAACACAAAACAAAGAATAGAAAGGAAATAGATGTGCAAGGCGAATAAAAAGCAGTGTCTGCCAGTGACCTTGAAATGTGTGCAACATTGACTGACTTCATCTATTCATCCACACAATTTTGCTAGAAACTACCTTTTATTCAAGCAGTCAGCAACTTCCTTTACAACCACACACATTCCTTCTATCTGCCTATTTTTCTAAAGCTCCTTTCAGTCTGTAATATTGCCTTGGTTTTCCTTTATTATACCTAGAAGCTAAGAAACATGTTCTTTGTAGATGCAATGAAGTCTCGGTGCAGAACCATAATGCTGACATTTTTTTCTTTGTTAGATTGTTAACCTTGATAACATGTTTGAATGTTGTTTTGAAACCATCTGTGGGAGCATCAAGGTAACATTCTAGTAGCTACAAAGAGCTCTTTTGAAAGCAGGGGAAAAGCATTAGAGGCTGTATATGTTTATGTAAATGTATATATCAGATTGTGATCTGGGGAATTCGGAGTCAACACTTTCCTGAACAACGTTTGCAGTGTGGCAGGGATCATTATTATTCTGCTGATAGAGGTCGCTGCCATCAGGGAATACTGTTGCTACAAAGGTGTGCATGTGGTCTGAAACAATGCTTAGGTGGGTGGTATGTGTCAAAGCAACATCCACATGAGTGTCAGAGCCCAAGGTTTCCCAGCAGAACATTGCAGAGAACATCACATTTTCATGCTTTAAAGTTGCAGCTGAATGGTGTTTAAATACACACATAGAAAATTGCCAAAACAACAGAAAAATTGCGTCAAGGATGATCAGCACCAAAAATACATAGGTCAGAGTTTGTGTTCAATGTGATCTTGTTTTTGCATTGTCCAAACCATGAAAAGGTATGTTTGGTTAATGGATGGATGGATGATAAGTTTACTCACATGCAGCAGGAGAACAGCAGCGAGGAACGACTGCCCCTGACAATAACCAATTTCCTCATCGTAGACAGAGTAGGCCTGCAAGACAGAAAGAAAAAGGGATACAGAAAACTTTCAGCTTTACGATCACTTTTTCAGCTTGTTTACAATGTATAAACTGATAATAAATATATTGCTCAAAATCTCAAATCTTCTCCATATTGTCACTTTGCTTGTCAAAGCCTGATACCTGCAATACCCACAGAGCAACCAGACCACCAACAGCTCAGGTAGAGCTTCTGGTGTGCTATGCTAGTAGAAACTAATGCAGCCTTGAGCTGCTAGCCTTAAGAGGGAATAGGCTGCAGAAATCTGCATACCCCAAAACGGCAACAAAATTAGAGGACATGATGTTGTTTGAGTGAATTTATCAAATTTTGTACAGCTTTCTCGGAAGCTGCAACTTTTGTTACAAATGCTTCAGTCCACCTGAAAACCTTCACATTTTCACTGGATTGTAAATATACAATGTTAAGCTCTCAGCACAGACCACCCACAATAACACTACTGTTGTAGTTTCTCTGATGTTCGTGAAGTGCAGGTGAAGGAGAAACGTCCATTGACACTGACTTGCTTAATAATAAGTTTATTATTAGGAAGAACAGCATCGATCAGCGAGAGACGGTCTAGGAGAATCCGGCCAAATGAATCTCCCCGAACAGCAATCAGAGATCATATATGAGTCATTCCATGTCAATTCAACAAATGCTTGTTGCACCACTTTCTCAGATCCTCCCAAAAATTTTTTTGGGCTTTATTTGGGTAATTTTATGAACAAATGCAAAGTATTATGGTTATAAACATACAGTATAAGCAGTAATGATCTAATCTAATACCCATAGTCAGTCCAAACTTAATCCTCGCCTATGATTTTAGGGTTTTAAACTACTAAAAAAAGCAATTTATACTCCTTTTACATGGTCAGAATTTTTTCCCCTTCCAAAACTTTTACCCTTCTGGTGAGAAAAGTATAGAAATGAATGAAAATAAAAAAATACTGGACTGTGGAATTTCCCAAAATATCCTTATTATTTCATGGGCGACTTTATTTTGGGTTTTTCATGCCTCTATTTTAGGACTTATTCTTGTGAAAAGACATTGAAAGAATGAATTTTCTTCTTTACTAATGAAAGTTGCATAAGGTAAAAGTTTTAAAACATTAAAATAAAGCTTATTTATTGATTTATAGGCTGTTGAACTCAGGTGTAGACCCAAAATAGCCTAACTTTAGGCATTAAAAAGTGCATGTGGGATACATGGTACGCGGTTCAAATTTTTTTTGGAGGAACTAGTATGTGTGAAGTATGTGTGAACTTACTTTCATATTTGTTTCTTGTGCCAAAGATGAGCAACTGCTGAATCAATTTACTATACATTTTGATCCTCGTTTTTGTTTTTAGGAACCATTTACATGACCAACTAAAGATGAAAGATGAATCTGAAGCATCAGCATCGTAGTATAAGTTACAAAGGGCATATCTGAAGTTAATTATTATATAGACATTGTTTTTTCTTTCATACAGTAACTGAATAAGAAGAAATGGCATCACTCCCAGACTGCATTCTCAGGACAGCCTCGGTATCGTATTTGACTTATCAGCTGAATTTGAAGATTTGCAAGTGAAATTCATGCACCCAAAAGGTCCCAGCAAGAAGTTCACATGGCCTAGAAAGGATGACGTAGTGTGGGTGCCTACAGCCCACATCCTCTGTCCAATCACTGCTCCTTCAACACGCCGTGGTGGACAGTACCACATATCTGGTGCAGATGATGGCCTGATTTCAGAGAAATTCAAGCAGTTCAAAGGACAGAAATAGTGGTGTGATAAGTTGGGGACAAATTACATGTTTTACATGGGACCTAAGGCAATATAACTCATTTTAACTGCAATATATTAGTTAGAATTCCTAAAAAAACGCCTATAAAACATAGTGCATTTCTTGGTTAAATTGGCCATGAAGGATTCAAGAAACAATGTTGATACTTCAGATATCAATTATTCGGATGTTTATTGTTATACAGACAAAGTTTCATGTTTCTACTCCATGTCCCACATTGGTTTCTGTGCCAATATATGTATGGTGTTTTTCAGTCTGTTTCATAAATAGGCATCGTTTTGAGGTCTAAGGAGACTAGCTAGCTCTTGGATATTTTTAGGTTAGAGAGAACTTTTAAGGTACTTTGAGATTTTTATAACATATGAACCTTGTTACTTATTAAAATTTGTGAAAAAAATGCCTAAATTCTTGAAAAATGCCATTTTCGCCAAATTTTTAAATTGCCCTGTACCACAGAGAAATGGGTATATTCATTCCAAAAATTTTTTTCCTGCTCTATTGTTAAGGTGTTTGAACCCTTCAGATCACTTGTAAGTCTATATCATCAGTCAGTTCCCAGTATTATCTTCCTAAATCAAGCCTTTCTACCTAACATATCAATTTCCGAGTGGAAAAATAGGGATTTAAATATTTTATAACTTAGCAAATAGCAATCATATGATGTTAAAACTTTGCAAGTAATCTATTCTTATGTTGGGATAGTTAAAAAAAAAGTTTGGAGATGATCAGAGGAGGTCATGCAACAAAATTTCCTCAGATTTGTTGAAATGAGATGGAATGACTCATATGTTTTGGACAAGTATGAGGTCACAACATATGTTTTCTAATTAGAAGACATCTGGTCATGGAACAAGACCCTACAGAACAACCCCCTATCATTAAGACACCCAAAGAGTGATTAGGGCCCCAAAGAACAATTATCATTACCTGGACATAATGATCCCCAGTGTACTCACAGCAATGACTTCATTCAGCAAAAAAACCACATCTATTTTAATAAGCAACATATATCCCAACATATATTTCAGATCAGATACTACACTACCAAACTAATAAATCAATTGTCTTCTGTCCTTTTTTGCAAAACATAAGTTAACACAGCAGCTTGTCTCATATGGTTCCACGTATTTACACTTTGGAGCTGCACAGTTCAGCCACGGCATAATGCAGCACACCAGTTAATGAACAACTCCATTGGAGCAGCGAGAGGATTTAGCACCTTCCATTTCAGCGGTGAGGGAGGGTTCAGTGTCAACCGCTGTTTTAACAGTTAGTTTAACTGCTACATAAAACATCGACAATGTAGCTGTGGCCACATTTGATCTGATATTGAATATGATAATACAAGGAGGGCTATATGACAGTATGTAATGATGGCTGAGTTGTTAAAAAAGCATGTTTCATTAGACTACCTGGTTTGGTAATATGTAAATATGCTTAGGATCTGCATCTTCTTTTTAAGCCAACATTTTATGATTAGCAACAAGTCACCATTTGATTCTAAAAGCCTGGCACCGTATTGATACTCCAGTTAGTCCCATCAGTGTAATGCAAATGTTGTCAGAACATCAGCATATACAGCAGACATTTCCTATGAGACAAGTTTCTCTTCTGCACTCGGATTTTCCCTTTTTTCCCCTGAGGAATTTCTCTGAAGACTGTCTCTCTGTCTTTGGTTTTCGCTTTGTCAGTGTGAGTCTGTCTCTCACTATGACTCTCGATGAGGCTTCTGTTCTCTAAATGCTGGGCTAAGCCTCTGAATGTAATAACATAGCACCAAAATTCCACAGTCACTTTAAGAAACTGACTTTCTAAGGACAAGTGTAGCGCAGAGTGAAGAGTATATTATTAAAACCTAGAAAACTGTGCTTGATATTTGCTTACAATGCTGTGATTAAAGCACATTAGGGCTAGTCTTTACATCATCAAGTACTGCTTGTGTTGGGAGATCTGGGGTTGCAGAGTGATAGTTTTGAATTTTACGTTGCCGACCATTTCTAACTAACGCTGCAATCTTTTTTTTTTTAATGTAGAAAGGCAGGGCAGGCAGGAAAGCAGGGAGAAGAATGGCGGGAAGACCTGCAGCAAAGGGCCGTGAGCTGGAATTGAACCCAGGTCGCTGTATCGGGGACGATAGCCCTTGTTTATGTGTCGCACGCTCGACCAGTTGACTCTGGGCTCCATGGCTCTGCAATCTCAGGGCCAGATTATGATCGAACTAGCTTGTGCAATGTGTTATCCAAACACATTCGAAATCACAACTGTTCACACCTGCTTCACAGGCCACAATTAAATGAAAAGCCAGTCCTGTCAGACAGAGAAAGACACGATAGTCTAAACATGGATGTAACAGGATAACACTTGTTTACATAAATAGTAACATATACTTGTGTCAGGAATGAAACGCAGAGAGCTAAAGAGGGAAAGTTAAACCTCTAGCTCATTTCTCACCTCCGCACAGCTTGTCACTGATGGTACAACGTGGATGTGAAACCCCCAATGTGCTGTCGATAAGGTGAGTGGTAAAGTGTTTCTGAAGCTATTCAACCGACTGACACGTCTGTACTCACTACCATGGCATCAATTAATAAAACATAAATATGTGCCTTGACGTGGAAACAGACGGCCAAATCCACTCTTCGTGTTAAAGCCTGATTCATTTGAATGGCGTTCCCCAACAAAAAACTTCTCTCTACTGCAGGAGTCAGAGAAGCAGCAGCCCGTCCAGCTTGAGAAACCTGGCTTCATTCTGCCAATAAAATATGGAAGACTGATCTAGGAGAATAACCTCCAGATGACCATTCAGAGAGGCGTTGTCTCAGAATGGACGGTAGTGGACATACCTCACCAATCATGCTAATGAGCAAACAGACAGGCCTTTTTCAAAGCGTAAACAAGGATACAAGGGCTACATCACACAGCTTCCACTCTTTCATCTGTCTTCATCCTTGCAAAGCATACAGGCTGGAAGAAATGCACTAACACCGAACGACAAAACAGCGTAATTCAAATGCTGCTGAAGTGGAAGGAATTAGAGGTAGGTGAGGTACCAGATGGAGCAGCACCACATCTCCTCTAAGACTAAACACCTCTACTGATCTCTGCTTATGAGCTGATGTGCAAAACTATCAGGCTGGCAGCTCAACATTCTTAATAGGTGAGCAGCACCGGAGCTGAATAATGTCTGTGTAGGTTCTCATTTATCCAGGTCATGGTTATCCAAAGTGGTTTAAAATAAATCCACTGGACTTTAAGAAAGTTCCTTGAAGACGTTTCACCTCTCATCCAAGAGGTTTCTTCAGTTCAGGGCTGAATAAGGACTCCTTTACTAGGCAGCTGCACTTCTGAGGGGGTGTGAGAGAGAGTGGAATTTAATGACAAGAAAAATTTTACTTTTACACCTTTAAATATGTGTTTTGTTCAGTTGCTATGCAGAACTACTTAAAATGACTAAGCTGGTAATGGTTCAATATCTTCCTCACAGATATTTTTGCAGAAGGCTCACTCACTGACGGACACATCGACTGTAATAGCAGTCAAACCCCCGTGCATTGGGTTAAACGATTGTCTCCCGTTTTTCACATGTCTGAAAAATGAGTGTGGACGTCCAGAGCTCCACTTCTGATCTGTTCAGCTAATTTGGGCTTTGATGTGGAGGTAATGGAGAAGTCTTGTGGAGCTGTCTGGACTCTAATCTACAAGCTGACATGCTTGATGGAGTGTGGCATTCATACGTCCCCAACTCGGCTGGGAGAAGTGCATGCTGACAGATGGATGGGGGAGGTCCTGGTGGGTGAAATCTAAATTTGTTAGCCTGAGCAGATAATAGGCTCAGAGGGGTGGGTTATTGCAATCTATAGAGTATGCCTGGTTTCTCATAACCAACAAGCAGATAGATTTTTATACTCTTGTATGTACTGTTGTAACTTGGGAACAAAATGTGTTATTAATAATTTTTGACATAATATAAACAGCATTTAGACCATTGCACCTATAATCCTAAAACACTGGCAGCATTATTACGACAGGAGCAGTAGTATTATGAGATCTATATTGGGGAAAATCTGGATATCGTAGGTTGATCCAACTACAGAGAGCCAACGTGTAACTAGAACAACTCACCATAATCTGCACAAAGTAACCACAATGCAGTTAACTTTCATAAAAGCTACAGCTTTTTCAATCCTAAAAATGCAATCATTGCTTAACTTGTATAAAAACATTAATGCTGGTGATCTGATACGTGAGTGGTTAAAGCGCAAAGCACAAAAAGTAGTGAGTCTTTGGTTTGATTCCTAGATGCCCTGATTATGGCCTGCATTTCATTCCTCTACTCCCTTTTCCCCACATTTCTTGTCTCTCTGATCTTTTACTCTCAAACAACGGCTTCAAAAATTAATCTCGAAAATCACTAATGTTTCACCTTCTGCTTTAAGACTGTGGACTGTGTCTCCGTGTTGAATAAAATAATGAAAATCTGAAACCTTCAGTCCAGAGAAGTGTTTCAGAGGATTTATTAAAGGGAACCTTTGAGGTGCCTGAGGTACAAGAAAAGCCAACATTATCATTTCAGGGTTACTGGAGAGAGTGGGCATTGTCAAGTTAAAGTTCAGATTTCATAGAAACAACAGAACAAAACGTTTAGACCTTAGTTGAATTACTGTAGTGCAGAAAACTGTGGTTACTGTTGCACAGTGTTATTTAAAAAAAATATTAGCATTTATTCTCAGTTCACACACTATAATATATAAGTGTAGAAGCTCATATTTTTTCTTTATAACTGCATCGTTAAACTTGATTGGAGAAATTCTGGTAAAGAAAGGAAAAAAAAGAACTGGTAATGCTGCAGATAACAGTAGACGACTTAACCTCTGGCCCAGGGCAACCAGTTAATATTCTTTCTTTCAAACACGAAATAGTATTATGGCACAGGTAAAATTACAACAATAACACCACATTTCCACTGGGAAGACTTTGCATCTATGTTCTGTTTTCAGTATCGGAGTCAGTATTTGTAGTATAATTTTTTGGGGGAAGGAGTTCTGTTGACAAAGGTCACAAACAGCTTCAGAAAAGGAATCAGGATTTTTAAAAATGTATTCTATCAAACTCTGCTGACATTGTGTTTTCATGTATGCAGAAATCTGGTCAGGATGACGGTCACCAGGATGTGGACTAGTACCCTGAATAAAGTGTGCATGCAAACACTCAGCGATTACTGGGATATACAACATTAGCCTGGTTGATGAGGCATGTTGATGTGTTATCATGTTTGCTTTTTTCCCCTTTGTTTAAGTCCCGTCACCATGGAAATCTGGAAGATATTCCCTTTACCCATTTAATCAAGAGGCACAGCTTTCGAATCCCCAACCCAGTCATTCCAACCACCCCGCTGTCAGCGCATCCTTGACTATCCTTGACAGCCAACCTCCCCGCTGCTCCAGAGGGCCTTCTGACTGACCGACAGTGGATGTTTGAGGTTATACGTCTTAGCTGGAAGTGTGACTGAATGGAACATTACGGGAGCAAAACAGATTATCACAGAAAAAGAACACAAAGCTCAGGTGACCTTCCCTGGAGAATAAAGGTTGGAAAATAAAAGACTCCCGGCTTATTACTGAGTATTACATGAAGATGAATATAAACTTTGTCCCAAATCCTCTGTGCCTGTAACCCACTCATGCCTCAAGATCCAACCAACCTTATCAGCAGCAAATCTACATGGATTTGCATACAAATGAAGGCTGGCTCGCCACTGACCTAGTTGGGTCCAGACTGGATGCTAAACCTTTCTGACAGGTTCTCCCAGAGCACTGACCAACCATACTCTATTTTTGCAGCTCTAGGAAAAAAATAATAAAAAAAGAGAAGTTCTACTCAATCTTTCTGGAACTGTTTTTGAGTTTAATAGAAAGGCAAAACACTCGTGCAATATTTCTATTTATGCTTGGTTTATATCCTTCATACACCTCTTTCATATGATTGTACTATGTGGTCTGTGATGTAAGTTCATTACATAACTACCAAATACAACATTTTAGCATTAATTTAAAATCTAAAAAAAGTCCATAACACCATGATTATGCACTAATTTGACAATTTAAAAATATATATATTTTAAATACAGAAAATGAAAACGAATTAATCAAAACTGTATGCTTTTAACACAGTGATTGCAACACAGGTTACTTTGCAAGTGCAAATCTATCAGCAGACAGAAAGTTGTATCTTACTGTGTTTACTTTTTAGTACATTATAATTACTTTGCACTATTTTAATTGTTTCTTAATTTTAGGTGTAAAGATTCTCTGAAGCATTGATGATGCATCGATCACTCACAGGTATGGCTAACTGTCAATACCAGGATCACTTTTTGACTATTTGGTTACTAAAAAAAAATCATGCATGCTGATTTCATTCTAAGTTTGTCTGTTCTTCACAGACCCGTTGGACAGATCAGTGTAAAGTCATGTGTGCTTAAAAACTGTCTTAGTTGAGTTTGAAGCTACAGTCTGGCTCAGAGGAGGACAATGGTAGAGATTAGGAGTGGCTTTAATACATTTCAGTAGTGCTGACCTTGGCTTTTGTCTGAATAAAATACAACGTGTGTCTTCGCAGATAATTACCTCAGGATGCAAGTCCGCTGGGAGCCTTCTACTTATAGCACCTCTTTTCCTCACTCTTTTTAAAGGCACTGCTGCTTGTTTTTATGGTATAAGGATCGTGACTGATCCAGAAAAAGGCCAGCTGAAGTGCTGTTCAAAGTTTGATGACTACGTTTGTATGGATGGCTTAAAGATTTTAATATATCATGTTTGTATTCAATTGTATATGTTATTAAGAGTGCTGGACCGTATACTACCACTACTACTACTACTTCAAATTGCAGCAAACACTATAACTCCTTACACAGAGTTATAGTGCTTGCTTTAAATTATTGTATAATGGATTAGTGGAGCCCTACTTCTCTCACAGCCTTAAATATTAAAAGATTGATTCATCTGATGTATTAATTAATTTAAACAAAAATCGAGTTTGGACATTGCCCTTGATGTAGTCGTTCATGACCTGTAAAAGTTCTGGTTGCAATACTCAAGCTCAATTTCGCCGAGATTTCAGGATTAATTTAACAGCAATGAGTAGTAATAATCTGTGAATATCAGAGTCATTAAAATGATGATTTCTACCTTTAAAAACATCCTCATTTATTTAAACCACACAGATCAAACATTATGACATGGACAAGCCAAGACCTCTGAAGATACTTTGAGATATCTGGCACCAAGAACTTGGCAGCAACTGGAGCTTTTAAGTTCTATAAACTGTGATTTGGAGCTGCTGCTGAACAGGGAGCACATCACCTCACAGTTGCTGGATCATGGCTTGTCCCTCCATCTTCCACTGGCAGCAGGTATTAAACTACAGTTGACTGGGACCACATTGCAAGCTTTGCCATCTCCTGGCTACTCCAACCAGTCATTTGGTCATACCCTTTGGCATTTGTCAAAGTTTCTCTTCTTCACATTTGCCCATTTCTCTGACATGCAACATGTTAAATGTGAGAACAGACTGCTCATTTACTATCTAATATATCCCAAATGTTCACATGTGCAATTGTTCCAAGACAATCAGCATTATTTACTTCATCCGTGAGTAGTCACAATATTCTGGCTCATTGCTGTACAATAAATCCATGAAGCATTGTGTAGTTAAATGGTCTACTTCTTGCCTCAAATTTGAAATTCAGAAACCATTTTTGGTAGGCAATTTGAAGAAATCTTCCACCTACACATCAGCCACCACGTTTTCCACTTAGAAAATTGGAAGGATCAATGACTGTTCACAGAGCGGTCTGTATGTCCGGTAAGTCATGTGTAGGACGGGTTCATGTTGATGTCTCAGTAAAGGCGAGCACTGTCAATCATACATTGGAGAGCCAATTTGAAATGCCAAGCAAATTCCTACTGAGCCTTGCCAGACCACAAAGAGGAAAAAAAAACTAATGGCTGGCTTCATAGGGATTTCAGAGCTAGCTTCTCATCTTAGCACTTGATTCTCAGCAGCAACGTTTTTATAAACATATAAATACAACAGGAAAGAGTATTTAGACAGATTTGCCTTCTTTTCCATGATGCTATCACGAAAGTGAGGTAACGCACAGTATAAACAATGCCTCCATTCTGTCCACTGCTGTTCCCGCCCACTCCAATGCAACTTTCAGTTAACTTACAACTTCACAAAAGCCTTCTCTTTGCAAATTTAATTTCGACATATTCCAAACTGGGCTACCACCAGTGCTTCAGTGCTAACAGTTCACAATCCCTAAAATGTATAGATTCCAGCTAACCAGCTTTTATAAATAATTTTCCCCTTAAAATCGGAGAGAAGAGCTTTTTATGTAATATTATTAGAGTAATCGTATCTAATAATCTCATTGGCTGAAGTCAAAATCAGATTATGGAATAAGTCTGGACAAGCAAATATCAGTCCATTAAGTATTCATTTTCCAGGATATTTATCCACTTTAATGTCATGTCGGGCTCACCTTGCAGATCTTGTACAGAGAATCCTGTCCATCTCCATCGGAGTCCTTAAAGTAGTCGTGGGCGGGAAAAGTGCGGTGGATGTCACGCGTTATGACACCTTCCTGAGCCGAGTCCTGCAACACACATAGATCGCATGCTTTACTCATGTGGCATGTGGAATTTTTACATCTGATTTGCAGCTAAAAATAAGGATGATGCATTTTTAGTAAATGGGTTCGTGAGATGACATATCTGCCCTGTATTGATCAACACAATGCACAAAAGAAAGACAATATATTGTGCTTCATTTAGAACTGCCAGCAGTCCACAGCTATGATGCAAACCAGCAATACAGTGCTGTGTCACTGTGTTTGTTTGGTGTTTGTCCCTTTCCTACTGCAACTGCACTCCCCAGGCCTTAGCCACTTAGTCTGCGCTGTCTAATCCACAGCCACTGCAGTGTAAACACACATCCACACACCAAACACGGTTAGTTGTTTTGCAATGCGCTTCTCACTCATAAACACACATACATATAGAGGCACTGGGTTGTTTCCCTGTCACTTCCTTTCCCCTCCTTCACACACACACACACACACACACTCAGTCAGTCATATGCACGTTGTCACACACACAGTGCAAACAGTAGTGGAGGGAGGGCAGGAAGCACGGCATTCTCCAGCAACTCACTGTAAGCTGCAGATAAACCAGCCCTGAGCCTGACTGGCCTTGATGTGTGTTTGTGTGTATCAGAGAGAGAGCGGGAGAGTGTGTGAGTAAGAGAGAAAGTGAGTGGAAAAAACTCTCTTCTCTTTCCCCTTCTTGTTTTCCGACAGTAGAGAGAGAACAGAAGGGGGGGATTTAAGTCAGAGGAAAGGCAGTCTTCTACATGTTTGTGGAAAACACTGCACACTGTGGAAGGTCCTGGTCAGGAGGTCCCCCACTTCCTTAAACATAAAAGCTCAGCAATGCTCTCAGAATACATTTCCATGGTCATTATGCTGGTACAACTACTGAAATGTTTTTTGTGCTGACAGACAAAGTAACCTGTGCACTAGGGTGGCAGCAAAAGAAAAGATATCCTTTCAGGGTGTCCTGACAGTCTCGTGTTTGAGAAGCATCTCTATGTAACTGCAAACCCCATGAGTCAACTCCAGCTATGGCCCTTTAATGTACGACACCGCACCTCTACCACCACTATCAAGAAATCTGTACCAACAAAATCTTTTCTTATTGCTAGACAACTGCTTTAGAAATTATATGAGTTTAGGCTCATTTTTTGAATGCCTAGTTATCACAAGGTAAACTATGTAAATTGCACACAAACCTTAGCATACAACTGTGGATTTGTTGTACGATAGCTTTTTTTCTCAGATTATTTTTTGCAGATCAATTTTCTTACTTTTTTTTTTGCAATTTGAGCAGGGTAACTTGAGAAAGAAAGAGAACCTTAAAAAAAACGAAAAGTACAAATGAAATTTTAAGTCTCAAAACAACCTCAGACACAACCGAAAGCTGATCACAAAATATTTACTGTTCCTGAAGTTAAGTCCTGTTTTTTCATTCAAGAAATGAAATGGTTCCATTGTATGTAAAATAAAAGCACAGTGACGGATGCATGACATGTATCACTACTGTATTATACATTATCTTTGAGGAACTGAATTCCTTGTAGTAACATGTGGCCTGTATTCAACAATATTCCTATTTTGCATGTGTATAGTTACATACATATGGTTTCAGTGCTTCACATATATCCACTACACACACGCACAGGAGAGGGTTTGATACAAGCTGCTGGCACAGCTATGTGTAATGCTTTAATGAGATTTGTAGTGTGGCGGTGGTGTGTCGTTGAGGGTATTATGTGTTGTAAATGGAACTAAAGGTTTTATATCGAGCGTGTACTGTAGCAATAACAAAAAAAAGAAAAAGAAAATAACACATGCACCTCTTCAGGAATGTATTGATTTTTCCCCCCTCGTGTTCATAGTGGTTTTAACCTGAAAGCAACATTTTCTAAATGAGACAGAAAAGATTTATGACTTACATTTTAAACCTAAAATGGAACGTGAAATGTATCTAGACAGCTTGTTCACTTAGCTGAAGAGGTATTCTTCTATGACAGTAGGCACAAACTCACAGTTAAGCTCAGCTCACATGGAGGGATTAAATGATTAGCTGATTAAACAGTTGGGCAACATTTCCAGATTAACCTTTCAGGAAAATAAAACTCAAGTAGTCTGAGAGGAAACGAGACTTCTGCAACTCATCTTGGCTCCGTTTTCAGGATTTAGAAAATCAAGTCTGTGACTGGAGATTTTATCAAATCACTGGGCTTTTCAAGATTCAAGAGTTTCTATTTGTCACATGCTCAGACAGTATGTGCAGTGAAATGCAAAATGACTGTCCCCCAAGGCTGTGCAATAACAAATAGACATTATAAAAACAATAACAAAAAGACATTATAATAGAACATTTTTCACCCGGAGCAAATGAGACAGTATATATAGCAACATCCTCCATGCTGAGAGTAGTATGTGGTGGTGCAGTGGGATAAACAGAGGTTGTAGCCCACATAAATGTTAACTTTTAGGTTGCCTATCTTTTCATTTTCTCCTGATTCCCTCCAGCTGCTGCTTTAAACACACTATTTTAATAATAAAGCAATTCTTGACACAAAAATGTTAAACACTGATTTAAACCTTTTCAATGTGCGAATTTGCTGCTTTCTTTCATTAATGTGGCATTACTCTGAATATGTTTGGGTTTAAAACAGTTGACTTGAGGAAGGAAACTAAATTGACAAAAGAAACTAAATTGTGATGCATATGCGATATAAATACATACACATTTTTTGATATCAATAAATCTTTACAAAGATCAATGATACTTTGTGTGAGATACAGTGGAAATGTCCTCGACAATCAGTGGATGTTTTCCAACCACTTTGCCTGCCCTTGGAGAAAAAACGCAGTACTGTAATGAACATTTACAGTGTGTAGTATCTGAGGACAACCACTCGAAGAACGATTCCATTAATTATGCAATGAGTACAAACTCCATTACTTTTAAAATAATTATAGACTAATGATTAATGGATTACTTTCTATTAGTTATCCCATCATTATTAACAAACACACTTATGACACTATAATTACCACGGCAGCATCAGCGAGGACCAGCAAGAATCTGGTTGACAGTGGAAGTTGTAAACACTTTGATTCAATAAACCATGCATGCCTCTGCTAATTAACAGCCTCATTACTCAAAAAACGCCATAAAAAAGGAAGAGAGGACGTCCTCTGCACTGCCTAATCTCCTTCCTTCTTGCTTTTTATCCCTTCTTCCTCTTCAATTTCCCCTTGCACATTTCCTTTTCTCCTTGAATTCTGTACTTCCAGCTCCTTTGCTCCCTTTTCTCGCTTATCTTACTCTACTTCCATATTTTCCCCCGTTTTCTACTTCATCTCCTCTTGTATCATCTCATCTGCTGTTTTCTTTATTTTCTCCTTTTTTATCTTTTCTTTTCTACTTCATTTCCTTCCATCTCCTCTATTTCTATGTGTCCTTGTAAATATTTGCCTCATCTCCTTTGATTTTCAAAGCAGAAAGCAGAAATACAAAGATATTCACACCTTGGTATTAGTGTGAATGCTTGTAAGACAAGCCTTTTATTTGACATTGACGGCTGACATATTTCATGCATCGATGTACTTGTGCTAAAAAATTAGAAGAATGCAGGTTTTATTCATGACACTAAAATTTGTTTCCGTTTCCGAAGCTGGAGAAAGAGAAACTGAACACACAGCTGTAGGTGTGTGCAATGTTTACAAGCTGTAATGCAATGACACCAGTTTTTAAAATGATTTATTTTTTCAAAATCAACAGTATTAAATTCTGTATTAAGTTACAAAAGTTATATTATTGGTGGAACATTTGGGGCTCTGTAAAATTGTGGAATTATCCTTTTATCATCATCTCTCCAGTCCCCACTCCAATAATGGAGCACAGAATGAGAAAGTTGTAGAACTACTACATCCAGATTGTATTATAATCAGTAGAATGCAACTCCAAATTACAATGTAAGCTTGTTGGACGAATAACAAAACTATTGTTGCTGTTGTCTTACAGTGTTATCACATTTATTTTGCTTTAAAGTGAACTCTTCTTTAAATCTACTGTTGATCTGAGCATATTGGCGCCTACCTTTCCTTGCCAAGTGTGTGCTGGAATGAGCGTTATACGCTGCTTATTTGTATGGTCTGTAGCTATGTGTGTGTGCAAGCGAGTGCGGAAGCTTGCAGCTCTTTGATCTCTACAGGGAGGCTGAGGTGTTCAGGAGGAACTGCAGCCTCATCAGCAGCATCAGTCCTCCATCACAGTGCCCCAGTTCGGCTTCACTGCTGTACACCATTGTAGCCACACAGAACAAACAAAATTAAGCCCAATTCTACACCTTTCACCCTTCGGGCTTCGAGCATACGTTGAGCCTTGCGATTGACTCTACTGATGTCCCCCCTGCATTTCTGGAGTGAAAACTGGCATATATTAGATCAGCTAATGCGCGAAGACCTGCTGATTTTTCCCGGAACAGGTGCATCACTGGCTGTCAAACCCTAATCTTGTATCTGTAAGCTATATACTTAACTAGAAAAGTTCTGAAGAAATTTTGGTTGTGTCAATCCAGCTTTTGTCAGTTAATATATCCTGCTGTAATTATACATAAGGTACAATTTATATAAGTAAAATTGATTTTGAAAAGCCAGGATGCTTGATGAACTCTGATCCGCACCTCTTTGAAAGTGTAGTAAAGCGTTAATCACCAATCACCTGTGAATCACTGATTGCTTGCAGTGAGAAGAGCAGAAGGAGGTGCAGAAAAGCAGAATAAGGGTTAGACTCTCGAACAAAAGATCACAGCCCAAAATGTATGAATTGTACTGTTTCATTGTGTGAAGCAGATTTTGTTTTGAACAAGCCAATGTGTCTTTATGCATGCTGAGTATATTGCACAGATTTGGTGGCAGGTCATAGAAACTCAACATTTTGGGTTTTTATCCGACACTTAAAAGCACAAATATATTGGGTGTGAAATGGAGGTTTGGTGGGTACACTGTGTTCTGACTTAATTTATGAAAAAATATTAGTCTGACAACAATGAGACTCACTTTGGGTGAAAGAGGACAAAAATACCTGCATTTTTATGTAGAAATTGTTGGTTTTGTGCAATTTTTTTTCAAAAACATTTCTGGTCCATTTTTTTCTGGTAACTGAACAAAAGATCTGAATATTACAAAAATATCAAAACACAGATTCAGACAAATAACTTTCAAAGCCTTGTGACTTGTTTAAACTTTGAATGAAGTTTCTACTGTAAAATATCCCGGAGCTACAGGCTTCCAAAGGCAGCTGTCCTGCTGACTTCTCATTCATTTCACTGGGGATTTTAGATGCAGTTTTGTCCAAATTTTGAAAAACTGTATGATGAATCACTCCCAAATGACATAGCCCACCATTCCTGACAGAGCCGTGCGTTTTGATATGTAATTTGTATGAGTTTTCATAAAGCTGTGGACTGGTTACGTGCTGAAAATCTCATCAGAAAAATCTACAGTAAGAATAAGCCCGAGCAACCCAATAAATGTGCTTCGATACTTGTGCAGTTTTAACACTTAAGGAGCAGCAAGGTGACAAAGTCAGAGGATACTGTAGTTAGTTTATAAGTTTAATTTGGTAAATGCTACAGTATTTATCCACATTACCATGGTTTGAGCATAGAGCCCAACACATTATGACACCTACAGGTCAACATCTCCTGAAACTAGAAGGAGCTGAATGTTGTCACTGAGACTGAAGCAGTGAGCTCAGCATCATCATCACTATCACCACCATCCAAAGGATCTTCAGCCTGAATATCTTCCTGTGGCTGCCACAGGTGAATCAATAGAAAAACCAGGCAGGGGGATCCTGAAGGCTGGTTGCTGGCTTCCAGACAGGGGTAACAGGAGGACAGAGGATCTGCGGCTGCG
The DNA here is from genome assembly GCF_021347895.1 of Acanthochromis polyacanthus. NCBI lineage: Eukaryota > Metazoa > Chordata > Actinopteri > Pomacentridae > Acanthochromis > Acanthochromis polyacanthus. The sequence continues at coordinate 22,154,458 of NC_067116.1, read as the reverse complement.
ATAAGACCAGAGTAGGAGAGGCAGCATCGAACGAAAAGACAAAGCTATTTTTGACTACAGGTAATCCTGCAATACTCCAAAAAGTGGAGGGCAAATTGGGCTGTTCATTTTCACATCCGATAACACAGAGGATTGTTGGACCCTTCTTGATTGGCAAAAACCAGCATATGCTAATTTCAGTAAGCTGCAGAGGATTGAGAAGGCAAGTCAAAAGCGCCTGTTAACCCTTTGAAGTCCGAGCAGTTTTTGGACATTTTTTGCTCCTGTCAGTCACAATTCTACGGACTGTGCACTCATTTACTACATATGTTTGACTCACTGTTATTTGGACAGCTTTTGAGTAAAATGACCATCTGAAGATGCTCTCTTATTTTTGTTTTTAAACAGTTTCTGGCTCTGATGAATGCTGTAATTTTAGGTGATTTTTTTTGTAATTAAGACCGCACCCTTTTCACATCCACTGGTGGGTTTTGGGGATTGGAATGTTAAGCACTAAAGCCTATGCAAAATGGAAACAAACATATTCATGAGGGTATGCACCATTGCCACAACACATGAACGCAAATATGCACCAATGAACTCATGAAAGCCTGAATGTGAAAGCATCCAAGCAAATCCAAACAAACGTACAATCAACTCTTACTTGCACATTAAAACAAAAGAGTATCAGCTCCATGTTGAAACTGCAAAGTGAAACACATTATGCTGGCCGACATACTCTTCAGCCTTTCACCTGCATACCAATGAGCAGGAACATTACATCAGCACAGAAGCTCTGACATAATAAATATGGAAGGATTAAAAAAGCATTTGCAAAGGCAGGGGGATTTACATCAGCACTGTTCACCATCAGTCTGAATCTGTCTGTGTGTGCAGCTGTCAGATTTATTCCTGGGTGACTTTTAAACTGACTGGCCGAAGGTGGAAACAACAAAAAAGAAAGGAAAGGAAAATGCGCTGAAGAAGTAAAAAAAAGAAGAGGAGGGAGAGAGATCAAGACAGATAAAAAGAGGGGGGGACAGATTGAGACAGAAGTCGGAAAAAAGAAAGATAGAGAGAGGGGAGTGAGATATGTACACGGAGGGGAACAAGAGGCTTCCTCTAATTGCAGCCTAGGGGCTTGTTGTGCAGACAGTCCATTACTCAGACCTCACCAACAGGTTACCTACTTAACACACACGGATAAAAAAAGAAAAATTTTTTTAAAAACTGCTGATGTGTCTAAACCTGTGCTCCACCTACACATCCAGCATTTCATTAACCATGGCAGCCTTCACTGGTGGAAGCTGCCACAGGTTCACAAAGTCAAGAGGGTTTTTTTTTATTTTCATTTTGCAGAATACCCATCTAGAGACGCATGGTTGCCTTGCAGGAGCAACACTCCAGTGGCCATGTGGTCAATCCATATTTATATATAAACCTAATTTTCTGACGTACTTTACAAATGATTTATAAAGCAAGTTATGTATGGATATAAAAAAGTGGAACATATTGAAGAGTACATGAACCTAATGTACGTATCATCTATGCCTGGTTCTGAATTCTTCATTTAATTCTGCAGCGTTCTCCCCTTGTGACTGTTTCCTTCATCCAGTTAACAATCATGTCATGCAATTATGTAATTTTATTCCCTTCTATTTATTATAATATGTGCATGACTTGGCATTATATAATGCACATTTCTAATCATACTCACCTTCATTTGTGTTGTAGTTTTGCATAAAAATATAACTCTAGAGCCTTCACTGGAGGGAAAATGTTAAATGCATTTGAATTAACTGGGTGTGGATGCAAGTCTCATATCAGCAGCTAAATATCTGTGCTAAGATAAAGATTTCTGGTTGTAGCCTTGACACATGAGAAAGAACAGGCTCCACTGGCTGAAACTAAAGTGCTTCTTCAGCACTAGGGAGGAAAGAAGTAAAAGGGCAGATGCTTAATGTGAGATTTTTTAAAATGTTAATCATTGCCATGGGAGCTGTGCCTTAATTTATTTTACACTTGAGGGCAATACGAGCAAACACCTGTCATTTTATGATGAAAACAATTCATTCAGAAGCTGGCACGACTGAGATGACACCAGAGTTTTTCCATGTCAAGTGCGCTACGCAGCTGACAGGTTAAGTCCCCTGTCCCCTTATTGTTCGTCTTGCTGGATATGAGGCTCTGTTAGTTTCCCCTTGACTCTGTAAGGAGGAAAGATGAAACCAGGGGACCTTCAGGCCACTGGTCACTCACCTGGAGCTAGCGGATATTTGTGTCTTGTGGCCCTAATGAAGTCTAGTCATGGTGTCCTGCTTCAAGTGTCCACACAATCAAGTACAGAGGTCAAGTTTTTCCACTGAAAGAATACTGTATCCAACTACTGCACCTGGATCTATTACATTATAATGTGCTACAGTGACAAGACTCAGTGTGTCCTTACAAAGGAGAAAATGGAGCAGACAACTGAAATTTTCATCAGGAAGTCTTCAACTGCACCTCATTAAACTTGTTATGAATAGTATATAAATGCTCACGTATTGTTATGTAGAAATGCATTAATACAGGAAATGAGACAGACACACATGTATAAAAACATCATTCACAGTAAGCATTGAAAGTTACCATTAAAACTCCTAAAAAGTAAACGTTATGATGTCCTGTTTTCAAGAATTTGTTTGGCATTCATTAGAAAAACCCCCACAATATTTGGCCTTTTGAGATGGATTTTGGGGACACATTGTGCAAAACTGCTGGCAAAAGACAACATATTCTGGGAGAGGATGACTATGGATGCCACTGACCCACTGAGTTACTCATCAATGAGACATTTGACACCAAGAACAGATAAATTTACTTTGTAGGGTTTTATGCTTGCACTGAGGCTAAGATCATTTTTAACAAGACATGCTGGAAACAAAGTGGAATAAGGCCAGAAAAATTATGCTAAGACTTATGTGTGCTTCATACAAGGTCAATGCGGCAACATTTAGCTTTAGAAACATGAGTCAGTCTGTCCATCAACGGCACCGAATCCTGTCAAACTGTCCTTGAGCAAGATAATGAACCGCCTACCTGCCCTCACATTCTCAGGCTCTTTGGATAAAAGTGGTAGTTAAATGCTCTAAATGTAAAAATGTAAATGCAGAATCTCAGAAGCAGCGTCATCCTTCTCATTATACCATTCTGGAGAGAACAGTGAGCTCTCTAGTTACCTTTCTCTTCTGACAGTGTTGTGTAACTGCCGGGTATGGAAGGGGCCCACGGGTGCAGGCTGGTGAGCCCCTTTAACAGAGAGGCAGCCACGCTTTGCTAAACCGATGAGGCAGGAGCGAAATATGCCCGGTTTAGACAGCTGAACACTCAGAGCCCACTAAGTCCTAAAGTGACAGCCCAGCCAATCAGAGATGATGCTGCACAGTGTTGAACCGCTGGAAGCAACCATGAAGTCAAACTGTGTGTACAGAATAATTACAGAGGGAGCAAGGCTGGAGACAAAACCTAAGAGTTTTACTTAACAACTCCAGCAACTGTCACTTGCAGTGAAACAGTGTCAACTGGATAAGACAACCCAATCCAATGCTGGGAAGCAATAGCTTTGTCACAAACAAAGGTCCCTCTTAAATTGACAATGTGATTGTTCACACACTGCATTTGTTTTCGCCATATCAAGACTTTTCCAAAATACGTCTACAGAATTTGTCTGCAATCCAAGAGTGAGTGAATATGTGTGTGTGCATATACATATGTGTGTGTGTGTGTGTGTGTGTGTGTGTTCTCCTTGTGTGACAGTCATGCTGAGCAATCAGAAGTGCCTCACTAACAACATAAATGTCAAACCCAAGGAAAACGCGGCAGCCATGATCCAGAAAAAAGGCCACCACTGAGCCAGAAACACACTGGACAATCTAGTCCTGAAGAAAAGAAGCATTTTATTTCTTACTACGATTTCAGTTATTAAATTTAACACAATCCCAGCTTTAGTGGGTTTTTGGACTGGCTACTAAGAGACAAAGGAATAATATAGACACCTCTTCATCCCAATCAGATTCAATGATTGAATTTCTCTTTCCCCAAATTTTACTACTGTCAGGGCACAAAATACCCTTAAACAGCAAATACCATCATTTCACTAAAATTCTCTATTAAATCCAAAAATAAACTAATTTTCTTAGGTGGCTTGTTGGCTCCTTCCAACAGCTTTAACAGTACTAATATATTTTTTTTTTATAAAAAAAACACCCGCAAATTAAATAATTTAAAAAATCCTTACAAAATTGTTCATGTGCTACCCATCTCCATATACTTTCAAATCCAGTTATTGATTCTGTTCACAGCTAGACAGCTCGTCTCTCTGTCTCTCCTCACCCCAGCAGAGTGGTGGATCTATTGAATGAATTCAATGCACTTCGACGATGGAAATGAAGAAACAGAAGTAAGTGCTGCCCCATCTGGGTCTGGCTACAGTATGAGTGGGGACTGGGGCATTATGGGCCATGGTAGAGAACAGTCGCTGTGATGAACCAGCAGGATGGTGTGCTAAAGAGCACGTCTGTTGCAGGGCTGCACCCTGGAATAAATCCAGGCGAGAGTCCTCGAGATGTCTCAAAAGTGGTTGAAGACAGTGCCTGCTTCACTGTAAAGCGTCGTTGTTTTCTTATTAACTGACATAAGTAAATGAAAAAGATCAGCTGTAGAGTATTACAGAAAAATACATGGCAGTTATAAAATAAGAAAAAAGGTTAAATGTAGAAGATGTAAAGTAGAAACATGAAGGGATGGAGAAATGACAAACAGGCAGACAGAAAAAGGGAGGGCAGGAGACACAAGGAGAGATCAGGAGGTGAACGGTGTCTGAATGACTGACAGCCAGAATATTAGCTGGCCTCTTTATCTTCTGGATAGATGGCAGCTCTTTCAGTGGGAGGCCAGTATCGAAAGTGACAAACAGGCTCTGTTTGGATCAAAAAACAAACTAAATACAGAAAAAGAGGCAGGAAAGAGGGGCAGAGGATATACATAAAACATGCCATAAGATAGGATTTTATTACGGTAAATTATTGGTAAATAAACACACACTTATACTGTGTGCAGCATACTGTACTTCTGATGAAAACAATCATTCTTTTATCCTAAACAATTCACTCCTATGTCTTCTGAATGACTGCATATGACGTACAGGAAACAAGTTCTAGATTTTGCACACCACATAAACAACAGATGCTCTAATATGCTTGGTGTAAACATATCAAATAGGAGTAAAACACTGGCTGAAGCAAGCAACGTAATGTTATTTCACAACCTACTTTTATGTGGTTTTATATCCTGCTCACATAATCTTCTTTACAGCTGAAACATGCTTGACATTTGAATCCTGTTTTCCATCTACTGATTACTTTCAGAGGGAGGCATCGTCTTCTGGTGGTATTTTTATGGCAGAAACTGCAATGAAGAAGACACTCAGGAACTATGAACCAAACTCCTTCCTTCTTCGATGAGCCTCTGAGCAAGGCATTAAGGCACGATATGCTCCAGCAGAGTTGTTCAGTTGCAGTAAAGACTGGTGGGTCAGTGTGGTTTCCTTCTGTTGATCAGTAAAATTGTGTGGCTATGAAGGTGGGTGCTGTTAGGGGAAATGTGTACTCAGCAAACCTTTCCTTGTTGAGGTAAATATAAAATGTTGTCTAGGCATTTCAAAGGTTTGCCACTAATTTCCACTGAGGCACTCTGGCCTCCTCAAAAAACAAGAAATTGAGGAAAACCCACAGGGATAAATGAGTTATAAGCTACGTCGTACATGTCAGAGGATCAGTTCAACTAGTCACTTACAAAATTTATAACACAATCTTATTCAAGAGCTTATTCATCTGTTTTGTTTGATGACTAAAATATCAGAGAACCACCTTGGGCAAAAAGGTGATACAAAAGATTAAAACACTGAGTTTTAAAGAAAAGCTTCCAAAATGCTTGATTATTAAAATACAGATTGCGTCTAAAACCAAAAGAAAAAAAGATTCCACAGCGAGGTGGTAATTCGGACAAAAAACACAGACTGTATTAAAAGTTTGAAGCCCAGCCTCTACTGATACTACATTCAGATATTGGGAAACAACAATGACACTGCGTCTCTGCTGATGCACCTGGCTCCGACAAACACTCCTCATCTCTCTTCATTTCTGTGGGATGCACTGAGATAATCCATTGGTGTGATGTTCAGAGGACGCGGCGCGGTAATTAAAAACCAGCTCCCCCCTGAGGCCTTTGTCCTTGGATGCTGGCGAGGAAGTTTTTGGAGGCTTCCCTGGAGGGTTGAGGGTGGGTGGTGGTGGTAGGGGGGCAACAGCTGGCTCGCCTGGCAGATTGCAAATTCATCTGTCTCTGTATCGCTGCCGTGGCATTTTAATGGTCCGGCTGGTTCTGCATTTCAATAAGCTGAGTTGGGAGTGGGGATTCATCGCTCAGACAGAAAGCAAAGAAGCAAAACTCCTCGTTTTGCTTGCAGTGACACTGGTGACAAGGAGGCAGGTTACAGAAAACCCTGACAAGATAGTGAGCAAGGTCCAACAGAACCGTTAGTGGGGGGTTTTCCAATCAGTTATTACTTCACTTTTAAAAATAATTTGGCATAGCTGAACTAATTGTTGATCACCACAAACCGAATGAACATTAATTTAAAAAATATTCCTGTATGTTAAATCTTTAGGCGAGGGTGTCCTGTCAATAGCTGACTCATTAACTACATGCTCAAATATTAATGCAGAATATAGATCTGTCACACCAACTGCTTTGATGGAAAGGTCTGCACTTCATCACCGTATCTAATACATGCAAGTCAGTTTGAGTTGCAAAATGATCATATCTGGCACTCGCTTCTAAAATAAAGCAGGACTTTCTGCTTTTCTGTATTATCAGAAGGGAAATTAAATACGTTTGGTTGTTAGGCAGATGAAAAAAGCCATTAGAAGGCATTCATTTAGACTCTGTGAAATTGTAATGGGCATTTTTAGTATTTTTATGGCATTTTATGGGCCTGAAATCAAACAGATTAATCAATAGAGACTAAGTCATGATCCATTAACTTGAGCCTTAAAATGAAGCTCAAATAGGGCTCTTCTCCACTTCAGTAAACAAGGTGCCATTGCTCGCTGAATTTCTTGCCTAAGTTGACAAACTGCAGCGTCACTTCATCCTAACTTACTCTCTAGAAAGAGACTGCACCCCTCTTTCTGCATCAAACATTAACCACAAACTACTTCGGCATCAATGTCACTTTTTCTTGTCTATTTGAATGCAGTTTTACAAATATTAAAAACATGAAAACCACCTAAGACAGGCACGCACTTCACAAGACCTCTATAGCTGTCCTGCATTATCAGGTACCAAGATGTAAGCAGCAGATCCTTGAAGCCCTGGTTTTTTTGGGATGGAGCCTCCATGAATCGGATACACTTTTCTAACCTTGGGCAATTTAGAGACAGAATACACACCTCTTTACCAAGCTACTCAAACCTTTCCTGAACAATGCTTTTCAGTGTGTCAGGGAGCATTATCCTATTGAAAGAGACCACTGCCATTAGGGAATACTACTGCCACGATATGAAGTACATTAGTGTGTAGGTACGTGTCAGAGTAACATCCATATGAATACCAGGACCCCAGACCTACCAGCAGAACATTGTCCAGAGCATTTACACGGTCTCTGTCAGCTCGCCTTCTTCCCATATCCTGGTGTCATCTCTTCCCCAGGTAAACAACCCCACTGTATATACATATACAAACATCAGTACTGTACTTACATTGGCAACTTTTAGCTTCACACTAGGACTGAACAACACAAACATTCTCTCAAATAAAAAATACATAATCAATTTAGCACAGTATTTACAAAAATACCTGCTTGATAAACATAATTACTGTCAGGTAGCTCTCAGTGGGGTACTAAATCTACCCATTGGATGTGAGAGCTACAGGAAAAGTTATGGACAGCTGTAGTTTGGGTTTGTTGATAAAAAGCTGGTATGACTTGAAATGTGGAGGCAAAACTACACAATGGGCTAGGTTACTTACAGGATGTGTTAAAACCCGCATTCTTGAGTATGGTCACATATCCATTGCTACAAAAACACCTACAGTGTTAGTGACAAGAGGCTGCTAAATGAGTTGGGTTGGCACTGCACTCACTTTTTTCCTTGTGCCACTTATGTTCACAATCAAGTGAGCAAGTTTGTCTCACAACCAGATACATATCCAATCACAGTTTAACATACAGCTTTAATTCGATCCACCCGTCTTTGTTCAATGTAGTTAACTGAGAAACCATGGTGTTCCCCAACAGCACTTTGCAGACAGTGGAGAGTCTTCAAGTTCAGGCACACACAAAAAAAGCTCTGCACGAGGAAAACCGAAAGGCCCAGACTAAAAAAATTTTAACACTATATCGCTCCTGTTCAATTGGGGCCGAATATATCCAAACCCCACTGTAAGAAGATAATAAATGTTATTCATACACCTGTCAGTGATTTTATTGATGTATCTGATTGGTATATATTGGCCCAAAATTAACCAATGTGTAAAACACGCTGTACTACTACAACCTGCATTTGCTGGAGTACAACTTGATGCTGAAGCAACATAAGATGTTGTTCTCCCTCTTATTGTCTTTCTCTCTCACACAGCATCACTGAGAGAGGTCAGTGTACAAAGTGCTTCCCTGCAGGTATCTGACATTTTCAGCGTTGTGGTTTATACTCGAGGATATGAGTTGAATCTCTGTTACGTGGGGACAGTAGACTCGAGGGGATAATAGAGGTGGAGTGCAGGGTGAGACACTTTGTGGGTCAATGAGAGAAGACAAAAAGACCTGTGTATGGATGTGTACAAAGTTCTGTCATCCGTTTCTGCATGAGGAGTGTCTGTCATTCAATTTCCTTGTAACTTGTGACAGACATGATTGTAGATTTCCTTTTCTGCCTCCATTTTCCTCCCCATGCATGCATCATTCAAATAGAAGTGCACATGAATGAATACTGACGAGGTTGTTATTTTGCAGCTAATGTTAACATCCATTTTAATTGCACCCTATTTATAAACTTCAAATAAACTCTCTGAAACCCTGTTGCTCCTTCAGACTCAGCTGAGGGTTTCCATAGCGACACAGTGCCTCTTAAGTTCTGATGTTCTGCTGGGAAGAACTAGAGAGACGACGGAGACACTCCAACTGTAACCAGGAATGTCAGATTGCTGACAGTTTATCCTCAAATATATCATAGTGTTTCCCCTCCCACATAACCAGCGAGGCGGCCCGCCTCGTCGATATAGGCCACCGCCTCATTAAAATACTGCCGACATTGCCGCCTCACTGGTCCGCGGCAAAAAAAAAAAAAAAGAAAAAAGAAAGTGCAGTGCAAAACCCGCCGGACCGACGAAACCGTCCACGGGGGGGTGCGCGGCTGCGGCGGAGACGGCCCGATAGTATATATAATCCCCGCCCCCCCCCCGTCAACAACTTTCAGCTGAAAGTGACCCCACCACCTCACAGCCATTTCAAACCAGGGGAATCACTGTAACACACACACAGAATGACAGAGATGATACAGCTAATCAGATATTAAGTAATTAACACTGGCAAAAAATTTATTTCTAAGTCATTCATGCATATCTGTACCCTACATCCAAAACTACACCATATTTTAAAAGCAAAAGCAACACCAGAAAATAGATGTGAGGTGTATAAACTTGATTAAGGTCAAAGCTACACATCTGGACTATGACACAGATAAAATGCAAGCTGTTGGAGAAAGTTTTATTAGTTGTAATAGAAACATGTTTGTTAAGTCACACGTACGAGAAACACCTGAAAAACACAGTTGGTATGTCAAATGTGTAAAATAAATAAAAGCCCTGAGAATATCTTCAGGGCTGATAGGCTTAAACATTGACAATAGCATTTCTCATAATAATTACCAAGACTGGAAAAGACAAAAAATAAATACCGTCACTGCCACAAGCGTACGTTTCTACATATATAAGGCAGCAAACTGAATAGTACACAATCTAGTGAAGACAGGCCACTTGTTGCCTAAAAATTCACTGCCAAACCATCATAAAAAAGCAAACACTTTAGTTTTTCTGTCACACTGTCAGTGTCACCTGTTGCTTTGAAGCAGCTGTGGTTCAGGCTGCCAATCTGACAATTACTGTCAAGATTATTCCTTGATCAATGCTAGACACCCAGACAAGATTGTCACTCAAAATAGACCATGTTGTTGATCACTGTGGTTTCAGTAACCATATTACATTGTTCTTTATTAAGATACTATAAAACACTTGTTTACTCACTGAACTAAGCCACTGGCTGAGAGAATCACTTACTGATTGACAGATTCTAACGAGACACGAGTTTCACAGCTCAAAACACCACACACAACTATTTTCCTTTTTTATTATTTTTTATTCTTTCATTCCTCTCCTCCCACACTGACAGGAGCACCAAGGTGAAATGCCACAGAGGAAGAACTAGCCATATCACCAATGGCTGGAGGTGGCTGCTGGACTATCATTCATTACTAAATAAGTGCCTAACAGAGTCAGGACTGGTGTGCATATAAGGGAAACATAGCCTCAGGACAGAAAGTCAGAAAGTGAAAGATGGGAGGTAGGTGGAGGAATGAGATATGCTAAGGAGCCAAGGGGGTAATTTGACTGTCTTATGGTATTTAATTCAGCCAAAATGCCCTGAGAGAGAATGAGAGTAGCTGGCTGTACGTGTGCTGGCAGAGTTTTAGTATCCGAGGTCTGCAGGGAGGTTAACAATAAAAAACAGGTTTGTCCTTCACCGTCCATCAAGGTGTTTCTCTTCATCCTCTGCATATGAACGGCTAGACAAAGTATATCGGTGCAAATTATGGCAAATCAAAAAAGGATGGAAAGAAAAGATTCCTTTAAAAATCTTTATATATTTCTTTATACCACAGTCAGAAAAGTGGACTGAAACATTTCCAAAGCCAATAATTTGATCTGCTCGTCTCTTTCACAACAAAATGCTTTTCGAACAGGAGGAAGAATGTCTGCAGTTCTGTGTGTCAGCTGTGGCGAGCTCAGTTGTCTGACAGTGTTGATAGAAAAAAGAAAGGATGATCTATCACGGTCTGTGACAGGGTAAGAGAAGAAAGATCACTGCTTCAATAGCCACATCAACTGCTTCATAATTGTACAGAGATTACTTCTATATTACAATAACAACAAGTGAAGTGAATCAAGGGGAACTAGAATCACCATCTCACAACTGGATGCCTCTGTCAACCAGTGAAGCTGCAGTTTGCATCCCAAAATCTTTTGAATATGTGTCCCCATTTCATAATTTTATTCTATTAGATGTTACTGTACATTTTTGTCATAATTACTGTATTAAAGGAATTCTCGAGCCATGGCCAAAAACATGTTTTGTCACAGTGACCTTGGACCACAAAAATCTGATTAGTTCATCTCCAAGCCCAAGTTTGCGGCACATATAAAGAAGTTCCTTCCCAGTGTTCATCATGCAACCCATTTAGAAGAACAGGACAGATTTGAGGTCGTAGTCACCTTGACTTTCAACCACCAAAATCTAATCAGCTCAATTTCCAGTCCAAGTGAACACTTGTGACAAAACTGTAGAGATTTCAGTAAGATATTACACTCACGAGAATGAAATGGACTTAAAGACATATTTATGGGCAAACAACCTGAAAACATAAGGCCTCCAGGCTCAGCTGTCGGTTAATGCTGACCAATAAACAGTAACAGTTTCTGAGAGACATTTTTTTGGTATCAGTGTGAAGTACAATTTTACTTGCTTGCTTTAATGTTTAGGGTTAACTTTTGTTGTGATGTACCTTTTCAAATCCACTAATTAATCCAATAATACCATCTAGGTGTGTTCCTCTCATGGGAAAAATTATTATGTAGATATCCCATAAAAACAACCCAATGTGAAGGGTTTACCCAACTTGCACAAACCCAGTGAAGGGTTTGTGCAAATTGAAAATGCCATACTTTCACATGATCAACATGTTGAAGCCAACATCAGTCTTCATCAAGGTAATTCGTCAACAGGATCTTAGACGCTTGTGTTGGGTGACGCTAAAGAGTGTAATGGAAGAATGACTTTAAATGTGTGAGCCCATAGCCCATTGGTCAAAAAGAAGTTTAAAAGCATGAACATACACTACAGTTCAAAAGTTTGGGGTAATTCAAAAATGTCCTTATTTTTGAAAGAAAGGTATTGTTTTTTCAATGAAGGTAACATTAAATTAATCAGAAATACAGTCTAGATGTTGTTGATGTTGTAATGACTATTCAAGCTGGAAACAGCGGATTTTTAATGGAACATCTATATAGCAGTACAGAGGAACATTTCCAGCAACCATCACTCCTGTGTTCTAATGCTACATTGTGTTAGCTAATGGTGTTGAAAGGCTAATTGATGATAGGAAAACCCTTATGCAATTATGTTAGCACATGAATAAAAGTGGAAAACATGAAATTGCCTGGGTGACCCCAAACTTTTGAATGGTAGTGTATTTGTATACAAAACATATACATATATATGTGTGCCCAGTGCCCTCCATAATTATTGGCACCCCTGGTCAAGATGTGTTGAAAGCCTTAAAATAAATTCATTTTTTATTGCAGAAGCCTACTCTCACACTGAAAATTTGAGAAAAATGTTTTGTTGGCAAAAGGGGGTTGCACAAAGTATTAACATCAGGGTGCAAATAATTGTGGCACACGTGATTTGATGTAAAAGAATTATTTCTTAATGTGTCATTTTTTCCCCAATGAATAAATGCACTTGAATTAAAAATTGGATTTTCCTATTTTTTTCAATGTGGTCCTATATTATTTTAAAAAAATGAATTTATTAGAAGCTAAAGAACACATCTTAACCAGGGGTGCCAATAATTATGGAGGGCGCTGTGTATATATATATATATATACATATATATATATATATATATATATATATATATATAAAAAACAATTGTAATTAAAATTATTTGGACTAAATGTTCATTAAGGGAAAACATATGTACATTTACTGCTGTTTAAATATTCAGTGCTTCTGACCAAGAGATTAAAAAGGTGGAGGAGAGCAGCAGTGCATTAGATCCCAGCAGTTTATCAATCACAGATTTAATGATCATTACAGCAGTTCAAGTAAATCAATAACTTGCTGCTCAGTTCAGCTTCTGATGTGGGTGCTGTCGTGCTATCATTGATTCTCAGTCAGCTTCCTGTCTTTTATGGTATGTATGCTTTTCCTTTTAAATAAATGATGGAATGCGAAAAAAAAAATCCTCTCTTGATTAGAATTGAAGCAACATAGCTCTTCTTTGTGCTAACTGTTAACCTTACCACTGGCATCTCCTACAAAACACAACTTAAAAAATTAACAAATAGCCCAGATTTACTATGCTGCAGGACAAATTGTGCATTTTTGTACTTTTGTGGAAGCTCCTTTTGAAGAACAGGCACCATCTTTCCATGCGTACATTTCTCCACATCATATTTCTCATTCAGATACATAGTGTCTAGTATTTTTTATATACTTTACATGTTGATGATGCTCTTTAAATGCTTCCAGCGTGTGTCTGTGTCTGCTCACATCTGTTTGTGTGACTACGAAAGGGCTCTGAGCGCACCAGCCTCAGTCATTGGCACAGGAGGCTGGCAGCTGGATCCTGTTATAGGGCATTCACCCACACACAGGTTGGTATTACTATATTTATGAGGCTCTGTATTATTTATGATGTAATGCATTCCCTAGCACACACCCCAAGGCATCACAGCAACATGGCTACATTTAACCTTTACCTTAATTTTAGTGTGAGTGAGAATCTGACATTTGCAGTAAAACGAAGCCACAGTTTTTTAAAAAATGTCCCCACTGTGCAAAAATTTCTGCCACCCTCAAAATGTAAAGGCAGAGCTAAAATATTTATAGAAGATTTTCAGCATCTTGGAAGTGTTATCTGTCACTTTTCACTGCGTAAGTGTCCCCAGTGAAAAAGGGGAGCTTGAAGGCGAATCGTAAACCCCAGTTGCTTTTGTACCTCTACATACCTAGTCAATAACTATGATGCATAGATTGTCTGTTTCAGAAAATTCCAAAAGAATTTGGACACAGCCTCCAGAGTCCAATATCAAAAAGCATGGAACGCTCTTTAAAGTCTTTAGATAATGCACCTCTTATAGAGTATACTGGTCTATTTTGACTGATTGACTTAAAGCCCACAGTCTAACTGCAGTCACAGACAGAGGGTTAAATGGCAAACATGACATAAATGTTCCTGTTTAAATCTACAATAACCTTAATGATGACAGAAAATTCATACCGACCAAGCAGGCAGAACCAATGCTGGCCAAATCAGTACCACAGTCAATGTGGTCCCCTCACAGGCCAAGCAGACCTGTATCGGTTTCTGCCTATACAAATGCTATGGTTCTCAAGGGTAACGTGGGATTTCATAAAGTTCGTGTTACTCAAGACAAACAGACAGAATGATGTTGAATAAGAGTCTAAAAGAACAATAAGCAAAAAAGCACAGAATCTGTGCAGAAGTTCAGAAGCAGACTTTTTCACACTCAAAGTGCTGTGATGAGCGTTACTTGCAAGCAGAAGAACCTACGTGCACATTCGGGAGAGTCAAAGCACTTAGAAGAGATGGACGAGAAAGCTCTTAGTAAAGTGGCCACTGATGGATAGAAAGTCTACCCATGGCAATCATCAGGTCTAAAGGTGAAATGGAAGTACTGAACTTGAAAGCAGTTGATGAAGACTGCCAGTGATTCTACATTTTAGACATTTTCCAATGTTCCAATGCAGGAGTACTCTGCAATTAGTGGGCAGATAAGTGTACCGTTCACTGCTCTGGAGCGCTTTGACAAAATTCAGGTACTCTATAGGCATTGAACCAGCAACCATTTTGTCACCATGGCAATCAAAGTGAGTGGCATTCGCAAAATAAAGGACATCACCGTGATTATAATGTCAAACCTCTGCTGTATGCTCTGCTGAGTGGCTCTCACAGCGTTCTCGTGGAGCTACAGGTACTCTCTGCAGCTTCCCCCTGTGCTTTCATGATCAGAAGCTACACAAATGCAGTTACACAGCAGTACAGCTAACTCACATAGCAGTTATATAGCAAATGTTCTTATCAGTGATGTTTACTGAAACCTCAACATTTAATCAAATTATGGAACCACCTTATGAAGTGAAGCAAGAATACAGTTCATTTTCTATTCTGAACAGCAACAGTGAATGAACAGGTTATGAGTGTAGGAGGCATAGCTCAGACTATTAACCAAATTAAGAAATTCTGATAATGATATTTATATATACAGCTACAATTGTTTTTTTAAACACTGAGAAAAAGTTTGTATTCAAAAGTAGTTACATTTTCCCCCACTTTCTGCACATTTAAGAAGGTAGTGCAAAAATCCAACAAAACAGCAAAACAATACCAACAGTGTCAATCAGTCCAGCTATTTGGTCCAGACTGAAGTATCCCAACAATGAATGGATGGACTGCAATGAAATTTTGTATGAAAGGTAATGAATTCTGCTGACCGTGGTGATACACTGAACTTTCCTTTGGTACCACGATGGGGCTGATATTTTTGGTGAAATGTCTTGGCAACAATTGGATAAATGGAAATTTGACACCCAGATTTATGGCCAGGAGAGAATGTAACTTCCTGACAACGATGCGGCTGTCGTTTTGGATGATTTAATGGATAAATAAATGTTTAAGGCAGTTTTGCTTTTTTTCCAGTTCTATTTTATAATTCCTTAGTTTAGCATCTGTTGAAAGCAGGTGATATTAACTCCAGGTTCTTTAGGACCCTAAGTAAAAAACAGCTTTTGTCTGACGGGCAGGCTTTGCGGAAGTCTTTGCCTGTGTGAGTATGCTGTATATACAATGATAACAGCAAGATAATATTATGTTCATTACCCGTGTGACGTAAACAGTGCATTTCGTCTATCAATTACAAACCATATACAAAAATACTTTTCATCGTATGCCCCTGTTAATAGATCATCTGCAATTGGGAAATACCACAATAAACATAGCTAGAAAAATGCTATTGTGCTATCGCTAAATGACTACATTGTATCTCTGCACTGTTGGTTATTTGTAGACTGGAATACAGTAAATGCCTTTAATACTACTCAGACAATTTTGTAAAACCGTATACATAAAGTTACCAAAAAGGCTATGGTTTGACTTTGTGGGTGTTCTGTGCCTGGAGCAAATGAAAAGAAAAACCTGTTGGAAACCCAGTATTCAAAGCAGCCTAAAGTCTGAGCTTCTGTCCCACTGGTATAAGTTTTACATATATTTTCCTTCCTATTTGAGACTTGACAACATTTAATATGAGCATCTAACATTATAACCATATGTATATATCGAAAGGAAAGAAAGTAAGGAGAACCATGTTGTAGCCTGTAACATTGCACATTAGATACTTTAAGGACACATGATTGGCTATGACTGGATGAACACCTGTCAGCTATCAGACCACAATCTGCAGGCGCCCATGTTTTCAAAGAATAACTGAGGCCATGCAAGATGTATGAGAGCGCGTTGGTGTGTGGGTGTACAAGTGTGCCCTCCTTATGCCATCAAAGGGTTTTGGTGGCTGCTGCGAGGCTTCGCCATTAGCACACAGAGACAGGAACTGGTTTCCCCTCCAATTATGATTTCCCCACCTCAAAAGAGGGTCAGATGGTCCTTTCTCAATCAGGACGGAAAGAGGAGAAGGAGGAGAGTGGCAGGATGGAAAGGAAAAGAGGAAGTGAGGCGAGTGCAGCCATTTGTGGAAATGAAAGGGAATTCCTGATATAGTGCTAGCGATGAATATTGAGAGAGACTTGACTGGGAAGCTGCTCACAGTTTGACTGAATTGTTAATGCAATGCTTTTTGTTCAAAGAACAAGTGTAGATTTTGTTCTGAAATTGTATTTCAAAGATAGGGAAAAAAATTGAAATGGTAAAATTGGTGTGAAAAAGTGGATACCGACATTAAAATAAAACACAGTGGATTGAAAAAGAAAATGTAACCAAAATAAACAGCTTTTCTGATTCGTGTAACAGTACAATTGTTATTAATGCAACAACCACTTCTCACGGTGGTATGCTTGAATAGTTTGCGTTATTATAATTTGCCAATTTCAGAATGGCTCTGTTAGATAATATCCATAGAAATTTTCTGGTAATGTATAAGTTACTAAGTTCTGTAAAAGCATAAATTGTATTTTAGCTGGCACAGAAACATATTGGGTATTTCAAATATAATTTGTGCAATGTAAATAAAAATACCCTAAAAAAATAACCTGATAATTCTCTGCAGCATAAAATTTTACCAATAGATCTTAACATTTTATAGATAAGCCAAATGACTCTTCTTCATTCCCATCCACACTCCTTTCCCACCTGTTGCTCCCCATTGCTCATTCTCCTCCCACCTTTCTTTCCCTCCACCTTCTCGCTTTCAGTCGTCTTCCAGAATCTTCTACCATCTCATCTCGCTCCTCTCTTTACTGAACTGTTGGGCGAAGACAATTTGAGACCAAGAACCAGCACCAAGAAAAGGATCAGGCTCTCTAATGTGAATACTATTCACACCAAACGAGGACATGACA
The DNA here is from genome assembly GCF_021347895.1 of Acanthochromis polyacanthus. Classification (NCBI taxonomy): domain Eukaryota; kingdom Metazoa; phylum Chordata; class Actinopteri; family Pomacentridae; genus Acanthochromis; species Acanthochromis polyacanthus. The sequence goes on along the minus strand of NC_067116.1, from coordinate 22,136,790 downwards.
GTGTGTGTTAGCTTCCAGTAACAGTAAAGGTAAAGCTACTCTACTGCATAAATGTTACCTTTCAAATGTCACCTTATCAGCCATCTGCTGAATGAGAGGAGACTTCTGAGTCCAGAATCTGAAAATGACATCTTTACTTCACTTCCCTCGTTGTTGCTAAGCAATCACTTTCGTCATTTGTTCTAAGTGTTTGCTGTGGTTCGGGTTGGGACAGGAAACTCGAATGAATATACTGTATGACTAACTAGAAATGTGTATTATCATTCAGACGGAACAACCTTGAGTGGCAGAGTGTTAGACAGCCGTATAGTTATTATGGAAATTATGAGAATCATTTGTATAGGCTTCATTCCATTCTTTCTCTCCAAGGAGGTGCCACAGGTCTCAAACATTTGAGTTGCTCATTAGATAAAAAACAGTACAAAAGATGTTTCCCCTATGTCTTGGTTGATATTATACCTTTCTTCAGTGACTGTTATACGTTCATTGTATTATTAACTTATACATCAGGCCATCTTGCTCAATATCCACCCTTCAGGTTACCAGTGTTTGGAGATTTAGGTGTTAGCTAATCACACAGATCCTTCATGTTGAGAGATTCAAAATGGCAGCCACAAAGTAACAAGCCTTCATCTGCATTCATCGTCTGTTTAAATGGGCACCAAGTGAAGGAAAATGAAAGTGACTGAGTTCAGCAGGTTATTAATGAAAGCTGGCTATCTGGTGTTTGTTGGTGCAGAAACACACATTTCACAAAAGCAACCAGACAGATGTAAATGTCTACTATTTTCACCTTTATTAGGTTGGCAGCAACAGCAAAACCATAGCCTTTGACAAAATTTCAAAATAAAAAAATAGATACTGTGTAATTTAACACACTCACCTCCTACTCAAAACATCAGCAGCCTAGTTGATTTAACACAAATGAGTGCACAATATCTGTCAGACTTCATTAGATGTTGTTTTTTTTGGCTGTACAGCAGATTAAAAACAGAAACACACACTTTATATACAGTATACTCATATACAGTATATTGTGTAAAGTTTTCAACATAACTTAATAAATACATATAATCCTGCAATTAAACTATTTTTTTCTAAAAGATCCTATCAATGCACTTGAAAGTAAGATGACAGCTTTGATTTTCTACCACTTCAGTTTGGTCAGTGTACTAGAGACACATACAAACAATTCTGCTTTTTTGTTTTTTTTTTTAAATATTCATTCAGTGGCTCTTAGATTTTTGGAACCCTGTGCCAAGACACACATTTCACATGACCTGTTATATATATTTTAAAAACAACCTACCCAAGGAATGAATATTGTGCAAATTCAGACCAAAAACTATAATCTTCACTATAATGGAGTATTTCAACTTTTTATGCTATTACAGAATTTGGATTTGTCTTGTCTTCTATGTTGTTGTTTGTCACCACATTGTGAAGATTATACAGCACTAATTCAGATGCTATAATTTTTAATCTACGAACCCACTACACTACGCTCCAAGGGAGTACAAAAAGACAGGCTATCAAAATCAAAAAATATATATGTTATTGTAGGTCTAGTATTTGACACACGGCTCCCTACTGTTATTCTTCATACGGTATATGCCAAGTCGTATGGCTAAAGAAGGGAATTCACAAGACTTAGACAAATCTGCTGTCTCTTGTTAGTCTACTGATGTGAGATAGAACTATTACCCACTTGAAGGCAGAAGTCAGATCGACTGTGATAAATGAATGACTTGACCCATTCTTGGTTCAAGTGGAAATCCCTCTGACCTTATCACAAAGTCATGGAAAACTAAATCCACTGACACGGTACACTTGGATGTGCACAGTGTCACAGGGAATGTTTCAAAATCTTTTAGAAAGTGCAGCATGTCTATGTAATTGTACGTACTTCTCAGTATCTTTTTTCCCCCCACTTTTCCTACAAAATACATATCTTTAGGCACATATACAGAACAATCTGTACTGCATTAAAGCTGCAAAAAGCAATATTTCTCATACAAACACTGAATCAACAAACTCTTGATTATGTTTCAAGATGATCAATGTTGATGGTCCCACTTAGAATAAAAACATATTTCTGCAGCTTTCCTCTGCTGCTGTTGCAACTTTCACTTTTGTGTCATTAATTTGCAACAACAAAAACACTGGCTCCTACAGTATGAACAATGGACAGCCACTCCCAGCACATTAATATTTCAAATTGACTATAGGCTGCCTGCCTCATGCAAAACTACAGAGAGCTGGTGAATCAAGTGGTTGGTAAAGAAGAGCATGTAGATAAACCAAAGGAGATCCATTTTTTCTTTTTTGGCAATGTTGGTTTATGAAACCGTTGCTTAAAAACAATATTGCACTTACATTCATGAGGTGGCCAGAAAGACTCTACTACAATGCTCATGTCATTCTGGTTCTGCTGGATATGTAAACAGCAACCTGCTTGCCAGCATTTCACAAGAATATAGTGAGCAAAACCTCAGAGTCTTCCTGTTCCTAGAAGTCAAAAATCACTTAATGCAGCTTTAAAATGAGGAATAACTGACACAGAGTACTATTAAGCAGCATTGAATGGAACAACGGGTACAATATCAAGGGACTGGGTTTGCTGTGTCACTTGGTTTCTTGCATGGACAGATATACATTTACATCACAAGCAGGGCCTAAACCACAAATGACCAACACCACTACATGAGCAAAGAGGGAAATCAGTGTAAGTCATTGGTTACAGAATGTGGCTGCGTTAATGTGAAATGAATTATCCTTTGACACCGACCTAATGATTGTGGAAATGTACACCGCCAAAGGTAAATTGGCTGGAATAACTGTGCTGTAGCAAAGGGTGAGAGTCGGCAGTCTGTAGATTGCTTTAACAACACACATCATTTCCACTTACAGAGCAAATGCCCAAGATTGGGGAACAGTCGCCAAGCTGGGAGGGCACAGTAAAACAACACAAGAACCATAATATTTGAGCAGAAAAAAAAATAATTACCCATCTCAAATAAAACCCCCACAAACAACCCACTAAAATCTCTTTTTAAAAAACATATACTTTGCCCTCCCCAACATAGTTATCTCTTGCCTGGCTCAAATGTCACGAGAAGAGCTCAGGAAACACCTTCTAGAAGTCCAGAGGATTTTAGCCCGCAGTTTGAGGGCAGCAATTTTTCAAGTTTACTGTTTACAGAATTGGTAGAGCTGCAAGTAGAGCAGTGAAATTAAAAGTACGGTACAGACTATTATCTGAACAGCAGTTCAAAAAGGCAAGACAAGAAAAGCTACTGATGGCCTTAAATGTTTGCACAACTCAGCATGTAATTTCAGATCTGTTAAATTCTAACCTCAGAGCAACCTCCAGACAGATCAGATCACATTAATCTGAGCCCCTGCACACTCCTGCTGGGAAATAAAATCCACTATTATCTTTAACACAGATAACTGTGCCACCCAAAACACCAAAAAAAAACCGTGGTGACGTCTTTAGGTCTACGTTGTAGATAGACACTGCTATCATTTTTCATATCTGTTTATATCTGTGAGTGGGTTGAAAGCAACATCCAGTAGAGTTGCATCTAAAAATAACAAAATCCTCTCAAATCAGTTTATGTGGAAAATTCTGTTTTGGAGGTAAAATGGTACAAATGAAATTCTCTTATGTATTATAGATCAAAATTTGAAATTCAGAATTAGAAGATAGCATTGCGTTTAGCCAGTTTAGTTTTGTGTTCATAATCAAGTAATCATATCCCTCCATATACTATAAAACAAAGATTGAATATTTATTAGCTGGCAAGAAATAACTATCATGAATAGTCATACAATAAACTGTGAGGAGAATATTGATAACACAGCCACATCAGGGATATCATGCCGGTGGAGGGAATCCTGGTGCTGATGGGCTATTTTATAGGTGTAAAACTGGACCTTAGGGGAAAATACTGTGCTGGGTAATTATCTGCTGAGAGCATCAGTTCACTGTCCTCAATATCGAGGCCCCAGTCAATCTAACCAGGCTAAGTCAAACCAATCCTCCATCTTAATTTGGAAAAATGGTGTTTTTCACCAATAGGTTGGTGGCCAACAATATCTGGCTGTTATTTAAATTGGTGAGCAATGGGAGCAGTACATTATCTCTTTCAGGTCACACTACTACAGCAAACCATGTGGTAATTGTGGAAATATGACTGTGTATATTGTAGATTAAGGACTATGTTGAGACAAGCAAAAAACTTGACTCGTTTTAAGAATTTTAACTCCATTTTAATGTTCCAATACTCCATATAACTTCACAAAGTCCTTAATTCACTACTGTGATGTAGGAGTATGTTCTGTATAATTGTCTACACAGCTTTATATTAGGTTTACTTTATAAGATTGCTGTGCAGAATAACATTAGAACCGTGTTTAGCAGAACATCTGCACAAACAACCCCATTTAAATTTCAACCAGATGTCAGATCTGTAGTCAATCAAAAAACGAGGCAGAACACCTGACATCATGACTATGCATCTTCCTCCTATAAGAGAAGAGGAGCAGAAAATGACTCCTGATTTTCCTCCTGGAAACAGTCAAGGCCATATAGCGTTTTTTATTTGTTTTTATCAGCATAACTGCTGTCATTGTCACTGTGCGTATGTTTATATGGATAAAAAGTCTTAATGTCCATTTACAACCCTTTAACAGGCTTGTGAGCACAAATAAGTGTATATTGGACTATACTGTATCTGCTAATGACAGTTACAGAAATAACTGATACATCTAGTAAAAGATTCATCCAATTCACCACTACAAGTAAAATTTAAGAGACATGAAACAGTGTGGTAACATAGTATGTCTTCGGAAATCTTTTGGAATTTACAGTTTTTTAGTCCCACTTGGTCTGACCTGGCTGATGACATACAGTGAGATGTAAAGGCAAAGAAAGCCTCTATGGTACTGTAGAATAAACGCCATCACACAGGGTCCATCTTTCATTAAATCTCTGTTTAGACACTGCATCCATCTCCTTGAAAAGCTTGCAATGCAATAAACAGTTTATTATGTCCAAGCCAATGTCACTGGTGTCAGCTGATACGACAGAAACCGTTTTCCATTTGGTTAAGCCTTGCCAATTTAACTGCAAATAAACTAGCTGCTATGCTGATTAAGATTCACATTTCCCATTCATAGATTCCAGGAGTATCCTCACCCTGTAAAAGTCCTTCCTTCAGATGGAACACGAGTTTGCTCTTTTTCTTGGTTTAGGCTCCCCAAAGTCGCGGTCATCTGCAGCACAATGGCTGAAAGAGCAAATAGTCTGCGAGAGCCTGCGCATGCCCAGGCGAAACACACTGTTAGACAGGCTGTAGATGACACAGTTGCAGAAACTATTGCTGATGGCCAGCCAGGTGGTGATGAAGGAGAGGGCAGGACTATCCAGCACATGGGAGCTTTCGAGCAGAAAGTAGATTATGTAGGGCAGCCAAAGCATATAGAAAACACTAGTGATGCGGAAGAGCACCATCGCATAGCGTCGATCTGGTCCATGCCCTCCGTGATGCCCTCCACCATTCCCTTCACCAGTCTCCATCTCCTGGCTGGGGAAACGTGCCCGCCGTTCACTGATCTCCCTGTTGTGTTGCTGGCAAATGCGAAAGATGTGGTAATAGGTAAAACAGACAACAAGGGCAGCAGGTGCATAAAGCAAACACACCACAAAACCTGTAAAGAGGGCAGAGGTGGGCCAAGAGTGAGCGCACCATTCAAAAATATCCCCATGATATCCTGGTTTACCCCATCCAAAGAAGGAGGGTAAGAAAACCAGGCTAGAGTAGACCCAGATGAGGGTGATGCAGCCTCGTAGCCGGCATGGTGTTACCAGCTGGTTGTAGGATAGTGGTTTAGTTATAGCCAGGTAGCGGTCCACACTGATACAGGCCAAGCAGGCCATTGAAACACTCTTCAAAACAGAAATGACGTAGCTGAAAACCTGGCATGTGATTGGCTCCTGGACACCTGCTGGATAGTGAAGCAAAGACAGGGTGGGCACAAGGCAACTAAGACCCACCAGCAGGTCAGCGTAGGCCATGGTCTGGATGAAGTAGCTTGTGGTGTAGTGGTGTAGCAGAGGGGCACAGTGGAACACAAAGATCACCGTCAGGTTCCCTGCAATAATGAGCACTGTGAGAAGCACAATAACAGCAGTCTCCAGAACACAAGCCTCTAGGCCTTCGTTTAGCCTCCAGCCCAAGGGACAGGAGTGGTTGGAGGCCCTTCTAGAAAAGAAGTCTCCATGGCTGCTGTTGGCAGTGAGCAACGTGTCCGTTGTCAGTTCAGACTGGTTCATTGTTCTGGGTGCTATCCAGGTGGGTCAGGTTTGTGGTGTGCCACCCATTAGGCAGCTGGCCTGAAACCGGAGAACTGCCTGTCTCTCTCCCGTTCTTCACCAGGCGTCTGCAGCCTCTCTCAGTTCACCAAGCTCAATACTCTCTCTAGCACACTCATGCTCTCGTTCACCTTACTCTCACATAGCTGGGTCTCAATCAAATGAGCACTGACTGGAGGAAAATCAATAGCGCCTCTGGGAGGGTAGGACAGCCCGTTTAGCTCTCCTTTCCAATCTCGCATGGTTAGTGAAAGTAGTGGGTGGGTAACAGTCAGGAGTAGAGAGAAAAAAAGGCCGTATTCCTTCAGTGGATCTGAAGCAGGGTAGCATTAATGCTGTGACCAGCACCTATCCCAAAGCAGAGCTTCCCTGCTGCTTTGCCTCCTAGTCTGTAGCCTCTTTGCCTGATTCTAATGAGAGTTGCCACCAGGAGGCTGAGGGCATAAGCTGTCCTCACAAGGGCAGAGAGCACAGAAGATGTGAGGGAGGAAACCACATGGGGTTAAAGCATGAAGCAAAATACAATGCTCCCCTCACTTTACAGATCCTCAGAGGAGAATGACTAAGAAAGCAGCATAAAGCCTCCTATTTCACACCTACAGAAGAGATTAAATGTACTGAGCGTGGTTACTTCTTGAAAATTCACTGTAAGCAGTCATTGTGTTGAATGATTTTTTTTTCAAAAACTTCTTACAAGGAGTTTCTCCTGATGAATAATTGCATACATCTCTGTGAATCAACCATTCTATACAATCCAAAGTTTCATTTTGCCATGGGTGCTAGTGTGTTTACTGTGTAAAGGCAGGCTTCCCTTATTTTGGTGGTCCTCTGGTCAGTGTCTGGAGCCCCTGTACGCCCAGCTATTGTCTGAATCAAAACACAGACACAGGCTAGAACAACATGGGGATCTCCGCAGGAGATAATGTCACAGCTCTCTCAGCACACATGGCGGTGGGGGAAAATGTGTTTACAACGCATCCCTAGAGAGAATGAGGTAAAAACCACGTGCATCAAAATCATTTGGATGAGTTCTGCCAACAAAGTAATCTAAAGTTAAAATCCAAATGTGCAATCTTGCCTCTCAGAGTTCTGGACTGCAAGTTGCAGAAGACAAGCAAACATAAAAGTCCAGTTGCTGATGAAAGCGTTGAACATCAGATTTCCATGCAGGCATGTTAGAAGGACTCTCCAGAAGCAATGAGAGGCCAGCTGAATAACTCAGCGCTCCACTCAATTTCACTCCTCAGCAATCCCGTGGCACACTTGCAGAGAGGGGTTTGGGGATCAATCAGCAATCCACTTATTTATCCCATAAACTTGTTACTTGAATTTTCGATGTGACATTCTGAAGCCCCATCAGTGCTTGGCAGGGCTTAGTACCTTCTTCTCAAGTGCTTAATGCAACCATAGATTTTCTAACTTCCTTAGTCCTTTCAAGTAAGCGTTCTGTTTAGTTGTAGAGGTATGGGGTCTTATAGCCTCGCCTTTAACTCCTCTCTTAGCATGTCTGTCGCCCTGAACAAAACACAGGCAGCGCAACAAAAGGGGAATCCACTCTAGCAGCGTAAAGAAAAGACCAAGTCCCATTCGGAGTCCCAGTTTTATGCACTGTCCTTTGCAAATCTCCCCTTTTACATCCGACAAAGAGAACAGCCCACGTTTTTAATAAATAAATCCTTAGATCCTGGCATACAGAAAGAGATGAATGCAACGCATCTGTCCAAAACAGCAAGTAAAATGCAAGGGGGAAAAAAAAGATGACTGCGCTGATGGAAATGAGTTAAATCTGCAGCGAGGGAAGTGAGGGGACGAAGAGTCCCTCAGCCCTGGTGCAGTGAGGAGAGATGCTGTGACTGGCTTACACTTCCCTCCCTCCCTCACCACACAATCTCTCTAGCTTGCACACTCAAGTCTCTCTCTCTTTGCACACACACAAAGTCACACAAACACAAACCCTCCCTCTTTCTCGCTCCCTCTCGCTCATCGCCCTGCCTCCTCCCCTCCCAGCTGCACCTGAGGCTGCCTGCCACATTATCCTGTCTCTCAGACTGGCTTTCTCCCAGAGGTAAATTTGGATACGTTTCCTATTTACATATCACTTATCTCTCTCACAGTCTATCTTCTATTAACTAAAGCCCCCTCCCCCTTCCCTCTTTCTCCCCTCCTCTTTTTCCTTCCCCGTTTCAGTTCCACATCTTCCTCTCACTTTCCCTTCTCCATATATTCATCTTGCCCAATGCCTAAAAACAGTTCTACCTTGTTCATACTTTCTTGCCACTTGTTCATACTTTCTTGCCACTTAAATTACTAAATGAACAAATGACCATTACTGAACAATGTCTCTGTGTTAAGGGTAACACCAACACTTTATTATGCTAAGGGATATGTTGGATGGCTAATCCTTGTAAAATGAATCCTCTAAATGATCCATCAAGGCTCCAGGTTCTTTTGGTGTCTTTATTTATTCTTATTTAATCAACAGCTTAGCACAGTTATGTCTGACCCTTAGTTACAGTTGCCAAGCATTTTGGCCAGTTGGGAGCATCCTCTGACCAGTAGATGATAAAGGGGATCAAGTGACAGCAAATTGGCTAAGCAGAGGGGTGGATGGAAAGAAAGTGTCAAGCATCGTGGCTGGGCAGCAGAAGCTTGCAAAAAAAAGTAAACTGAATGCATCTTTGGTATCATTACTGTATTCTTTTCTGATCATTAGAGCCAATGAGGAGTGGATAGCTACAAGTTGGATGGAAAATGACCAATCTGAAACAAAATTACCTTTTCCAGGAAGAGTGCTTTGATTAAAATTATAACATACACGTTTAAAAAGAACAACCATGACAAGAAGTAAAGTAATCACAGAAAAAGAAGAAAACTTTGTGGCTGAGCTGCACTGAGATGAGTCCCTGAGAGAACACTACTACTTAACTGTGCACATTTTACAGTTTGCACAGACATATTGTATACTAGAGCAGACTGAGAAAAGAAAACAAGATACTGTCCAATTATGTGATTGTGTCTCATTCGAGAAGTATGCACTATTGTTTGGTCAGATTCACACACAAAGTTCGAAATAAAAGCACTGGAGCAAAACCAAGTGTGTTTTCTGAACAGCAGCAAGGCAATGTGCCTTACAGAAGAGGAGTCATTCACACAATGGCAAAACCTATTCCTGACTTCAGTGTCCTTGAGGAAAATGCATTGTGATGAAGGAAAAGGTAATGTGCAATACAAAACAAAGTAAATGGGGCTCCCGCCATTTCACCTCTCTGACATGCCACCTGTTTATGACAGAGCATTCAAGCCACAGAAAATGCTAACACAGACTTGCTGACTTATATAGAGGCAGGAGCCGCAGAAGAAGTTACATCTTGGTTTAAACATTTTATTATTTTACAAGCAATATTCATAAATATGGGATATTTAAACTTTTGGTTTCTGATTTGTTCATTTTCCAGTTTGCTAATAATAATGTAATGATCATTAATTACCAACAATAAAGCTCTTTATCGCTACATTTTATGAATTAATAGAAACATTACATTTTTGTAATCCATGGCACAATATGTGAGTTATACCATGGTATCATACATTAAGTTAAAATTTTCAAAGAGATGTAGTGCAAATTTATACAAGACAAAATTATTTTGGTAATAATAGTTGGTCATCAAGACAAGAAAAGCACTCAGAGAGTGCAGTTCTCCGCCTAGGCTGCTCAGTCATATGATATCCGATGAAGTCTTTAAACAATTCGTAGTTTGCAGCCGTCAATTTGTAGTATGACTGTAATCGTGCGATCGTCAGCAGGCAGCTAACGAAGTTTTCACTTGCAGTCATAGTTACAGTGATGCTGTGCATCTATCGCGCAATGATACAGACATCTTTAACAAATCTGGGGATCCAGACTATAAGCAGAATCACTGCCAAAATCTAATCATTTAGTCCTTGTGTCATCTCTGACCCTTCCTAAAAATTTCATCCAAATCCGTGAGTCCGTTTTTAAATGATGTTGCGAATGGACAGACAAACAGACGGACATGCGAACCAACGTCAATCATCCCATAACTCCATCGCGTTCCTTGGTGGAGTAATAAAAGAAGCAACAGTGATGTAACTTACAAAGAAGTCAATATACTTGGTGTCTATTGTCTATTAGCGAAGGTTAAACTGAGAATATTCTACCGAGGTGGTCATTGTGAAAAATACTAAAAAAAAATTAAAAAGCAGAAGACTGGGCAGAAGGATAGGAGACAAACTAAAAATAGAAAAAATGAAGATTGAAAAAAAAAAAAGGTCAGGTTTTTTGCTGGTACTATGGAAGGAGCCAGTCAATGGAGATCTCTCAACATGGTGCTCTTTACCTTTGGAGGTGGACACTGATGAAAAACACGACCAGAAGGCCACCGTTAATAATTCATTCCGCTCCAAAACAAAGCCAGCGGGGCCACTTGGAAACAAAGGTGGAGGCTGATTCACCTTTCACGGCTTCCCAGCATCCCACCCTCCTCCACCCCTGGGCTCCTGCTGATATCAGTCTCAACAGCAATGTGTCAGCATAAGCAGGGAGTTTACATCTACATTAAAAGGTGTTTGGCTGGGAGGCCATTAGGTAAGTACAGTTTACGTATGTGGCATCTTTATGGAGCACACTTTACATGGTGCTGAACCAATCAATCAATTAAATAAGAACAAAACAAATGAAAAAATTCACTCTCGGGGAAAAAAACAACAAATGAAAACAATCCAAAGATTGTCAACAACCTTTTTCAATAAATTGATTCAATAAATCAATAACACATTGCTGACCTTATGTAGACAAAATGAATAATACTTAATGGTCAAGCAACAACTTACAGCAGTCAGCCTGCTCCTGAAGGTTAACCAAAGGACAGCCAGTACCGTAAGCTCTGTTCAAGTGATATTAGTATAGAGTCTTGCTGTTCAAAAAGGTTTAAAAAAATGAGGGAAGATGAAAGTCCTTTAACACAAGCAGGTGCTGAACATCTGTTGATAAGGATGATGGCTGTTAATATGCAAATATGGGAAATAATGTACAAATGTCCTTATATTCAGAGATAATACATCACAAGTGCTTGTTCAATAATCCAGTCAGCCAGTGGACATCTATTATGGCACTAATGACAATTTTATTATTTCTTATGGGACATTAGACTAAATTCTTCTAGTATTTATCAGAGGTCCATATTTGTTTTGTGATGAATGAAATCTTCACAGTCCAGGAATCGTCTTCGTGTGTTGGATGCCTTTTAACTCACAAGTTTGCCTGGAAGGGATCAGACACATTGACAAGAAGCAAAAACAGGATTTTTTTCAGATTTCAGAGGGAACTGTGGCCCTCCGCTTATCATGCTGGGTTCACCGTTGTAGCCGAGGAAGCGGATACAGATAAAGGAATTGTCTGGTCCGCTAAGAACTAATGGATGATGATTAATTACACAAAGTCATAGAATTATGGATAAATGTGCACTGCCACATTATACTTGCCATAAGCCTGGAGTTTATTCATTTCTATTTTAATGTGTGTAGACGGCATCTTATTGTTTAATTACAAAGCTACTGGTACAGCAAAGCCAAGGAAAAGGGTCATATTCCTACAACTAAAAGTCTCATGAACATTATTTGCTGGTATATGGTAGCCTCTGTAATAAGTGGCTCACTGGTTTACAAGATGTTGGCTATCAAGGAATTTATTTTCCTAATAAAGCAAAATGTGTCGTGGTTTCTGTATTGTAAGTCTGATCACTAATAACACCCTTGTTCAAGAGTCTTGGGACTGGGTAGGTGTTTAGAGGGGCAGAATACCGCTGGCTCACTGCATGGATACAGACCTTCAGCTAGCACATCAATAGACCAACACTAAAACAGCTTAGCAACAGAAGTCAGTATTATATTTATCAAGAGTGGGTCAACCTTTGTTTGGATTCACTTCCAAGGTTTACAGCACAGAAGACGAAGAATTTGAAGTACTGACAACATTAGAAGTCACTGACTGGAGTGTAGCTTGACTGTCTATCACTAAGACAGTGAAATTGACGTCATACACTGACACTATTTGCCAAAAATCAAAACATGGATTCCTTGTAGAGACTGAGATCATTTCACACCAAATCCAGTGAATTCCAGATGTTAGTCCTTGTACATCTCTTGGCTCACTAGCATCCTGGAGTGAAAAAAAGCCACAGACCAGCATCACGTTTGGAAAGTATCGGTGTACCATGTTCACTTTACTGAAATGCTGACACCATTTTTACAGTCACATCTCTGTCACTGAACGCAGAAAGTGTGACAGTAGTTACATAAGGCAGTAAACATAAAAACAACAACAACAACAACCAGAAAGCTGTGATTATTGTTTTTGGAAGTAACAGATGTGATGGCACATTATTATGTAACATATAACAGCAATGGCATATGAGACTGTTAACGTTAAGAAGTTAGCTTGCAGTATCTGGAGATCAACGTTACAGCTGTAATCATCACATTTAAGTGGCTACAGTTGAATTTCCTAATGTTAAAAATATTTCTGCCATTTTGGCCTCCAGCACAGTGTCACCATGTATGCTGCTTCCATTGAGATTACAGCAGCTGAATGGTAAAGAGGAACTAAATGTCAAAGACAGGCTGCCTACTGAAATCACCATCTATCATCTTCATTCAATATCATGCCACATGGCGGTGAAGGCCTGTCTGACCGTTCAGGTTGAGATATTTATATTCATTAGCCTGTTGCTCCTATTCTCCATGTGCCATGTAGGTCAGCATGTAATGTGCATCTCTTCGTCATGTGAATGTAAACTGTAAACAAGTCCTTGTACATTCACTTCATCTGACTGGGGTTTTTTTCGCCAAAGAAAAACACAAAGATTGTTTAAATAGGTCCTGTTAGCAGGCTGCTGTCCTGTATTATGGATGTGTCACTACTGTATGTCCTGGGGTATGGAGTACTATGTTACTGACTATGCTGAATGTTTTTTCTTGCATAACGGAGCAGATTTGCATTTTATCCGACTCCAAATGGTATATAAACAGCATTCCTGCTACATGCTTCCTGGACAAAACAAGTCTAAATTCAGCATCAAGATGAAAATATTAATGATGTTGTTCGTGGCAAGTCATTCAGATTTATTGAATTAGGAGATACAAGCTGGTGCTGCTCACCAGTACAAAGAAAAGAGAGCAGAGCACTACTCCAGCTGTGAGGCTACAGTCGGTTTGAAGACTGAGACACAGAAGTGTTGTGACCAAAGAAGAAGCTGGAGGCTGGATCTCCTTAATCCAAGCTGTCATATCAGTGTCAGTACAGCTAGGAGGCTAAGATAATACACACAGAGTGGATGTAGTTACTACTGTATGGTAGCACAAATACAGTTACAACAAATATCCTCTAAAAAAAAATGCTGCCACACTTTTTATTTCTATCTAAATGGGAAATTCTACATTTATTTCAAAGCACTGAGAAGACATTTCATAATATAACATGTAATACATATATTCATTGCACCATCTCAACTACATTCAGTATATACACATGCTGATAAGTGGGAAAGCGGAAAAACTAATAATCCATCAAATTCTGTTTTTTTAGTTTTCTCTTGTTCATCTGTTTAGTGAAATGACACTGATGCATCAGAAATGACCGTTGGCTGATGAAAGGCTGTGTCCCCTTTTATGGTGCCTTCTGGTTTTCTGCTGTGGATACTGTATGTGATTGGGAGCTGGATGGATGCATTATGGAGACACACACAGACCTGAGAAAGAAGGAATGCTGTCAATAGGCCTATATTGTAAAGAGGGGAGAATGGAAGTGGCGTTGGCTGTATTGTGGACATGCAGTGCAGCTGCTGCCTACAGATACTATAAAGGAGGATGGGATAGTGGGGAGTGTGTATCGTGTGAAAGGCTTTGACTGACAATAGCTAGACCCTTGTGGGGATTTTTTTTCATACATGAATGATGGGAGACCTCAAACTCTGCAGGGCAGAACTGAACTGAGTAATTACGTTTATGTATGCGCAGTGTGTAATTGTGCATACAGCCATACTGTAATTTCAGGTAAAGGTAACAGCAAGACCAAAGAAAAATGACTTTTGCTTTTCAGCTTTGATCACACTGCATGGTTTTGAACTCCATCAGTGAGCTCTGAGAGAATTTCCGAGGTCTACTAGGTCTGGCAGAGGTGAAACATCAAAATCCCTAAAGCTGGAATTTGTTATGTCATGAAGTTACAAATAAATGTGTAGTGCATATAATGATATCAAATGACTCACTGAATGGCATAATAAACTAAAGCGGCAATGACCAGTCAGTTTATAAGAAATAATCTGAAAGAATTTTATAAATCGATTGATCCATGAATGCATACTTCGGGTCATCAGCAATCTGGCATAAACAGTCTTTGTAATTCTTTTGTTTTTAAAGACTCGGCGCCTACTATACTGAAAAAGTTACAAGCATTATGATTTTAATATGTATATTACCCTGCCGTATGCAAGTGGAGCTAGTAAACCATAACATAAAGCAGTGTCAGAAAAGGGCAAAATTCAAACTACTATGCACTCATTCTGTACAGTAGTGACTGCAGTGGTTGCCAGAAGGTTGATAAAGTACTCTGGGAAATTCATAAGAAGCTGGCCACCTACCTAGGTTCCAATTATTCAAATATCAAGTACTTAATTAACTAAAGCAGAATGCTGAGACAAAGGTGAAAGCAGACACAGAATCGTCATGGAGACAACTTCAAGCAAGTCCAAAGACCCTTGCAGTTACCATAGCAGCCTATCTTATGTACATTGTACTCCATGTATCTGTATGTGGGTTATCAGGCGTGGGTGTAGTATTATTCAAGTCTGGCTGCATGACTGATGCTACCTTTGATTGTACACCAACATTAAATGTCATCACTAAGCTGGCGCCAGGCCTGAATATCATTTGACAGCAAAATATAAAGCATCTTACAGTCCTGGTAGAATTATATTTTTGCTTTTAATTACGCATTTGGAAAGAAATTGGGGGGTTCGTTCTTGTCTTGGGGGGTCTTTCCAACAAAGATGAGGTAAGAAGTGGAAATGATCGACACAAAATAATAGTTACTAGATAAAAACTTTTATCTGGTATGCATTTCTTCAACGATTTTTCTATAAAAACACAATCATACTGGAGTCACAATATGCTCAGCTGGATTTATCCAGCAACTAAGAGGACAAGCACTTGGGCTAGGCCATGGCAAAGCCACAGATCCCAAAGCAAAAGTGATGAGTAGCTGGATGGTAATTAGAAACATTATGTTGTCTTTATTTTTAAAAGGCAGTTACACATGCATCAATAAAATTGGACTGTTTCAATATCTGCTTGGGGAAAAAAAGAAGAATCAGAGTCTATTCAATACAAATGAAACCATCCATCCATGGACACCGCTTTATCCTCATTAGGGTCGCGGGGGGTGCTGGAGTCTATCCCAGCTGACTCGGGCGAAGGCAGGGGACACCCTGGACAGGTCACCAGTCTGTCTCAGGGCTACATATACAGACACACAATCACACTCACATTCACACCTACGGGCAATTTAGAGTAACCAATTAACCTCAGCATATTTTTGGGGACTGTGAGAGGAAGCCGTAGTACCCGGAGGAAACCCATGCATGCACAGGGAGAACATGCAAACTCCATGCAGAAAGATCCCAGGCCCACCCCGGGATTCGAACCAGGGATCTTCTTGCTGCAAGGCGAAGTGCTAACCACTTACTCCACTGTGCAGCCCCCAAATGAAACCCACTGCTGATAATTAGTACAAGTTTTCTTTGTAGGATAGTGTGAAGCAATGAAACGAAAAGTTAAAAAGAAAAAAAAAAATCAATCCCCTCTGCAAAACAATCTCCTTGGAAGACCTTCAGGTTCATACAGTCTGAGGGTCCTCACAGCCTTCTGCGGAAAAACCACTGTTCCAGGCTTCTGCTTCCAGTCATCGAACCTGAGGAGAGATCCTGACCTCTGTTAACACACTAGCTGTGCTGTGAGTGAGATTGGTTTTTGGAAAGGCAGCCATGGAAATAGCTGGCAGAGCTTTTTTAAGCTGTGGGTTCAAGCGTGGCAGCACACCTTGGGCTTGTTCAGTTCTAGGGACACGAAAAGGTTGTTCAAATGTCACCAGCAAACCCCCAACCCCTACCCCAAACACAGTGCTGCACCAGCCCAGAAAGGAGTTATTTGTGAATGTCTCAGATGCCCTGAGGCTGGAATGTGTGCGACTGAGTGTGCATTTGTGACTCTGTGTGTGATGACTGTAAACGAGAGCAGTTCAACACTGAACATGACACTTGCGATCTATGATATCAACCTACCCGGCCATGGGCCACAAGCTGTTAAATGCTCAGTAACTTAGGCTAACCCCAAGCTTCTCACATTGGGAATTCTCAGGACTTCAAAAATCTCTGTGTGGGTCTCTAACACAGGGCCACTGGTGAGACACAGTGCTTATTTACAACACGGATACCATTTCCAACAGAATGCAGTCCAATTACTTAGAATTCAATCAGCATTAACGTTATCACCGGGCACAGACGACAGACATTTATCATTTGCCTCACTTCCCTTTTACCCTCCCTCTTCCATCTTCCCTCAGTTCCATTCATTTGGTGCTGCTATTAATAGCCCCGCCAACCGCCTATCAATACCATCACTACTCCAGCAAGACAGAGGATGTGGGCGTGGTCCGGACAGCGGAATGAGAATAAAGGAGCTGAACTACAGAAGCTGGGTCTTATGTAACGAGAGCGTGAAAGAATGGGGGGAGGGAGGCAGAGGGGGAGAATGAAAGAAAGAGAGAGGCACAAAAAAAACACGGTTAACACAAAGAAAGTGAGTGTAAGCCATAAAAAAAAAGAGATGGCACTCAAGACAAAAAGTAAGTGATTGTGGGAAATGGAAAAAGAGAAAGAAAAGGGACACAGGGAACCAGGCAGACAAATGAAATAGCAGCAGAAAAACTGTCCAATATGGCAGATAAAAATGAGAGACAGATTGAGAAATACAATAAGAAATTTACACAGCAGTGAAGGACAACTAAAAATCTGTGACTTAGAAAGGAGAGCACTAGGCCAGCTCTCTTAACATTTACACACATTCCTTTTCTTCTCTCAGTCACCATCAGCCTCACATTTATGGGTTCACATTCCTCTCTCTCACAATTTTTCTTCTTTCCATCTATTCGCCTCTCTCTCTGCTTATTGATCGAGGCAGGTAGTTTCACCCGCTTCTGTGTGGCAAAAAGAAAGACTATGTTATTATCAATAAAAAGGAGGATCTCTGTCTGCTTTGAGTGTTTATATCACCTCCTGCTGCTGCTGCTGCTGTTGTCTGATCCAGTGGGGCTTTGTAACTTTACATACATGTTTGCAAAGGTCTTACAGTCTCAGAGTGGGTTACAGACTTTGGTTATACAACTGCCTGATTATATTCGGAGACTAAAAAAACTGGCGAAAAAAATCTCTAATGAGATTCACACAGAGTACACAAAACAAAGGTGACAATAACATATTCATGAACTATATCAACATATCAAACAAAGGCTGAGATATTTACGGGTTTACAAAATGTTGGACAGGCATTTGCATCATTGTCATGTAAAGGAGTGTCAAAATTTCATTAAGCTGTAGTATACTGTAGGGCAAGTCATAATTAAGAGCGGTAATATTCCCACAGTTGACCTGCACTAATCTATTCATTCGGTAATACACTACCGTTTAAAAGTTTGGGGTCACCCAGACAATTTCATGGTTTCCATGAATACTCTCACTTTTATTCATGTACTAACATAATTGCACACAGGTTTTCTAATCATTTAGACTGTCAACACCATTAACTGACAAAATGTAGCATTAGAACACAGTGATGGTTGCTGGAAATGTTCTCCGTGCCCCTATGGAGATATTACATTAAAAATCAGCTGTTTCCTTCTAGAATAGTCATTTATCACATAAGCAATGTGTAGACAGTATTTGTGATGAATGTAATGTTATCTTCAATGAAAAAAAGTATTTTCTTTCAAAAACAAGGTGACCCCAAATTTTTTGAACAGTAGCATAATGGATTAGATTTATATAGCGCTTTTCTAGCCACTCAAAGCGCTTCACAATGGATGGATGTTCATTAACTCACACATTCTCACTCTGGTGGTGGTAAACTACATTTGTAGCCACAGCTGCCCTGGGGCAGACTGACTGAAGCGTGGCTGCCAATCCGCACCTACAACCCCTCTGACCACCACCAACATTCACACGCATTGTGAGCGCAGCACTGGAGGCAAGGCGGGTAAAGCGTCTTGCCCAAGGACAACAGCACATGACTAGGTCAGAGTGGGAATCGAACCGCCGACCCTTCGATCATTGGATGACCCGCTCTACTACCTGAGCCACAGCCGCGCTGTAGCATATGCAACAGAGTCCAGAACTGTTGCTATTCTCGCCTATTTTATCATCAGCCTTTATGTAAAATTCTTCTCATTTCTGCCCTCCTGAACTTGAACCTTGACTGTGACCTTCTACTGTGGGTTGCTGGTACTACTGACAATGATATTTGTATTGTACTACACATGTTAGATGGCATGTTTACTAGGTTTTAGATTTGTATAAGTCATTTGCTGCAAATCATTTTGGAAAAAAACATAAAAAATGTGAATTTGTAAACTAATCTCCATTTGTGTTATTTGTTGTTGTAGCATATACACACACACACACACACACACACACACACACACACACACACACACACACACACACACACACACACACACACACACACATATATATATAACTTATCCGGTTTGGTTCACAGGAACTCTGGAGTGCTCAGACATGCAGATTGGATCAGTAGTATTTGATGTGTGGACAGCCAAGGTCCCAGTTTTTTGCTATTTTAACAAGCATCTTCACATGACATGACGCTGATTTTTACTGTCACACACATGGCCTTGTTCAAGTGGCCTCTATCTGATAATACCTGATGGGTGTCTCTGCTCAATGTTCATAAGGCAACATAAGCCTCATATCTTTTAACATGAAGACAAGATGGAAGCAAATGGTAACTTTGCACATTTAATGAAGTTTTGAGGTCATACAAATGAATCCATATTACCATTTTAACAAGTCAAAATAGGAAAAACTGGAAGCTTGATTTGCCTTTGTTTTCATTTTCAAATGGCAATGAAGAAAATTTGGCATTTGCTGGAGCCATGCAATGATTTGTATTTGATGCACCATATTTGTCTGTCTTCATTAAATTTCATGGCTCTAGGAATTACATTTCTGGAGATATTAAACCATTAAATTGGCTTCTTGAGTAAGATGTTTTTTAAAGAGAGAAAATACAAATATTGTCAGGTCTGAAAGCATATGAGATTCGCAATATACTGCCAAAAATATTTTACAGAAATGTTTTGGTTCTCAAATAGCAAATAAGTAAACACTGAAAAAATCCGAGACAGTGGAGCAACATATGTCCTGAAATCCGTCTGAATGACAAGCTTTTAATCTATTGGTTCTCAGCATCAACGTCACATAAGAACCTGACCTCAACAGATCGGAATTCAGTTTGCAGATGGTGTGTTGCAACAGAACTCAGCCTTGCAGCGCCATCACCATTCAAAATTTAATTGATCAACCAACTGCAACAAATAGGTTATAAGCGAACACAGTCTTAAAAGGTCCAAAAATTCACTTTCAGTCCTTGCACGCTCTGGCAGGCCAAAGAGCCAGCACGAGCTGTCCTGAGACAGTACCGCATGCATTTTAAATGTCACCGCTAAATTAAAGTGTTCTCTGACTTGACACACAGTTCAGAGGAACAGCGCTAATGAACTGCAGTATCAGTGATGCTGGTCAGACATATAACTGCACACAAAAGGGACAAATATTTTCATCAAAGTGATATGATCTAATAACGGTTCACACCACACATCCGGTTTCCAACAAAACACAACAACCACTTCACCTGGAAGAACCAATGCACCATCAATGTAAGGCGTGAGTAACAAACGCACAAGAAAATGACAAAATACAGACAGCGCGAGGTTCATATTCTAACCAAAGTAGTGCGTGGGTACTATAATATTAACAAGAGGAAAGACGACTCTACATATCGCTCTAAGTCGAACTAACTCTTGACTTTTGTTAGGAGTCACTTTTTAAGCTACAGCTGACATGCGAGATTCAATCGCAACCACTAAAAGCTTGTTGTCTTGACAGCCCTCTAATCAGGATACGATTATAAAAATATATTTTCACGTTTATTCACAGACTCAAGCATATATGTGGGCAGCTAGAAAACACCCAGGACATGCTTTGTCTCAGCATTTGGATCATAAACGCAACTTCTCATAAGCAGCTGTCCCTCCCTGGTCTGTGTGTGTGTGTGTGAGTTTACCTTGGTGATGAGGATGCGGTAGTGCTCAAGCAGGTCATGGTTGTCGTGGCAACCAGCCAGCAGCTGCCAGACTTCAGCTCTGAGTGGCTCAGGAATGCCACTGCGAACCAATGAGGACAAACCCTTTGGACGAGTGGACAGGTTCCCATGCCTGGTACACACACAGACAAAAGTAATCCATGATTTCAAAATGTCACTCAATTCGGTTCAGCCACTTTCACTATTATATTGAAATGCAGCTGGACAGATTTGATAATTACTTGACTTTATTATGTCCTGTAGGTATGACACGATAACACGTGGAGTGACAGCACAAGACCAATCGAGTCACTCAAGTGCCCAGGTGTAGGTCTGTCACTCTGCAGTATTGACGCCGTACAAAATAAATGCCATTTAGTCTAAAAAACAAAGTGGTTATTAATTATATTTTAATTATTTCAACATGTATTTAGGCTGTTCCTTACTTTGGTTGCCAAGTAAGGATGACTGACTGAACATCTCGTTATACTAACACACACAAATATATGGGAGCTGATCAACAAAATTCTGCCATTGTGCGATTCTCCCACATTCCTGCTACAGTAGCTAAAGGTTCTCTTACTCACTTAAATGCAATTACAATATGACCCACAGTGCTGATTACAGTAGTCAGTTAATTACAGAGGCATTGCTTTATAAACTACAGTAGTAGTTATACCATCCCCCGAATAACACATCTTGTATTTATTCGTGAACTACTTCACTAACAAAACTACCAAGTACAACACTGTTGTCTGGAATATTAACAGCCGTGCTCTGCTCCCACATGAGAACAAAAATCTGCTTTTGAAAACACACTGTCAGCTCTTTTTAATGATGCTTGAAATCTCATCATAATGCATTTATTGAGACCATATGAAAGCAATTTCCCAATAAGCTTCACTACATTGTGCTGATGCAACAGCACGAAAACAGGCTGGGAACTCAAACGAAAAGCCTGAATCATCTTTTATTCAGTTAATAATGTATGCATGTATGTATGCATAAAAAGCTGCATGTATCAGTGCTGGTTCTTGTCAAAGCTCAAAGTATGACAAAAGACAGTTTGGGTTATACCAGATAAATTAAGGGAAATAGTGTTTAGAGAATAAGAACGTGGACTGTGCATGTTTTCTGCTCTTTAGGCTTTGTGTTGCAGTTTAAATGTGGGGAAAAAAACATGAGACTTCATTAAAGTGCCAAGTCTGTGCTTTGGTTTGAGTACATAGATCATATAAACTGAGAGGATAAAACAACCTAACTGCCATAATGGAGCGGGCCTGTGCACAGTACATCGCACTCTGTATGAGGAAAGGATGGCTTAACTTACTGTTCGTCACTGATGTGTCACATCATCATGCTTTTGTAGATGAGGGAGCTAAAGAGCTGAAAATCTTAATTTGTGACTTGTATTATGTTTTAAAGGCGCTCTACAATAAAACCAAACTACTCCAAATGTGTGGTTCCTTTAACGCGTTTCACAAAACTGTTACATCTGATATTTGATGTAGTTAAACCCTAAAGCCACCACTAAAATTCTAAATCAAGCTCTGCATTTTAAAACGTCAACATAATTCATGGCTTGTAATGTTTTATATATGACTAAATTTAAAGTCATAATATCAGCACATTACTATATATATCTGTCATTTGATTTGTTTTGTCATCATTCAGTTGTGTGTAGTTTCACTGTAACCAATATCACTCCTCCAATCCAGACTCCAAATGTTTTCCTCATTAAGCCTTAATGTTTTTTTTCCCCTCAATGTCCAGGTTTCTCACTGTCTTTTTTGAAGCCCTACCATCTATTGAGGATTCCTCCCCAGGACTCCAGTATTTTCTCAGGACAGTCTTTGGAAACATCTCCAGTCCCACTCGAGATTTCACTGTCACTATCTGAAAGAGACAGACACGCCCACATGTTAATACACATTTAGAGCTTAGAGCCTAAAATCTAGAACTTTTTCACAGGAGCATACAGAGTTAGGTAGAAAAAAAATCTTGTTGAGTGTTTCTTCAAGATTGATTCTGCCGAGTCCGAGGTCCCGGACGTTTCGACCACATGAAAGTCACATGCAAATCACAAAGCTGCTCTGACACATGCTACTCTTTTTAAACATGTTAATCCTGATAGCAAACAGCTAAATGGAGGCAGGAGTGCCTGTGTGTGCAGTGCCTACACCTTCCATTACTGCTGTTCTTCTGTCTGGCAGTTCGTGAGGCAGACAAGAGGCAATCAGCAGAGCGAACCACTTGTGTTTAGATGCAAAAGCACTAATTGACTGTCTGGCCCGCTCTGCTGCTGGAGAGATGAACTGGTCCCCACACAGAAACCACCCACTGGAACCAACACACATGCAATCCACACACAGATTACCAGAATATCTCTGGCAAGTGTACTGATAACATGTATTTTATAACACTGCTGTTCCATTATATGTGTAATGCATGTATGCTGCTGTCTAATATTGTGTACGTCATTTTTGCGCTGCCAAAACAACGCTGGCCTGTCGACGCATGGACTCCACAAGGCCTGTAAAAGGTGTCCTGTGGTATCTGGCTCCAACATGTTACGAGCAGCACCCTAAAGTCCTGTAAGCTGTGAGTTGGGGTCTCAATGAATTGGACCAGGTTTTGCAGCAGATCAATGGAAGGATTCAAGGAACGTTTTTAGCTACATTCCTTGAATCCTTCCTGAACAATGTTTGCAGTGTAGCAGGAACCACTGTCCTACTGTAATAACCCATCAGGGAATACTGTTGACATAAAGGGGCTGCTATCATATTTAGGTCGGTGGTACATGTAAAAGTAGCAAGCACATGAATGCAGGACTCAAGGTTTCCCAGCAGAACAGTGCCCACATCAGCTTCAAGAACCAACTTATCACTGCCCAATATATCCCAACTTGACAGTTGCCATCTTTAAGATAATCAGTGATATTTCCCTCAAATATCAGTGTTTCAGAGTTGTGGCTGATTGATGTGTATTAAACTGGAAAAGGTGGTGAAATGTGTTACCCATTAGATTAAAAAAAAAAAAGGATAGTTACAAGAGACACACAAACAAATGCTCTCCATGGTATTATTAAATTAGGATCCATCTTCTTCCTAAATGTTCCCATCGAAGTGGTTGCAAAATATATATATATATTTATTAATTAATCTCAGCAATAAAAAGGAATGCTTGTTTATCTGTATAAAATAAATATGAACGTGAATGTTGGGCAAAAGAAAATCTGCAGTAGAAGTTCTGTTGAGACAGTGACAGTGATTGAATACTGAATAAAGTAGGAGTGAGAAAATGGTCCTGCTGCATGTCCGAAAACAATTCTCTACCATGACAAAATGACCTAGTGCAGCATGTGTCAAGAGTCTTTATCATGCAATCCAATGATCTAAACAATAAAGAATATGCGTAGACATCTTACTGTTACAGCAACATCTCTAGTTTGCCTTAGTCTTTAAACAAAATAAAGTGTATGTTAAGAAATATTTAAAGGCATCGTTCACTCCCAATGAAGACTCTGGTAAGGCCTTGACTTTTAGGAATGAGACAAATACCGTCCTCCAGAACATGCTGCCGCTATGCTCATTGCGCTGCTGTTCCTATACATCCTCACAACCTCAGCAGGAGCTTTTTAGGTCTTTATAAATGCTTGATGAGTCGTTTCAAATGGTTCAGATCCAGCATGAAGCAGCTGCCTCTGTCCTCAGATTTGCTCAGGCCACGTTGCAGGGAAGCATGAGTCCAATAACACTGCCAACTTACCAGGTGATGAAAGAAACTGTGAAGACGAGTGCCATTACTGTTACCTTTTAATCTGGAGAGGGACTGCATATTCACTGCAGGATTACTTTCAAACTGGATTTCTCTGATGTTGAAGCCACTAGTGGATCGGTTTTGTTTATGTTAAAACCAGCAGAAATTTCCTATTTGTATAATGAAGATGTTCTATTTTTTTATGTTTTTGGTTTTGACCCTTTTTGCTTAAAAGCGATGTACTGATTAAAACAACTTCTACTTGTCTCATCGTTCTGTATTTGTGTTTTTAGAGATATATGGTGGTTCCGGCTACAACTGATAAAACAGAGGGACTGTATAGATATAAACATGTGTAGGATCACAGTTTGTGTGGATGCATATGAAATAGGAACAGACAGTTTTTATCTGTCTGTGTGCGTTTGTGAGCATGAGACGCTGTAACAAAAAACAATCACACAGCATTCTCTGAAAGAAAAAGCAAAGAAAAAAGAGAATGTCAGCTTCAGGCCTATTTTTCACATTGCAGCTTCCATGAGGGAAAAAATATCCACATGAATTGAATGAGTGTGTGCGCAGCGGTGGCATCTACACTAGGAGTGTATTCATTTCTGTACACAATGAGGCTGACCTCCAGCTCCGCAGCCCTGAGCGCCTCCAATTTTCAGCTCTGGGGGAGGAGAGGGACATTATAGAAAAAGCCCTTTCAGTGGCTCCCACAGTGCCAGCTGAAAACCGTCAGCTCCAGCCTTGGCGGCTGACTCGTGACTTTAGTCGATTTGACAGACATAGGAGAGACAATTTTTGTCTTCCATTCTGTTAATACATTTTAGCGCTTCAAGGAGAAAAGGCACAAAGCTGTTTACAGCAGCAATATAACAACAGAATTGAGAGATGAAGTACAGTCAGATGATGATAAGCCTCCAAAGTTAGATGGCCCCCTGTTGCTGCATCACAATTTTTAAAAACTTTTCATGAAAAGTTTCGATTTTAACGGCATCTTTTGTAAAAAAAAAAAAAAAAAAAGTGATTCACTCTCAGAGGCAGCCTCAATATTCCACTGCAGAGCTTTGATTGTTGCACCATAAAACTGCAGATATCTGTGTCACATTAAAAAGTCACAGGTTTCCCACATATTTGGAACTAATTAACCTGTATATTAGCCACAGAAGTTAAGATTTGCATTAATAAAATAATAATGTAGTGAATAGGTGTTTTTTATGCGTACATTCATAATTAAAATATTTCCGTCAATGAGAT
Organism: Acanthochromis polyacanthus; assembly: GCF_021347895.1. NCBI lineage: Eukaryota > Metazoa > Chordata > Actinopteri > Pomacentridae > Acanthochromis > Acanthochromis polyacanthus. The sequence goes on along the minus strand of NC_067116.1, from coordinate 22,110,941 downwards.
GATCTCCATTTGCATTCATTTGGCTGCAGTGAAATAAAATTTCACACACCATGGAGAGGGAAAATCATCTGAACTGACACAGGAATATTGGTGCACACACACACACTAACAGTCAGCAAAATGAACACAAGTGCGCACCTTCATCCAAATTAGTATTAGCATGAAGCGTGCAGTCTGAATTGTGGCCAAGCCTAATCTGTGACACCTGCCCTACCTACCCAGTGGTCAGGTGGAAATGCCAATCCTGTTTCTGGTAGTGGACTGAAACTGGGTCATGTTTGGAAACTGCTGGAGTCTAACAACCAGGGTTGTTACTGCTAATGTTACTGCTGTTTTACCTCTATCCCTTTGGCTACGCTGCTACTACTGGTGGTAAATATCCACTCTGTTCTTTCACCAAAACCCACCATGTTCAGGGTATTAATCAAAATACAAGGCTGGTAAGTCACTCTAACTTTACTCACTTTGACCGGTGGTTAAAAGCAAAACTTGGAACAGGAAAATTGTAATAATTGTTTCTGTTTCTCTGTCATATGTTGCCTGTCATTTATTTTTCATCTGAACAAGGGGTCATCAATAATTAAAACATGAAAAAAAAAAGGGATTAAAGCACACCAACTGCCACGGTCTGTTCCTGTGGACTGAAGAAGGCTGTTAACTTCATTCTAAAAGGCCATGTGAGAGGTGTTTGATGGTGCTTGACACCTCAGCGCTCCAGTGCTATAAGCCAACAAGCGCTAACAGGATTGGGCCAAGCTCAAGCACAAGCACATACACAACCGTGCATAATCACACAAATAACTCTCCAAAACCCTTGAGATTTTACCTGCAGCTCATTGCTGTGCACAATGCAACACTTACAAACACACAAAATCTGTTGCAAAACCCAGTATCAAACTAATTCCACATAATCTTGCCGTGCTGATATCACATGCTTTGCCATTTACAAATACATTTCAAACATACATATGTACATAAATCCTTGCCAATGTTTATGTGTCTCAACAAAATTAAACTTCACTGTTGATGTATGTCTGTTAATACATAGTATACACATGCTTGTGACAGCATTAACAGAACAAATGTGTGCGTGTGTTGGTAAAACTATTTCAGAGCGCATATCTGGACATATGATCTCATTTAGATGAAGTGTTCACGCCACACTGAAAAGAAATGTGACTGTAGGATATATATTACTCCTACCAACAAGCTATTTGTGGCGAACCAATTTCATTATTTTTCATGCTTCTGAAGGCACACAGAAGTGGTGTTTTTTTCTCTCTCTCTCTTTTCCGATACTGAAAGCAGCATGGGATTTGTACAGCGCCAAACAATGCAAGGTCACATTTTCAATCAAGCTTTGGAGAGAATAAAATGTTGACTTCTCGCACATGTGTCTGTATGAGTGTGTGTCTTTGAGAGGAAGGCTTTCCTTACATCAAGTGTGGCATCTCAATGATGCACAGAGACAGAGAAAGCTTTAGAGAGATTTGAAGAATTTTCGCATTGTTACCTAGAACCCACTTTAAATTAATTAATTCAACCAACAGTGAGGGGGTTGATACTGAGCAACTGAAAAGAGAGCAAGAGATAAAAAAAAAAAAGAGGAAGACCTCAGTACCTTCATCAGCCTCCTCTTCCTCAGTGGGTGAGGCCAGTCGTCCTCTTTCTTCGTTGCTTCTTTCTGCCTCCCTCTGAAGACTGACCACCTCATACACAGCATCGCTCTGACCCATTCTCTCTGGTGCCTGCTGTGTGCACAATGCAGACACACAATCAGCATTTGTTGGATCTCAAAAAAAATACATTTAGGTGATTTTTTTTTAAATTACAGAATTATATAATTGACAAAAAACAGAAAATCATCATAATTTAAAAAAATAACAATGAGAAAGTAGACTGTAGTTTCTTCATAAGAATATACAGTATCATATGCTGCTTTAGTTGGAATATACAGTGATACAGATGTTCATACAGAAACCCAAAGGTGGTCCCAACAACAAGTTTCAAAAACCTAGCATCCTTTACATGTTGATGAATAGCTCTAAAAGTCAACATTTTCAGTTGCTTTTTAGGGTTTGTGTCAGTGCTGTTCGTAGGCGTCAACGTTTTTAAAAACCTTCTTTGTCAGTTATAATTATCATTATGACAACTGTATGAGGGGGGGGGGAACAAAAAGGCAGGCAAATCAAAGAAGAGGCAGCTGGCTGCAACACAGTCTACATTAATTACCATCTAATAACTGGCAACAATGGACTGTCAGCTAGTTGGAGAGTGGGTTTACATCTACTGATTGTTAGTCTCTGCAATCACAAGACAGCAAGTGCTGAGTTAAGAGTGAAAGTGCTTGTTTGCAGCCTTAAAGACATATTCAAGATTATGCCAGTGATGTGACTCTGCACTGAGTTCATCCAACCAGCAGAGCCTCCCTCGCATTTGTCCTCAACAGAGAGCATTCTGTGGCAGAAAATGTACAGGTGTTACTGTAGTATGAAATCAACCTCAAAAGCGTAATCGCTATGACCAACCTTAAGCCCAACACAAGGACAGAGCTCATACTTCCATTAGAGGGCACCAATATAAGTAAAAGAGCCCAGCGTTTGAAACATCAATGGGATGGAAGGAGCTTGTCGGCCAGAGCGTCAGTGAAGCCAATGACCTGGTAAAAGTGTGTGCAGGGGAGAGAAACCATTTATAACCATCAGCAGTCGTTGGCAGTCCTGACCTGAGTGGTGCAAAATGAGAACGAGCACAGTAAGTATAAAAAATGTGAAAGATGAAAAAAAAATTTAAAGAACAAATTTTAAAGATTAAAAGTCAAAGTAGAACTGTATTTGCCGTTAATGATTACAACATTGAAGTGGTTTCTTTCGTTTCAATGACGTGACAAATGGATACAGATAATTCATCAGGAGCTGGCAAAGTTAGGAATGAGTTTCATTACATTAACTTTTTAAATGCATAGTAACAGATTAAAGAAATGGACAAGATCATCTGCTTTGACCTTCGGTGTCATAAGGAAGTGATGTTTATTTCTGGTCCATTCTATCCACTTTGGAGCTGTTGCCCCTTTCCTCCACCTGCTGGAACCGATCAATGAGCAGTATTGATCTGCCCACTCGCATGGCATCTAATGACTAACTCAAGTCAGCACTGAGAACAGAAATTGGCAGAGAATATCAAGGCTGGCCTATTTTTAGAGAAAATCCGAGGAGGCTTAGGTAACATAATTTGCTTGGCTATGGCCTCTGTGAGTGAATAGTTAACCCTACAGGATGAATTATGAACAGAGATGAAATAACAATAGAAATTTGGGCTAAAGGAGGTTCATTGTTTGAACAAGGCATCAACTAAGGATTTATAATAAAATAAAGAGGAGGTAAAAAAAACAAACAAGATAATACAGTTTGTATGTTGAAATATAAGGAAACAGTTCTCTGTTGAAAGTTATTGTGTAAGATGAGGATTATGTTAGCTGTACATAATACTTCAATGAACTGCCTTAACAATAAATGGATCTTTGTAAAAAAAAAAAAGAAAAAAAAGAAAGGAAAAAAAAAGCTAAGGTTACCCAAAACTGAAAAAGAATGTACATTTCAGAATTATTTTAAAAAAGGCCTTGTTCAGGAAAGAAGAAATGGGCTAACAATTTAAAGCTGTTCTGCAGCAATGGAGGTTGATCAAGACTTGAAAGTTGCTGCTACCAAATCCTACAGGTGTCCCAACTTTTCTTGATTACTTACAAACCCCTCTGTCTGCATAAAAGTAGGGTTGGAACATTCCGTGGCACCATACCGTCAAGAGCATTATTTGAACAGTACTGTATTGCAGAAAGTAGTGTGTTGCTATAAAAATGATGAGGAAAAGTCAATAAACAATAGAAGAGAGACTGTCCATCACAATACTTAAAAATGTATGTTTTCTACAGAGAAATTGCGAAGAACAGTACAGTTTTCTTCACCATCAAAAGGCACTCAGAAACTGGGGGAAACTGAGAGGAAAAGGTCTGGAAGACCTAAAGACACAACAGAATCAGAAGACAAGTTTCTGAGAGTCAACAGCTTGGTGATAGGCAGCTCTCAGGACAACAACTTCAAGCACAGCTTAATAGTGGTGATAGTAATCAAGTCTCAGTTTCAACTGTGAAGAGAAGACTTGGAGTTGCAGGTTTGACATTGTAACAGAAAAGCTGTTGCTAAGACATCAGAATAAGAAAAAGAGGCTTGCTTCTGAAACACCACCAATGGACTACTCAAGACTGGAAGAAGGTATTATGGACTGATGAATCAAAAGTTGAAATCTCTGGTTCATCACACAGGGTTTTTTTACGCCATGGAGTAGGAGAAAGGATGGTTCCTGAGTGTGTGACATCAACTGTCAAACATGGAGGAGGAAGCGTGATGGTCTGGGGCCGTTTTACTGGATCCAGGCTCAGTGACTTGTACAAAGTGAGAAGAACCCTGAACCAAAATGACTACCACAGCATTCTGCAGCGCCATGCAGTACCCTCTGGTATGTTCCTAGTTGGTCAGAGGTTCATTCAATAGCAAGATAATGACCCAAAACATAAATCCAAGCTATGCTAGAACTACTTTAGGAAAAAAGAAAAGATGGTAAGCTTGAAAACATGAAAACATGGAGTGGCAACACAGTCTTCAGACTTAAATCCCATTCAGATGGTTTGGGATGAACTGGACTGAAGGGTAAAAGCAAAGGAACCTATAAGTGCCACACATTTATGAAAATTTTTTGCAGCCGATTTTGAAAGAATATTTGAATTTAATTTCCATTGTGGAAAGAATGCCACAAGTCTGTTTAGCTGTTATATCTGTCAAAAGTGGTACTCTGATGAGTCAAAAGTTAAGAACACATTTTGGTTTCTAAATTGATTGGGGTGTTCTACAACTTTTGACCAGTAGTGTATATATTTTTGTAATATCCATATTTTCCATTTGTAAAAAATGGAGCTCATTTGTGGAGACATTCATGCAAAGCTGAACCAAACATTTTAGATTTACATATCTGTTCATCTTTTACTAAATGTTTATTTATAGTTATGGAAAAACTGATCTGGACTTGGGTTCAACCTTCTCTAAATCTGATCTTCACTTGAACATGATGGAACTCTTGTAATAAACTTGGACTCGATACCAAAGACCTAGCTTCACAGGATTATAATGCGGACTCTGAATACATATTTCAGTGAAGCAGACAATATAAATTCAGGGAAGTTGGCTCAGATAATGATTCCTTGGTGCTTCAGATGGCTAATGACTGTTTTTGGCGTAATAAGACAATAGGACTACATATTTTCTATGTGTGTGTCTCACCTCCGATTGCCATCTTCTGCAGAAACCTCCACACAATATTATCTTTTAATTAGCTCTTAACCACAGCACCAGTCCAACATTCTTCCATTTACTGAGGAGATAACTAGAGAGGCAATCAGGCGGACGAGTCAAACCGCTGCTGTTAATTACCCACATGCAAATAATGAGACAGAGCCTCTTATTAGCTTCCACAATCCAAAGCTTCCCCACACTCCACTGCTTTGACAGCTCCCCCCGGCCTACTAAAAGAGATCTGCTTTTTAACAGAGCAGAGGAAGCTTACGGCTTAACTGTATTTTTTAAGCACCTGCAGCAACTGCTCAGCCTGGGTGTGCTCGTGCTGGCGGGAGGTAAGCGAATGTGTGCTCTCTCTCAGCACTTTTTAATCAAACAGGTTGTGAGGAAAACATTTCTGGGGTTTGGTGCCATTACACATTAACAGTAAGAAACAAGAAGGGAGCTGCTTATTTTTTGTTTTATCAACAAAAATGGTGACAGCGTATTATTATTATTACACGCATTATTTGGTGGCCAATCAACAGAGCACAAATTAAATGTGACAACTGAAAGAGTTTAGCAGAGGTTCTAATAATTTTGAGAGCCAACTGAAATATTGAGCTGTGTAAATGTGAGGTTACTGAGTGTACCCATTCAAACACTGTATATCATTACATCCTATAATTTACAGTACAAAGTGATCTTACACAGATAAAGGGAATAACATGTTGAACATAAACGCAACAGCTTGATAATGAGAGGCAGGCAGACTAAAACTGGAGGCAAAAGAAGAGGATGCACAGATGGAAAGAGAGAAAACGGAAGTCAGCTGATATACCATTTGTATGTTTCAGCACAGATCTTTAGCGTACAACAACCAAGTGTTTCATCTCTCTTGGATACAGTATTTGACTGATCACTAACCCAACACAATGTCTCCAAGCTGCCCACTCTGACCTTCTCTTTCACTCTGGTCAGTGTCCAGTCTGCCCATGCAGTCAAACAGCTCTTCCCTGGTCATTCTGGAGAGCGTTGCCTGGGTTCAGAACTGATGCCATTTTGGCCAGTAAGGCCCTTTGAGACACATTGTTACTGGTTTACAGCAATGAAAGTAATTTGACTTGAATTATCCTGTAAATTATAATCTGTGATAGCAATATGGCTGGCATCTATCGTCGCTGGAGTTCTCAACTGACAGTCCTCCATTTCATTTACTTATGTAGCTATTCGTCAGTGAGGCGTCTTGATCTGTTTCAGTTACTTTTTTGAAATACTTTAAAGTCTTGTAGACACTGAGTGGATCAAACGGATTAGCTCTGAAATTTCATGATACATATTGTTCCATTGCTAAGCCCTACGACCAATCAATCAGAAATCATGTACAAACTGTTTCCCAAGTAACAAACCACCCAAAACAAACTGTGTCAACACTCATCCAAGGAGAATCCTCTTTTCAACTGAAAGACAGGTAGTACATTACATAAAGTCTTCCAACCAGGACGCGTCAAGAAAAATCTAAGTATATGTAAAGCATGATCACGTGTGACTAGGTGAGCAGGTGTGCTAGATCTGGATGGATTTAATGGTATTAGCAGGTATACCTGTCTGAGTTTGAGGTAGAACATCTCACTGAAGGTCTTGCGGCTGAAGTACCAGAAGCGTTCGTTTGATGGATAGACCCTGACTAGAGTTTCCAACAGGAAGCGGACTGGCTCCACCACTTCAGTCACTACCAGGTCCACTGCTACGGTCATGTAGACCTGCTTATCTAAAGCAAAACAAGAAAAAAACAAGGTCACTGTGAGGCTATTATGCAAGACTTTTTGTTTCATTTCTTTTTATCCGATATGACTCAGTCTATGTAAAAGAAAGCTCTAATTTCAGTGACTAGAATACATTTACTTGGGAAATTGCAGTGTTTAGGAAAAAACGGTGATCAGCTTGAGGTGTACTGTCGACTTTAGGGCTTTCATAGCGTTGCCAAGTTACGAACTGTCCATCAGTTTTTGTTGCTTTTTTTTGTTTGGTCCTCTGAACTAGCAAAATCTAACCTTACAATAAATGCAGAAACCCAAACAGAACTGATTTCAGTATTTGTCTGTTTAGCTTCTAACAAAAAAAATCCCCACCATGTATCCTGTGGGGATGTCACACCCCCTAGTGGATAAGGACAAGACTCTCAGTGCACAACTGAATTCTTTAAAAATATTAGCTAAAAAGCTTATAGTGCAAGATGAACCCCAAAACTAAAAATCAGTTTTGTCATAGTACAGCAAATGGTTCAGTAAATGGTAAGAAAAAGATATGACTCTAAAACTAATTCATCACGTATTGCTTCTGTTCTACAGAGTGGGGGTAATGAAGTTATTTCACAGTAGGAAGGTTTCATTATTATATTTAGCTCACAGAGGGACTGAATATAAACACAACCAACTATTTCCTGACAACCAGTGAAAGAAAAGACAGCAGATGCATATCCTGACCACTGTACAGACTGATATAAGAATACCATCTTAGGCCAACATATCCACATCACACAAAACAGCAGGATAACCTGAGAAATAATTAAGCTTCAAATACTATACAATTTACCTTTTCAGTGATATTACTCTTTCATACAGGAGTTTATTCAGAAATGTACAACTACAGAGGGATGTTTAACAACAACCCAAAACTTCGGACATCTCGCACACAGTAAGGATGTGGATACATTTACAAGTGAATACTCTGATTTTTGAGATGTGTGTGTGCGTTTAAGTTAGTGCTCTACATTGCCTGACTTCCATGAGGTCCACTGGTAAGACAGAATTGTCATCCACCTCCAACTCAAACTCTCTGACCCTTTGAGTCAGCAAGTTGCCACATCGTCTATTTTATTAGCTTTAATGGATTCAGAGAGGCAGTTTCTCTGCCTGAGAACATTCAGTATAAAATGTCTGTTCAGTTGCATGATGATAAATCAACTTCTTCAACTTCAATACACCTTTCTGAGAACACTCTAATTTATGTATGCACTAGCTTGCAGGTAGCAATTCACTTTCAAGTATTTTTGTGCACCAAATGAGCATTGTATTTTATGTATTTGTTAAATTCAGGTTTTAAACAGAGAAAAGTCTTACTAGATCTAACTTACTACCTACTGTCTTATAACTTATTTATAACTGCATTTAGAAGGATTACATCAACAATACATAATATACAGCCATTTTCAATTTTTCCTATTAAACACTCAGAAAGTTGTTGATCCAATAGTATTTACAAAACAGAAAACACATCACTCTAGCTAATGATGTTAATTCAACTTGTCAGCATTAACTTATGAAATAATGAGTCTCATCATGCAAAAATATTACATGATGTACCAATAAAACTGCAGTTACAGGAAAAATGAATCTCCTCAAATTGCTGTTTTTAATCCTGCCACTTCCAGGTGTCCACAGCACTGCAACCCCCTGCGTCTGCTTGATGCAAATTGTTCACACTTCCATGCTTTGACAAGCTACGGGTCACAAGGCCAGGTGCAAGACTGTACATTATGTCAGGGAATAGATGAACGCAATTATCACATCCCAGACTCAGTTGGCCTACAAACACTGCATAATTCCCAGATGTGGCCTTGAACTGTTAGCAGTCTCATGTCACACTGACAGTAATGTATGGTAACAATTCCTGCTGTATTTCACATGCGTGTGTAGAGCCAGTAAACAGGCCTTTGTGGTTTTCCATCTTACACAGATCATAAACATAACAGAAATATTTAGGTAATTTTAAGGACATTTTAGAAAAGTACAGACACAGTTGGCTGGCTTTGTAACTTAGAGTAACATAAATTTAATCTTTCACTGTGTAAAAACTTGTCTAAATATTGATGAAATTGTAGTTCTAAGAATTTGCATTAATTAAAACATTTCAATTTATATGTAAAGGGGAAAGTGACTTATCCTGACCTTTTGGTGTGTCTTCGTTCAGTGGCTGGAAGGCTGCCATGTTGGGGTTCCATGTTCCTGTGATCACATAGGCCTTCCCATCGGAGCTCTTTCCCATTGATTCCTGTGCACGTAATAATCTGTGGTTTATTTTCTTGTAACGATTTTCTGTTTAGTTGCAATGTAATAAATACACCGAGAGAAGTTTGTGACTAACAGTATATGTAAAGATGTCTTCATTTGTAATATGTTCATTCATTTCAAACTGAACAATCAACAAGGTTAAGTTGAGGTGCATCATAAATCAGTGAGGTGGCAATTCTCCAGTGTTCCACAAATAAAAGCCATATAAACTACTACTCCCAGTCACAAGGAGTAAATAAAGTACTATAAACTGTATGCCACTAATTAAATGAATTAAACTGAGTTCTGCTCACCATGTCTAATAGATGCATGTCACTGTTGCAGACTTTCTGTCCGGGGCTCAGCAGCATCCCAAAACACCTCGAGGGAAGACACAGGAGGTACAATCCACAAATCAATGTCCACTAATTCTGCTGCACAATTTACAGTCTGCACTCACCAGCGAGGGCAAGCCGAGTTAGTCAAGGGGGGAAAGAAAAAAGGATGGTGGAAAAAACTCAACTGGCCAAAGCACAAACATGTACTATAATAAAATGTTAAAGCATAGCATGTTTCATGTAATTCATTAAGACTCTCTGGTCCAATGATTCTACAGGAAAAGAGACCCACAGCCATCAGAAAGGACTTCAAATAACAGGATTAAGCAATGGCCAATTTTAAAATGCATAATCTATAAAAGGTATCTTGATAACTTGTGCAGCTCAGCAGGCCTTTTAGTTATAATAAAAACAGCCAGTATTTGGTATTTCTGCTGACTGTAATTCAGCACCCTGGAGAGGGCCCAGACAAGCTGAGTTATGGCCTCAACATTTAAAAAAAATAAATAAATAATCAAACAGCAAACAGTAATTCCATGAAGTCCTTAATGCAGATATTTATAGTAAAGTGACTGCTTAGTTGGTTTCTTCAGCTTCAAGTTGGAGGTGCAGTTCCATTTCTGGTGTGAATTACATTAAGATATATTGACAGTTGGTCCATCAATTAATTACACAGTATTCTCTATATTCACTGGGCTTGAGTGTCATACTGGGTGACGCTTTAGCAATGTGGACATAACATTTTAAGCAAAAACAGTTACAATTTTCAGATAAAAGGTCATCTTTCCCACCAAGCAGCAGCTCAGAAATAGAGCGATAATGTATTGCATCCACACAAAACATGATGCAAAAGCAGAACGTATTTCACAAGAATTAACCCACAAAACCAAGGCTATTTAAAAAATGAATATTAATAAAATGCTGTCAAACATGGGCTGAGCACCTCAAAAAGGATGATTTCCAAACACAATAGGTGTTTCCACTGACACTAAAAATAAAAGAGGGCAGGTGTCTGTCTCCCTCTGATAGCAATAGGAGGCAAGGGCTGACGATGAAAAGTGGAAATGACCCACTTTTTCATTAGTGCTCATGTAAATACAGACAAAGGTGAGACTGCAGAGGTTGCAAGCAATTTTGTTGTTGCAACTTTTTGGCCAGTGTGTGAGTGTCTGCGCACCGTCCTTGAGAAAGAAATTTTAAATCAGTCTGGTGCTTTCATATGGAAAACCACTGAATAATTTACTAACATGAAGTTTATTACAAGCTCTGTTCAGACTCTGCAGATTTAGAGTAGTGTTTTAAGCACTATATCGTTACCTCCTTTAGTTCATTTCATTTGTCCTGCTGAAACAGATGCCTTCCAGAATACAAAACAATACAGTCTGATCAATTATTCAGAAAATAATTCCCAAAAAAGCCAAGGGCTAAAGGAACAAAAGGCAAAGATATAGATTTGGGGTGCAAGATTAACATGGGGGAACACCTGAACTGAGAGAGGAATAAATACATTATGACATTTGCAACAAAGACACAGACTGTTTCGTCACAAATTATATTTATTTAAAGTGATCCTTACCTTTCGATGCCCAGCTCTTTGTTGCACATTTGTTGAACTGAAACCACAACTTTCTTCTGGACCCCCTGTCGCAGTTTGAAGTAGAACTTATCTCTGTCCTTAGGCACTGGACTGTAGTGAGGAAGAAGAATCGTGTAATGCGTATGACCAAAAAGGACTTAGAAAGTATTGCATTTTGATTTTAAAGTATAGTTGTACTGTGATTTATTATTGTAGTTGTTATCTGTGTATGTTTGCTTGTTTCTTTTCCAGATTTTTTTTTTTGAAAAAAAGACTATTACTGTAGTATGACTAGCCCAGTTACAGATAAAATATGATACGTCTTCCCTCAAGTCTTCTCCGGAGTGTATTATATGGATAAAATGGGCATCTGCAGTGCTTTCAGAGCGGCTATTGGGCCATTCTATTTCAGAGGAGAACAGATAACACTGAGAAAATGAAAGTCTATCTCTGAGGAAAACCTGATATACGATGGCTTGTGAAAATGGAAAAATTGTTTTGCTGAGATGATAAGCTTTGTGCCCTTTACCGGTGAACAACAGCAGCCAGATAAAACAATATTGCAGCAGCACATTAAACCTTTCCAACTACCAACACATCCGTCATATCGACAGTCCAGCGCTGATAACAAAATGTGTGCAAATCATTTAAGTGTGTGTTATTTGCACATGTTCACCAAGTACCTGTAGTTGCCTTTGCCATCATCCTCCCTGATCTCCAGCGACACAGTGAAGGTGTACAGATCACTGTCAGGCGGACTGGACTGTGTTGTGTCTCTGATGTCCGCCGGCCGCGAAGAACGGCGAAAGGCTGTAGAGAAACTGTACAGGATACGACTAACCTAAATGGAAAAGGGCGAGAGAATATGATGAATAGAAAAGGAAGCTTTTCAGACAAAAAGAGAAACAGAGGCACTTAGAGGGAGAAATGGGGGGAGAAAAAATAAATGTAATGGAATCTCATTTAAGAGCAGGCAGAGAAGATAACATAAATGTAGCACAACAAAAAGAATGTAATAAGTAGTACAAAGAATTAAGATAGACAAATAGGAATGATCTGAATATGAAAGCAAAAATATAAACAATAAAGACAACTTTAGAATAGACTGGAGATGACTGAGAAAAGACAACAGTGCCATCAGCTGGTTTATAAGTGTCACTGCTCATCAGGCTGCAGTCTGTCACGTTCACATATGTCACTCCACATACAAAAGAAGAACTGTCTATTCATTAAGATAAACATTTGATATGGACAGTTAGAAAAAGGAACTCAAAAATGTTCTCACGCAGTTGCACAAAGTAATAATGCAATTAAAAAAGAAAAAAAAATCTATGTTGAATTTCTTTAATATATTTGACCAAAAATGTAAAGTTCCTGGATCAACATGTACAACTTTTTTCCAAGTGACCACTGGTGTTTTCAAAACTGGTAAACGGTGACTTTACATAGAATAGATATGCTTGTATTTAAATTTTAACTTTGTTTCCATACTTGTCTCCAACTTCCTCTGTGTAAACACTGCATGTAGTTCAGTTGAGTCAATAGTGGGTTCATTATAGTCCATTTTAAGCAATTTTTAAGAATAAACACTGTCTTTTGGCAGTTTCTTGAATGACACATCACAAACGCAGTAAAGCAACTTTGATAAAACTGCTGCATGATCAAAAAAAATGGAAACCCTCTCCTCCGAACTTTTCAGGCATCAGAACTGGTGGAGGGCTGCATATACCAATTACTGTAATATTCTAAAACCACATTTCTCAACAGCTATTTGTGACATGTTTCATGAGTAGAACATAGTGCAACACTTTGAATGTCTTCCTGGAGAGATCCTCTGAACTTGTGTTTCTTTATCCCTGTATTAAATGAAAAATCACACACCTCACCCCTCTATATGAAAGCCAACATGAACATGCCATCTTTACATGTGGCCCTGCAGATAAGTTTCACAATTTATGATAATGACATATTAGGAGAAATCTTCATTTAAACCATGTTGATTCTAGGGTTGGACAAAAATCTTGACAAAGTGAAAAAGAAAAAACTCCTCCCTCTTCCTGTCAGTCCTAAGTTCGTACTTCCAATTTAGAAAAATAGCTAACAAAACATTAGCAGTTTCTTAAGGTTCCTAGTGGGATTCGGACTCCGCTGAAGGGAGTGTCTTCTGTCTAACCCATTGCTGCAAAACAATCTGCCCTCCCCACGGACCTTGCTGGTCTTTATACTATCTCACCTAATCTGGCTAAAAAGCCCCGTGATTGGCTAAAGTCTTCTGTCACAGGCTAGATTTCTAAAGCCTGAAAACAGGATCCAGGAGGAGGTGAAGAAGTCTGGTTTCCTCTCAGACCACTTCAATTACAACCTTTTGAAGGCGTATTATGAACATTTTGGGCAGTGATGCGAAAGATTAAGTGTTCTATACAGACTGAAAACCATGTTCAGTTGGACTCCATGAATGTAACTCACAGCCTCTTTGATGTGGCAGGAGAAAACATGAATCTGGAAGTCCTCAGAACTTCGGTAGCTCTCAGTGAAGGAGAAACAGTCACTTTCCACTGAGCCCTCTCGACCACGAGCGCAGAACAACACCTTGTAGATGGGGAAGGAGGCGATCTCTGTTCCTGAGGCCTGGTCCACGATCCTGGGAAAAGTTACTTCAGTTTACACAAGGAAATGATTCCCCAAAATAGAATAGAATAGAATATTTATTGAAATTTGCTCAATTGGAAAAATATTGCTTTTTTTTATAAAAAGTTTGATTTATTTTTTTTAGATTGTTGTATCTCTACAGACCTGCAACATTCTGAAAGTTTGAACATCTTGTGCATTAACATACAAACATGCTGTCTGATACTGTAAATGACTCAGTTTTGTGTGGTAAGATCTCTAAAATTAATTTTACATTTAATCAAGCTACCACTCAGTAAAGGGGAAAGGTATCTGTCTGTCTTGAAACAGCACAAAAATGCAAACTATTTCAGAAAGTCATGTCTCATTTCCTCTTTGGTGTTATCTAAACATTTCCATGTTCCCCTTTCATTGAAGGACTCTGGATGACTGAAAAGTTTCTCTTAGCGCTTCATATTCATTTTATTCGTAACTTAATTTTTTCTGCTAACTATCACGCTTCAACAAGTAGTAATGTAGTCATGAAACTAATTTTAATATAATGTGTATACATTTTCCGATTACCACAAACTATAGTTCATGAATATAGTAATAGCCTATATTCATGGAGTTTCCTGCATATTTATTATTATAAAACTTCATGTTAATTCCTCAAATCTGAGTATTAGTTTCGATCTGCATTATTAAGCTAAACAAACAAACGTACTTTTCATTGACCATAGGCTAGTTGACTTGACCTGAGTCTATGTTTCACTGTCTCACTCATAAATGCAGTCTATCCTGTTTGTCAGGCTGACCTGACAGAGCCATCTGGACCACAGGGGACATGCAGGGTGATGGGGATGGGGATGGCACTCTCAGCTCGCAGTGTGGCCATCGCCCTCTGCGCTTCGGCCTCATTGCGTGGGGCTTTGACCCAGGTGCAGCCCAGGTAGGACAACTTGTTGAACTGGACACTGTCCTCTTCTGTGGGGACCGTGGAGCTGGATAATGCTGGACATGCTTCTGTGGACAGACAGAAAAGTTGTGATATTGTCATTGTTACCATCTGAATATATTCTAACTTAACTTAACTTCAGTTGTTGCACTGTCAGTGTATAATACGAGTAGAAATATCACAGACAAGACGCAGAAATAACAAAGTAACAAAATGAGACAGGAAGTTGAGGGGTCTTCTTCATGACCTTTGACCTGGAACTTTTACACTCACAAACAGGAAGCAGAACAATGAGAGCAGCAGCTGGACCTGTAATGCTGACTGGCTCATTTTCTACACTATGTTAACCATTTCCTCTTAAGTTACTCTGCAGCTGTGCACCACCACTGCCACAGCAAAACTGGAAGCATGGAAAATGTGTTAAACTGTAGAAAGCAACTGCAAACCAATAAATAAATGCTGAACCTAATGTAAAACTTGTCATAATTATAATTATCCACCAAAAACTATTTCTTTAGTAATTAAAATGTAAAAGTCAGACTACCAAACTGAAAATGCATGTTTTAGCTTTCCACTTTGAACCGTCTTCATCTCCCCGCATTCACCAGCTGACAGATTAGCCACACGTGTATTAACTATATACAGCACATTTAAAAATATTTACAAAGTACGACACAAACATACCTGAACTTTTTGCAGTTTTTGCCCCTTTACATTTCATCCTTGACAACATTGCTAACTCCACTATTTGCAGGCGTGTGCGTCCCTTCTCTGTTACACATGCTATCACTAGTTGTTTCATTTCACCTGAAAGTAACAGGCTTCACCAGAAAGGCTCCACACGTGTCTACATCATCCAAAAATAAATACAGGAGGTAGTTGACACTGGAGTTCATATCTGATGATTCAAATCCTGACATTTACTATTCTGTAGTGCGTAAGGAGTTCAATTTTCTGGTCTCTCAAAAAAAAAAAAAAAAAAAACAGGGTTTAAATCACACTTCAGACGAGCATGTTTGATGTTAATACAGCGGCTGGCAGTACCACAAATTTCCGACTCATTTGGAAACTGAAACATATACACCATCATAAATGAAACAAAAAAACGTCTTCCAGAGCTGAGTCAAATCAAAGAATGCCAAGTTCCTAAACAAAATGAACATAAGGTTGGTCTGGTGACTCTGTATATCCCAGATAATCACATATAACTAATAATGAGTGCACTTTTAATTACAAGACACCCAAAGGGAACGCAACCTGTTAATTGAAGTGCTAGTGCTAATTCCTTGCAGATGCCACTGAGCCAACAGTGCAATGAATTGACCCCTGTGGGAGCGTTATTTTTGTACCAGTGTTTGTTGAACCATCTGGACCAACCTGTCCTTGCTAGTATACAACGCAGTTAGGTCAATGTCAGAGAGTTCAGATAGCAGTCTTGCTAATCTGATGTGGCAAAACCGGATTTTGGTATGTCTGCGGTCTGCACACAGCACACTCCTCAATTTACATGTTTTTGCAAACAATATTATATATATTATTAGTTAAACACTGATGTTTAGGTTCAGTGGAAATGAACAAATATACTGTGAGGCTATTCACATCACTCTAATAAATGATAACCAGAAAAACAATGTATAATTAGAAAGGTGTTTCAGATCCTTTTCTGCAATGTATGTCCTATAACAATTGAGAATAGTGTGCAGAAAAGACCAAAAGAAGTTATCATCATCATTTTGTTTCTAGTATGTTTTCCATTGTGTTCATAACCTTTCAGTTTCACTTTTACTGATCCACTAAAACACTGAGTATGAATCCTGTGTGATATGTTAAATTCTGTAAAGATAAACTGTCTAAAATATGACATTTTACTTGTGGACATGTGTACGGTCACAATAATAAAAATATGTACATCTGCGAATAGTAAAACTCACAATGCAATTAAATCAATTATTTTTTGACAATAGTTTCTTATGAAATTAAGTAAAAGCTGAAGAGAAGAATATGTTGTATTTAAAATTAAAGTTTCTAGATATTCAAAAAGCAACTGGCTGGCAGACTGTAACTGCCTGTATGCACACACAGCCACCTAAAATGAAACTGGAACAGTCTTTACCAGCTGGTTGGGTCTCCAGGACTCGGCTCTCTGGTTCCCTGTGCTTCTCCATCTTTTCCACACTGCTCTTCTCTACCTTCACCTCATCATCATCATCCAGTATCTCCTCCATAGCTTTCTCCAGCTGTTCACTCCCATTCCAAGACATCTGAGGACAGAGAGAAAAATATTTTTAAAAATTATGAAGGGGTAAAACGGGAACAAGGATAAATGAAACAGTAAGGAAGAGTGACTAGGACTGAGACCATCATCTCTCCATTATTTTCCTCTCTTACGTAGAAGTAACAGAACCACATGAAATGAGAAACATTTACATTGGTGGCAGTAGTGGGTCTGGCATTTAACAGGTCTGTCTGTGTGTGCAAACAAACAAAACATTTCTGCCTCTTTATTCCATCTGACAGCCATTTTGAATGTAATTTGATTTATGATTAATTTTTTTCAAGTCACGAGTCATGTGATGTAGCACAATTACACGAGACACCATCAAAAGTGTGACTGTCAAACAAGCAGGCTGGCATGAATTTGACTGAACAGTTTAATGCCTGGGTCAGACATGGTACAATATATACTGTAAATCACAAATTGCAGCCTTTGTGATTTGCTAATTGCACTGTTTGTCATTTCAACATCAAATTGGCTATTTGCACAGCCCTTGAAAGAAGGTAATGGGAAAGGAGGTGTTTCGCTGCAGTATTTTACATTTTATGCCTTGAAACAAAGCCAGTAGTTTTCAGGCAGCTCAAAAATCGATTACTCTATAATTTTGTACAATGTGGACATGGCTACTAATAAAAAATGATTAAACCAGATGCAAAACTGGGTCCATGTGTTGTTCTGACCTTCAGTCTTGGCTTGCCTTCAGAACCCTGTGGTGATCCGGCAGAGCTGGTCTGTACCAGAACAAACTCCTCACTGGTGACGGTGGCCACGGACTCTGTAGAGCTGCTGACTTTGCCCAGTGAGGAGCTGTCATCCATGGCTAGCTGGTTTACTCAGGGTCGGCAAGGGAGACCAGGGTTAAAGCTCTCCCCCTTCCCTCCTGTCCGTCCAGCTCTGTAGGAAGACAGCCTGCATGCACAGCCAAATATAAGCCTTTAAAACATACAAAAAGCTTCCTAGTGATATTCAATTAAAGACGTATAATGTTCTCTTTCAAACCTCCCTCGGTATCTCATTATGGGAAACGCCCTCTGGCGTGACCGATCATGGAAGCTCCAATGACACCACGTCTGTCATATGACAGACCAATCATCTCGAGATGCATGGGGCAGCCTGCCCCCTTTATAAGCGCCCCCGTGCTGCACCCACCATTCTCGCTTTCTTCCACGTGAAGATCATCACATAGCTCCTCGGCGGTCCTGATTTTGGATTTTCATTCAACTGCTCTTCCGACGCGCCGTCAAGGTAGTCACCGAGCGTGAATATCTAATTCAGGATTCACTTTTATCGCTGCTTTCGTCGCGAAAGTGTGTGTTTTTGTTCACTTATCACGCTAACCGTTAAGGTATTAGGGTGGTGGTGTTTTATTACTGACCGTCGAGGTCGGCTATGGCTACCGCTTCCTCTAAGGGGACAACGGCTAGCGGCAAGGTGAAGGACGTCGAGTCCCGTCCTTGCCCGGCCTCTTGCAGTCTTAGCATTTCAGGGAGAGACCCACATCCTCTCTGTATTGCTTGTATGGGAGTGCAGCATGCTCAGGCGTCACTCGCAGACTCCGAGTGCTGCCAGCACTGCAGCACTATGCCAACCAGGATCCTGGAGAGGCGCCTCAGGGTCTCGGCCAGTTCAAAAGCCGACCCCTGCCTCTCCGATAGCGCCGCCAAGCCGGCTACAGCTAACATAGACTGGGCTAACCCCCCGGTGGCGGATTTCCCTCCGCTGTTCGACCAGCTTCTCGACTCGGAGGACGAATACGGAGGGGGGGGCGGAGAGGAGGATGATAACCTGGACCTCCTTAACGACGAGAACGAGGAGGATGACGAGGACGCAATCCTCGCCCCGACTCCGGCATCCCGACCCAGCAGCTCCGTTGGCGGAGAAATCCAACCCCCCTCTTCACCCTCGGAGGTCGACCTGCATGAGGTGTGTAAGCGGGCAGCATCCCGGCTGGGTATAGACTGGCCCGCATCATCGGATGACAAGGGCGAGGAAAGGGATCTATACGACGGCAAAATTCTGCCTTCTCGCCCAGTGTCAAAAAAAACAGGTCATGCCCGTCGTCCCTGCATGCATGAAGGAGATGAAGCGGTTTTGGGACAAACCGCTTCTCCACAGAGTCCCCGTCAAGGGTTACTCCAGCCTGGACGTGGCTAACAGCGAGGAGTGGGGCCTCGGAGATCCCCCGGCAGTGGAGCAGGCGGTGGCTTCTCACCTCCACCCCAGCCACCGGTCCGCGCTCACCGCGGCGGGTCCCACCCTCCCGGGGAAGACGGAGCGCTTCTCTGCCGCCATGTACCAAAAGATGTACAAATCAGCAGCCCAGTCAGTGAAAAACTTAAATGTTGTCACTCTGCTGACAGCCTACCAGGCTGAACTTTTCCAGGAGATGGGGGTTCTCCTGGATAAAGGCTCCCCAAGCCCCAAGATATGGGAGGAAATATGTGTTGTCACCGACCTCACTCTCCGTGTCTCTAGAGGTGCGGTACAAGGCTGCGGCCGTGTTATGGGGCTTGCAGTGGCAGGGGAGAGAGCGCTCTGGTTGAACCTCTCCAGCCTGTCTGACCAGGAAAAACAGGTCATTATTGATGCTCCCTTTAACCCGTCAAGGGCTAAGGGCTTATTTGGGGAGGCTGTCACGGCCATGCAGCAAACCAGTGACCTGAGAAAGAAGCAGGGAGAAGCCTTCAACCTCTGCCTTCCTCACAAGGTTACCTCTCGCCCCACACCGCCATCTCGCCAGGGATTTGCGGCTACAGCGAGAGTGCGCAGCGGCGGCTATAAGGAGCCCAGACCATGCACGTCTGAGCAGCCAGCGTCTCACCAACGCGGAGCTCAGCATCAAAGGCACTGGCCCAAAAAGTCCTTTGCCGCGGTAGCTGCCGCTCCAGGCACCGATCCAAACCGCCCGTCCCGCCCTCCGGACGGGAAGAAAAAACGGTCGGCCTAGGTGTCGTGGTTCGCGGGAACAGAGGCTCAGCAGTCAGCACTCACGGAGATCCCTGCTCTGAGCCCCCTCGGAACAGACCACGTGTTTCCCTCTCCTCTCAAGAAACAGAGGATGGATGTTTTGGACCAATGTTCCGGTCAGCGCTGTGTAACGGCCCCGTTTGGTCATCCCGTTCACAGACAGAAATACGCACTCGTTCCCCCAGTGCACAGTTTCTTTTCCCCCCTTCGTCGCTCCACGGAGACAGTTCAAAGGGAAGTGGGAAAAAGTGCAATGTTCACACTAAGCACTTCTCCTGGTTTTTCAATAAAAAACAAGCTGTCGCAGCCAGGCTCATTCATAAAGCCGAGGGCACAGCAAATACAAAACAAAAAGAGAAATCAAGAGGTGCAGGACAGTCTGTCTCCCCCAGAGGGCGCAGCTGGTCCATTGTTAAGCTTCAGGCCACCAGGCCCTCTTGCTGTCAACACAGAGGAGTGGCGCGCATGCGCAGTGAGCCCCTGGGTGTTTACAACAGTTACCAAGGGTTACAGGCTGCAGTTTGCAATGAAGCCGCCCCGCTTCAACGGTGTCCTAATGTCAGAAGCTACGGGGGAAGCCGCGGAGGCTTTGGAGAGCGAAATATCTTCTCTATTAAGCCGAGGGGCAATTCGCATTGTACCGGAGGGAGAGAGAAATCAGGGGTTTTATTCCCGGTATTTCCTCATTCCAAAGAAAGGAGGTTCATTACGTCCGATCCTAGATCTGCGTTGCC
This sequence comes from Acanthochromis polyacanthus, assembly GCF_021347895.1. Taxonomy (NCBI): domain Eukaryota; kingdom Metazoa; phylum Chordata; class Actinopteri; family Pomacentridae; genus Acanthochromis; species Acanthochromis polyacanthus. The sequence goes on along the minus strand of NC_067116.1, from coordinate 22,090,110 downwards.
TCAATCTACACCTCCGAAAGTACAAATTCAAAATGCTCACACACAAGGTTCTGTTCCGATCCATTCGTCCAGGCGACTGGTTCACTTCAGTGGATCTGCAGGACGCTTATTTTCATGTAAGCATATATCCCGCACACAGAAAATATCTCAGGTTCGCTTTCAGGGGAATGGCATACGAGTATCAGACCTTGCCTTTCGGGCTGTCACTAGCCCCGAGAGTTTTCAGCAAATGTGTGGAAGCAGCCCTGAACCCGATGCGAGCATCGGGCCTCAGAGTGTTCGCGTATCTGGACGATTTTCTCCTTTGTGCTCCCAACAAGGAGAACGCGGAGAAGGATACGCGGGGACTGATAGACAGGCTGAGCAGCTTGGGCTTCAGTATAAACCCCTTAAAGAGCTGTTTGTCTCCTACTCAGAAGATCGAGTATTTGGGCCTCGAAATAGACTCTGTTTCATTTCGGAGTTTTCTGTCCCATGCTCGGGTGGAGAAATTTCGCCAACACCTGGCTTTATTTCAAAGGGGAAGTTCAGTGTCATTACGGGACTGTCTCCGGCTGTCAGGGCTGATGGCGTCATCAATATCTGTCATTCCACACGGGCTGCTGAAAATGAGGGATTTTCAGCGCTGGATATCCTCTCTGCGTCTGGACGCACGACGTCACCTCAGGCGTATGGTGAGGATTTCCCCAGAGTGCCTCCTGGCTCTCCGTCACTGGAGAGACCCGGGGATATTCACTACCGGCGTCCCATTGGGAGCGGTTGTGATGAGGAAGACAGTTACAACTGATGCCTCGTTAACGGGGTGGGGAGCGGTTTTCGAGGGGAGGTCAGTGAATGGGACCTGGCCCCCGACGCTTCGTCAGGCTCATATAAACTACTTGGAGCTGTTGGCTGTTTTCCGAGCCCTCAGACATTTTCTGCCCCTCCTGGGGAAGTGTCATGTGCTGGTCAGAGCGGACAACACGACAGCAGTGGCCTACATAAACAGGGAGGGAGGCACTCGCTCTGTAAAATTACACAGACTAGCTCAGAGTCTGTTATTATGGAGCAGCGAGCACCTGTTATCGTTACGCGCGGTGCACTGAACAACGGGCAGATTTACTCTCCAGGGGGAATCCCTTGTACGGGGAGTGGAGACTGAACCCCAAAGTGCTTCTCCGGGTGTGGGAGAGATTCGGCCAAGCGTCCGTAGATCTCTTCGCATCGCACGAAAACGCGCAGTGTCCCCTATTTTTCTCATTACGAGACCGGGACGCGCCTCTGGGCGCGGACGCGTTGGCGCACCCGTGGCCAAACGCGCTGCTGTATGCTTTCCCCCCTCTCTACCTCATCACTCCAACTCTGATCAGAGTAAGGGAGCAGCAGCTTTCATTAATCCTGATAGCTCCTTACTGGCCCAGCAGACCGTGGATGGCGGAGCTGATACAGCTCATACACGGCCAGCCATGGCCGTTACCGTTACGTGCGGACCTGGTGTCACAGGCGCGCGGGCAGATTTTTCATCCGAACCCCGAACGTCTAGCTCTCTGGGCCTGGTACGTGAGAGGGTGAATTTACACGAGTCTGGTCTCCCGACGAGGGTGATTGAGACTATTCAGTGCGCAAGAGCACCTTCCACGCGATCATTATATGACAATAAATGGCGCGTGTTTGAAAAATGGTGTGAGACTAAAGTTATCATTCCGTTTCAGTGTTCTGTCCCAGATGTGTTGTGCTTCTTGCAGGACTTATTGGACGGTAATAAAGCTTTTTCCACCATTAAGGTCTATTTGGCCGCTATTTCAGCTTGTCACGTGGGCTTTGGAGGTGCGCCTATCGGGCAGCATCCTCTCATAAAGAGGTTTATGAAGGGTGCGCGTCGGCTGCGTCCCGTGCGTAAACACCCGGTTCCGTCATGGGATTTACCCTTGGTTCTGGAGGCGCTCACAAGGTTGCCCTTTGAGCCGTTAGAATGTGCAGATTTAAGAGTGCTCTCTCTTAAGACTGTCCTGCTGCTGTCTTTAATGTCAGCTAGACGGATAGGCGAGTTACAGGCTTTGTCTGTGCACGCCTCATGCCTTCAGTTCTCCTCAGATTATGGGAAGGTAACGTTGCGTCCTAACCCAGCGTTTGTACCTAAGGTTAGTGATTCTGCCTACAGCTGTTCCACGCTTGAGCTGCTCGCTTTCCACCCACCGCCGTTTGCAGGGGAGGATGAGAGACGGCTCAATTTGCTTTGTCCTGTGAGGGCGTTACGCATCTACATGGACAGGACTAAGGGATTTAGGAAGAGCAACCAGCTCTTCATATCGTGGGCTCCCTCTCACAAGGGGAGGGCCCTGACGCACCAGCGCCTGTCACACTGGGTGGTGGAGGCTATAATCTTGGCGTACAAAAGTCGTGGGTTGCAGCCCCCGGAGAGGCTTCGGGCCCACTCCACCAGGGGTATGCCCACCTCATGGGCCCTGTTCGAAGGCACATCTGTGAGGGATATTTGTGCCGCTGCCAGCTGGGCATCCCCACACACAATCATCCGATATTACAGGCTGGACGTGACCGAGACGTCTCTGGCTCATTCAGTCCTGAGTGTGGGTACATCTTAATTGCGTGCTAGCCCTTGGGGAGGGTTTAGGGTGTCGACTCATCGCGGGTCGCGGCTTTGTGGGCTTCGGAGCATGCAAATCCGGGAGTGGGCTATATCTCCCATAGTGAGATACCGAGGGAGGTTTGAAAGAGAACGTTAGGTTACTCATGTAACCCCGGTTCTCTGATAACCGAGTGAGGTATCTCACAACACTGTCCTACTTGCATCAGTGGGGTGGAAGAAATACGCTTGAGAATGGTGGGTGCAGCGCGGGGGCGCTTATAAAGGGGGCAGGCTGCCCCATGCATCTCAAGATGATTGGTCTGTCATATGACAGATGTGGTGTCATTGGAGCTTCCATGATCGGTCACGCCAGAGGGCGTTTCCCATAGTGAGATACCTCACTCGGTTATCAGAGAACCGGGGTTACATGAGTAACCTAACGTTATAAAAGTTAGATAAAGAGTTTGACACTGAATAGGTATATTTGTTTAGAGCCTGGCAGATGATATTTTTGTTGTGTTCCACAAATACATAAAGGTGTGTCATAGTATTGTGTGCCGTGGTGACACTGTAATGTGTGAGGCAACATCACACTGCAATGAACATATCCAGCACATGGACTCTCCAAAGACATGCCCTGCAATGGCCAAACAACTTTGTGTTTTGCAATCCACAATTATGAGTGCGGGCCAAGGTAATCTAAACACACTGTCATCTTTGAGTTGATGATACCTGCCCATGAGTAAGAGTAATTTGCAAACCTAACCTCAAACAGCCAGTTTCACAATTCCTAAGTTTGTTGTTCAGTCCTTAGAGTGAGCGTCTTCTCACATTTGTCAGCTGAATGTCACAGTTTCTGACAGGTCAAGCTGGCACTGAATGGGGTCACTGAGCTTCCCATAATCACAGTTCTAGATGGTTCCATCTCCAAAACACTTCTGATACAGAATCTTATGGCCATCAAAGGCTTCAATGCATACGTATGCTTCACTCAGCACTCATCCAGAACAGTGATATACAATGTAGCATTCACACAAGCAGTTGGTTCTATTTAAACATGGTGTTGCTAGTAGTAATCCCTATTGGCACATTTGTACAGTAACAGGGCATTGTTACATTTATTATTTAGGTATATCTGTAACCAGGCATCTTTAACCAACTCCCCTAATTCCTGTTTTGGAATAAAGTCTGTACGTTCTCTTTTCGTTTTTTGTGAATTAGCACAATTGAGTTTCTCTGTAATCTGTGTTGACTGCAAAGTAAGTTACAGACTGCCAGAGACTAATGTCCTGCTAATACAACAGTCTAATTTCTAGTTAGTCCAGTCAGCCACTTGTGGACATGCAGGTTAACCAGCTCAGCTCTAAAAGACAAGCACTGTTAAAGTTGGTCACGACATCTGGATTAGCCAATTGTCTCTACATGTTTCATCCTGCTGCCCTAATAATTTTGCTGGGAGTTGGTCTACACCACAAGCAAACACATCTTCATACAAAGTCAGTTGAAACAGGACCGCAAGTAAGCACAGATAAAGAAAACATCCAGCGTTTAGCACATAATTAAGGCAGTTCAAAAGCACTTTTGAAACAAAGAAAATGCCTGTATCAGTATGTTATACTTCAGATGAAGCATGGCAGACATGATTTCAGCCTTTTACAGATCACATTTGCCTAGTCCTGAACCATAAGCAAATGTATTGTACATAAACAGATAAGCAACAGAAACAAAATAAGTTGCCAATTTTTCTGGTAATAAGTCTATTTTGGGAGGACTAAAATTAATTAATTGTGATTCTAATTGTAATGATTTCCTATTCTTCTGTTTAATATTATTATAAACTCAACATCTTTGAGTTTTTGGTTGTTATCTGCACAAAGCAAGACATCTCAAGAGGTTTTCTTCAATTTTATTTTTTACTATTTTCTGATATTTTAGAAATTAAATTTGATGGATATAGAAAACAAACAGGAGATAAATTTATGATGACAATAAATTAATATAATGGAAATAATACAAATAAATAGAACTAAAATTAGTAATAAACATTAATTGTTGTCCATAGCCCAATACCAACACAGGCAATCATTTTCACTTTGTTCATAGATTTTCCTTTTTTCCTAACAGATGGGGGTTGAATTTTTGAAGATGATGCTGTGGAGGGGTGCACACAGACGCACAAATTAGCAGATACACATCATCAAGAAGAAATGCATGACGAGTCAATTCATTCATTCACAAAGACATTGTTATTCACACAAAAAGGCATTCATACATACTCAGCCCCAGCAAATTATATTAATACGTGCATGTGCACACACACACACACAGACATAGATAAGAAAAGCAGCAGGGTCATGTGCGCCATTCATGCTTATTTAATTACACAAAGCCCAGCATGAAGTAGAAAACACTTCCATTGATTCACTGATGGAAGTAGCTCCAATGAAAAGGAGCATAAACGAGGCACGCAGATGGTGGCAGTGCATGCTGGGAAACTATGACACTCAGACCAAAAATCTGGTTTGGTTCTGTTGGACCTCATCTCTCTTCTTTTTAAAGTCAGACTGGATCTAGAGCATTTGATAAACAGACTCCACATATACTAAACTGATCATTAATTACAGCTATGTAATGTTAACTGTGTAAATATTGAACATCCTGTAACCTTTCCCTGAAACATACAAACATATTCATTAGTAAAGAAAGCTAATGCAAAAGGGTATTTCCTGTAAGAAGAATGTAAAGCACAAGTGCATGTGATGACAAGGAAAGAAGTAAACACACTTTTAAGACGCTCTCATGTCAAACTATTGCACGGTCATATGATCGTCACATTCATTGGTTTATTGATCTACAAATAGCTTAAGTGGCATTTATGAGTTGGCAAGACGCCATATTCAATGTGATTATTATATAAATAGTACAGAATTTGTCCACATTGCACTGTTATTGCTCTCTCTAACCTTTGCTGCTCTTGTGTGGCCGGACACTCTCCCTACTCTCTTTGGGTTTCACTCAAATTCTAAACACAGCGGCAATCTTGAACCCAGTCATTACCAGCTGGTTCCCCCAGTACGGCCCCAGTTGGCAGCCTTGCTACCACTGCCTCTATGGAAAGTGTGAGCGGCCATTGGGGCAGCCAGACTGTGCAACACCCACAGGAGCTAGGCAGTGTCGCCACATAGCGTCTGTAAGGGTGCGGGTGTGTCTCGGGGTGGATTTGCTTTGCTGTGTTGTCACAGATTTAATAGTTACAGTCAAACAGGAACTGTAATGTCTGTCACGTGAGCCAGAGGAGGTACTACGATTACATTCTAATCCGTTGAGTGAGTGACCCTGGGTACAAGATGCTCAAGAAGAGTCTGACACTTCAGTTTGTGGGTGACTGATAGGGCAAACCTTTCATATAGGTCATCTTTTTTTCAGCTAGCAATAGGAGATATTGGGCTCTGGTATCTCATAGTTGTAGATAATACTGGCTACATGTCTGATGTACGGCTCAAACTAACTCCTGTTGGCGTTACAGTCAAGATACTGCAAAGGCTTTCCTGCTTTTTACTTCTAGAAACATTACGGGCCGTAGGCAAAACTAAACACAACTGTCATTGCAATACAATAAACTGGTATAAATAGCAAAAAAAAAGCCTGTTAAAGTTAGAGACGGTCTCATTTTACAAACTCATTTAAGACTGTATAAACATGAAAAGTGCAATTTACTTTGTTTCTTGTCAGATTTTGTCCCTGGCAGGTGGTGTACATAAATTATGAGACAGTCAAATCCCTCTTTACTACCACAGGCTAATAAAAGACGATCCATTACAGTGTTTTTCTTGGTGTCTGAATAGGTAACACATTTCTAGAGTCACTGTGTGACATCAGCACAGACAGGGTTAAAACGGAGTTCATCTCCCTGTAAGTATTAATGATCTTCTGTGTAAAGCATCCAGCACATTTACAAGCAACTACAGTCAGTTTCAGCATCTGAACAAAATGACTTCACACAGAAACACCGAAACCAGTTCTGAAGCGTATTGCTGAACACAAGTGTCTGCCTCTTCGTGACACCTGTCACTGAATCACTTCCTGTTAGGTTCAAAGCCACAGCCACCTAAGTTATTTTCATATTCAAAAATAACACTGCATCTACAGTGTTGTTTATGGTGCAATAGAAAGTACCACTACGGAGGAAGCACACCGTTTTGACCTGAAGTGGACTGTTGTGACAACACGTTCTGCACACTGTACAACACAGCAGGAACAGGACACACCATGCAAGAGTAAGAAAAGACTGTTTCAGCAAAACCAATGAATCAGTATGAAATGTAGGCTTATTATTCCTGATATACTGGTTCGCATTCTGGCCAATCGTGTAACGCATCGTCCTATTGTTTGCCCTTTGTGTCAGAGACAGACTTCTCCATCAACATGTATAACAAAAGGCTAGTTTGGTTCCGTGCCAATACTGAATCCTGACCTACATCAGACTAATACCTGTTTGTTGATATTACCACTGTCAACTGCCAGGTAGCCACGTATACAAAAGCTCCTTAATCATCAAATTGTTACCAGTATTTCTCCAAGTCGATCAGTATTGTTGAGACACATGTAGGAAACTTTTAATATAATTTCCTAATATATCAGCATCTATCCTCTTAATTAACTGATTGTTTGGTTCATAAAATATTGGAAAACAGTTAAAAAATAAAAATACCCAAGCAGTTTCTGAGAGTCCAAGGTCACATCTTTAAACATGTTACTTTGTCCAATCAATGGTCAAAAACCAATCATATTCAATTTTAAATTATATAACACAGAGAGAAACAGAACGGCTTCCTTTTCAAAGGGCTGAAAACAACATGTTTGGTGTCTTGGCTTAAAAAAAACTGCTCAGAAGATCATCAAGTTAGTTGCCTTTTCTGACAAGTGATGTTGCAATTCTACATCGGCTATTTTATTTCAGAATTTTATCTCAACCCCGGTTAAAGGATAGCTGCTTGTAAAAGGTAAACCTACTGGATTAATGTTTTGATGCATGAAAGAATTAACTGTGGCACTTCAAATCAAAATACTGTGAAGTCCAGTGTAGCAAGAGGTGTACACATTTATGTGAAGGCAACACAAAATATTGTATGTGATTAGCTGGCAAATGTCTCTTTAATTAAGACTGCATGTCATGTATTTTGAAGTGCAAGAAACCACAGGACAAATACATCCGCTATACACTACAATGTCACTGAGTTTCATTAGATTACAGTAACTCAGCTCTTTACTGTTCAGGGCTACACTATAACTTCCACTTTCGTTTTATAATGATGACTTACAGACCACCTCCACTTTGCTTTCATAACTGGCCATAGTACAAGTGATATAACGCACTCATGTTTTCAACTGTCTTAAAGCAGTACGGCACCACATTCAGTTACTGTTTGTGATTTTAGGTCTTAAGTCTCTCCTTCAGCTGAACAGCAAAGACAGACTGTGGTGGTGATGTCATCCAGAGACCAATCCTGGATCTGATCCACAAACAGTGGAACAAACACTATGACAACAGCTGCAGCAATGTGTCTGGGATGAAGTATGGCTTTATCTTCTAGTGCACAGCTGTGAGCCTTCCAGTAAAATAAAGCTTGATTGAATGGGATATCAAAACAAGAACTCTCCGGATTACACACTAATACACGGTAAATGGCCCAATTCCAAAAAGTGTCACCTGATGGCATCATTAATTCAGATGGTGATGCTCTCTGATTTCCATCTAATGAGACAGTCATCAGTGGTCGTAGATACAGGTTTTGTGGTTTGAAACTGGTTGAAATGTTGCCTTATTCAGTATCAGAGTGAATTTTCCCATTAATTACTGCAGTAAACTGGTTTTGCTAATCTCACTGATGTCTGCAGGCCTGGATGGAGCACATCACAGAGTCTCTCACAGCATCAGCAGCAGCAGGCTAGCTTTGCATTGCAGCTGTTCTGTCCTAAAGCGGCAGCTCAGCGGACACTCACTAGGTTCAATGACACTGGCAAGCTGTTGTGACAGAAACGTCTCTTCGTGGTTGTCAAACACACACAACCAGCAGACTTATGAAGCGGGCAGATTCATCCCACAGCAGCTAACTTAACGCAAACGACACACACACAGACATATAGGCACAACATTAGCAAGCAGCGTGCTAACTCCGTACACTTTTTAGTGGTAACGGGAAAACAGAACAGGTTTGTCACAGACAGACCTGTGGACTAGAAGCTAGCTGTGTGAGCAGGTGATTGCAGGCTGAACAGGAAGGAGCTGTGTGTGTCAGCCCGGATAGCCTGCTAGCTGAAGCTAAGTTCGGCTAACAGCTAAGGCAGCTCGAAGTCCAAAACAGTTGGAGCACTATTCAGCGGAGCGACGGCACTCAGCAACACCACGCCCGGCTCCGGAGGAAAATGACGAGAAATAAGAAGGAAAACAACATTTCCTTTGTCACTGGCTGTGGACGTGACAGTGGAATGAACAGAGGTGTTGATAACAGAGCTGTCAGCTTACTTGTTTGGGACGCTGTAGAGTTGCTTGCTGACTGTCAGAAGAGTTGCAGCGAAGATTGTGTGTTTAAGAAGATGAATCACTCGGGAGTTTAGCGACACGCCTTCCGGTTAGGAATGTTAGCATTGTGTCACGCATGCGCCGTACAGCTCTAGATGGACTATCAGTTACTTACCTAAACCATAATGTATGTTTAGGAATTCTTCCAAATAGGCAGAAGTTTTCAGCCCAAAGTCATAAGTCATAACATGATTTCAAGAGTCCTGTATTTTACAATTAGAATAGTTTTTTATAGTATAGTATTGTACAGCAAGATTTTCAGAGTATATACTAACCTTCAGTGTTAATGTTACTAACCTACCTTTTTTGTTATTTTATGTTGTTGGATGTAAGCTGCTGAACACTTGAATTTCCTTCAGGATTAATAAAATATCTATTTATCTATCTATCTATACTGCAGTTACTTTAATGATTACAGAGGAAATGCTTTGTAGTGCATCCAGGCACAATATCACTGCTGCGAATATCCTGCTATGAAATGGAAAAATCTCCCCCATAAAAATTTTATATACCCGACATTTTTTAACCTCACTAAATAGATCATACTGTAACAGTAAAAATACGATCAAAGACTCAGCTGTGTAAGTAATGATTTAATTGTAAGTGATTAACTGTGACTGTGTGTGTGACAGCACAAGATAAGTATCATTTACTATTAGATCCTGATCAATCCTGTCTCAGTGTTGAGGATAATTTAGACTTTTAAGTTATTCATGAAGTTACCACTGTGTTCTGTTGTGTTGTGTTGTGTTGTGTTGTGTTAAATGCATGCACTTCTTGCTTTAGAAAGACTGCTGCTGTCTGATTTTTAAATATTTAAAAAACTCAAGGAACGACTCCTACAAAACTCTGGAAGCAACAAACTGAACATTCAGCTCCTGTTTACAGTGTTTGGGGATCGGTATGTCGCCTTGATTAAGTAATTGCAACTGTGCCTTTTGTGCTGCCTGTGATGTTTAGCAACATGACGCTCGGCCAACTGACGGCTGCTGTACTTGCACTTAGACACTGCATTCACTGAAATTTAGACTCTGGACTTTGGGTGAATAAACTTGACAGAACCAATCAGATCTGGCCAATAAGATTTTATGGGTAACTGTAGTCCCCCCTTGGCCCCCATTTGGAGTCACATTTGCACATAGATGTTTAAACATGCATCTTTTTTGACATATTTTGAAATACTGTATTATTGTGCATGTCAGTGCTAAACTGCTGTTTTAGTAACACTTCCTGTCAGGCTACATTCTTTTAGCATCCCTCCTTTCTTGTACAGTAATCAGATTGATAAAATATGTACAAAACAAAGGCTATGATTTACATAAAAGAGCGTTCTTTGGGGGAAGTATTGAGTAAATGAGGCCTTTTTTCTGAAAATGAATCTCACATTCTGATAGTGGTTGTTTGCCTCATGACAATCATTAGCTGGACATCTGCTTTGTGCTGATTTCAGAGCTCATTATTGAAACATTGTGCTCTGCAATAGACCGGTGACCTGTCCAAGGTGTCCCCTGCCTTCAGGCTAAGTCAGCTGGGATAGAGTCCAGCCTCAGAGCAACTCTAATGAGGATTAAGCAGTGTATAAATAATGGATAGATAGATGGATAGATGGATGGATAATTGAAACATTTCAGGAAACATTACCGTCGTCTCTCTGTATTTGAGCTGAATGTACATATAGAGCTTTGAAAATAATTAATACACGACTTGTTTTTCTTCATCAAACCCTACATAACAGTCCTTTAACACTGATAATGATGTTCAAAGTTTATCATTGCTGTTAAACAATTACAGCATTAACATGGCTTCATCAAAGAAGAGGAAGAGGCAGAAAACGGTTAGCACAGTGGTCTGATAATTATTTCCACAGCTGCATAGACATATATGAGTGTTTGCATGTGTGTGTGACTTGTCAGTAACCACACAAAAACACAATTCAAGCAGTTACAAATCTTTAATTGTCAAAAGTTAACACCATCAAATAAATATTACTGTTTCTGTATTTATCATGTACAGTTTCTGTTTTAAGCACATTTCTAAAAATCTTTTTTTTTATGTTTTCAAAGTTAATTGGTTAAATAAGTAATAAAATACAATGGCTAAATAAATGAATGATGACAGTAAGCCTGTGGTGGTGGACAGTGACATGGAGAAACACAGGTTTTTATCTCACTGAATGCAGATCAGACATTGACCTTCAGTGAAAAACTTTAATTTTGCCAATCTTCTGTACATTTCTTTGCTCATGTTAGTTTATCCAGAGAAAAATAATTCCAACATAAAGCGGTTTTGAGAGGTTTCAAGATGCACAGCGTAATGGCACTGCAGTTGGAATCTATTTAATGATGAGATTCATTGATGAAAAAATCAATCAATCAAGAAATAAATGAAGCAGTGGCTAAAAAAAATGTTCTAATTATGCATTGCTGAAAAATGCTTGAAAGACAGCACTATCCAAAAATCTCACAAAACTCTCCAAACATTATCACACCCTGCAAGTCCTAAAGGCGTCTTGCACTGTTTATTCGGCTTACCTGAACCCTGCTGTACACAGAAATATAAAGACAGTTATCACAGGAAATATTATAGTGTATGGCAAGCAATGCTGGGAAGAAAATGAGCAAATGAGCACTGTGAGACAGTTTTCAACCACATAAATGTGCACACCGACTTCCTCATCATATGAAAAAAAAAGAATGAGAAGAAATTTCATGGTTATTTGCATTTCAAAGGTTCAATATGAGAGTACTAGAGGAATATAGAAGGAGTGTATAGACAAAATAGCACAAACCAGTAAATGGCACTCCCTCATTCAAAATGTATCAAGTTCAAATCCCAGCGTGCATCTCTCTCTCTCTCTCTGCCAAGAACACGATGGGATCAAGAAATGCGTTCATTGCTTTCCGGTTAATATTTACATTTGAAACTTTTTGCATCTCTGTCAGTAAAGAGAAATTCAGTCAGTTCATTCGAAGCTTACCACTGTGTTGCATTCAAAGGCTCAGGCATCCTTGCTTGTTCACAGGTTTCCACATCAGGGGAGAAACAAGAGGTTCAGAGCTGGACCTGTGAGCTCACGGGGTTTTCAACTGCTGTGTATCCACGATCCAGTTTTAAATGCTTGTAAGTCTATCTACATGTGCAGCATCACAATATGTCACTACAGTGCTCACAGAATTCCCCCGGGAGAGTTGAGGAGATGAAGACTGCTGAAAGAAGATGGCTGGAGATGAAGAGCTGCGGTAGTTTGCTAGACAGCTTGCATAGAGAAATCTTCAATCGTCCGCCCGCCTCCTCATTTTATGCAGAGAGCCACAAAACTACACAGGAGATGTTGACTTTTCCTTTTCCACTGTTTTCAGACACATTTCATTCTGCTTAGCATGTCAAAATTGCTTCATACTTGCTACACACGTCATCATTTTTGGCAGTCACTGGGAAGATATGTAGCATGGAAAAATGATGATCTAAAATAGCCCTCAGTCAGTAAAGACACAGTAACAGTCAACAGTGTATAACCAAACCCTTCGTGCGGGAGGATAAAGGGAGGTTTTCCTACAGACAGTTTAACGTCTACTATCAATCACAAAATTATCAGTATACTTGTGAACATGGAAACTTAAATTTAGGGGCATAAAGTGGGGAGCCGGGTTTGAAAGGGGCCCCTTCTTGCCACTCACCACAACTGGCTAAGACAGTTCTCAGTTAAATCATTCAAAACCCCTAAATAAACGTGATAATGTAACCTCCAAAAACAGTGAGCCTTCATCCAGCAGATCCTCACTGGCAGCTGCAATAGGAGTCCAAATTATTGTCGTGTTAATGGTGGTGCTGGTGTGTGTCTGTGTGTGGAAGGGTGATGGGGTGCTCACACCTCGGTGCTGATGGCTCGGGTGTTGGTGTAGAAATCAGGAGGCCTCCCTCGCTGGGTGTCCCTCAGCAGGGAGCCTCGGACAGCGGGCAGCGGCATCGCCAACGCCTGGTTGTCATAGTGTGTGGGCATGTAGGTGATGCGCTCACCACCGTTGCGCATCTCATCGGTGGTGCGGATGTAGAAGGGGGAGTCGTAGGGCGAGCAGCTGGGGCAGTAGCTGCGACGCCCCCCGGGGGTTTTGGCGGGATTGGAGGATTTGGGTGGCTCTGGCGGCGACATGGACAGTGGGGTGATGATCGATCCGTCCAGGCCAGAGACACTGCAGGCATTGCAGGCGAAATGTTGCTGAGAGATGGAGCCGCTGTCAGACCCATTCTTCTTACAGCAGTAGTACTACAGAGAGAGAGCTTTAGTCTGAAAAAAGTTCACGATACTTCAAACAAAAAGCAACAAAACAATCACGTAGTCTATTCCCAAGTCATAAAATCTTATTTTTCTCCTTTATTACATCTTTCTACTAGTACAGGTTTCTATAACTAAAAGAAGACAAGCTGCAGTGTGAATTGGTGGAAATTTTCTTTTTTGTTTTCAAAGATTATTTGCAAATGCAGTGTTTTAATCATGTACACTGTGAACTTTGCGTTTCTATAGTATCTTTGAAATACAGAACTGAAACTGAATAGCAAACATTGCATAAATATCTTCTTTTTTTTTTAATTATTTTTTGGCCTTTTCTAGACTTTATTTGACAGGAGAGCTAGAGATAGACAGGAAATGGGGAAAAGACATGCAGCAAAGGGCCGCAAGCAGGAATCAAATCTGGGCCGCTGTGTCAGAGACCAGCCCCTATACATGGTTCACCTGCTTAACCCATTGAGCTATACAAGCACCCACCATAATTATCTTTATATATTTTCTATAAACTTTGCAGTATGAAATGTGCACACTGTATATTCACTTATTTCTCACCTTCTCTAGCAAGAACACCGCTACCAGTAGTTATCATCATGTGTCTACCAAAGCCTACCTGGAGTCTACAGTAACAGAGCACGGCTATGATACACAGAAGTATCACTGTGGCCAGTATTCCTCCAGTTATGACAACAGTTCCAGCTGTCATCCGACCAGCTCTCCATCAAACTCTGACACAGGCACAGAGAGTGATATCATCAGTGAGAGCCTTTGTACTGCTCAACAGATGTGAAGTTTAATCAAAGAACACAAAGGTCAACATCACAGTGAGCACACATGCAAAGTAATTAGTTCATTGTAGGTAGGGGAACGGAGCAGACTCCAAAGGTCATTCTGTAATTATGGGAATCTATTTTAGTTAGAAAACCTACATAATGTAAATGACCTAAATTCAGGCATGAATATTGACTGTTTGTGTAGCTGAAATCTGCAACAAAGTGGCATCGCTTCTACTTCTAGATGGCTAACAAATTAAAGGAGAAACCAACATAAAGTGTGTTAGTAATGCTTTGGGCTACTATTTGCTACAAGAACCATCCAATGAGCCTTGGTATTGATTCTCAAAGATTCTCTAAGTTTGATGTTGGTGGTGGTAGAGAGTGTAGTTTTACATGTTGGTCCAAAATCTCACATAAGGGTTGTATTGGGTTGCGATCTGGTCATTGTGAAAGCCACAAAACAAGATTTACATAATTTCCAAGGAGTCATTCAGTCACCACTTGTGCTTTATGGATGGGGGCAAGAGACCACCCCCATCTATATAGAAATGTTACACCATAGGATAAAGGGGATCACTTTGGTCAAAAGGGAGAAGTGGACTGAAACTATGGCAGCAAAATGACCACCCACTAGAGGTGTTAAAGGTTCAGGTTTTTCATCTAATTTGTTGCTAGTCTGTATTTTTCTGTTATTATTACATCTCTGTTTTGATTCTTGGGTGCCTTTATCACCAAATGTCTGAATAGAAAAATTAAAAAAAAACGTTGCTTTATTTTGATGTAGTATTACAGTTTTTCTCAGTCGCTTTGGGACATTTCTCGAATCATTCTCGACAATTGCAAAACAGAAAGTGCATTTCTCAAAACAATTTGTACAAATAGCAAAAACACCATGGATTACCTGCAAAAGCCAGTCACGTGCTCAAAATCCTTAGTTGATCTCTCAAAAGTAAATATCTGTGTCAATGAACATGTCAGTGGCATCAGAATGACAAGTCCCTGTGTCAGATTGCTTCTTCATGTTGTCATTCTAACCAGTGTACTCTGGAGGGATGTTCTGATGTAAACTATGGCTGAAGTTTTGATTTTAATTATTGCAAATTGTAAGTT
This sequence comes from Acanthochromis polyacanthus, assembly GCF_021347895.1. Lineage (NCBI taxonomy): Eukaryota > Metazoa > Chordata > Actinopteri > Pomacentridae > Acanthochromis > Acanthochromis polyacanthus. Next base: position 22,074,790 of record NC_067116.1, on the reverse strand, counting down.
CCACCTTAGTGTATGTGGGAGATTGATTGCAAGAGACTGGACAAGATTCATATTTAGACTTTTGCTGTTGAAATTTGTTGACAGGTATTGCAAAACAGAAAGAAAACAGCGCTGCATAGAACAAAGAAGAAAAGTAAAACAAAAAAAACAAAAAAAAGTAGAAATTTGAACATAACACAATCTCCTCAGGGAAAACTGTACATGCAGTGCTGTAGGAATTACTGTGCAGTCTTCCTACACCTCCTGACATTCCTGTCTGTTGGGACACAAATTCTCATCCACATGATGAATATCTTCCTTGTGTCTTTGAGCCATTTCAGAAAACCCTCACCCTTTACACATTTCCATTCTTAGAAAAATTCAAGATTCACCTGGGAGCAATTTACCAATTCAGGACAGATTTTTTTTAAAAGTCTAATGGAAATGTATAGAAACATCCTTGTCATATTATGACAACTTATTCAACCATTTTGCATGTAAAGACTTATGCCATGAACTAATGCCTAAATGTTGTGGAGGGTGAGACTATTCAACAGGGACCCACTAGAATACATTTTGATCAACATGACATAAGCAGCCGATAATGTATGAATCAGCAGAGAATTGTACAGAATCATTTGCATGGATGCACCAAAGCATTTGCAACTTGTTCAAAGAAATGAGAAAACTGCTTTCTTGATGTGCACAAGTGACACAATGATGTGAAGATTGAACAAGCAGTTTTGAGAATTTCAACTCTGATCTGAGAAATGCATTAAAGCGACTGAGAAAAATTCTAAATACCTCAGTTATTGCAACTGAATCACAGCATTTCATTTCGCAAACGCAGAAAAACAAACCCAATAAAACTAAATTAAAATGAGTTTGCCTTGTGGCAATCACCTCACAGACTACACTTGTAATTGTGATTTATGCTGATATACTCACGTTCTGCAAAGTTGCTTAACACCTGAAAGCAAGAAAATAACAAGGCTTGTTAGATTATTTTGTAGAAAAAGAGACAGACAGACAGACAGACAGACAGACAGACAGATAGATAGATAGATAGATAGATAGATAGATAGATAGATAGATAGATAGATAGATAGATAGATAGATAGATAGATAGATAGATAGATAGATTAGATAGATAGATAGATAGACTTACATCAGAAGAGTGTTTGAGGGTTGTACAGGTGGAGAGAATTCAAATCAGGGTTCAAAGGTGAGAGGTCACACCGCTGAATGAGGTGAATGAGAAAAGAGGTAAGGAAGCATGAAAAGACGGAGACAAAGGTTTAACTAAAGTAACCATTTTTGGCCACAAGATGGCGCCATGAGAACAGGAAAAACATCTCACTGTGGAACGCGATTGTAATTCAGCACCCCCCTTAGGAATCACTTGAAAAACAAGGGGTGTAGATAAAAACGATCTAAAAACGGTGTAATACAACCCCCTTCAATATGTTATGCTTTCACTACCACATCTTAACTTACAAGATATCATAGACATCAATCAGACTACATGTTCACTTTCACTGTGAATAATATGAATAATTAGAAAAAGACCAAGAGTCATAGTACTCAAATGAAAACACTGACATTTACTGTCTCAAATTCATTGGACTCACTCATTCTTCAGCAAAGTCTCTCTCCCATCCACCCTGAAATGCCCACACACACACACACACACACACACACACACACACACACACACACACACACACACACACACACACACACATGCACACACACAGACACACACACACATGCACACACACAGACACACACATGCAGCATTATGGGACAGCAGCAGTAAAAGTGATTTAGTAGCGAGGGACTTGGTCGGTTAGAGGATTTAGTCTGCAGGCTGAGGCTTGTCCAGGTGAAGCGAAATCTATTCCTGCTGATAATAACATGTCAAAGCCGTGATTGGGGTGGAGGCGGGAGACCCTTTGATGTGGGATGAGAAAGGAAGGAGATAATGGAAAAAAAGAAGGAATAAATGAAATAGAACCATGGGCACAGAAATGTGTGCAGGTTGGTGTACGCTCACAGCTTCCAGCATACGCACACAGAGCTAATTTCTCAGCCTGTCACTTATGATTTCTGATGTTCGACATCTGAGTGGACTGATGTGTGTGTTATGTCTTCGTGCGAGACGATTGTCCTGTAAATGTAATGTGATGGATGACGTCTGTCAGCACACCATGATGGGAGAGCAGAACAACAAACCTGTCACTCTGGTGCTGACCGCCCCATCTGCAGGGGGGATTATCACTAAAGCCACAACAACACATAAATAAGACATTCATTCAGAGCAGCATCTGGCCTATGCAGGATTTATGGTAAATGTGAGATGCGTGCTGAGCTTCAAGCAGAGATGGGAAGCAGGCCACAGAAGTCTGGTCAGCAAACTTCTTTCTAGCCCTGCATACAGACTTGGATGTGTGATGAGTCTCCTTTAAGATCTCCCTTGAATAGTGACAGCTTCTCACTGAAACTGACTGTAGTTTTTTTAAGGTTCCATCAGTCATCCATCTTTTTCATATACTCGGAACTTCAGAGTCATTCTTGTCCTCCATGTCCACACATATGGATGGCGAATAAATACTGTGGCTTAAAATGACTCTTCAACACTTGTTAATCTCTACATTTGACAAAAAGCCTTGTCACATCATTATGGTCACATCAACTAAACTGCCACACAACCCAGTGCTGAGTTCAGTGGTACAGCAGAAATGGCTCCACTGTGTCTGACTGAGATCTGGATGAAAGCCATCAGTTCACTCAGATTGTTCATAAAAAGTTGGTGACCCATCTGTGACATCACTCGCAGGTTTCCAGAGGAGTAGTTTTGAAGCTGAGTGTGGTATCTCCGATGTCACCATCTTGGCTGCATCTGATGCCTTCAAATTCCTAGTTGACGAAAAAATGGGGGATGGAAAGTGAGTGGAGCTGAGGTGGGCCATGTCCTAAATAATAAGGTATCATCCTTGATAATGAAATTAGCTATAGACATATTTTTAGTGCCAGACTGCAAACATGTTTACTTCTGCTGCAAAGTTGGACAACTGAATACGAGGGTTTATGGGGATTGTGTTACTTTTGAAGCAATCTGAAGTGGCCATTTGTGGAACTACACTTTTTGGCACTTGCACAGCCAAAAACTTTTTCAGCCCTGGATGTTGCTGCATATTGGCACGATGTTCCCATGTTTCTTCAATTTTTGAAAGATTTTAACAATTTTGACATTTAAAATGCAAAAACAATGAAAGGGAATTCTTCTATCATTGTTTATTCTTCATTTATTCATAACAGCATAAGTCCCAGCTAGTTATCAGGCCTGTCGTGATTAATACAGCATCACCTAATCGCAATTATTTCATCTGACCTTGATCATTTTGCATAATTGTAATAATCCTTTCCATTTACTTGTATAAAAACAGCTGAATGAAATTAACTAAAATGCCATGCTTCGTTCACTATTTTCAAGCCATTTCCCACCATTTGTGCCCCTTTTTACTCTTTTGGTGTCATGTGACCAACTGTTAACTCGACATGCTTTTGATATTTGACCACCTGCTTCTTCATAAGCATCCAATGAAATTAATGTCAAGGATTTAGTTGCAAACCCAAACACCACAGCATCACCATGGGCACCGTTTGAAGCCAATGAAAAATGTAGAGCACAGTAAAGTGGAGGACGCAGTGTGTGGGATTTGCAGCAAAAAAAAGTGGCAGTCAAAGATGCCAATATCACTTATCTAAAAAGAATAAAGACATGGAAATTTTGTGACTGTGACAGCTTGAAATGCTGTAGAAGCAAATTAGGCAGGTTAAAGGAAGGGAAGCTCAGTAGAAAACTGCATTAAGGTGTGATGACGTATGCCTGATGTTATGAAAGTCTGAATCAGTTTCTTCAGGAAAAACACAATGAGCTAGAAGTCCTGTCAGACTCCACTGTGGTGAAGAAAAGATGACGGTGCTGCTCCCACAGGCTGCGATCTGAAATGCTACACTGGCACCAAGCTCATAAACCATGTTTCTGTCACAAAGTACACTAGCCTTCAATTATTTGTGGAGACCAAACGGGATGCCAGCTGACACATTCCTCTTAACATCATTCATCATAAGTCTCTCCAGTGTGTGCAATTTCAGCCTCGGTACACCAAACTATTTTTCATAATTAATGCCAGCACAGTGACTTGTACTGCAAGGAGGAAATGGAAACGGAGTCACCGCTGTCACCACATCATCCTTTACTCAGACACACAGACACAAAGTAATACACAGATTTGTTTTTATCTCCTGTTTACATGTTGCTCGGCAAGCACTTTGGGACAAACTTGTTGGTTAGATTAATCTGAGTTTACTTCGTGAGACAAACTGTCTGCATCAGCACACACACTGTACACACTCGTAAACACACACACACACACACACACACACACACACACACACACACACACACACACACGCATGCTGAGTGCAGACAGAAAGAAAGCTGGATCAGTCACAATTGGGTCCAGATTAGAGTGGCCCTCAAAACCCCACACTGCCTGAAGAGCCCTGGACACTGATAAGACTCTCTCACACACACTGCACACATACTGTATTCAAGGAGGCAAATATTGATTTAATAATCACCAAATAAATCACAGCATCCGAATAAAACAGCCATTAGAGCTGACAGCTGTCTTTACTGCACTCAGTGTACCAAAATCATTACATTCTATTTCCTAAACGACATCACTGAACCTCAGTATTCACCACCAATATCTGATCCAATGTAAGTTGTTAGTGCAGTATGGAATCTGATTAAGCCCACTGCATTTGAGGTGGCACCACCACTCCTGTCATTTGCATCAGTTTGCTGTACTGTACATGCATAATGCAGCAGGAAAGACGGCAGCTCGGGTCATCAAGGGTTTGCAGATCTAAGCAGAACTTTGAGATTGTTTATACACACATTTTCAGCTCCTGTGACACTTTGCTTCATAGAAATACGTTGAAGAAGTCACAGTTCTGGTTTCTGTGGCTCTGTATAACTACTTTAAATTTATATAATACTATTAAAAATGTTTCTCCGGGTGTAAGAATGGATGATGAAATCCAGTTGGTGAGTCACCTTGTCGTGAACTGGAGCTGCACTGCATTCTGGCCTCGGCACATTCATCATTAGATTATTTCTGGGCAAGTCATTATTTTTCTTGAAGCTTGGAACTAAAACATTTTAGCTTGAGGCAGAAAATACATGTGTTTATTCCACCCAGACAGTTCAATTTCACACTCTGAAACCTATCAGTCATTCTGATGACTTATATATTTACGTGCGTCTGTAAAAAATACTGATGTCTGTGAATGCTGAAATTGCATACTGTCTACTAATGGCATGGTAAGTTCCATTTGGGTAAAATCAAGTATAGTTAGGACTTTGTTTTTTTTTTAAATCTGAATTATTTGTGTATATGAAAGCATTTAAAAAAAATGCATAGTGTTGTTGGAAAGTTTGTAAAAACTTTTTTAGATCTTCCTAAATGTTCTGAAAAATTACAATCTAAAATATCATCAGATTTTCATACAAGGTTGGAATATACATAAACTGAACCCAATTTAAAAAATGAAAAAACATATACTTTAGAATTTATTTATTGAGGAAAATAATCCATTATTACATATTTCAGACTGGCAAAAATATGAAAAGGATTAGGAGGTAATATGAAGCTGAAATTGGAGTCAAGTGTTTCCAGAGAAAAGAATGAAGATCTTTGGTGGTCACTCTGTATCATTTAAAGCCCCATTCGGGTTGTTAATTTAACCCCGAAAACCTCATCTTTGTGTAATAAAGTTACATTTTTCTGAGATGTTTCCATGAAAACAATGCTTTTCTGCCTTAAACTGGTTTAGATCAAACTCTGCACTGTTACGTTCATCTGAATGTGCAGTGCTATGAAGTCCCCGCCTCTACCTTCAACTGAGTTCAGATACAATTAGCATTAAATCACTGTTATTATCACACATTATTCCCAAATACTAGCATCAGGACCAGAAGAAGTGTACTGTCATCCTCTCTGATGACTGATAAACACTTAGTAACCCTGATAACATTGACAACCTCTTGTGGTCATATGAATAACTGCATGTAAAATGTTCTCACCCTGTAAACGTACAAAATGAAGCTTTGTAACATGCAGGAAACACAGCGACAGGGTATGTTTGCACCAGAATCTAACCAAGAAGTTTTGGGGTCCAAACTTAATCAAATAAAAATTGAACATGCAAGTAAACACAGAATGAAAAACAGTCAGTAAAAACATAAGTCACAGTGAAACTAATGAGCTCAATATACAGTGGAAGAAGCCCCTACTGGTATATTTGTATTGGAAGAATGCAAGATGATAGCAGTTACTGTATGGTTTGATAACATTCAAAACAGATAAACCTCCACACACCCCTTCACTGTTTGATGCAGCTTGAGTATACCAGCTCACCTAAACACTGCTAATCTACCCTACGTCACGATGGTAAGTTGTATAATTAGAATAATAACCGAAACAGAATGAAGAAGAAAGAAGCATTCTGATGAAGAAGTATACAAAAAGGCCCAACCTGCAATTTGACAGGACTGGTTCTTGAGGTTTGTTACATATTAAACCTCAGAAGCATGAATCTGTGTTTTGATGGTCATCGGTGCACTGCAGTGTTAAAGTGGAAATGCTCAGCCATGGTGCTGACCGCTACTTTTGCTCATGACATATCATCGTTCATATAAAAAGGGGAGGACACCCTGGACAGCTCATCAGTCTATCACAGGGCTACACAAACAAACAAACATTCACACCTACAGACAGTTTAGAAGCACCAATTAACCTCAGCATGTTTTGGACTGTGGGAGGAAGCTGAAGTACCCAGAGAAAACCCACACATGCACAGGGAGAACATGCAAACTCCATGCAGAAAGATCCCACGCCCAAGACGGGATGCAAACTGAGGATCTTCCAGCTGTGAGGCGACAGTACTAATCACCAAGTCACTATACAGCCCTCACTACAACATTAAGGCACATAATCTAGGAGGTCACACAGGAACCCAAACTAACTTCTGAACCAGGCGTGAACTAACCGTGACGTCACCCGTTGGTTTCAATGTCGAGAAAATTAAGCCCGGATTTTGCTACTTCCTGGTCGCCGTTTTGGATTTTTTGGAGCCAGTGACGTAAAAAGCGTCATCAAACAGGCTGGACCGGAGAGCAACTCGGGGCAGGACCAGTCAATGGGACTGTCAATCAAGTATAGCCACGCCCCCTGGCACCGCCAACTTTAACGATTTATTTAAAATTCAGTATTGATTTATTTCAAGATCGACCACCTGATCTCTCATTTTGACCATGAAAACTAACGGGGAAAAAATCCTGAGCTGTAGAAAATCAGTCTATCAAATTTGATTTTTTCCGGTGATGAATTGGAGTCTATGGAGCCAAAGCTTTTTGGAGCCAACCCTAGCGGACGGCGTGATATTGCAAGTTTTTGACACTTCCGGGTGGGCTTCAATTTTGGAGGCAGATGCTACATCCACTTTATATACAGTCTATGTTCTGAACAACTGAAGGCCTCTCTCACATTGGCTTATGTCAGTAACCATCTGGAAAACACTGAACAACATGCTGTACATAGAAATGCAATAAGAAAGCTTCTGCCAATGAACTCAAAGGTTTGCATAGTTTAGCCACTCAGATCTGAGTAGCTAAACTATGCAAACCTTTGAATATGTAATATTGAATTAGTTTACCCAATGAATCGGTAAGAAAGTATAACATTGTCATCACATTTGTTAAGTTAGGGTTTTCTTTATCTATCTTTCGGACTTGTATGAAAATGTGATTACATTTTAGATCATATTTATGCAGAAATATTAAAAAATCCTACAGATCAACCAAATTTTAATTGGGGTCATTTATTGCCAGACTTTGATGTATTGTGTTACAGAAATTCCTCCAGCAGTGTGGTCACTGTTGGCTGATTCACCCAGCTAGAAACAAAGAATCAGAGCAGATGAAAGAATAAATACATAATCTTCCTGTTTAACTAGGTACACACCTCTATCCATGTAGAATAACAACAGAAAGGTATGGATGATATTATTGAAGTAGTGCAGTTTTTTTTTAATCAAGATAGCAAAACATCCTTTGGTAACATAAATAAAACAGGTCTTACTGAATATCACATTTTCTTAGATTCTTATGAAACAACATTAACTGCTCCCAGCAACCACTACCGTCCAGCATCTACGTCACATAAAATTCACACTGACTGGGCAACAACACTGCTTGCTAATGATTGTATAAGACAACACAAAACATTGATAAACAGGAATCACCTTAGAGTGGCATGCCAAGCTGAATGAATGAAAAGCACATACAATGCATTCACTCAGACAATCAAGGTGTATAATATTATATGAGATGCCCTTATCACAAGACTTCTGTTGATTATTTGCAATAATGCTTCTGACAGCAACACAAGGGATGTTTTAGTACATGGAAGCACAAAATTTAAGCATAAAGCAGTAATATATCAGCTTTTAAAACTGCAATGCATGGTTTGTATTACATCGCAATAATTTTATCAACAGGTTCGGCTGGCTTATGTTGCTTTAAACATATATTTGTGCATTGCATTGTTAAAAATAATCCTATGCTATAAAATCCCTCACATAACTGTTACATTAACTTATGTTTTATGATGCATGTTTTTGTCATTTGTTATGATAGACAATATATGCTACATTGTGTTTCACTCCATTATGTTAGATAATGAAAAGGTCTAATAATACAGTGTAGTACACTCTGTTGATGCATAAAAGGGTTTTCACCTGCAATCATTGGTCTTTAATTTTTGTGGGCTTTATCAGCCTTTTTTATTAGCTTGTTGGCACTTAATTGTACCCACTTCTCTTATTGCTTTCCTTTGTCTCTGTCCCACAAGGTATTTTATTTGTAGGATAAAAAAAAAACCTTTATGTTGTAAAACTACAGGTCTCCCAGATGCCGTTTCTGGCAAATCAGAGTAATGAGAATATGACAGAAGAGCGCTCACTCTATGATGGAGTGTTCCCTCCAGATTTCTCAGCCATCAGTCTTCAGCAGCATATGAAGGACCTTGACTGCCACAGAGAATTTTTACAAGATTGATTTTTTGGATCTTAAAGTGCTCAAACCACCAGTCACACAGCGTCTGTCTTTACTTCTCCAAACACACTACAAACATAATCCGCACTTGAAACATTAAGTCTGTAGTTTCATCCTCACATCGGTGTCCTGGAGCACTGAGTATTGACACGATTTGAGGATTTTGAAGTATTTGTAACTTCAGATGAGCAGCATTTAAATGAACTTTTACTATGTGCAACACTTTTGAACCCACCAGATCCTAAAAACACTGCAGTCCTGCTCAAAGGAAGACTTTTAATTTTAATAGCTGACACGCAACAATGCATGGTTTTCCCTGAAGATCCCTAAAACCTGTAACTGGTAAAGCATCTAACGAACTACTCAACAATTCTTTATTTAAAAAAAAACAAAAAACAGACCTGACGTGGTGTCCCTCAGGGTTCTATCATAGGTCCTGTTCTCTTCAGTCTATGTTAGCAATTGTTGTTATTAGAAACACATCACAAGTAAATAACTCAAGAACTCTTAAAGCTGAATCTGGAAAAGAAAACTGACTTCAGTTGTAACAAAAGCTGGGAAAGAAAATCTGAACAGTAAAATTAAGTAAAGTTAAGCTTTTAACTCTAAAAGGTTGTGTTATTGTACCACTCTCCTATTTGGTGTATCTAAGAAACTTTACTGGACTGTTAAAGCATGTTAACAACCACCCTGTCTCAACTCTAGTATGTTCAGCTAAACTGTATTCCCCTTCACATTTTAAAATAAACATAACCTGCCAGACCACCATGGGAACTTCTGCTGCCGAATAAAGTTCTTTCGTTTTTAGTTTTAACTGTGCATCCAAAAACATTTAAGTTGGAATAAATGTAGTTTTATCAAACAAACTAATTTTGTAGATCAGTCCTGGAAAATGAGAACCACACACATTTTCTTTTTATTCTAAGCATAAGAAAGTTGCAACATGATGTATTTGAGCACACCATGATGTTCATGCTGAAAGAATTTATTGAGCAGGCCAACAAATTACTGAGCAGCTGTATGTCCAGTTTCTCATTTAAGTGCTACTAAGAAACTATGTTGTTGGGTAGATCTTTAAAAAGCCTGACAGCCTCTTTCATTTTGTTGGCTGTTTAGTGGGTCAAACTGGAAGTGAAGGTTAAAACAGCTCAGAATTTAATGCTGCCATCACATCAGTATGAAGAGTTAATGTTTATATCAAATTCAAGGAGAGAATTGTCACTCATCGACTGCACTTGAAATGTACTTTCAGCTATGGTGTCATCAGACCACAGTAACAAGTTAGTATTGTAGGCTGTCTTTGCAAGGTTAATATGGCCTGTGCCTCCCAGAATGTGGATGAGGTACAGGTCTAATATTATTTCCTTCCCAACTTTATTCCATTTCTATAGTTGTTTATTTAATTTTTGGCTGCCTGGGAACAGAAGTGCCTTTGATTCATGGACTTAACATAATACAGGACTGTGTATGAGCGTGTGAGAATGCTTAAATGTACCGTAAGCACAAAAATCTGTTTTTTAAACCTGCCAAATCTCCTGTTAAACTCCTCTCTGCTCCTGACAGCTTCAGGTGTCTTAGCAGCAGCAGCTCAGACCTAAATTCCATCCAGGGAATAATTCATGCACAATTTCATCCCTCAGTCTTAATCTGGAAAACCACCATTTTGTCATCCGAGCTCCACAGCTCCACGGCTGCAGTTGTAAGCAGAGAGAAAACAAGTCACACATCCAAACAGGATTCACAGTCACAGTTGAATTGTAATTTGTCTAATCCTGTTATCTGGCGTTCCAAAAGCTTCTCTCTATCTGCTTCCTCTCTCTGCCGTCTATGCTGCGGCCCGGCGTGGGCGTCTGTGTGAGTTTGCATGTGTGTGTAAGCATGTGTTTATTTGCATGCGTGGGTGTGAAGTAAACACATTAGGGTTGGGGAGGTGTTTTCGAAATTGGGGTATTTCTTTTACATAAAGATTATTTACCGTAAAAATACTATCATGGATGAAATGCCAAAACAAAAACAACATAATCTACTGAAGACACTGGAAATGTTGACAGAGTGACGGATCCCAATAAACTCACAAGATGACTGGATTATTCTGCTTTTTTCTGATGTTGTGAGGTTTAAAGTTCACCTGTGTTTGATGATTGTTAAGCTAGTTCACTTCTATCTAGTGATATTGAAAATCTCATATCTTTTGTCACTTGGGAGTAGAATAATTTTGCCTGCTTACATCAGGCTCCCTCTAAATGGTCCTTAAGGAGACAGTCTTTTTTATAGCATTCATTAAACAATATGGGTTTAACTTAAGTTTTACACTCCGAAAATCCTTTTCAAGTTTTGACGGTTTTGCACCGCTGAAACCTCCATACTACTAACTGACTTCTCCGTATTCATTACACCAAGATACTCAAACCAAAGACAAGTAAAATGAATAACATTGATTGTGCTGTTATAATGCAACATTCTGCTAGGAAGAATTGGGTCCTGGCATTCATGTGGCTGTTCATTTGACATCCTTTGGAATGGCACTCCCAAACAGACAATTTGCTTCAACCTTACTGCTGCAAACTGCTCAGGAACAGTTTGTGGAACACGACAAAGAGCCAAAGGTGTCGAACTTTATACTCCTTACATCCCAGTCCAGATGAGCATCTGTGAGGTCCTCAACAAAAACGCACAGGATCCCATGATCTCCTGCCAACGTCCCAGTGTCAGACACCACAAGAGGTCCTGTGTTCATATGCTGAAGGGTCAGATGTGTTCTTGTGGCACCACGATACGCAGGCGGGTTTATTGTTGTTGCTAATCTGTGTAGATATAAATGTGTGAATAGCAAAAATTCTTTTTTGAAATGATGGTTATCTATTTAGGCGAGATGTGTGTAATAGGACAAAAGTAGACATATTACCTTTGCATTCTGCCTATTATTACTGCTTAAATGTGACTGTTAACCTTAAAGTGACCGAGTGGGGTCATTTATGACCCCAGCCATATAATTATATTTGCCATATTTATATCTTTTATCCGAAAAATGTTTCCTACCATGAATTTGTCAATCTACTAGTCCTACAGCTGCTCATAGTTTTTTGTAGAGATTGGCCAACTGGTGTGACAAGGATAATGGAAACTTGTCTGGGGTCACTTATGACTCCAGAAAGATGTACAGGGTTTTTACTATTGTAGGCCTTAGTTTTATTTATTTATTTGTACCTCTAATCGCTATATTTCAGTGTTTTGCAGTGCACTATAGCTGGTAGACCTACATTTTTAGCCACAGCTGCCCTGCGGCAGACTGACTGGCTGCCAATCCACTCCTACAACCCTTCTGACCACCACCAACATTACACAGCATACACATTCATACACCAGTGTAAGTGGCAGCACTGGAGGTAAGGTGGGTAAAGTGTCTTGCATTGGACGAACAGCTCTGCCACCTGAGCCACAGCCGCCCCTAATCTAAATACTTCTCTGCATGTTACATTGCACACATACAGACAAGATGTTTGTGTAGATTTTGTTTTTATGTACTTTTGATTTACTATTGAGGAAACAAAAGGAATAAAGTTTTAAAAGAAGTGGCAGACAAAGCGTGTCTAAATAAATGTTACTGCGTTCTTACAATGCATCATATTGTTCATATGGTTTTACTTTAGCTCTGAGTCAAAAATGATTAAAATCCATGAATAATTACAGAAGGTTATTTTAGAATATCCATCTTAAACTGCAGTGAAGTGGAATAGGTAAGAAAGCACAAAAAGAGGCACTAAAGTAGACATATTCCTGTGTAAAATGTAGTGGGGTCATAAATGGTCTGTATTTATATAGCGCTTTTCCACCTGCAAGGTACCCAAAGCACTTTACATGATACGTCACATTCACCCATTCACACACACACTGATGGCAGAAGCTGCCATGCAAGGCGCTAACCACAACCCATCAGGAGCAATTAGGGGTTAGGTGTCTTGCTCAGGGACACCTCGACATGAGCACGACGGGCCGAGGATCAAACCAGCAACCCTCCGGTTGCAAGACGGCCACTCTACCCACTGAGCCATGCCGCCCATGACCCCAGTCGGTAATTTTAGTCGCTAAAATAGCTTGGTCGCTTGAGGGTTAACTGTCACTCGTGCAATTTCTCAACTAAATACTGTTAAGAGGAGGTTGTTACAAGACAAAGTGCATTTTTTTTCTTTTTGCACATTGTACAAATTAAAGTTGTTTGATTCCAGAAGTTCAGTTTTCAGGGTACTTTTAAACACAGTAAAAGACGTAAACAAAGTAAATATCGAAAAGATTACATCATATGTGGAAAGAAAACTGTCAAAACTTTTTTAAATAGTTCACAACTCCACATTTAGGATGCTTTAATATATCTGTTGATAAATAGATTCACTTCCTGGAATGAAACGCTTATATGTAGACTTGAAATCCCTCTTCATGTCCTAAAGAAACCACAGAGGCTCAACCAACCGTTATCCCGTCTTCCCTCTTAAGCTGCCGCAGCAGTTACGGTCCAGCGGACAGAGATTGATGACACAGAACATTTTAGTTCAATTACTTGATTTTGCTCAAGGTCATTTGGGGCAAAAGAATGCAATGAATGTAGAGAACCACTCTCCAGAATGATCCTCTTGGCCCTATAAAAGCGTATGATCGATACAGATGGTAAAACGGCTTCGTCCCCGTGAAGATGGAGAGAGATAGGACAACAGAGTATTGGAACACACTTTGAGTCTATTTCTCCGTCCAATCTGGACCATGTTCTGATGCTGTATAAGCTGCTGGCAGATTTATAACTGGTGTACATTATGCCGTTATGCAGCTCTCCAGGCTACTGTACTCCATCCTGCCAGCTCCTGATTCAGCCTTTCTGCACACTCGCTGTGACTCAAGACGGGGTGAATACCTTTACTCACATGGCAAATGAAATATTTATTGCTCAGAGTTCATCTGTAATTTTTATACAGACATCAAATTCAATTTCAATTCAATTTCATAAAAGACTATCACTAGATATCTAGGACAGTGTGATGACTACGGCTCTCTGATCTGTCGTCTACCCTCTACTACATTTTTACTACTATTACAGACATGAGTGCGCTGCTAATAATACTATTACTGAGATTAATACATTTATGACAACAGCTGTTAGTGTTCTACGAAAGCTGCATAGCTACTCCTGTTCAAGAGTTAACACATAAAACGTAACAGCACATAATTATTTACTATGTTCTCAAAATATATCTGCTCAAATCACATTGGTAACTAGAAAAGCACTCAGAGAGCGCAGTACTCCACCAAGGCTGCTCAGCTGATGTATCATTTCCAACAGATTAATTACCTTGTGCTGAGCACAGGCATGTGTTATGCATGTGCATGTTATGTATGGATAACAAATTGCGTGCAAATTACTCTTAAGTCTGTTGATCAGTTCATCACTTTTAGCAAGCCTTTGGTTTACTGGTGTTGAAATACCCATTCCCTCCATGCTTTTATTTTGAAGGCGTATTTTTAATGTTATGAACTTTTATTTTGTCACCATTCCAGCAGCACAGGAAGTGTTTATCTAAGAAGCGGTTTCTTGACATGACGAAAACACCCCACAATTTAATCATTTGTTCCTTGTATGATTTCCATCTGATAAATCACAGTCAATTTGTAGTAGGATCACAATCATGTGATGGTCAGCAGGTAACTGACACAGTGTTTACTTGTTGTCATGGTTACAGTGACGCTATATGTCCCAATGGAAAATCCTTAACAAAGCCCTGGATCCAGACTATAAGCCGCATCACTGTGAAAATTTAATGAGGTGGTCCTTGTGTCATTTCTGACTTCCCCTGAAAATTTCATCTAAATCTGTTTCTTAATTTTTTAGTAATGTTTCGCACAGACAGACAGGCAAATTCACAGACAAACGTAAACCGATCATCACATAACTCCGCTGTTCCTTGGCGGAGTAATAATGTTGTTAGTGTCTAGGGGGCTTTCAGTTTAGTTCATTAGATTGAGACATATTATACCAACTCTATATTTTTATTTTGGTACTCCCTAGAGTAGCTTTGCATGATTCAGAGTTCTAAAAAAATCCTTATTTATTTCATATTTCCTGTTTTACAGCCACTCAGTTGTGTCTCTGCCTTACACAGGCAATGTGGGCTCTGGTCTCTGGAATGTCTTCCTACCTGAAAACCAGCTGTTTTCTGATTGGTCAGCTTCTGGAAGCATGCTGTGCACAACCTCATTTTCCTGCCAATGTGGAGGTTCTGAAAGTAAACTGTGTTAAGCAACATAATTTCTTGTTCATCATTATAAATGGCAACTTATCAAATGCATCTGTACATGTTTGAGCCATAATTCCATCCACAATATGAGAATGAGCATCTGCAGCAACAAATATCACAGCAAGATGTGTCTGTTGAGTGACTACACATTATTTGTACATTGGAGTGCATTAAATGTCAATAATACTATTCTCAAGTAGGCTGTTCTGTGAGAATGTGTACACACAATTAGCATAAAGACCACACTGAGATGGCTGTATTGAGGAGTCTGTAATGTAAACCATCTCAAAGGTAAGAAAAACATAGGAAATCTTTCATTCAGAGCAGTCTGAAGCTCACAAGGATGACTTTTACATAAGTTAACTCATTATCTGAACTTTTTGCAGCATCTAATATGACCATTCAACATTGGAAAAATTGCAGGTGGCGCAAAGCCAACAATAATAAGCCAACAATGCATAAGGTTTTGCTCAAACCTGGTTCACTTAATAACAATGACGATTAGATCTGATCAATGGCTACCAGATCAATGGCATTCCAAAAACAACTGGCAGAAACTGGAGGATCAGCTGTTTCAAACATCCCTCCTTTAACTCACCAAAAGCTGCTGGAGTGCTCTTTGGAAAGGCATTGTACCGTTTTAACTGCAGTCTACATCAGCAGATTGTTCTCACACAGTCAGCCTGCTCCAGTACTGAAATGCATGGATTAGTACAAATGTTGAGTAGGTCAGTGCGAGAAAAAACATTCCACTTCCCAGGTTAAACAGACATCATCACATTTAGATATTTAACACACGTACAGCCTGCAAGACTGTTCAGCCAACAGGAAGGTAAAGCAGCACTTCTTGTTGTCCACAGATGCTGCCTCTTTGTTTAGTTCAAATAGGCCCTATAAAATAACCTTTCTTTCCTTTTATGCTAAGAAAGGTTCATATCAGGAGAACTGGTTTTGGTTTACACTGTTCTGAACATGATGCAAATCCCCCTCCTTCAAATCCTTCCTAAGTGGGGGTAAACCAAAACCAGTGCCACTGCTGACCCGAGCTTGGAAAGAGAAAGCAAACAGCTGAAGACTCAGAAAGATTGCTGAAGGGAACTGTGACAGCATCGCTTTGAGCAAACAAAATATTGCTTACTGCTTTTATCCAGTACAACCAGCTGCACCAGTAGACAAAGCACAATTTAGAAAATAACCAACACTCAGAACAGCACGACAAGTTGAGGCCAGAGGTGAGATTTATAGAGACAGGCAGACTTACATCTGCTGCAGACGTCATCGAGCATAAAACAAAAGACCACTAAATGTCGAAATTATACAGTGAACTCACCAGCAGAGTTACAGTTTCATACTAACTGTATACAGTGCTCTTTATTACAGAGTGTATTTGTAATTAGTAAGCAAAATATTTCAACATTTTATGCATGTAGGAAAAAATACAACATCTGCACTATCTGCACGAGCACTTATTGTGAGAAGCTCCTCTACTTCCTTTGCTTTGGAGGACAGTAGTGTCCATCAATATAAGTCATTTTTCACTGTTTTTAGAGTACATTTCTGTATGTTTCCCCCCCTGTTTAGAATAGCTACATACAGGAGCATGGAAAATTTTCAGCTAAAGAATGAGCATGCAGACAGTTCAACATTGAGACACAATCACAGTTTGTTAAGATTCATAACAATCTGAACCAGCAAACTCCTGCTTCTAACCTTCGGGGGACAGTTCGGACCACAGAGCTACTGACTCACTCGCACTTCAAACTGGAAGGCTTCAATTGATTTTCTAGTCAATTTATGTCCAGTTCAGACAGATTCACAGGGAAGAGCTTGAGCAGGAAAAGGACCTGACAGTAAAGATCCTGGCTGCTTTGCGTCCCCATACTTTACGAGGTTTACAGGGATTTCATTATAGCTGCTCAGCTCATCCCCTGCCGTCCTGCGATATGCCAGCTTCTCCTCACACTTGGCAGCAGTGCAGCGCCGCTGAACGCACACCCAGTATAGGGCAGCGGGCAGCCAGGGAAGCTGTAATTACTGTACCTCCATTCTGCTGGTCAGCACGGCAGTCTCATAAAAGGAAATGAAACGGCCCAGCTTCCATCTTTGAGGGAGTAATGTACCACGAATATTACATTAGCATACATTCACATGAACATTTTATCTGTGACAGTTAATAAAGAGAGGAAGCAGAGCCACAGATGACAGGGCCAGCAGCAGGAAGGCAGGCCTGCTGAGGTGGTTCCCTCCGCAGTAGAAGGACAGAAGCAGAAGCTAGGGTTCAGTGATGTGCTTGTTTTCCCATCCAGGCTGTCTTGAATTAGCCATTATACAAAATATATTGCACTAATGGCAAAGCAGTTGCCATTAAGTAATACAGCATCCACTGGTTCTCCTCGAAGTATTAGGGATTAAACTGTACTACACTCACACTTTTACATTTCCACTTCTATACTGCATGATGTCAGATGTGAGGTTGTTCTGTTAATGTACAGCATTTGGATTTTGACTATGACTTAGAGCTGACTTACAGTCTTCTGGCAGACATTTAATCCATTGCACAAAGCGTTCTGGTTTTAGACTATTATCCGAGTGACTAATTTGCATGAAGTCTGGGTAACTTAGAGACTTTTTCTAACTAAAAAGATGTCACCGAATCACCATGTCAAACTACTGGGTTCAACAAACAAATGGAAGAAACCTGTATGAATTCAACAAAGCAGACTGTATAAATAATGATGAACAAAGCGTCTGTGACATTACTCATTGATTTTCTGAGCATTGGTTTTGAAGCTCAGTTTGGTGGCATCGCCTAACCTCCATCTATACAAAAATAAGCAAACAGGTGGCAAACAACTACCCTCACACTGTTAACTATGCAAAATGTTATGGCTTAGTGCAATTTAAACAGGTGAATTATATAAAAACTCACTTCCATACAATCATCATTATGAGCTACAGAGACCAAAACAGTTTGAGTGCAAGGCTGTAAACATGTTTATTTCTGCTGTAAAGTTGAGCATTTTAACATGGGTGTCTATGGGGATTGACTCACTTTTGGAGCAGCTTCAAGTGGCCATTAGATGAACTGCAGTTTTTGGCACTTGCGTATTGGTTCCATTTTAGAGCCTTGAGGTTGAACACATGCATTTTACGGAAACATTCTTTAAAGAGTGTAACAAAACAAAACAATTCCATAGTATCTAGTGCGGCAGGGCCCAGTACTTTTTTTTAACAAGCAAAATTTAGAGATAAGCAGTCACCGCAGTCTCTGAGAAAATCTTCCCTTATTGATCACTCCACCATGTTCTTACTAAAAATATAATTATAAGTCATGCTTTTGCTTTTATTGCAAATTCCAGCTGGTGTCACTGATTGTTTCCATGAAAACATGGCCCTTAGTTCTGAGTTAGTGGAGTAGTAGGGTGTATGGCCTTAGATTTTTACTCATAGTGAGTCAGTTTTTATTTGATCAGAGCAAAACTGAGACTGGAACAACACTACAGATCAGGCCAAAACATCTTAGTGAACCAGTCTGCAAACACTGTCCAAAGCTTTATCCACAACTGTCAAAACAGAGCCCAGCCTGACAATGCTTGAGTGAGAATAAATTTCACTGTGTTGCTAAAACCCATCTCAACACGTGGCTATGAATAAGACTGAATGTATGACCTTCAGCTTACAGGATGGTAACCGAATCCACTGTGCCATCCTGCCAACAGCCAGGCAGACACCCAGAAGAGGAAACGCTTCCAGGACAAACAACCACTCAGATCTCCTCTCATCTCCCTGCATTAGTTAGGTTGTAGCTCTCAGGTAATTGTTTTCCCATTTGAGAGTGTCATTATGATTTCATATAAGTCAGTGCAATAACACAGGCCGTAAAACTCAGGAGGTAATTTAACAAATCTCAGGGGTTTTAAAGACTTGTCCTTTAATCAAAATATCTTCAATTATGTAGAAACTGAACTGAAATATTAACGTGTTTTAAATGTCTTCTGTCTTCGTTGACTAGGGAAGATGCAGCTGGAGAGCTGTTGTTCTCATCCCATTCTGTGCAATCTTGGTTTGTGTCAAGTTGCAGGGACAGAGATTGTGGCAGGCTTTAAATCTCCGGCATAATGTAAGTGGGAGGAAAGAGATAAAAGAGATAAAACACCCTGCGGAAATCCCACAACTTTATCATGCACCAATTTCATCTTGAGAACATCAGTATCTTAACATGCACAGCAAAGGAACTAATCAGCTTAAGGCAATATTCAGATTAAAAGGTTTACATGGTTTGAAGTAATGTGATTTCTCCAATATTTTGTTTTACATGGATTAGTTTCCAGACTGGTTTTGTATGTATGTAACCATGTAGCACATAGAAAATAAGACTAAGGTTTTGGTGTTGTCTCTAGTGACCTCTGACACGTCTTATGAGGCATGTTCAGAGATGTCATAAAGGATGAAATGTATTATGAGCACTGTATGATCAAGATTGTAGCTTGGAAGTGTTATTTATGTATAAAGGGGAATCACTGATGTAAAAGGTTTTTAAAGTGCCACCTTGTGATAATTGGTTGGATTCCAATTCGTTTTTCAAAAGCTCACCTGTAAAAATTCATGTGCAACATTTTCCTTCATGAATAAATACCCTCAAAAATTAAACTCTTATGTACAAGATAGGTTCTTTTGAAGGAAAAGTTTTGAAGGGGGGGAAAAAAAGCAGAATATACAGCCTGTTGGATTAACTCATGGGTATAAACGTCCAGCGAGATATGGATTAAGGATGTGAAATTGAAAGACATGAATAAATAAACACATATCATTATCAACAAAATTCATACCTGCCAGCTGAAAATGTATGTGTCAGCAGGAATGCAGTTACATCTCAGTGGTGCAACATGTTTTATTCATATGGAATGTATATTTTAGCACATATTTCTTACATGCTGACTTCAAGTCACAGGAATATGATCTGCGTCCTGTCGCCTCTGACTTGTTTCCACCTTACTATTCACTGCATGCATGTAAGGGAAGAAAGGAGTGGATTACGGCTCCTTCTCCAGAAGAAAATCAGAAAAACTGCTTACTGCAAGTGTAGACGTTGGATCTAAGATTCGAGCAGTGCTTGCGTAAGGGAACCGTTACAGAATCAGTTCTACATTTCACTTCATGATGAATAAAACAAAGTTGGGGAGCTGGTGGGTAGTGACGAGAAAGGGCTGAAATTTCACGAAAGAAGATATTTTAAGAAAAAAAAAACAAAAAGCAGTCAGAGAAAATGTCTCCTCAGCAGGAAAAGTTGAAATAGGTGGTCAAGGTAAGTGTCTGTGTAGATACTGATCTGAAACTCAAATGACCTGTAGTTCAACTCCCAACTCATGAGCAGGTTTTTTTGGGCTACGAGGGAGATTTTATTCCTTTTACAAGGACAAAACTATCAGATTGATGCTTTTGACATGTTTCCAAGTCGTTTCCTTGTTACATAACAGTTTTTTGGGCGGAGGAACATAATCATATGATCCATCCTCAACTAGAAATCTGTGGTGAAAAGACATTGCATGAGATTTTATGTGGCTGTTGATTCGGAGAAAATGTCACAATCACTTGGATTTTCAAAAGGTAAAAAGTGTGTGTATAGTAAGTTTTTGGAATGTATTTCTAGTTTGAAGGGCGTGTTAGCGTAGGCATATGTCTGTCGGTCTCATTATGTCTGGAAGTGTGTCTATAAGTGTGTACGTCTGTATGTGTATATGTGTGTTTCTGATGAGTCACCACGGATACAGCAGCCAGCAGCAGTAGAGCTACGTTAGCAGATAACAGCATTTCTCTTCCAGAGGCCTCCGGCTCTGCCAACAAGCCTTCCTCTCGCTGGCCTCATCCTCACCCAGCATGACTGCGCTTCACATCCACACTACTCAAGTTGCGCACGGTAAAGTGTCACAAATTTCAATCCGAACCCCCATAAGAATAAGTGAAAGTAAATGTTACCTGATGTTCTGGAGCCTTTGCTGCAGGTAAAAATATACTGCTGTCTGGAGAATACCTGCTGGATAGAAGTGTGTAAATAGCAGAGGCTGCAGTGGGATGCTCAGAGTCCTGTGGGACTCACTGGTGTGTGTGTAAAAGGGTGAACGAGAAACACGTTGTAAAGAGATTGGTATGAACCCAGCTAAGGATAAAAGGCACCATATAAGTGTGGATCATTTACCATTTACTGAACACAAATCTGAAGGTAGTTTTAACTTTGCAACAGGAGGAAGTGGATAGTTAAAGCTATAAACTGCCAGTCCTGGGAGTAACTAACCTGAAAGATGGACAAATTAAGTTGTAAAGAAGATTAGAGTGAGTTTTTCCAATAGAAAAGCAACGCATTGGAAGAATTCGGACTAATTTCCCTGTTTTTGCTGACAAGGATGAAAAAGAATTTGACTTTTTTGCGGCAAATCTGCAATACAGTATCTTGACAAACAATGGTGTCACATCTGGCACCTCCAGGTTGAGACATGTGCCTGCTCTATTATCTCTAAGAATTAGGTAAAACTTCTTAAGAACATAGTCGTAATTTTGCTATGTTATGCTATATTGTCTTTCCATGCATGATGGGAGAAGACAAGAATCATCGTAATTCTGTATTGTGAGGGTGTGATGGTCAGAAATCCAGTGGGATGGTATTTAAAAAAAACAGTCATGCAAAGAGCTGGAATAAACAATCATTCAGTGTCTACGGAAGCAGAGCTGCTGTGTATCTACAAGCATTTTGTGCTTTGGCTTTAATCCCATGGAATAAGATAATGATGTGAAGTTAAAAAAAAAAGTATGTAAAAATGGGTTTAAGGTATTAAACACAAATTATCTCTGGTACAAAACTGCAACATCCACAGTCCCAATCAGATTGATGTTGTCCCCTATTTCACTCCCTGTGTCCGAATTTAAAGATAAAATGTTGTCTTTTTAAATTAATAACCACTGAGCTGAGTAAACAGTTTTCTTGTTTGAGTGAAGCAATCTGGACTTGTAGACTTCTCACTGACAATACTGACAATAAGAAAAGAAAAGAATATTTACCGTACCAGTGGTAAGATGAAAAAGATTGTGGTTGTCTTTTAAAAATGGGTTGTGTTTTCTTAAATGACCTGTTGGGTTTGGCTGTTTGGTTTGGATGACAGAAGTCGGTCATTTCTGGACTCACAGACCATCAATGCAAGAATGTAACATGAAAAATGAGGTGTTTATTAACGTAAATGAAGGGAAGTTAATGGCAGGCTGGAAGCAGTCAGTGCCAGTTGGTGACTCAAGAGACTCCCGGCTCCGAGCACACAGATCCACAGGAGACGAGTCCAGCTCATGAGAGTGCAGGAAGGCCCTCATCTTTTCTTAAGTGTCAGCATAAGTTCTGCCTGTGAGCTACTACAGCAGTGAGACATAGTGTTGATTGATTCCCCTAGATATTAACAAGAATATTTGCATGGCTCTATGGTTTAAAGCTGCACAAAGAACCATGTAAGATCATATTTTAGTGTTATTCATGTATGACAACCTGCCAGGCTCTGCCAAGCACTAATGTTAAATCATCATGTGCAGGAAGCAGGAGACTCTGTGTGCTGGGCGCACAGGAACAAATGGATCCATCATTCTTTGTTGAACACATCTATTAAATAAAAGCATCTTTCTCCTCCAGATACCAGAAACCAGCCATCAGTGGAGATTGAAGTCGATTTTAAAAACGTAGCGACCTGATCATGACAGCATTACGGTAAGTCTGGTGTCGTGTCCTGCTAACGCCATGCTGCCGTTTGCACATGACTCATCTCAGCTTTAATGTGTGACTACAGTACAGTCGACTCTCAACTGTACGGCAAGAAATACCAATCCCTCAGCCACAAAACCCTTAAGGGCTTATGAATAATTCACACACCACTCCAGAAACACTGAAACACTCTTTTCTTCCCTGGGTAGTTGGAGACTCTCCCCATCCACCCCTGCCCCAACACAACAAACACGCATATACACGCCACTACCACAACCTTAAAAACACTCTTCCATGCATGTTGTCTCAGAAAATACACTGAGTGGAGCGCCAGCAGCAGGAAGCAAGACAGGACTTTACTCTTAAGGCAGGCTGAGTACAGCAGTCTGCCTCCAGACAGCAAGAAAGACAAAATCTATGACACACAGGCCGTTCCTTTAGTAACAATGGCTTTACTTTGATTAAAAATATCTCATTTATATTCTATACACTGCAGAGCAGGCTGAGATTGTCATGATGCTAGGACTCTTTTGCCAGGAGAGGCTTAATTATAATTACAGTATGCATTTTATCACAGGCTACTAACCTTCAGATGTTCATCTTGTGTGGACATGATGCAAGATCATGGTTCATGTTTGACAGCAAGTTTTAACCACTTGTGATGGGCTGTAGGATAATTATGAGAAGCCTGCCACACTCTATAATTTAATGTATTTTTTGGTTTCCAATCACAACTTTGATACTTAAAAATGTAGCAAATGAAAATGATAAAATGTTCAAAAAAAACTGATAACCAAAGAACTGCCAGAATATTTGCAGTAGGACAGAGATTAGCAGTGCATAGGGATTCCAATTTTTAACCATTTTCGTAACTGATAGTTAGTGAGGTTATCATCTAGTTATCAATATGTACAGCCAGCGTTATTCGATGTGTGGATAGAGGTCTTTCTAACAACACATGGGTGACTTTCATGGCCAAATGGTTTTGTTACGGTAGCTGCTCTACAACAGTAACTAGTCCTTGTAGAGTCCAGCTAGTCTTATGAATGTGAGCTCTGCCTGGAAACCATGAACTGTCACAGCAGTCTTTGTCATGGTGCCCATTGCTAGCTAAGTCTCCACAATTCTCTCTACTACTCCAACATGGAATGGTCTGTAATCTAAGAGACCGCCTTCTCTGGTCACTATAGTGTTAAACACAAAGATGCAAGACTGCATCTCATTAAATAGAGTGCCTGTATATCAGAGTGGTGACATGACGGGTCCAAAAAATTTTGGTCACGTGATCTATGGGCGCCATTTTGTTTCCTATTCATGAACACCGGGTTTTCCTGTTAACGTTGTTTACACCGCAGAGAGTAATTCCAGGTCTTCCAATACTTTCTAAATTCCCTGAAAAATGACGGGCTGTAGTGCTTTTGGGTGCACAAATCGGTCAGAGAAGGGATTCCACATGTTTAGGTTTCCCAGTGATCCTGAAAGAAGGAAACTGTGAGAAAATAAAGTTCGTAGAGTGGGATGGAAACCGACTTCATCATCATTTTTGTGCCAGGTTAGTCCCATGTATGTACTTTCATGTTATGATGTATGGGTGAATGACAGATAGAAAAGTTTGATGTGATTTTAGGCAGTTGTGGTTATTTTGACTTTGACCATATTCATGCATGGAGATGTGTTACTGGTGACTGTTGGGTACCCCGTTAAACTTCAGCGGGGCCGTCTTGAGATGTGCAAACGTATTTTGCTAAATTGACAGAAGCTCCAAACTCGATGATAGAAACATTATACACCCATGGAAAGCTTAGATTCTCATGAATCCGCCGGTATAAACCACTTTCATATGTGATTACCACAGCGGGTAATATAAACACATTTGTCCAACAAACAACAAATAACGTAAACGGCACAACTCACCTTTGAAGGCTCATAACTAGTCACAGATGAAAATATTCCACAAAAAATGGCCATAATCCAACCTTGGACATCCAGACAAAACAAGCCAGTAAAATATTTTGTCCAAAACATGTCTTTAAATCAGTAAACAATCCACAAATAGCTAGTTTTCGTGAATGTGCACCACGCGCTGCGTGTCCCATATTTGGGATAGGCTCCAGTAGAGTTCCTGTGTCCTCTAAATTGTAAAAAAAAAAAAATCATTATTATTGATAAGCAATCATCCTTTTTTACTTTTGAACGATGACTGGAAAGCTTAGAATGTAAAAATCCAAATAAAACACGTAGCGCACACTACGCGAGTACACACACAGTCACAGGTGCATTAGTGCGTGGCACAGTGAATGGAAACAAAATGGCGTCAAATCCCCAGTTGTCATCACTCTGATATACAGGCACTCTATCATTAAAGAGCTCCATCTGGTGGCGCAACCAGGTACTGCAGCTAATCTAAAATGCACTTTCTAACATACATGTCCCTCAATTTTTGCTGTATTGGTGAATATATTCTTAATCTGTTACATTATTAACAACAATCAATAAACCAATAATCACCAATGTCTCTAGTAGTGCAGGATCATAGTTTCTTGAAACCACAACAACAGGCCGTCAGGTTGTCCAACAGGTTTTAAAAATCTTTTTGGAGCTCAATCAAGGCTTCAGTGGTCCTTTAACTGAAGCAAAAACACGTAATTCACAAACTTATGTGATTTAGCGTCAAACAGTGTCAAAGAAAATCTGTGATGATTAGCTAATGAGGCTGTGTAGACAAACTGTTCCCCAAATCAACTGAGGTTGATCAAACATTTAGTTCCCCAGCCAGAGAGGCAGATACAGAACAACTTGGTGTTGACAAACCAAATGTTGCTATCAGCGGAGTTGTAATTTCCCACAGTGTTTTGAACTGTCGGCACAGCACACCATTATACAACCAGTGTATTAAATACATTTTGTCTGTTGCTGCTGTGTTAGCCGTGACAGCCTGAGTGCAGACTCCTTGGGGAAATCAGCCCACTTCCTGTTGTATCACAGCCACTGGATGTGGAGAAATCAAGAAGTGTGTGAGAGTGAGTGTGTTGTGGAGACAGGAGGATAGGAAGAGGCTGCTCTACAGTTATTTAGTCAAGCTATATTTTCCACTGTGAGAAATGGGTCACAGTAGTATGGCACCTTCTGCTGGGTGTTGACGTGGGAGATCAATGCACTTCACAGGCCATGCTTTAGCTGCCTCGTGCACAAAATGAAAAAAGATTGAACTTGGAGGTGAAGGTTTTTGTTTCTGTGTTGCATATCCGCCCATGGGGAAAGCACTATGTCGAGGTGTCCCTGAGCAAGACGCCGAACCCCTAACTGCTCCTGATGAGCCGTGGTTAGCGCATTGCATGGCAGCTTCCCCTATCAGTATGTGATAGCAATTTCGTTGTACACTGTATAATGACAATAAAGCACATTCTATTCAAACCACTCGGTCCTACAAGCCTGGAGAGAAAAGTTCCTTTCATGACAATTCTTACTTTACATTTTACTCACTGATTTCGATGCAAAGACAAGACATGCAGCGACACCATCCCATACAACTTCTAACTGAAGTGCATTTGGCATCATTTAGAGAGGTTTTGACCATGTGAGGTTTTAAAATTCCTCTCCAGTCATTAACTTAACCTTTAAAAACTTGTCTCCACGGATTAAAAATACATTATAATACATATAAGGGTTTATTTCATGAAAATAATTTAGCACACCAGCTCATCTACAATTCTGGTCAAACACTGTAAAACTATTCTACAATACACAAGGGCACTTCGGATGCACATTTTCAAACTGGACACCGATTCTGAAAAATAATGATACAGACAGTCCCAGGATTGATTCCTCAGATTTGTTATGTATGAAACTCTGGAAGTCTGAATCCAAGTTTTTGAGACTGTCACTGATACACTACAGTTTTAAGGTGGAAAAGTTCAGCCATGGAGTGGACTACTTACTTCACTCTTGTCTCCCAGCATATAAAAAACACCACATTTACAGGTTAACAATGTCAATAACTTGATTTTCAACTAAGGGGTTCTTTAATCCAATTATATAATGTGATTACCAAAAAGTAAAGCCAAGCTTAGAGAGAAAAAAACTAAATATTTCTTCATTGTTGGCTGGAGAGTAATGACTGTATCTGTAAATAGGGCCCCTCAAATAGATAAGTAAAAAGAGAAGTCTAAAATATTTGCATGATACAACAGCAACACAATTGTAGTTGAAAGTCTGGGATAGTGCAGCAGTGGAGTGATACATATTGCTATTCTGTGCTGTGATAATATATCACCTGCCATTTAAACCTGAAAACGTATCTTCTTCCTGTCCGAAAGTACAGCATTTTTACAGTGTTTGCATGAACTTTAGTGCTTGTGGAAACTGTCTGGTTACAGTATTTACTTAAATTATTGTTCTGTCTTTACACACCTAAGGCAATAGCAGGCATCCGCCAAATCATGTCATGTTATCAAGAGCTATTCAGCATTAAATAAACACAGTGAATTGAACCTGTCACCCAGCAGTGTGGCTGCTCTGCTCGAGACACTGACACTCAGTACCTTCACTTCTTGCTCTCTTTCTGTTCAAAATGTCTTTTTAAATACAAGTGACTCATGTGGGTACACAGCCCCTAACCATAAGTCCTCATGTTGCAGTCACTGTCTGAAACTACACTTCACCCTTTCCCTTAGAAACAATGCAGCCCTTTTCCCATGAAATGCCAGTAGAAGATCACAGCAGCAGCAAAATGGCAAAACCACAAGACTCCAGCTCCTGCTGAGCTGCTCCACTGTCACTTCATCTCCTCCACATTAAAGACATATTCCACGTTGCAACAAAAGCAAAAAAGACAGCTGCAGTCACAGCAATCTTTGCTGGACAATGTGACATTTTCGCCACAGTAATTGAACAGGGGCCACTTCTTCACACCAAACATAACCACATCCTCTGATGTTTGAATCTACTGTCTGAGGAATGTTATTTTTCTGGGAGATTATAAATGGAAAACCTTACCTCATCTCTCCCCCTTTCATCAGTGCACATACCTGATCTAGTTACATGGTCCGTGAGTTCATCTCAGGCTAATCCTGTGGAGTCTGACCATGAAAAGCCACCAGCATCCTTATCGCAGCAGCAGGAGAGCAGAGAGCAGCTGTGCATGGGACTGCGGCGGAACTTCTCCAAGGATGAGCCGGAGTCCAGAGCGCACACCGCCGCCAGGGAAACAAACACTATCGCTGTGGAACCGGCACACTAGAGGTCAGATGGACCGCTACGGAGACAGCCACAATCGGAGGACACCGAGGAACGGAGCATCGTCACGGTGCAGGAGCAAACAGGTGAGGACGAGGAGAAAATAACGCTCCGGGATGAGCGCTTTTTACGCACATCTAACCTGTGAAAAGGTTTTAACCTTCACGCACAGTGGTGGTCTTCGCAGGACTCCAAGAGGACAAACAACGTCCAGGAAGCTTGAAATCAGTGGAATTTAAACGGAGACATCCAACAAGTGAAGGACGGGGAGGCGAAATGACGGAGTCCGCAGCTGGACGGACTGGGAGGAGGCGGAGGGAGGAGAGGAGCCGCCCCGCATCACACAACCTCCTGGAGAAGACGTGATGTGGAAGGCCTGCATGTCAGAGGAATACCAGAAACATAAGTGGACAGCTGAGGTAGTTACTACAGGACATATTATTAACACAAGAGGTATGTTGTAGTGGCAAAGATCCCACAGATGTGTCATTCGGAGTGACTGACTTTAACTGACTGCTAGTAAAATGTGTCACTAAAAGACTATAATGAGATACAGTTAAACCTCAATGCAAACGATTTAAAAGATCACTGCTACAAAATGTAAAAATGTCACTGTGTACTATCGCATATTGAGAAATTCTAAATAAGAGAATAAAACAAACAAATGAACTGCAGTATATGTATCATAGTGGTACTCATAAGAGATTTAAAAACAAGTCACACATTATGTTGACCACAAAGTCACTATTCTTAGTCCCATACACCCTTTATCATTTATTTTGCCTGTTTTATGCAGAAATCCAATAGGCAAAAAAAAAAAAAAAATTACACTCTAAAAAGTAATTCAAGGTACTTTTCCCTTTTAATGCATTGGTGTAAGATAAAAACAAACAATGATTTAGATAAACCCTTTAAGTTTAAAACCTCTTTTAATGGATTAAGTTAATAATGCTGGCAACTGCTTCAACTTAATATTGTGTGTCATTTAAACTCAAATTTCTGTGTTTGTTGATTAATAAGTAAACTGAAGTGGAGGTAACTTAAAAAAAATACCTTGATAACTAAATTTTGTTTTTAAAAAAATAACCCTCTCTACTTAATACTGGAAGAAATCTTTTTTTTTAAAATTGCCAACCAGTGTTTGCAATGATAGTTATTCACTAGATAACATTTAAAATGTATTTGTAAGTAATGTGGAAATATTAGTTGGAACAATATGTCCTGGCTGAAGTGAATTGTTATTGTTGGCAGAGCATTACAATAATACGTCTCCCATGAACAACTGATGGGGACATTAACAGATGCAAAGCTCAGCTTGTATCGGCTGTTCCCTTGCTGCATATATTTCATGCACAGAATGTATGGCAGCAAGCTAAAGTTTGAACCAGAGTTTAGCTTGACATTGTAGAACAACAGCTGTTTGTAAGATGAAAATTTTCCATGACACTTTACAAAAACTATCACAAGGGACAGTGTTGCAGCTTGCGAAACACTCAAAAAATGTTTTATTTGTATAGTGCTTTTCAAAACATTCAAAGACATTTTACATATAAAATTAAACATTAAAATGTCCAATTTGGTCATAAAACTATAAAATGTTTCTAAAAGTTAAAAAATAACTGGCGAGCAGCGGCAGCAAGTTGCACCAACGTTCACTCGTCCCAATGGCCAATATTATGTTGCACTATTTGATTCATGGAAGTGATGGAAGAGAGAGAAAGTATAGTGATTGCCATTGATTGTAACCACAGCAATCTACTGAAGTTCCTCAAATGGCCACGTGAGGCTGCGCAAAAAGCGAGTTGATCCCCATACACCGCTATGTTAAAATGTCCAACTTTACAGCAGAAATAAACATGTTACAGCTAGATACAAAGAACAGTTTTTGGTCTCTACAGCTACTTTACCTATTCATGACCACTGTACCGAAGGCACACCATTATACAATTCGGTTGCTTAAGTTGCATTAAGGCTTAAAGTTATCCA
The DNA here is from genome assembly GCF_021347895.1 of Acanthochromis polyacanthus. Classification (NCBI taxonomy): domain Eukaryota; kingdom Metazoa; phylum Chordata; class Actinopteri; family Pomacentridae; genus Acanthochromis; species Acanthochromis polyacanthus. Next base: position 22,044,384 of record NC_067116.1, on the reverse strand, counting down.
TAATAAAAGGGTGCTGCTTCAAAACCTCTGTTCAGGAGATCTTTGGGAGACATCACAGAGCGTACATCTACCTTTTTATACAGTCTATGGGAAACACCATTTGAGCCAATCTAAAGGAGAACTGCAGTACAACGCAAATCCCTGATGGCCCTGCTATTGATTGCACATAAACTACTACCAGTTACGAATATAACTTGAGTATTACTCTTGGTTCAGATTACAGTAAAGTAGGCTGGCACACAGTAGAAAAATGCTACAGTGAAACCCCCAAACACAGACCACTGAGCTACAGTAATTGATTTGCCCTCAATCACTGGTTCCTTAATTAACTTAGTGTTGCAACCAAGTCTGTGTAAATATCGACAGAGAGGGAAGGCCTGGCTTACTAAACAGAGCACATTTGTATTGAGATACAGATCCCATACTTACATTCATACAAGTGAATCACAAAACCAGCTAAGACGACGAGGGTGGAGGAAGTCAGGGAATCTAGTTTGGGGTTCACACAACACCACATGCAGGAACACTCTCAGTGAAATAGATGCAAAGGAACTTTACAGAAAGAGATGCTGCAAAAGCAAATTAATTAAAGTGGTTCTGTTTTTGTGGATGTCTACACTGATGATGACATGATGTGCTGCACCTTCTTCTTTTTTTCCTTTTTTGTTATTTACGAGCTCTGCAGTAATTTTTTCTTTACTCAAGTAAGGTAGTGCCTTCATGCTTGAAACTATTTTAAATGTTGGATGTTTAACCATTATAATGAAATGGTTCGATTTTTTATTCAGATGTTGAAAGCAAAGAGCTTACACAGCTTAAATAATGATGATGCTGACCAGAGTTGGCTACAAGTTAAAATAAGTGTACCAGTTTTCTTTGTCAAATAAAAATAAGAGAAAGCTGCCATCTATTCTGAGGCTTATGTCGAGCAAATCTCTGAATGCTCATCTGCTCTTATGGCCCTTTGTCTGATTGTGGCATGGATTCTTCACCCTTAACCCCTAGCCTCACTTGTAAAGCCTCATCCATCTGAACGATAGCCTGAAATAAACCCACAAATCCTAAAATGCTTCAAAACACCACCGAATCACTTAAAACCACATTTTACTAAACAGATTGATCCAGAACAGTAGATGCTGTTTGTGGTTGTGAACTGTGACATCTTGGAAAAGAAGAGTAGGAAACCTTCCTTGACACAGCATCTCCTGGTCATGATAGTTTGCAGTTCCACAGCAGAGATAAAACTGCAGGGAGGGCTGTTTGTACAGCTCCGTACTTCATCCGTGCTCAGCCAGCTAGAAAACTGCCTTTACTGCTGAAGAAAGTGATTTTACCCTTAGCTGCCCAAAATACAGATAAAGATTGGGTTGATGAAAATAAGTGGACCTTTTCATGGTGGAAATATTACGGGGACAAATGTTAAATCAGCTGGAAATATCAAGGAGGGGAAAGTGAATATTAGACACTATCTGACTCCCCGTTTCAAAAGGTAATCTTCATTTGACCTCAAGCCACTCCATTGGTGGCGCACAGTAGACTCTGGTTGTCCCACCAGCTCCAAGAGTTTCTGAAACAGAGTGGAGCACGTTATTTGTCACAGAATAAATACAGCACTCTTTTTCAACTTTTTACAAAAAGCGGTGGTGTCTCCCAGCAGGACAACTCACCCTGTCAAACTGCAAAAACTGCTCAAAAATGGCTGGAGGAACACGACAAAGACCCCAAGGCACTGACCACCAAACTTCCAGATTCCAATCTCACCGAGCATCTACACAGAGGCCCCAAACTGAAACCCACAGGACCCAAAGAAGCCACAGGACAATCAGAGGTCCAGTGCTCTTGTGGCAGCACAACAGGAATGTACAAAATAAAGTGGAGGTCCCATGAACAGGGAATGATGTCACCAACGCAGTGGACATGAATCTGGTCCAACGCATGGCGGGATTTCGCGCATGTTCTTCCACCATTCTCCTTCCAATGTTTCCTGCGTTTCTTCAACTAGCCTCTGCAATAAAGACAAGACAGCTCAGAAGTAATCCAAAAAATAAATAAACAAACTGCAGACTCCATTGTTATGGTAAAAATCAGTGAGCAGATGCTGAGCTTAGCACAAAAACTGAAAACAAGAATAAACAGTTACTCTGACTTGATCCAAAAACAAAGGATTCCCTCTACCAGCAGCTCTAATCGCCCCAACTAACATGACATACTGGTGTTGGTCTATTCTGCACTGAGATGCAAAAGCAATAAGTTATGGTTTTATGGGTGTTACGTGCCAAAGTATTTCTTGGCTGAGAGCAGTGACTAATTAACATATAAACCATAACCAAGGTGATTCACAACCACTACTACCAGAAAAAAGTTGAAACGACTATGATTAAGAAATTAAAGATGCTTATGTGAATTTAATCCAGTCAAGTTTTCTTTTTGACGTTTCATATATTGACTAAAAAAAGGATTTAAAAAACTTAGATCTCATGTTTCAACGCACACTAGACATGAATTCATATAGCGACAAATGCAGCTCACCTGGATGAGACAAGGAGAGCATCCAGAGTACAGACCCAGCTGGAGCAGAGGTATTGCCAGTATTTTGGGGGTGTATTTGATTTAACTGATGATATTGACTCTGGGGGAGGTGCAGACACTAGATCTGAGCCTCAGATTGCTGGATCAGTCAGCAGTGACCTTCCCTCTTTGTTTCCAGGACCGCTCTCGGTATTACAGTATTACATTTGAGTCAAACTGCCACTGGCTTAAGCTCGATGTAGTGAATCAAAGAAAGCGCAGAAAGGTCAGAGATCACAGCGTCCAGACGAGGCAGGCGACACTAGTTATAAATATAAGAAAACACTGTGTAAAATGCTGAAAAAGTCATTTGAGAGTAGAAGTGGCGCTTTGACATGGTGATTAACAACATATAAGGAATGAGGCTAACAGTCTGTGATGAGTATTAATGAGACTGATTTAACCATTTACCTTAAGAGTCCCAGCAGAGCTTAACGTGAGCCTGCTGCACCTGTTCCATCAGTCAGCCAGACAGCCTATCCATTACAGTGATGAGTTCGAGCCTGAGGTTTGGTCCTCACAGTCTAGTTCAATATGGAGACAGATGAGGAGAAACAGGAGACGCTGATCCATGAAGGACTATGTGAAATCCTCTTCTGGGCAGGAAGTGACATATTTTATACTCTGCTTAAAGTCACATAAAAATGCATTTAGCATGGTTGAAGAACACACAAAGAAAAAATGGCTGATTATAAAAACAACATTAACAGAAAATACAATTTTTGATTAACTGCTGGGTTCTGGGAGGTGTAGCCTTGAAGCATGATGCAATAACATTAAAGATGGAGCCTTGAAAAAATGTATAAAGTAGTGCTGTTGACTCTGTGTGCATCTGACATATAAAATAAACATACATCATAAAGAATAACAGAAGCACACACAGTAGCCTTCATATGGCCAGCTGTTTGGGAGTGTGTAAAGAGGAAACAGTATCTCTATGGCAACCTGGGGAGGAAGAGGTCACTGTGTGTGAGTGTGTGTGTGTGAGACAACAAAGCTAATGCTATTTCCTGCGCTGGGAGGCAGCTATGACTTGATGCTTATCTGGACTTGCCAATCCCCAGTGTCCCCATCCCCCAGTATTTTAGAGAGACTGTTGTCTCTTAGGTCGGCTACACTAATGTGATCAGAAATGGGTTTCCATGTCAAAGTTTTCCATCCAAATACGTTTTTCAAGATTATTTTCTCGAAGTCCCCCATCCACACAGAAAAACATCACTTAAATCTCTTCAGATGCTTGTTGCATTTCAGAATATCCCCTTTTCTTTACATTCTAGCTACACTCAAAAATATAAACGCAACACTTTTGTTTTTGCTCCCATTTTTTATGTAATGAACTCAAAGATGTAAAATTTTTTCCACATACACAATATCACCATTTCTCTCAAATATTGTTCACAAATCTGTCTAAATCTGTGATAGTGAGCACTTCTCCTTTGCTGAGATAATCCATCCCACCTCACAGGTGTGCCATATCAAGATGCTGATTAGACACCATGATTAGTGCACAGGTGTGCCTTAGACTGCCCACAATAAAAGGACACTCTGAAAGGTGCAGTTTTATCACAGCACAATGCCACAGATGTGGCAAGATTTGAGGGAGCGTGCAATTGGCATGCTGACAGCAGGAATGTCAACCAGAGCTGTTGCTGGTGTATTGAATGTTCATTTCTCTACCATAAGCCGTCTCCAAAGGCATTTCAGAGAATTTGGCAGTACATCCAACCAGCCTCACAACCGCAGACCACGTGTAACCACACCAGCCCAGGACCTCCACATCCAGCATGTTCACCTCCAAGATGGTCTGAGACCAGCCACTCAGACAGCTGCTGAAACAATCAGTTTGCATAACCAAAGAATTTCTGCACAAATTGTCAGAAACCGACTCAGGGAAGCTCATCTGCATGCTCGTCGTCCTCATCGGGGTCTCGACCTGACTCCAGTTCGTCGTCGTAGCCGACTTGAGTGGGTAAATGCTCACATTGGATGGCGTCTGGCACGTTGGAGAAGTGTTCTCTTTACGGATGAATCCCGGTTTACACTGTTCAGGGCAGGTGGCAGACAGCGTGTGTGGCGCCGTGTGGGTGAGCGGTTTTCTGATGTCAATGTTGTGGATGGAGTGGCCCATGGTGGCGGTGGGGTTATGGTATGGGCAGGCGTCTGTTATGGACGAAGAACACGTGCATTTTATTGATGGCATTTTGAATGCACAGAGATACCGTGATGAGATCCTGAGGCCCATTGTTGTGCCATACATCCAAGAACATCACCTCATGTTGCAGCAGGACAATGCACGGCCCCATGTTGCAAGGATCTGTACACAATTCTTGAAAGCTGAAAACGTTCCAGTTCTTGCATGGCCAGCATATTCACCGGACATGTCACCCATTGAGCATGTTTGGGATGCTCTGGATCGGCGTATACGACAGCGTGTACCAGTTTCCGCCAATATCCTGCAACTTCGCAGAGCCATTGAAGAGGAGTGGACCAACATTCCACAGGCCACAATCGGCAACCTGATCAACTCTATGAGAAGCAGATGTGTTGCACTGCATGAGGCATCTTTCAGAGTGGCCTTTTATTGTGGGCAGTCTAAGGCACACCTGTGCACTAATCATGGTGTCTATTCAGCATCTTGATATGGCACACCTGTGAGGTGGGATGGATTATCTCAGCAAAGGAGAAGTGCTCACTATCACAGATTTATGTGGAGAAAGTTTTAGATCTTTGAGTTCATCTCATAAAAAATGGGAGCAAAAACAAAAGTGTTGCGTTTATATTTTTGTTGAGTGTATTTTTTGTGTTGACAAGCAGTTGATTACAATCAATCTTGCACCGAGTACTAAACTAAGTAACTGGGGTTAAATTGTTTGGAAGATAGACTGTGGGTCTGACAAATGAAGCCACTGAGGAACTGCCTTAAACGTGCATTCCTTCATATAGCCAGTAGAGGGCGACAACTGTGGTTCCCAAAAAAGTCAAATTGCATAGAAGTCTATGAGAAAACAGTCACATAAAAGCCTGACTACACCTCATTATCATTTTGCTATGGTTGGAAAAAACTCTCTAGCTTTTTTGTATTTCTATAAACCAAAGCTTCAATCAGTAGTTGTAAGTCTAATTCAATACAGAGCATGATGGTCATTTTGTAAAATAAGGTTCCATTTAGTATAAAACAGATGACAAAGCAATGAATGTGCATTCAGGTCTCTGTGAGATCTAGCAGGTCAATCATGATGTTTGGTTTCCAAAAACCAAGATGACGATGGCCTAAGCATCTGACTCAATGTTTCAAGACGGTAGTCCACAAACCAATGGGTTTGCAGCGTTCTGCATAGTCTGTTCGGGAAGAACTACAGTTTGTACTGGCACTGCATACTAACATGAAAATATAATTCCAAGAATGAAGTACAGTGGAGAATTTGAGTCCGACTTGCTGCCATTTGGCTTGGACAGCTTGGATTCAATGTGAATTCCCAAATCTACAAGAGAAAATCTGCTCTGAAGCAGTTCTATTGGAAAGAAAATTCCAGAGTTACTCCTGAACATTGTTCTCTGATCCTCAACTACCAAGTTGGCTTGTTCAAGGTGATTGGTGATATTCAAGGTTATTGGTATGGAGGTTTAACCAGCTTATACTTGCTTGTGTGATATTAGCTCAAACGCATTGTGTTGACCTGTACTTTTGACTTGGGTAAAAAAAATCATATATAAACATCAATTAAAATAAAAAAACAACACAAACATTGAATATCAAGGGCTCTCATACTTTTCGTTGCTACTCTTTGTGTATTCTGAATGACTTCAGGGATCCAAGCTACTTTTACATAAATTATTTAAAACCATTTTCCTGAATTTCTCCTAATTTTGAAACCTCAGTTCACTATGCACTGCCCTCCCTATCATTTCCCCAGTGAAGATGTAAACAGGCACTATTGACCATTTCACAATGCACTTCACCAGCAGGACATACCCTGTGTTTCCTCTTTTATACTGAGCTTTGTTGGGAAGTTTCAGACTGGGCACCTTGAAAACAGTGTTGTTTTGTATCATGTTTGCATTGCATACAGTGCTTTAATTATCAGTTGGTAAATGTCACTTTAAAATAGAACAGTGATTTCTGGTGACATTTTAATTTCCTCTGTACCTGCAATGACAAACCAGGAAGAGGAGAAGTGATAAAATGCAGAGTGTAAACAAAAACAAGAGAAAAAGGCAGAAGAGAAGCAAATGAAGAGGACAGAAAGGGTGAGAAAAAAGAGGAGAGCAGGGCAGAAAGAAAAGCAGAGATGAGCTGAGGACAGAGGAGTAGAGATGACAAGGAGAAAGGAGGTGAGAAGAACAGGAAGGGCTTGTGAGTTGATGATAAATCATGACTAAGCATTACGCTGTTGGCTGCAAGTAAAACCATTCATCAGGTGACCTGCTGCTCTGTCTGCTCTTCATTCAACACTGCTTTCTCTAAATACTCAGCTTCGAGAAAGAGATTGGTTTCAGATCGATTACACACAGCCAGTTAACATCAATATCTGTCTTTGCTAACTCAAGTGCAGATACGCAACAAAGAAACCACAATAAATGATTTGAGTATGCTGTGCTTGATCCGTCACTGGAAAACTAGCGCCGTCAGGAACTAACAGTGAGACAAAGTAATTTGTCAAGAAATACTTTTCTACTGAGTGAATTTTTTCCAAACACACAAAGCAACACAAACCTGCCTCTCATCCTGTCCTCAGTCATGAACAACCTCAGAAACTCCTTTAGCTGGATGTTGTGATTCTGATCCCATCTGACTCAAACTGGTCAGTTTGATGAAGTCTACAGAAATAAATCATCAAGTAAAAGCAATGATGCATTTAATGCACTGTCAAGTTTTTGGATAGACAAAATTAGTGACAAAGCACAACTTTTGAGTTTTTCCCACTGTGTAAAGAAAACTGGAGGGAATCCCACTTTCAGCAGAGTTCCTGAATTTGAGCTCCACCGCTGATAATAAATGTTGACCTTCTACAACTTCCACCTATTGACAGTCCTTTGATTCTATTCACAAAATTTCATGTCTGTGCCTCAAACATTCCGATGTCACCATGGGGTTAAAATCAGAGGCGTGTTTATGCAGGTTACTGTTGAATTATAGGCCCAATTTTCAAAAACAACATACTGTTTGATGCATTCTGTCAACCTGAATTAAAGCCTGATGATGTAAATTTCAGTCACGTTGAATGTCAGGAATACCAAATTATTTTCCAAATCTTCCCAAAATTGGGACAGATTAACCTAATGCCCAGCCTTACATAAGTTATATTAAGAATTTTTGACATTCAAATGCATTTTTCCATCACAGTCAATTGAAATTGGTGGCAAAGTGCAAAACATTGAGTGAAGTCATACTTCATCAACGTTTTGATTAATCTAAACTAAATCGTGTCCACGGGATCCAACAGGCAAAGATCTGTTGCACCTCTTGACTTTATATTCTGTTTTATCCCTACTGTGTTTGCCTTAAATGAATAATTCGTGTGTCTGGTAAGAGTGTGACAGTCTCCAAGTCGAGATATGTCGACTTGCCATAACTGATGTGACTACTGCATTGGAACCTATTGAAAAGTCAAAAAATGTTCACAGGTAACTTCTTTTTTTCCCCAATCTTCCTCACAAAAGCTATCAGATGGATGTAAGACTTTTGGGGCTCTTTGTCACTTTCAACCAATCAAAATTGATGGTCAATCCGACAAACTGGAAGTGAGATAACATCTCATGTGTTGACACCAAATTCATACAAGCTTTGTACCCGTTTCACAGGTTGTCCAAAAAAACAAAATGTGCCACATCAATCAGTAGAGGGTATTGCAATAAGCAGAAATGCATTTTTCCTAATACCATTTGAAGCATTCACCTTATAAAAGTGGTTGTTGTCAGCATGTCAGGAACAGCCAAACAAACTATCATGTCATATTGACTGAATTTATGAAGACACTGTGTTGCAATAAAAAAACAAAAATTAAAAATAAATCAGGGGCCATTGTTGTTACATATTTACCAAATCTGAAACAAATCATCTGTAGACAAATACTGACAATTGGTGTAGATGGACTTCATTATTATAAACAATTTCTCAATTACAGCTTTTCAGATCTATAGGCAAAACTGCCAAACAGTATGTCCGGGCATATCCCAGCAACACTTCGATGCGTTGACACCAAATTTAGTACACTCCTTGTCAAAAGTTTTGAGACACTTTCTCATTCAAATAAATTAGAACCTGTCTCAAAACTTTTGACAGGGAGTAAATAGACTGAAGATGTCTTCCTCAAAATACGAAAAAAAAAAAAAGACCACTGGGATGCTGCACTTAGCAAAAAACAGTTAAGGTTTCATCAGTGTTGATGCGTTTCCCTTAACAAGTGATTCTTGTGTCAGGTGATATTTTGGAAGATCCCTTGACAGAAGAGACATGACAAATGGTGATGGCAACTCGATTGTTTAACACTGGCAGAGATCCAGTCCCTGTTCACCTTCAGATTTTGAAATCAACATCCATCACCTTATCTGAAGCCAGAAAATGGGCAAAACAGAATGGGACCTCACATCACTTGCAATCTTTATACATAAAACCTGCCATCAGTGCTTACGACAATGTTCTTAACATGAACAGATCAAGTTACCATGGTGACTGTGCCCTGCTGAACTGCTTGACTCTCACAGCTGTATTTAATTAGTCTGAGTTGCCCAACTCTTACTAACCACATATATGACGTAGGCACTACTTTACCTTAAGTGTAGCCATACTGTAAAAGTCATGGGTGGATGTTGCAGAGTAAAATAAATTAACATTCAAAAATGTCGTTAAGGTCAAATGTCAATTTTTATTTTTTTATTTTTTTATTTCAAATCAGTATTGGGGTACAATGACATAGTTCATACTTTTTACAACAAATAATAATAATAATAATAATAATAATAATAATATATATATATATATATATATATAAGTACAAATTTACATTCCTGTGATTTGAAAAGGGGATGGAAGAAGCTTACGCTTATAAGGCTCCAGCCCTTCAGGTGATCTAAGACTTGCAGGTTCATCCATTGTCATTAGTCTGACACTTTTGTTTTTCCTTGTTTGCACTTTAGAGCTTCACAGTTCTTCTCCAGCAAACTGTCTGTGGCTGAAAAAGTTACAAATTGTAGTTTTATGTAACACTGAAGGTTGTTGAAAGTTACAGCTCTGCAGCTGTGTAACACCAAGCACTGCTGGTCTTCTGATGTCGTCTATATGAATGGTTTTGGAGCCTGTTCATCCCAGATATGTTGTATAGCTGGCAGTCTTTTGTTTTACAAATCCTGTCTAACGCACCAAAGGGACTGACTGTAGAATGAGCAGAGAGGGCTTTAACTACAGATGCAGAGCACTTGCTGGAGGGCAAACAGTCCCTACACAAGCATGTATACATATAGCGCATGTTTCTACCTCAGCTGATTAAATGCCCCGTTTTCTTAGCCTTTACAGAATACATGTTTGTTTAAATACGGGAGGATAGCAATGAGACAGAAATGAGGAGTAGGAGGAGGTAAGAAGAAGATGCCGACGAAGGAGAAAAGGCAGGAAGAGCCACAGAGAGAGGGGGAGGGAGGTCTGTGGGGACAAACAATACCCGGTGATGGTGCACGTTGTCTCTGTTGTCACTGAGCATGGCAGGTTGATGCATTGCACTGCTGGACCAAAGACAATTCTGCGAACAGTCTGGCATATCTGCATATCAATTATTTGTGGCTGCCATAAATACGGTTTAATGGAACTGTCAGTGTGTGCCATCGCATAATAACTGAGCCTGGAGCTCAGCTGCAGCTGGCTGATGCTGGCAAACAATACACTGGCCACATCTGCATCCAGGTGGAGCGCAGCAGGAAGTGGAGCAGGTGATTTAGGAGACCTGTACCCACTTGATAATGAAAAATAGGAGTGTGGAAAGATTGGTGTTCTTTACACTTTCTAGTATTTTCATGTCAGCCACTAGCCCGTGTTTGTCTACCATGCTGAATATAAGAGTATGTGAATAAGAACAGACTGCAGATTGTGTGTAATTAGTTGGTATCAAAATAATATACACCAAGATGTTTTTGCTCACAACAAACTCACTCTGAAGATAATTTGAAAATTGTTTTTGATTAGCAGTGTTCTCCAGCATTCTTTTTTTTTAATTTACAGAGCTGCTAAGCTGCCTGCCTGGCTAAATACTGGAGCTATGTCAAAAATTCATTTCTCCATCACTCACATGTATGAAATTACATATGGAAACAGACCCCAGGTTGAAAAAAAACGAAGTTTCCCTTTAAGGAGAAGACTTCAGGGTGTTTTGTGCAACCACCTGTATTTCAAGGAAACCTGAACTTAATCCTAACTTAAGGCGTTTTGTGCAAACCGATTTAGCTTATCAAAGTCTAGTTTACTGCTTCTACATGTCTGTTTCTTGATTTTTGTTAGAAGTGATGCTGCCGTTATTTAAGATTTCTTAAATTTAACTATACTGATGACATGCTCCTCTAATGAGTTGCTGTTCTGCTGTTGTTACATGACCATTTAGATTTCTTTCTTAGGAGGGTCAATGCTCTAGTTGGCCAGAATGAACCTCCTGAGGACCAGTTCTGCGAGCTGAGACCCCACAACATTTAAACCGAATATGCAGTCATACATGGTGGCATCAAGGGAGGGAAAAAGAAATACATCGCACCATGAACCTTCATCCATCTATCTTTTCTTCACCCTGTTCCTCCGACGAGCAGCTCTACCTTTCCCCCAGGGTCTCTTCAAGGCCTCCATTATTTCACAAAGCCATAAATTCTCAGTCCCACTGGCAGAGGTCGGGGCTGAGAGTCAGAGAGGTAGAGAGATGTTCTACCTTATGAATAGAGGCATATTCTAGAAAAAGATTAATTTAACATGAATAGCTTATACAACCACTACCGCTACATTACCTGCTGATAATACTGAATATTACCAACTAGAGCCACAGACAGTGCAATTCCAGAAGAATAAACTTATCTTAATGCGCAAAAGGTGAATATACTTGAAGGCACGACTACGTTTATGGAGCCAAAGAATGCCACTTGAACTAGAGAGCCTATCTAAGGATCAGCAGTGTAGAGATGTATGGATGCTGGATGTATGTAGTTGATTGCACTGCCTGTCTTTAATAAGCCTGAATGGTCCCAATACATCATGCTTTTTTTTAAAAATGTGGGTTGTCTGATTTCACCATTTCTAATATCAACATGCACAAATACACAAGGTAAATTCTCATACATGCACTTCTAGTAAGTACAGTTCATTCTGAGTTACCACTAGGAGCAGGGAAACCTAAAAGTGGGACATAAAAAGCTTCACCCTGCGTACTGGTTCTGCTCATCTGTGTGTAAAAGTAACAGAACCAGATGCCTGAGAGATTAGTAGAAGAACCAAGTTTCTCTCCACATTTTCTCCAACTGCATGAAAAATTAAAAAGGCAATTAAGAATTTTGACTTCACTTTCACTTAGAAATGTCCTTATTTTTTTGAAAGAAAATCAGTTTTTTAATGAAAATAACATGAATCAGAAATACAGTCTAGACATAATTAAAGTAGTAGATGACTATTCTATCTGGAAATTACTGATTTTTAATGGAATATCTCCATAGGGGTACAAAGGAACATTTCCAGCAACCATCACTCCTGTGTTCTAATGCTACATTGTGTTAGCTAATGGTGTTGAAAGGCTAATTGATGGTTAGAAAACTCTCATGAAATTATGCGAGCACATGAATAAAAGTGTGAGTTTTCATGGAAACACTTTGAACAGTAGTGTATATCGTAGTTGGTTTAGATGGAGATTTTACTGCTGAACTACCAAACTTTAAACAGATATCTATTTTCAACCAGTAGTTCTCAATATATTGTCTTTCCAAAGAGCCACAAGATCATAACAAAAAGAAATTCTGCTAAACTTGTTGCGTCCATTACTAATTTGTACAGTTCTCGATGCATTTTATACGTCTTAACTGCTTTCAGATGCTACTTACTTGTATCAAACTGCATGCTACAGTACAAAGATTTGAAATGTGTACAACAGCACATTATTTGAGTAAATGTCCTTAGCTACCTTTCACCACTATCCTCAGGTGGTCAAATTTAAGGTTGCACAGTCAACATCTGATTGTCTGTGGGTTTATTCTGTCTAGTTTTAAAATGGCAACATCAGGCATCAACTGAATGTTCAATATATAGATGTAATTATAAAAATGTGGAGACAACCATGTAATTTATCGATAGCGTCCCTCATCTACACGACAAACCAGAAGCTCGTGAAACAAAAGCAGTCTTCTTTTGACGGTCTGGTTCCAGGTCTCGACTGTAAATCAAAGCCATCCGATCTTCATGCTTCATTCAGCACACAGATGCTCTGCTGCTGTTGGCTGCTAATTCAGCTGCAACCACATTACTCTCCTCCTTAATAAGGTTTACTGAGCGTCTGTCTTACCGAGCTTCACCCTCCTCCACCCACACAAACACCCTAATGGAGCTTGAAACAGGCACTGGCTTGCAGTGTGGCTTTGTGCTCTCCAGTGTGTTGGTGTTGATAAATGAATGCGGTGTGTGTGTGATTATGTGCGTGCATGTTGAGGACTGCCATTTTATGTCTGGAATTTAGGAAAAGCTGAGCGTGTAAAGGAAAACGTCTGTTACTTTCATATGCGTCTTAAAGTGTGGATGGCAATTTTCAAGGATTGTCACAAATGTGTCTGTGTAAAGGCACGTAAAACTGGAGATATTTTCTATTGCTTCTCATGTAACCAACAAGGAAAGGTGTTATTGAGCTCAGTTTTTACGTATCATTTATGTCACAGGCAGTTAGTTGGACATACGGGTTATGAAAGCAGGAAATGTGTGTGTGTACAGTAGGTAGGTTAATGGCCTTCATTGTGTTGAAGTTAGAGAACGAGCTGTTCTCATTAGGAGCCTTTTAAAAAGCTAATTGGTGGAGCCAGTAAAGGTCAGAGAGCCCAGCAGGACACAGACGGTGATTCAGGACTCCTTCATAATCTGACCTTCTAAAGTCTGAGCACATTTTAGTTAAAAAACAACAACAAATAAATAAAAAGGACCTCCAGTTTTCAGATATAGTCTTGCCCTATTACATTAGATTGAAATAAAAGGAGGTTAAATAAACACATTTTAGCCCCGCAACTGTTATCTTTCATCAGTAAAATGCTTCACTCACGGTGATGAGTGTCAGAGTTTAGGGTTTTGTTTTGTTTTTGTTTTTTTTTTAGTTTTTATTGCAATGACCTCTTGATCCCTGTAGTCAATAGTATTCCCTCAGGGGTAAAGTTTTGAGGCTGCATTAGAGCGCAAATTTATACATAATTTGAATGACAGGTAGGTGCCATCAAGATAAGTAGAACAACAGATTAAGTGGCATGCTGACGTTATTCTGATGACTCTAAAAGCCAAGAAACAGAAGCTGAAGCCTTATGGGACCACAAATACTGAATTAAGAACACTGACAGATACTTAAGAAATGGCAAATGTCAAAATTCAGAAGGTAACAACATCAGGGAAAATTTGTGCTGGGGCTTTTGACATTTTCTGAACTACAAAACTATGAAGAATTCAGTATGAAAACAAGATTAAAGCTACACTAAAGGCTGCGTGAGACTGTGTTAAGTCAAAGCGCTGCTTTGTGCTACATGGGAGTGCTCAAGTTCATATGTTCATAATAATAATTTATTGCCATCATCTTAGTACAGTGTGTTCGCATTTAACAGTTTGAGGCATTTCATTAAAAACCAACCATGAGCGGCTGGTGACAGTGCAGGAAAGGGATCGCCAACGTCAGACCAACAGTAAATTTGTGGTGGGAGACTATGGATGAAATACGTATTGTACGGATGAATACATGAGCATGAACACTAATTATTTGCACTGCTCTTATTTTTAAGTCTTAAACATGTTTCACACCATATATAAACAACCAAATTCTACACAGCACCTCAGACGATCTCTGATGAAAACAGTGGTCATTACTACAGCTAACAATTACATACAAACTGAAAAATTAAAATAGTGAAATCAAATCAGATTTATTATCCAAAATAAAACTGCATTTGTCATGACTTACATGTTATCATTTTTGTTCAGTATAACAGTATCTGAAATGGTAAACCTGTTCAAAACAGCAATATAATTGAGTATAAGGAAATGAAACTGTTTTTCACATCTAACATCTTGATGGCTTTTGAGAAAATAATAAAACATTTTTAAAATAAGAAGCCTTTGCAATATTATTCACAATTAACCATTTCCTGTAATTTAGTCTGTTAGAAAAGTGCTACAATTACACCAACATCAAACTTTGAAACAGAGTCGAACAAAAGAGTTTAACAGATCTACTTTAAAATACATATAAAGTCTGTACAGAACTCAGGTCATTGCAAACAAAATGACTTTTAAACTGCATTTTCAAATACTGAAAAAATAAATGATAATAAATGTATTTCTTCAAGAATAAACACTCCGTTTTTGTTACAAGTCCTTCATGCAGTTGGTCTGACAGTAGTTTTGGAGCAGCTGTAGGAGGCATGGCCTACCTGAACCCAAAGAAAGGAGACCGAAAGCCAGAGTGACGCCAGTAGATGGGAGCAGCAGGCACACCTGGAAAAAGAATGACACACATATTTCATTTCAATTTAATATCCAATAATACATTTTCTTATTTTACTCTTGTGTCAGTAGGAACATCTGTTGTGCTACTGTTGTACTTCACAGTGGAGGACCTGAAGTAGCAACACCAGACTACAAGGTCATCTCAACACCTCCTACTGTGAGCTGTGGTCAGAGGTGTTTGTTGGGTTTGTATCCACACCTGACAGGCTGTCATGAGGACTTCAACAGCTCACCAGAATGCCACAGTAGCAAAGTAAAAAAACCATCACTGGATATCCACAAAAGCAAGATTCTTATCTGGTGTAACTCTAACCTCGTGGCTACACTGAGTGTGTGAAGTATGCGGACCATCAGCAGAGTGGATGTGCTACAGAATGGATCTTTTTACTGGCTACACTTGCAGTGCGCATACAGCCTAAAGTTGGGGCAAAACAAGAAGTTGAGCTTTCTTTATTGGATTGCCGTCATAGTTTTTCATCAGTTTGTGTAATACGGGTAAGTTAAGACCTGCAGACCACAGTAGACTCTGTAAGAACTAACAGGACTAAGATACCATCAGCTGGTATCTATTGGTAAATGTCGTCATTGCAGTCAAGACTTGCCCCGTTTGATACAAGGTAGTGTCTACAGATACGGACCCGTACCCGTAGCCTGTGGCCTACGGATACGGCACTTTCCATTTGCCAGACAGATACGGACCCGTACGAGAGTCTCGCGAGTCAAGAAGCTGCTAGCCACTGCAAACTGTTAAAGGTAAGCAAAGGTTAGGGTTAGGGTTAGGTTTAGGGTCCGTACCTGTAGTACCGATGCTACGGGTCCGTACCGCTAGCGTCTACCGGGAGTCACGTGACCAGATGTCGCGTATCTGATTGGCAAATGGAAAGTAGGCCACAGCCTACGGGTTCGTACCTCTAGCAACAACCTTGATACAAAATTGTCATTTCCCATATACTGATAGTTTATACAATTTTAAAAAGCACAGACACTTTATGAGAAACTTCTGTGTAACAGGGTCGCACACACCTCACATAAAAATATTTTCAGCGCATATCTCTATGAGACTTAAGAAGGCACACAAGTGCAGCTCATACACCTGGTGTAGACGCTTTCATTGACTATAATGGAGCCGTAGTGTTGTACTATCTGCATGTTACACCTTCAGTGTAGGCACAAGGATAAGAGACTCCATAATTTGAAAATTAACAACACAGGAAACTGTCATTTTCATTTCTTTCTATAGGCTGCAGCGACTATTCAGAGCAGCAGCTCAACAACAAGCGGAGCACTGACCCTTCATGTTAAACAAGGCTGCTATCTGTCAAACTGAGCTGTAGGCAAATCAAGATAAATGCAAGATAATTGTGACAAGGCACAAATGCAGACTTTGCAACTGTAAGAGTAGATGTTTTTCTGAGTCAAGTTGTTTTGCAATGTCAGGTCTCTGAGGGAAGTCAGCAAGCATGGTCAGAAACAAAATATAAAAGTGACAAGTATGGAGAGAAAGAACTGATCTAACTACAGGCAATATAGTCAGCAGGTTGTTGAACTGTGCTGTGGGACAGTCACACATTTTCAAAATACACACAAACATTTCTTCTAATCCGTCTTGTTCTAATTCTCGTTTGTAGCTTGTGTTTTCATCTGGATCTGTGCGGTTTGCGTGCAGCACGCTGCATCGCTACGGCCTGCAAAAAGCCATTTGTAGTTAAATCTTCCTTAATCCACTGCATTGCTTTTTTTCACTAACATGGTGCAAGTGAAAGCATGGTCGAGCAGCAGTGTATCGATATCAGGACAAATGCAATGAAAGCAGCTCGTTGGGTCAAATAGCTCTGGTAACAGGTCTAATTGAATCTGTGTCAGGTTCTCACTGCAGGTACATCCACCACTGCAAGCAGCAGGGTGGAAATCAATACGTCCTCTCTGCATCCATGGACACACTAATTTCATTGAAGGCTTTTCTCTGCGTGTATGGTAGAGAGAGTGATGGAGCGAATGAGTGTACATGTGCAGGTTAATGAAGGTCACTATTTAATCCTGTTAGAAAATGAGTGTGTGTGCAAGAGAGAAAACTAAAGCTTTATGTGTACAATAGGACATTAGTTCAGTCATGTTACCATTCTACAATAGTAGGAAATGTTTACTGCTCTTACCAATGATAAAAGTCAAGTGAGGAATTTGAATGTAAGTTTAAGCATAATGTATTTTTGAACCAAGCTACATTTAGTGGTGATAACTTGCCAAGATGTAAACAAATAAAAGACTAAAACAACAGGGGTTGAGTTGGTACCAAAATTCACATTAACCAAAGTATTATGGGAACAATTTTTTGGACAAATTTTCTAATAGATGCAGGGGAAGGAAAAACAGGCACAACAATACTTGGAAATCACTAGTTCTACCGAATGCCTCAAAACTACAGAGGTTAACAAGAAATTACACAAGATGATAATAGAAAATAATATTCAACAACAAATTCATATGGGAAAATTATTTTTGCAAATATATGTACACAGTAAATCAAACTGAATCAACAAACAGGCAAAGTGCTTATTTTTCAATAACTCAGTTGCAGTTTTAATTCAAACTGTTCCTGCAGGTTGTGTTTTATTGTGCATGATTAATATTCACACTGGTGTTAAATAAATCTATGCGTGTGTGTGTGTACCTGGAAAGCAGTCCTGGGTCGGGGCCAGGTCAGGAGTATGGAGGTTCAGCGTCCTCAGGATCAGAGATGGTTCGACCATTGGAGGGGTAGTGACATAGGGCTGCTGCTGTACTGGCTCTGGTGTCGGACAGCAGTGGCTGGAATTACTGCTGGATGGAGTTGGTGGAGCAGTCACGCTCACTGTCTGAGAACAGATGAAATTTTCTTTACTGAACAAAAAAACAACTTTTACTTATTCCTTTGTTTCAAGTGGCTAACAGAAGAGCTTTACAAAAACCTTAATCCACCACAATTTTACTTCAGTTAAATGATTCATCTTACTTCAACATCAGCTTTACAGTGAGCCCAGGTCATCTCAATCAGATCTGGAGGAGCGAGAGGGCTGGTGTTGGAACACGGGGAACTGGTAGGAGGATGTTCATTGGTCGACCCACAGGCTACTTCATTACTTTTGGGGGTTTGGACATTGAACAGAGCTCTGAACGGGTTGTCCCCTTCACCCTGAACACATAAAAATGAAACAATGTGAATTTGTTACCATTCATCTTGCATATAAATTAGGCTTTCTCAGTGAAAAGAGCAGTATAACCAATTCAAAACAAAGTTACAATACCTAAGCATAGTAAAGTATATTTTCATGGATACACTGTGATGACCCATGTAAATTGTTTATCCTTAACCCTATTCAGGAATTACAGCTTTGATTACCAAAAGGGCCATATACAAGATAAACTATCAGAACTCATACAGAATTAAACCCAATGCAGTGAACCCTACTATATCATAAGAAATTGTTGTGTAGAAGCTAAAAGTCCAGCTGTTTGAGAACACATTGAATAAAGGCAGTGGTTGTGTTCCTGTGGATCAGCTCAGAGTCAGCTGGTCTTACCTGGACGTGGGGGATGACCTCATTTTCACTGATGCACTCCAGTGCAGGCAGTTCATCCTCTTCAACCTGCAACACCAAAAACACTCCCGTGTCTTTTACATACATATAGAGATTGTTTGATCCTAAGAATGGGATTGGAGTCGATAAAGGTGATTTTTCCTGATTGGTATTGGTGTGAACCTAAGTCCAATTCTTTGTTTACACCCACTGTCGCACACGTAACCTAAATATTTTCTTGATAAATACAGCATTGTCATTTAATAATTATTACTTTTTCATACAAATTGTGCATACTAGACATGTATGTCCCATGTCCTATGATATCACCGTTTCAAGTCCTGACTCAACACTTTATGTGGCACAGACAGCTTGTGCACATGCCTCTGGAATACTGGAAAATTATCCTAGTGGTCCTTGATTTAGTGTGTGCACTGGCAAGGAGGTTATAAAGCATTAGAAGAAACTACAAAAGTCTCATTTTAAATTAAGAAACTTTTTAGACAGTCATCTTGCATATAAATCATCTAGAAGAAACACAAAAAAGATACCATGAGAATCTGCCAGACCGAGCAGGCGACAGTGATTATTTGCTCAGGTGTGCAAGTTTGCATCAAAGTAGGTATTCAGAGACACATGTTGCATCTTTGTTAGAAGACAGAAAATATTCTTTTCATTTTTCCCCATTTTATATAAAGCATGGCTCCATGTAGCTTCAACTTTGACATTTGCCAGCTGTGATCCAGTTTTAATGGGAGCTCCACTATGATCATCGGGATAAATTCCTGTAATCAGAAGATTATTTTAGAGCAAAAGAACATTGTGCCAATTCATGTGTTTTGTATAACAGCTCCGATACTGAATTTCGAAGAATTTGTCCATCCACAAATAGTATTTTTGCTCATTTGTAAAAAAAATATATAAATAATTGACAGCTAGGAAAGCACCACTAAAAGGTCTGGCTGCCTGCTTTCTGCTAAACTAAGTTAAATAATTAGCATGTGACATCTTGACCTTCTTGGTCATAAACATTTTTTTAAGGTAAGAGTGACCATTCATCACTAAAGTCTAATCAGTAAAACCTTGCAACCAAGTGCATGTTTGCAACAGTCGGAACGAAATTTTCTCAAGTCATTCCTGATTTACTGCGTTTACAAGAGTGTGATGAACTGAGGTCGCAGTGACCTTGATGTTTGGCCGTCAAAATCTAAACAGTTCATACTTGAGTCGAAATGAACATTTGTGTCAGTTCTGAAGTAATTAATTCAAGACAACCCTTGACATATTACGTTTACATGAACAAGACAGATGGGTGAACAATCCAAAAACATAATGCCTCCACCTCACTGTTGCTGGGATGGACTGTTTTCAACAGTGTAGACAGCAGCACTGTAACATGCTCTTTCCTGTATGTTCACTTTAACAACCTGTCACTCATTAACATAAGAGAGAGACAATCTTGTAATCCAATATCCATTAAACCGCCCACTGATTGGCTCTCATCTTATTTACTGTCCAACCAAGCTGTGACCTTCCAACAGTGTGGCTATACATTAAGCAGTATTGGACTGCAACTGCCCCTTCAGCGAGATGATGTGTGTATTTAGTCTGAGTGCATACACTGAGTGCATTTGTGTGTGTGTGTGTCCATCTGCAGTGGGCCTGCAGCGGTGACAGTATGGCTGGTGAGATAAGAGCTATGGACAGTGGAGAATAAGAGCTTTACAGCAATATTAAAAGACTGGGGAGGAAAATGAAAAGGAGAGGGGGAGGGAAAGAAGAGACAGTGCAAATCCACCACTAGCATTCAAATAACCCAGTACTGACACTGATTTTTTTTGGCTATACATAAAACAACAGGAATTAGGTCTCTGATGTGCTAAGCTTTGGTATGCTACATAAGAACTGTGTGTCAGATTGTTCAACAGCACGGCACACTTGCTCGACCCCGACAGCTTTTTAGCACCGCAATTGTGGGGGCTACATCCGACAATTTCCGCAACTTTCCCAAAATCAATCCACCACTACGGCAACAACTTCTTTTCAAGCATGGCTCGGTTGTAGAATGTGTCTGTGCTACCTTCAGCGTGGCCAAAATGGACTGTTGAAGGTTGTCCGCGGGCGTGGGGGATGAAATCGCCTCCATTTCTACCTCTGGCAGGTCAATCATTCCCGTTCCCAAGTAGAGACTTACTGGCGTGATCTGGACACACAACTACAACAGCAGGAACAATGAATTCCCTCACAACTAACCATGAATTTAAAACATTACTTGCATAATTACTATTAGTACCTGTATTAATTATTTATCAGATAACTCATACAATGGTGTAGTATACTGAATAAAGACTTGACAATAATAATATTTCACCAGGTACAGCTTTGACATATAAAAACAGACATCTGTCAACTTCAAATACTGCTGTAATACAAATATAATACAAATTCTCAAGTGTGTGGCTCACTGCTGCGGTGTCCACAGGGCTACAGGCTTTCCCATGGCCTTGGCTCAGCAGAACATGGTGGCTATAGATGTCATTATCAGTATTTGTGTCACACAGGTAGAGCTGCAGCACATCTCCAGTGTAACAATCCAGAGCACCCACCAGGGTGCGATCAGAGCACAGTTTCCGGAAAGAAGCTGTGGCCTCAACAGTCCAGCTTCCCTGTGAGAGACCAACCATGACGGTACTCATTAATGAAAATGAATTAGAACAGCACTGAGCGGCAGCTACATTGTTAAGACACATCCAACTTGTTTTAATAATACACCTATACTGTAGTTTTGTGATATGCACTGTGAAAATAAGCTGATGGTGAATTTTGGAATAAAAATAAAAACACTAATAACAGTTTTAACTACAAGCTAGTTTTTTGCTATTTGGGACTCATGCACAAGACACATTTTTGTCCCATCAAGCTTGTTCTCTAAACACCACAGAAAAGAACGGTTTCTCAATTAGTTGAAATGTGATATGTACAAGCAAAATTTCATCAATGAGGTGAAACAAGACGAATGTATGCAGAAACATGACATTCAACACTGTCTTTAGTGCTACGGGCCAGCCGGATGCAGTGGACACACTAGCAATAACAAAAGGTCAGTGCAAATCTTCGTAACAAGGCTCATATTTGTCAAAAAACATCAAACACATTGTTATACCAACTGAAAACTTACAGTGGTGGGTTTAATTCCAGCAAGAGATGATGGAACAGCTTGTGCTGGAAGAACTGAATAAGCTGACCTGGTAAACACACAGATATACTGTAGAAAATACAACAAAACACTCATCTGTCATCTTCGTAACACTAAAATGCTCACAAGTTTGATGTGCACCTACTTGAGGAATTTGAGATTGGCGCTCTGCACTACTGTCATGACTCCAAAGTCCACATAGTACACCTCAACCTGTGTGGGGCTGATGACTTGATGGATCACCACCCGGTAGACCCACATTCCTGTGGGTGATATGCAGCAGACCTGACCCCGTCGGACAAACTGTTCAGGTAAGCGGTAGCGCTCCGACACATCACGACAGTTGTAACATCGCCTTGGAGACAAGCGGAGAAGAAAAAGACGGAGAAAGTCAATGTAAGCTGATGTTTTAAATACAAACTACGCTGGTACCAACATGTGCACCACCTCATCTCCATCATCATCTGCTCCATAGCTTGGGCTTCCTCACTCCCACTAAAGCGGATGTAGAAATGTCCAGGTGACTCCACGTGTTCAACCAAGACTTCTACAAGCTCTCGGGCAGCACGGCGGGTCGGTGGTTTGAGACGCTCGCTCTGCAGGGCGTCCAGGGGCACAGCAGGGCTGCAGTGTAACTGAATGCCAGGGTACAAATCACAGTTCTGGAGATAGACAGAGAGAAAAAGCAAAGTGTGTGCTGTGAGCATGACATAACAATGGTTTTCTATACATTCAGTATATTCTACAGTTGTCAAAGATGTACACAGAGATAAAATCATTATTGTACACTGTATGGCTGGACCCGAATATCCGATCGCTACAGTGGTATTTGAATATGAATTTTGAGATCAAAATATTGGGCTCGTCCCTTCTATTATGGCTAAAGACAACAACAAAAAAAACATCCACAAACATTTTGTTACAGACCATTTCTTTGGTCTTGGTAATATGACTCGTCTTCCACTCCTCATCCGTATCTTCTGCTGTGATATTATCGCTCTCTTCTTCCAGTTTACCCTCCCAAGGTGATTTTCCTCCACTTAGGTAGTAGCTTGTAGTTGGCAGTTTTGCACCATCAATAAAATTCTCAATCTCTTTTGATTCTAGAAAATAAAGAACATATTTCTTGTCTAACGTAAAGCCAACTATGCAACGAGAATGCTTTGTTACAGGGCATTGGTGAGGAACACACTAACTGCCAAAAAAAAACATAGATTGATGCCTTAGTGATACTGAGACAAAAATATACACAAACTGGAGGGAAATGGGTTATTGGCAATTAAAATAAAACAACACAACAGAAAACCAACATAAAAATAACATTTGCATCTACAGAAGCATTAACTGGTGATGCTACCAAATTAATTATCCCACCTGGCTGTGTATTGTTACTGTCCTGTATGTTCATGATTATCCAGTCATGTCCACTGTCACCTCCTGCTGGTTCGAGGTGGAAAATGTCGCTCAGGGCACCAACAAGTTCTGTGACGCTGACAAAGCCGCTCTGTAGCAGTGGCAAGTCCTCATCAAAAAGCCTCTGGAGGGCGTAAAGCACCACATGTGAGACTCCAACAATAACATAAAGCATCTTGGTTATTGTCTTGAGTTATAATTTACTTCACATCTGAAAGCAGACCAATACACACAACCAGAACCTCGGAGCCAACAACTTAGATTTAGCTGGTTCTGAAAATTAGACTTAAATACTCCCCAGAGGGAAATTCTGTTGTTCACTGATCTAGTTCCTCTTTTGATGAAGAGGTTTCAGACTACCAAAGGCATGACTAGTTTGGTTAAAAACAACATGTATATTCTGTTTACCTTATACTCAGCAGGCAGATCGTGAACCGTTAATCCACCAGTCTTCTGCCTTACCACCTGCAGAGGGTTATTGACACATGACGAGTTTCATTTTAAAACTGTCTCATTAAAACACACTTACAAACACAGAATTTGATCACCAAAATAAGTCACCAAAATGAGCACATTAGTTTCTGGATGATATGATGTAGTAAAATAAACTGCCTCATTAACATTTTGTTATTTACTGCCATCTTCACCGCACAAATCAAAATGAAGAAAAACACACAATATGCCACTGGCTGCAGATTTGTGGTGCTATTTGTTCATGTTGTACAGATGTGCGACATCCACACAACATTTTGATTTCCTACAGAAGTGTCATTTCATTTGTTGAGCTGTTGTCGTCATCCATGACTGTGATTGACAGCTGTTAAAGAGCAATGAGACCAGAGAGGCGACAGACTGAGAGAAAATGTATGAAATCATCACGTTTTGATTTATAATCCACTTCACCCAGCCCTTTTGCACTTCAAGCTGCTGCATACACATGAACCACGATAGCAGGTGAACTTGAAGGTACCCACACAGTCTGAGTCCAACACCTACTGCTTTACACACTTGCTGCCGCAACTGCATAACAGAAATAGACGTGTTCATAAATTAGCGTGAAGTCTGACCTTTTGGAGCTTCTCCTTCAGCTCCTGACTGATGGTGCCAGCAACTCCATTCTCCAGGATTTGCTGACGAAGCTCCTCCTCCAGCTGATGTAAAATTTCAAAAAAAAGACAAAAAAGAGAGACACAAAAAGATAACTGCTTACAATAGATAATTTTACACAAAATAGTTTTCCCTAGCCATTTCCCTAGATAACCTGTCTTTCAAATGCAACTATCAAGCTATCTGAAACCACCTTTCAACTGAAAACAAACCTTGAGGATGCGCTTATGAAAGAGCTGACCGTCTTGGCAAGGCACAGGTGTGGCTTCCTGAATCTTTTCAGCCATTTCTGACTTGCCACTGACAGTTGTTGACTCATTATGGTCTGAGCACAAGGTAGTCTGAGTAGAAGGCCGGTCAAAAGAACTCACTAAAAGATTAGCTGGAGAGCAATAAGATGTTTCAAAAGAATTAGACTACTGCAAAAGATAACAGCAAGTCTGTGATGTATTTATTGTCTAGATAAACCCAACTTTTGAAAAACACACCTGGAGGTTTTGTTGATGTCTGGACTTCAACTCTTGGCCCTCTGGAGGCTGGTGTGTGAATTCTAGGCGATCCTGGATTAATGGACACGAACAACCCTGGTGAGCTGGCGGGGCAAAGCAGTGGCCTGGGGACCATGTGTTCCCTAAGGGTCAAAACTGAGCCAAGCCTGCTTTGTTGGATGACGATCATGTCCGCCGCTGCCTCCAGCATCTCTCCAGTGGAGTAGAAGCCATAGCTGTGGACACGCAGCGGGTGGCCGAAGGCGCGAAAGAAGAAGGCCTCTAGGTCAGACACCCTAAGTGGACCCTGGGAGAGCAGCAACAGCATTACTCCAAATGAGATGGCAATGACAGCAACATTTTGTTAGAGACTATTTTGTTAAAATTAACAAAAATAGAAAAGAATGTTAACAAAAAAGCTAACCGGGCCTTTACTTCTCTTCTTTTGAGAGATCTATGTCAATATTGCACGGCAAAATCAATACAAACATTTAAGACATTATGAAGCCTAAAAAACAACAATCTCTGCATTTCTTTGCGCAAATTTGTCACATTTCGGGGAAAAAGCAGGTCGGATTACATAGTGTCATTCAAACTTCAGCAGGCTTAATCAGTCCAGCTTATAATGTAGACCACCCACAATGGACCTGGTGAGAGAAATAATAGATAATTACAACCAACCTGCACAGAAAACCTTTACGTCATACCTTGGAGAGCAGAAGGCGGAGCTGTGCCCTCAGCTGGGATGGAAGGGATGGGGGAGCACAGCCTCTTCTGGGGAGTACCAAAGACCGAGAGGAATGAAGGTAGTGAGGGGAGAAGTAGCTGAAACCTCCTCTCCTGGCTTTCTTGCCTGTTTTAGATATACGCTGTCTGGCCACCAGCTCCTCGATGTTTCGAGTAGACTCTCCACTAACAGCTATGACAAAGGAGGCCAAAGTGAGAGAAAGAAAGAATAAAACTCGAGTCGGTGTGTGAAAACAACAAAAACAGAAATAAGGATCTTGGCCTCAGACAGTAATATAGTAACATTTTTAAAAAAAAAATCCTTAAACAGTATTAATGCATAAAAAAAATAAAAAGACTACCTTTTAAGTATTGGGTACTATCTGGCCTGGTGTTAACGGACACCACATCTGGCATGGCCCTAGCCATATCCATAACGCTTCTGAAGCCCAGAAGTTTCAAGGGCATTGGATGTCCCAGCATGATGAAGTAGTCCCGTTTCAGCTGATCAGGGTCCAGTCCCATCTTAGATGAAATAAGCAAGGAGCGAACATCCTTCTTCAGCTTTTCCAAAACATCTTCCTGGTTCATCTTGCCTACTTTGTCTGGAAACACAGCAAAAGGGGTAAACAAGATGACAATTAGAACAATGGCAACAAATTACATCCTGAACCGAACAACAAGGAGAGTGTATTATGACACAGATTTTCTTTGCGATAGCGAGCTTAAGACCCCAATCAGATGAAACGAGTATCATGACAGTGGTTATAAATGTTGTTGTTTTTTTTTTAAGCCAGGTTTACTTCACCATGCTCCAGGCGTATCCAGGAGCATGTAGTGCACCATTTTACTCTTCTTCTGCACCAAATGAAACGATGATGTACCACCTACTTCTGTCAGGACGAACAAGTTGTTATAAAAGAGATAGCTGAAGACTGTAAAAATGTACTACAGTAGAAAGCACTGTTGTTGCAATTGATGATTGAGAGGAATACTGGTACAAATTAGTTTATCACTAGGTGAACTCTTAGTGCATCCCCTTATTTTTAACATAACAGTTGCCCGCTACAGGTCATAAACTTTAAACAGTTAAATGTAATATTAAAGAAGTGCATCAATGTTTGACACTGTTCAATAACAAATGATATATGGACATGACTTTAGTTTTGACCAACTGAATATTATTTGCGATAAATACCAATGCACTAATCAGCTTTCTAATCTGTGTTCTATGAGCTGCAGTACAAGTAGTGTAAAACAGACTTCAGAGCAAATCAAGCATTAAAAAAAACACATCTTTAATTACATTGCATCAGCAGAAAGTTGACTCAAAGTTCCTAAGTCCTTACCTGTGTCTGAACAGAAAATCCCATTGCCAATTTTACAAAATGTAATAACAGGTGATGGTAGTTGAAGTCATGTCATAAAATGTATTCCCCTAGCGCCATCTTGGTTAACTTGGAACTGCATGCTAACTACCACATTTAATGCTACTGCCTCATACTGTATGTCTTTTTCAAGCTGTACAGCACATCACCACCTGGACACGACTAACTGGTAAATTAGCCAAAGTTTAGCCTCCACCACGCAGAACAAAAGAGACAGTTGGCGTTACAATTTGGAGTGCCTTATTAATTAACGCAGTCCCGAATGCAACTGTCAAGTCTGGTAAAGAAACTGTTCCAAAAATATCATTTTAAGTTACCCGAAGTCCCCATTGAGTTGGTCGTATCGTACCGTCCCACACGTCGGTGTTTCGCTCTTTCCTCGGCTTTAGCTCTTCTCTCTGCACCTGTTGCTAGCAAACCACTGGACACGTCGTTAGCAGCAGCAGCGTGAAAGCGGCAAAAAGAAAAAGCCAACTGCGCCTTGTTTACCAGCGTTTATTCGTTTAAACTTCTGTTGTGATGTAGTTGACGTCAATAAAAACAGCACGGTTTCAGTTGGCTGCTCTGCTAAACTGATTTCAAACAACGACTTTGCTGAACCCTGAGCTGCACCGTAAGATGAGCTGCTCTCAGAAAAAAAAGAAAATAAAAAGAGCCCTTGTGTAAGGCAGAAAACTCTTCTTCTCATCTGATTACCACCATAGCATTATCTGTAATTCGTCTAAAATATCTTCTCACTATTTTTAAGTTGTGCCGTAAACTAACTAGAATTTTAAAATGCAGCAGATAAATGCTATTGGATTAATAGAGTTTAGCAAAAACGCGATATCAGTAATATGCGATAACGTTAAATTAAAATATAGATTTTAATAATTCCTCACACAGCCGCTGTGAAGCTGAGGTTCGGGGTGAGAGGAACATAAATGAAGCGCAGGCTGGCTGTCCTCTGTGCGTCTGATTGACGCAGGTATGTTCGCTTATACGTTAAAGCGTGGCTCACACGGGCGGGGGGAATCTTGCGCTTAAGATTCTTCTCAACAGCTAATGATGTAGAAATGAAAAACTTCACAGGATACAAAGCATGTCAGTTTTTTAAATCAATTTTATTTGCAATTTTACACAAAAATACAACAAAGAGGAAAACGCCAGGGATATTCTACTTTACATCACACAAGAGGGGGAGATAAAGTAAACAATTAAATGACACTCAAAGAAACAAAAATATTAGGAGGAGCCAGGTTTAAGTTTGAATTTTTTAAGGTTGTTAATGGATCTTTCAGCTTTTTTGTTTTTAGTTAAATTTATAGCAGAAATATATAAGTTAACGTCTACAATAAATTCATTAAAGTTTGTTTTTTTTATTAGCCCATTTCATTTTGTGGATGTGATACTTTCCTAATAAAATGTAAAGCTGAATTACAAATTTTACATCTTTTCCCATTTTTTGATCATACTAAATGCATACATCTTTGGCATTTCTAATAACGATTTGTCCAGTTGATCGGGATAGGTAATTCTGATAATAATCCAGTTGACTTTAAAGCTGAGGTTTAAGGATTCATAATCAACTACACCTAAACCACCTTTACTTTTATTATTTGTTAACATGTTCTTTTTGAGATAATGCGGCTTGTTTCGCCAAATGAAGTTATACATGTGTGAATTCAGTGACTCTGAAATATTTGAGGGCATGTCCAAGGAAAGTGAGGCATATTCAGATCTAGATATGCCTTCAGCTTTAGACAAGAGTACTCTACCTTGTAAGGATAAGTCTTGAGACAACCATAAATTGAATCTTTTTTGAGTATTGCTTATTATTGGATCAAAGTTAAGTTTTGTGCGTTGCTTTTCATCCTTACAAATGGTGATTCCTAAATAGGTTACATTTTCCTTGACTTCAATTCCATCTATATGAGCAAGAGTACATTCTTTGAGTGGAAAGAGAACAGATTTTTTGAGATTCATTTTTAGGCCAGAGACACAAGAAAAATGGTTAACACATTGTAAAGCTTTAGAGACTTCCTTTTCATCCCTTAAAAACAAAGATGTATCATCGGCTAATTGACAAATTTTAAATTCAGCACCTAAAGTTGAAATACCTCTAAAATGATCTTGTTTGACATATGAAGCTAACATTTGTGTTACTAAAAGGAATAAAAAGGGAGAACAGGGACAGCCCTGTTTCAAACCACGGTGGAGCTGGAATCTTTGTGTTGTACCATGTTCAAGTTTTACTGAACTGTTGCAGCCATTGTACAAAGTTTGGACGGCTTTTAAGAAATTGGGACCGGAACCTAAAAATTCTATTACTCTAAACAAATATTGGTGTTCCACAGTATCAAAATTTCAATAAAGCATGGATTAGAGGAAGAATAAAGATTTTGATAGAATTCAACTAAACATTTTGATATAATCGCTGGATCCTCTATTGTTGTGTTATTGATTGTAAGCTGTTTTATTGAGGACATTTCTTTCCGTCTCTTCTCCAAGCTAGAAATATTTAGAATTTTTTTCCCCGTGTTCCATCCATCTAAGCCTTGATCTTATGAATGCACCTTTTGCTTTGGATTCATATATGTTGTCTAATTGTATCTGCAGTTTAGACAATTCTACAATATCTTGTGAAGATAATTGGGTCTGTTTGGAGAGATTTATTATTTTGTAACAGTTTCTAACTCCGACTTTTGTTTCTTTTTAGCTGTTACTTTGCTTATGTCTATGGCCAGTTTTCTTATTTCATATTTCATTAGTTCCCAGCTAAGACATGCACTCTTACTCACACATGCCTGTCTCCAGAATTTTGTGATAATATCTTTAGTTTCTCTTACAAATTTGTCATCTTCTAAGAGACATTTGTTAAATTTCCAGTAATTTTTAGATATCTTATCCTGACAAACATTATTTAAATTTATCTTTATGGAGATGGCAGAAGAGCAAGTTGAACTGGAACATTTCTGAAGGAAGTTTGAGTGTGCAAATGCATCTTCTGACGGCTGATATGTCCGGCTAATAATCATACATAAGGTGGAATTTACATAAGTACATTTTATTTTGAAAAGCCAGTATATTTCAAAAACCCTAACTGAATTGATATTTAATCTGTATGAGCATTCTCAACGCTGTGGCATGAGATTCCTGCTGAAAATCGTGTCAGAAGAATCTGTGAGAATAATCCATCATCTGAGGAGCAGTAATCAGTCTAATCAGTGTTTCAATGCTTTGCACTGACACACTTAACAATAAAAACATCATTTCAGTTGAGCACTTCTCCTCCATCTCTTGCTTCAACAGTCCTGTTATCAAAATATGTACATTAGTTAAGGTGGACATGAGAACATGGAGGGGTGTAATGTAAAAAGAGTGATTTATTTGAACAAAAGTCTGAGAAAGTTAAGTGGAGGTTGACGACTGGCTGGTTTGGGGGTGGACGGCTGGAGTGATGGAGGCAGAGCTGAAGGCCGAGGGCAGGAAACACTGGAGCTCTGGAGGACTGAGGTAGCAGCGAGGAACATAGTATCTACACAGGAGAGCACAAACTGTCAGGAAAATAGGAATCTCTGAGTCACTAAAAGGAGAATACTCAGTTGAATGACCGGAGAAGCAGGAGAGTTGCAGTTGTTGTACCAAATGCGCAGAACAATCTGGGACGAGAAGAGAAAAGTCCAGGTTTTATGGAGGAGCTGAAGATCTGGAATGAGCTGCAGGGAGACGAGCCACGTCTTCAGCATCGCACTGAAAGGAAACCAGAGAGAAGAGAAAAACAAGAGACGGACCGAACCAAACCAAACCAAACCCAAAACATGAAACATAACAAGAAATCCTCACCATTTGTCAATTTTTCTGTATTTTTTTCTTTATAGATGTTAAAACATCAGAAAGAATCATTAACATTGATGAAATCTAGTAATAACATTTGTAAAAGCGCATAGAGACTTTAGGAGGGTCTGACCCTCCCTAACCTCAACCCTCTGGAAATGCTCCATCCTAAGATGACTCTTACTGTTTAGACAATTAGTTTTCATTTCAGAAAATAGTTTCCAGATCTCACCAGTTAATGCAGTGAATCATAAAAAATCACACAAATATGACTCTCACTGTTTACATTTTCAAAATAGATTAATTGTTGAAAATGTAATTTGTAGAATCACAATGATAACAATGAAAAAGTAATTTGGATGGAGCATTTCCTGAAGACCCTCCTAAAGTCATCTCCTGCTTTTATTCTCCTGTTATCTAAATATGTTTTTCAAAACGTGCCATGAATGGGCGACATCTTAAATATTTTTCTAAATCACAAAATTTGGATGACTTTTCTTTGAAAATTTGAGCAAAATGTGCAACTGACAGAAAACACTTAATAATGTCATCAAACAGAAACATTTGGAACAGAGGATAAAGACTTTAGGAGGGTCTGACCCTCCCTAACCTCAACCCTTTGGAAATGCTCCATAAAAATATGACTCTCATTGTTTACATGTAAAAAATCAATCAGATATTGTAAATGTCATTTCAAGAATTACAATGCTAACAATGAAAAATGATTTGGATGGAGCATTTCCTGAAGACCCTCCTAAAGTCTATCCTGCTTTTACAATCTCCACAGATATAAAGGGCTTGAAGAGGGTCCACCCTACCCTGTCTCTGCTGCTGCACTGAACCTCAAACATTTGCAGATTTTTTTGCACAAGGTTTACAAGTACATTTTACAAAGAAATGGCTCATAAATAGGGGAAATGACTGTTTGCATCAAACAGATATTTTACTGAACAACTTCAAATTGTCTCGAGCTGTGCTGGGTCCGAAAACTAAAAACACAACCATCCCTGAATGTGCTACAGGTGTAGCCACACACATGGAGAAAGCAATCAATCCATCATGTTAGATGTTCAGTGGAGCAGCAGAAGAACCCTGACCCTTTTGAAATGTTCCATGCAAACATAACAGTAACAATAGAAAGTGGTCTAGGAATTCTTATTTTTAAATTTAATTTCTCATCACATCTTAAATGGAGATGGAAACAGTAAAATTAATATTAGAAATGAGGATTATGGAAGAATTTCTCCTTCTGTGCTTCAGTCAGTATAATAAAACTAAACACAGCTTTAAATGGATTTGAATGGAACATTTCTGAAGACCCTCTTCAAGCTCGTTCCATCATTTAAAGACATTTTAAAATAATGATTTAAAATGACTTTTTGTAGGAAATCTAAACATAAAAGTGTTGGAATACCTACAATTATTCATGTTAGAGATTCTGGAGGAAAAGTTTTGTTCAAAATATTCCTCAGTGTCTACAAATGTTTACAGAAACTATTTAAACTGAGCACTGGTTTGTAATTTTCTGTAGATCACTCAGTAACAGTAACAGGAGTAACAGAGGATAAAGACTTTAGGAGGGTCTGACCCTCCCTAACCTCGACCCTTTGGAAATGCTCCATAAAAATATGACTCTCATTGTTTACATTTTCAAAATAGATTAATTGTTGAAAATGTAATTTGTAGAATCACAATGATAACAATGAAAAAGTAATTTGGATGGAGCATTTCCTGAAGACCCTCCTAAAGTCTATCCTGCTTTTATACTCCTGTTACCTAAATATGTTTTTCAAAACGTGCCATGAATGGGCGACATCTTTAACATTTTTCTTCATTCAAAAATTTGGATGACTTTTCTTTGAAAATTTACAGTAAAATGTACAACTGACAGAAAACACTTAACAATAATGTCATCAAACAGAAACATTTGTAACAGAGGATAAAGACTTTAGGAGGGTCTGACCCTCCCTAACCTCAACCCTTTGGAAATGCTCCATGCTAATATGACTCTCATTGTTTAAATGTAAAAATCAATCAGATATTGTAAATGTCATTTCAAGAATTACAATGCTAACAATGAAAAATGATTTGGATGGAGCATTTCCTGAAGACCCTCCTAAAGTCTATCCTGCTTTTACAATCTCCACAGATATAAAGGGCTTGAAGAGGGTCCACCCTACCCTGTCTCTGCTGCTGCACTGAACCTCAAACATTTGCAGATTTTTTGCGCAAGGTTTACAAGTACATTTTACAAAGACATGGCTCATAAATAGGGGAAATGACTGTTTGCATCAAACAGATATTTTACTGAACAACTTCAAAATGTCGAGAGCTGTGCTGGGTCCGAAAACTAAAAACACAACCATCCCTAAATGTGCTACAGGTGTAGCCACACACATGGAGAAAGCAATCAATCCATCATGTTAGATGTTCAGTGGAGCAGCAGAAGAACCCTGACCCTTTTGAAATGTTCCATGCAAACATAACAGTAACAATAGAAAGTGGTCTAGGAATTCTTATTTTTAAATTTAATTTCTCATAACATCTTAAATGGAGATGGAAACAGTAAAATTAATATTAGAAATGAGGATTATGGAGGGATTTCTCCTTCTGTGCTTCAGTCAGTATAATAAAACTAAACACAGCTTTAAATGGATTTGAATGGAACATTTCTGAAGACCCTCTTCAAGCTCTTTCCATCATTTAAAGACATTTTAAAATAATGATTTAAAATGACTTTTTGTAGGAAATCTAAACATAAAAGTGTTGGAATACCTACAATTATTCATGTTAGAGATTCTGGAGGAAAAGTTTTGTTCAAAATATTCCTCAGTGTCTACAAATGTTTACAGAAACTATTTAAACTGAGCACTGGTTTGTAATTTTCTGTAGATCACTCAGTAACAGTAACAGGAATAACAGAGGATAAAGACTTTAGGAGGGTCTGACCCTCCCTAACCTCGACCCTTTGGAAATGCTCCATAAAAATATGACTCTCATTGTTTACATGTTAAAAATCAATCAGATATTGTAAACGTCATTTGAAGAAATATGATACTAACAATGAAAAAGTGATTTGGATGGAGCATTTCCTGAAGACCCTCCTAAAGTCTATCCTGCTTTTATACTCCTGTTATCTCAATATGTTTGTTAGTTAAATTGTGAAAGAGACACAGAAAAAATCATTTTTAAACTATCATCATTTCTGAGCAACATCGTAAACATTTGTCGTTTTTTGTTTGTTTTTTGTCTAAAGTATTGATACGTTTTTTTCTTTGAAGATTTTGCAACAAAAATTCCAATCAACTAAAGAAAAGACTTATTATGAACAATAATGTCATCAAACAGAAACATTTGTAAAAGAGGATAAAGACTTTAGGAGGGTCTGACCCTCCCTAACCTCGACCCTTTGGAAATGCTCCATGCTAATATGACTCTCATTGTTTAAATGTAAAAATCAATCAGATATTGTAAATGTCATTTCAAGAATTACAATGCTAACAATGAAAAATTATTTGGATGGAGCATTTCCTGAAGACCCTCCTAAAGTCTATCCTGCTTTTACAATCTCCACAGATATAAAGGGCTTGAAGAGGGTCCACCCTACCCTGTCTCTGCTGCTGCACTGAACCTCAAACATTTGCAGATTTTTTTGCACAAGGTTTACAAGTACATTTTACAAAGAAATGGCTCATAAATAGGGGAAATGACTGTTTGCATCAAACAGATATTTTACTGAACAACTTCAAATTGTCTCGAGCTGTGCTGGGTCCGAAAACTAAAAACACAACCATCCCTGAATGTGCTACAGGTGTAGCCACACACATGGAGAAAGCAATCAATCCATCATGTTAGATGTTCAGTGGAGCAGCAGAAGAACCCTGACCCTTTTGAAATGTTCCATGCAAACATAACAGTAACAATAGAAAGTGGTCTATGAATTCTTATTTTTAAATTTAATTTCTCATCACATCTTAAATGGAGGTGGAAACAGTAAAATTAATATTAGAAATGAGGATTATGGAAGAATTTCTCCTTCTGTGCTTCAGTCCATATAATAAAACTAAACACAGCTTTAAATGGATTTGAATGGAACATTTCTGAAGACCCTCTTCAAGCTCGTTCCATCATTTAAAGACATTTTAAAATAATGATTTAAAATGACTTTTTGTAGGAAATCTAAACATAAAAGTGTTGGAGTACCTACAATTATTCATGTTAGAGATTCTGGAGGAAAAGTTTTGTTCAAAATATTCCTCAGTGTCTACAAATGTTTACAGAAACTATTTAAACTGAGCACTGGTTTGTAGTTTTCTGTAGATCACTCAGTAACAGTAACAGGAGTAACAGAGGATAAAGACTTTAGGAGGGTCTGACCCTCCCTAACCTCGACCCTTTGGAAATGCTCCATGCTAATATGACTCTCATTGTTTACATGTTAAAAATAGATTAGTTGTTGAAAATGTAATTTCAAGAATTACAATAATAACAATGAAAAAGTGATTTGGATGGAGCATTTCCTGAAGACCCTCCTAAAGTCATCTCCTGCTTTTATACTCCTGTTATCTAAATATGTTTGTTAGTTAAATTGTGAAAGAGACACAGAAAAAAATCATTTTAAAACTATCATTTCTGAGCAACATCGTAAACATTTGTCGTTTTTTGTTTGTTTTTTGTCTAAAGTATTGATACGTTTTTTTCTTTGAAGATTTTGCAACAAAAATTCCAATCAACTAAAGAAAAGACTTATTATGAACAATAATGTCATCAAACAGAAACATTTGTAAAAGAGGATAAAGACTTTAGGAGGGTCTGACCCTCCCTAACCTCGACCCTTTGGAAATGCTCCATAAAAATATGACTCTCATTGTTTACATTTTCAAAATAGATTAATTGTTGAAAATGTAAATTGTAGAATCACAATGATAACAATGGAAAATTATTTGGATGGAGCATTTCCTGAAGACCCTCCTAAAGTCATCTCCTGCTTTTATACTCCTGTTATCTAAATATGTTTTTCAAAACGTGCCATGAATGGGCGACATCTTAAACATTTTTCTTCATTCAAAAATTTGGATGACTTTTCTTTGAAAATTTGCAGGAAAATGTACAACTGACAGAAAACACTTAACAATAGTGTCATCAAACAGAAACATTTGTAAAAGAGGATAAAGACTTTAGGAGGGTCTGACCCTCCCTAACCTCAACCCTTTGGAAATGCTCCATGCTAATATGACTCTCATTGTTTAAATGTAAAAATCAATCAGATATTGTAAATGTCATTTCAAGAATTACAATGCTAACAATGAAAAATGATTTGGATGGAGCATTTCCTGAAGACCCTCCTAAAGTCTATCCTGCTTTTACAATCTCCACAGATATAAAGGGCTTGAAGAGGGTCCACCCTACCCTGTCTCTGCTGCTGCACTGAACCTCAAACATTTGCAGATTTTTTGCGCAAGGTTTACAAGTACATTTTACAAAGACATGGCTCATAAATAGGGGAAATGACTGTTTGCATCAAACAGATATTTTACTGAACAACTTCAAAATGTCGAGAGCTGTGCTGGGTCCGAAAACTAAAAACACAACCATCCCTAAATGTGCTACAGGTGTAGCCACACACATGGAGAAAGCAATCAATCCATCATGTTAGATGTTCAGTGGAGCAGCAGAAGAACCCTGACCCTTTTGAAATGTTCCATGCAAACATAACAGTAACAATAGAAAGTGGTCTAGGAATTCTTATTTTTAAATTTAATTTCTCATAACATCTTAAATGGAGATGGAAACAGTAAAATTAATATTAGAAATGAGGATTAAGGAGGGATTTCTCCTTCTGTGCTTCAGTCAGTATAATAAAACTAAACACAGCTTTAAATGGATTTGAATGGAACATTTCTGAAGACCCTCTTCAAGCTCTTTCCATCATTTAAAGACATTTTAAAATAATGATTTAAAATGACTTTTTGTAGGAAATCTAAACATAAAAGTGTTGGAATACCTACAATTATTCATGTTAGAGATTCTGGAGGAAAAGTTTTGTTCAAAATATTCCTCAGTGTCTACAAATGTTTACAGAAACTATTTAAACTGAGCACTGGTTTGTAATTTTCTGTAGATCACTCAGTAACAGTAACAGGAGTAACAGAGGATAAAGACTTTAGGAGGGTCTGACCCTCCCTAACCTCGACCCTTTGGAAATGCTCCATAAAAATATGACTCTCATTGTTTACATGTTAAAAATCAATCAGATATTGTAAACGTCATTTGAAGAAATATGATACTAACAATGAAAAAGTGATTTGGATGGAGCATTTCCTGAAGACCCTCCTAAAGTCTATCCTGCTTTTATACTCCTGTTATCTCAATATGTTTGTTAGTTAAATTGTGAAAGAGACACAGAAAAAATCATTTTTAAACTATCATCATTTCTGAGCAACATCGTAAACATTTGTCGTTTTTTGTTTGTTTTTTGTCTAAAGTATTGATACGTTTTTTTCTTTGAAGATTTTGCAACAAAAATTCCAATCAACTAAAGAAAATACTTATTATGAACAATAATGTCATCAAACAGAAACATTTGTAACAGAGGATAAAGACTTTAGGAGGGTCTGACCCTCCCTAACCTCGACCCTTTGGAAATGCTCCATGCTAATATGACTCTCATTGTTTACATGTTAAAAATAAATCAGATATTGTAAATGTAATTTCAAGAAATGCTATGCTAACAATGAAAAATGATTTGGATGGAGCATTTCCTGAAGACCCTCCTAAAGTCTATCCTGCTTTTACAATCTCCACAGATATAAAGGGCTTGAAGAGGGTCCACCCTACCCTGTCTCTGCTGCTGCACTGAACCTCAAACATTTGCAGATTTTTTTGCACAAGGTTTACAAGTACATTTTACAAAGAAATGGCTCATAAATAGGGGAAATGACTGTTTGCATCAAACAGATATTTTACTGAACAACTTCAAATTGTCTCGAGCTGTGCTGGGTCCGAAAACTAAAAACACAACCATCCCTGAATGTGCTACAGGTGTAGCCACACACATGGAGAAAGCAATCAATCCATCATGTTAGATGTTCAGTGGAGCAGCAGAAGAACCCTGACCCTTTTGAAATGTTCCATGCAAACATAACAGTAACAATAGAAAGTGGTCTATGAATTCTTATTTTTAAATTTAATTTCTCATCACATCTTAAATGGAGATGGAAACAGTAAAATTAATATTAGAAATGAGGATTATGGAAGAATTTCTCCTTCTGTGCTTCAGTCAATATAATAAAACTAAACACAGCTTTAAATGGATTTGAATGGAACATTTCTGAAGACCCTCTTCAAGCTCTTTCCATCATTTAAAGACATTTTGAAATAATGATTTAAAATGACTTTTTGTAGGAAATCTAAACATAAAAGTGTTGGAGTACATACAATTATTCATGTTAGAGATTCTGGAGGAAAAGTTTTGTTCAAAATATTCCTCAGTGTCTACAAATGTTTACAGAAACTATTTAAACTGAGCACTGGTTTGTAGTTTTCTGTAGATCACTCAGTAACAGTAACAGGAATAACAGAGGATAAAGACTTTAGGAGGGTCTGACCCTCCCTAACCTCGACCCTTTGGAAATGCTCCATGCTAATATGACTCTCATTGTTTACATGTTAAAAATAGATTAGTTGTTGAAAATGTAATTTCAAGAATTACAATAATAACAATGAAAAAGTGATTTGGATGGAGCATTTCCTGAAGACCCTCCTAAAGTCATCTCCTGCTTTTATACTCCTGTTATCTAAATATGTTTGTTAGTTAAATTGTGAAAGAGACACAGAAAAAAATCATTTTAAAACTATCATTTCTGAGCAACATCGTAAACATTTGTCGTTTTTTGTTTGTTTTTTGTCTAAAGTATTGATACGTTTTTTTCTTTGAAGATTTTGCAACAAAAATTCCAATCAACAAAAGAAAAGACTTATTATGAACAATAATGTCATCAAACAGAAACATTTGTAAAAGAGGATAAAGACTTTAGGAGGGTCTGACCCTCCCTAACCTCAACCCTTTGGAAATGCTCCATTAAAATATGACTCTCATTGTTTACATTTTCAAAATAGATTAATTGTTGAAAATGTAATTTGTAGAATCACAATGATAACAATGGAAAATTATTTGGATGGAGCATTTCCTGAAGACCCTCCTAAAGTCATCTCCTGCTTTTATACTCCTGTTATCTAAATATGTTTTTCAAAACGTGTCATGAATGGGCGACATCTTAAACATTTTTCTTCATTCAAAAATTTGGATGGCTTTTCTTTGA
Organism: Acanthochromis polyacanthus; assembly: GCF_021347895.1. Lineage (NCBI taxonomy): Eukaryota > Metazoa > Chordata > Actinopteri > Pomacentridae > Acanthochromis > Acanthochromis polyacanthus. The sequence goes on along the minus strand of NC_067116.1, from coordinate 22,005,104 downwards.
AAATTTGCAGGAAAATGTACAACTGACAGAAAACACTTAACAATAGTGTCATCAAACAGAAACATTTGTAAAGAGGATAAAGACTTTAGGAGGGTCTGACCCTCCCTAACCTCAACCCTTTGGAAATGCTCCATGCTAATATGACTCTCATTGTTTAAATGTAAAAATCAATCAGATATTGTAAATATCATTTGAAGAAATATGATACTAACAATGAAAAAATATTTGGATGGAGCATTTCCTGAAGACCCTCCTAAAGTCTATCCTGCTTTTATACTCCTGTTACCTAAATATGTTTTTCAAAACGTGCCATGAATGGGCGACATCTTTAACATTTTTCTTCATTCAAAAATTTGGATGACTTTTCTTTGAAAATTTACAGTAAAATGTACAACTGACAGAAAACACTTAACAATAGTGTCATCAAACAGAAACATTTGTAACAGAGGATAAAGACTTTAGGAGGGTCTGACCCTCCCTAACCTCAACCCTTTGGAAATGCTCCATGCTAATATGACTCTCATTGTTTAAATGTAAAAATCAATCAGATATTGTAAATGTCATTTCAAGAATTACAATGCTAACAATGAAAAATGATTTGGATGGAGCATTTCCTGAAGACCCTCCTAAAGTCTATCCTGCTTTTACAATCTCCACAGATATAAAGGGCTTGAAGAGGGTCCACCCTACCCTGTCTCTGCTGCTGCACTGAACCTCAAACATTTGCAGATTTTTTGCGCAAGGTTTACAAGTACATTTTACAAAGACATGGCTCATAAATAGGGGAAATGACTGTTTGCATCAAACAGATATTTTACTGAACAACTTCAAATTGTCTCGAGCTGTGCTGGGTCCAAAAACTAAAAACACAACCATCCCTGAATGTGCTACAGGTGTAGCCACACACATGGAGAAAGCAATCAATCCATCATGTTAGATGTTCAGTGGAGCAGCAGAAGAACCCTGACCCTTTTGAAATGTTCCATGCAAACATAACAGTAACAATAGAAAGTGGTCTATGAATTCTTATTTTTAAATTTAATTTCTCATCACATCTTAAATGGAGATGGAAACAGTAAAATTAATATTAGAAATGAGGATTATGGAGGGATTTCTCCTTCTGTGCTTCAGTCAGTATAATAAAACTAAACACAGCTTTAAATGGATTTGAATGGAACATTTCTGAAGACCCTCTTCAAGCTCTTTCCATCATTTAAAGACATTTTAAAATAATGATTTAAAATGACTTTTTGTAGGAAATCTAAACATAAAAGTGTTGGAGTACCTACAATTATTCATGTTAGAGATTCTGGAGGAAAAGTTTTGTTCAAAATATTCCTCAGTGTCTACAAATGTTTACAGAAACTATTTAAACTGAGCACTGGTTTGTAATTTTCTGTAGATCACTCAGTAACAGTAACAGGAGTAACAGAGGATAAAGACTTTTGGAGGGTCTGACCCTCCCTAACCTCGACCCTTTGGAAATGCTCCATAAAAATATGACTCTCATTGTTTACATGTTAAAAATAGATTAGTTGTTGAAAATGTAATTTCAAGAATTACAATAATAACAATGAAAAAGTGATTTGGATGGAGCATTTCCTGAAGACCCTCCTAAAGTCATCTCCTGCTTTTATACTCCTGTTATCTCAATATGTTTGTTAGTTAAATTGTGAAAGAGACACAGAAAAAATCATTTTAAAACTATCATCATTTCTGAGCAACATCGTAAACATTTGTCGTTTTTTGTTTGTGTTTTGTCTAAAGTATTGATACTTTTTTTTCTTTGAAGATTTTGCAACAAAAATTCCAATCAACTAAAGAAAAGACTTATTATGAACAATAATGTCATCAAACAGAAACATTTGTAAAAGAGGATAAAGACTTTAGGAGGGTCTGACCCTCCCTAACCTCGACCCTTTGGAAATGCTCCATGCTAATATGACTCTCATTGTTTACATGTAAAAAATAAATCAGATATTGTAAATGTAATTTCAAGAAATGCTATGCTAACAATGAAAAATTATTTGGATGGAGCATTTCCTGAAGACCCTCCTAAAGTCTATCCTGCTTTTACAATCTCCACAGATATAAAGGGCTTGAAGAGGGTCCACCCTACCCTGTCTCTGCTGCTGCACTGAACCTCAAACATTTGCAGATTTTTTGCGCAAGGTTTACAAGTACATTTTACAAAGAAATGGCTCATAAATAGGGGAAATGACTGTTTGCATCAAACAGATATTTTACTGAACAACTTCAAATTGTCTAGAGCTGTGCTGGGTCCGAAAACTAAAAACACAACCATCCCTGAATGTGCTACAGGTGTAGCCACACACATGGAGAAAGCAATCAATCCATCATGTTAGATGTTCAGTGGAGCAGCAGAAGAACCCTGACCCTTTTGAAATGTTCCATGCAAACATAACAGTAACAATAGAAAGTGGTCTATGAATTCTTATTTTTAAATTTAATTTCTCATCACATCTTAAATGGAGATGGAAACAGTAAAATTAATATTAGAAATGAGGATTATGGAGGGATTTCTCCTTCTGTGCTTCAGTCAATATAATAAAACTAAACACAGCTTTAAATGGATTTGAATGGAACATTTCTGAAGACCCTCTTCAAGCTCTTTCCATCTGTTTTCAAACTTTCAAACTGTTTATTTTAAAAGCCGGAAAAGAAAGAGCTGCACAGAAAGATTTTGAAATCCTTAACTGATAGAGTCCTAACCTTATCATTCGTGTTTCTATAGAGTAAAAAAAAATTTTTAGTTCTTTTTTGTTTTTTTGAAAGGAGGAAAATGAAGAGCTGCACAGAAAGATTCAGAAATCCTTAACTGATAGAGTCCTAACCTTATCATTAGTGTTTCTATAAAGTTTTTTTTTTGGTCTTTTTTTGTTTTTTAAAGGAAAATAAAGAGCTGTGCAGAAAGATTCAGAAATCCTTAACTGATAGAGTCCTAACCTTATCATTCGTGTTTCTACAGTGTAAAGATTTTTTTTTGTTTTGTTTTTTCAAAGGAGGAAAATAAAGAGCTATCCTTAACATGAAAGATTCTAAACTTATCATTTCAACTTCTACATGCAATTTCTAAAAGAGAGGGGAAGAAAGTTCTCTAAACTAAGAGTTAAAGGTGTGTGGCGATGGAATATGCCACTAAGTGCACTATGCCTGACCAGCTAGACACTGAAAGGAAGGCTACATCTCAGGTCTGAAAGGAGAAGTAGTCCAAAGCATCCGGACCAAGAACAGTACCTCAACAGCCTGGGCGGGTGTAAAATGAGACGGGACGTGCACGATGGGCAGGGTTCCTGTCTCCTCGACCCAAACACCGTAGTGGCTGAACAGACGGATCGGGTCCTGTGGAGAGATGAGCAGAGAGGTCAAAGGAAGAAACAGGTTCAGCTGCTTCACACTGAAAAATGTGTCATTTGTAAGGAGAGAGGTCGTGGTGTCACTTTTATAGCAGAAACATCATGACCCATATTTTCTTGAGGCGATAAAAACCTCCACGGAGCTTGTTGTGAACTGTTGTGCTTTAACCTGTTATTTCCCGCATTTTAAAAACCTTCACAGAAATCAGTTCACTGTGCAGAAACATTTTCAGAAGAATACTGACCACCAGCGGGCTGTCATCCTGCACACCAGGGGGGGTGGCTCAGGTCTGGAGCGCGTCCCTGGCTGGCCTGGAGGTTCCTGTGAGGGACAGTTTGTTGTCAGGGATTTTTTTCCTTCATGAGCACAAGTGTTACTAAGTTGAAAAATAAGCAAAAACCTTTAGGAGCCCACTGAAAATGTATCAAACAATGTGCAATCAAAATCTATTGAAATACAAACGCTACACTATTTTGCGTAATTATTTCTGCTTCAGACTGGTGGTAGATGAAGATAAAACAATACAGAGAACAAATAAAATGACATTATTTTACTATAGGCCAACTTGTAAACTGTTTGTAAATTCATCATTTTACTTGGAGAAGAATATATTTAGGTGACACTTTTCTCGGTCTCTGGCTGCTGTGTTATAGACACAGAAAGACTCAGCAGCTCTTTAAGTATCAAAATAACTCTGCTGTCATTTCACCGATTCCAACAAAACATTACTCCATAGATGCTGCTTTCAAACACACATCATGAATCTGAAATCATTAAGAGGAGGACCTCCATTGTGTGAAACAACAGACGCTGTATTTGTGAGGAGTGTGGTCAGAAAACCTGCATCAATACAGACTGAGTGCTGGAGGGCTTTATAATCTACTCCCACTTAAGGTTGGTTCTTTTAAAAGACACTCTTTCGGTTCCTTCATCCAAACTGGCAAACGGAGGCAGAGTGTGTACAAGATGGAAAGGGTTTGAGCTGAGTTCTTGGGGCAGTTTTGGGGGGAACGCTGGTTCGGATCAGTGAACACAACATCGTAACTGAGGCACCTTGGTCTGAATTTTGTAGCACTTCTTATTTACACATGTGCTCCTGAATATATCTTACGTTTCACACACGTTTGTGATGACTTGCAAACGTCACTGACACCATCGAGTCCTGACTGTAACACACTGTGCTCTTCAAATAGTCCTTTCCTGTATTTTTAAAAATGACTATAGACTAACTTGACAAAATTCACTTGTCTCAAAGTAGACATTTCAGTGTGCTACTGACCTCTCCCGGGGCGGAGGCTTGCTGGGACGTCCTCGCTTGCTGGTACACCTGCACACCAGAGTTGGACATCGGGGGGCTGGAGCTGCTCTCGTCCTGGAAATCAGAGTCAGAGTCAGTGTCCAGATATCCCTCTACATCAGAATCAGAATAATAGTCTGATTCTGATTCTGAGGTGTCTGGTAGGGGGATAAAACTTATCTGAGGGTCTGGAGGGTAATGCAGTGAGCCAGAGGTGGACGGCTGGGGGCTGGTGCTCCTTTGTGGCTGGGCAGCGCGTACCTGTGACAGATAACTTGTGGTCAAACACTGTTGTCTAAAAATGCTGACTGACTGGTGATTTCATTTGGTCATTTGTTGTACTTATTACAGTTACAGTAAGCTATCCTCACAGGAGGCAGCTGTCTGTGAAAACACATTTCAGCAGAGTGTTTAGGACGACTGACCTCCGGCCGGGATGGTTCCTCGCCTCCACGCTGTGAGCCAGAGGTGGTGCAGGGCCGCTTGGCTGGAGGCTCCTGGGGGGCTGCTGGGCTGCTGTCCCGCTTTCGCTGGTTAGAGAGTTGAGAGAGGAAGAAGGGGAGAAATTGGAGGAAATTTGTCATTTCATTTCAAGCACAAAAAGGTTTGTTTGTCAAAAAATGTATACATTAGATGTATTAGATTAAAATGAAAAAGATATTCCACAAATCTGTTACATTACTAAATCCAATCCAAATATAATAGCAATGCATTCCATGTTTTACTATTTAAACCTATTTAATAGTCAGCAAAAACTTGTGCATTTTTCTTGAAATAATGAAGAATTCCATCCATCTATGCATAATCTATAAACCACTCAATCCTCTGTTGGATCTCAGCTGACTCAGGGCGAGGGTTCGCCCTGGACAGGTCACCAGTCCATCTCAGAGCTACAGAGGGAGACAGTTTATCAGAAAAAAATGTGTTAATTTTCAAAACAACAACCTTCAGTACCATTAACACAACCCTGAAACATAACGACATTCAAATTACATCATTAAACAGCACATATCTGGGGAGCAAATGCTCAGATCAAACCATGACAGCAGGTGGTGCTTCACAGAAGGATGACTACCCAGTTCATATACATATACAACTGCTTTTATCTGAGTAAAACGGTGAGAGAGAAGTCTTCTCCTTTGCGGCTGTCCTTAGGCGATGTCTCTGCATTGTTTGATCTGCCCTGTGCCCTAAATTTGAACCAGTCCATTTTTTAACCTGTTTAAAAAGCTTTACATCACCAATTCAAATAATAAAATGCACTTCCTCACTTGTCAGAAAGTGACTGTAGTCCTACATTTTAAGTGAACTGTGATGAATGTTGCAAAATAACTTAAAACTTAAAAAAACAATATTAAAGACTATATTATAAAATTGAGGTCAACAGACAGAAAACAGCTAGTAAAAGCAACAATTCAAAATGTGATTACAATACATTACACAATACCTTAAAAAATTTTGAAAAATAACATTATTGAGAACTATATCTTAAATATTAAAGACTACAGAATAACAAAAAACATAAGAGAAGGGACAATTTTAAATGCTGTTAATGCCACAAAATACATTAAATACTTCAAAAAATAGATTTTTGAGAACTATATCTTAAATAGGAAAGACATCAGAATAATCATTTTATTAAAAAGGTAGTAAAAATGACAGGTTGGATTGTGATTAATGAAACAAAGTACCTTAAAAAGTTTAAAGAATAACAATATTGAGGACTATATCTTAATCATTAAAGACAACAGAATAAAACAACATAGCAAAAGGGATTATTTGAAATGTGATTAATGCTACAAAATACCTTAAACAATTAAAAAAACTTTTTAAGCACTCTATTATCAAGATTAAATTCAACAGAATAATAAAAGAAATTAAACAGCAAAAAGAGACTATTTGAAATGTGATCAATGCTACTACATATCTTAAAAAACATTAAAAATATAACATTATTGAGGACTGTATCTTAATTATTAAAGAAAACTGAATAAAAAAATAATAATTATATAATAATAATTACACATAAATGTGCATTTTGGACTCAGGGAGGCTAATTTTATACTTTAGCTAGCTAACACTAACAAGTTGGCCAACGAGCATCACAGTATATGCTAATGAGCAGATAGCATACAAACAAGTTGAAATCTTAAACAGAACAAAATAAATGAAATACATTTAAATGTTATCAGTGATTAATATTCTTACCTTGTCCATGTCTTGGCAGTATAAAGAAGTCCCGTAGTCCTGTAGATTGTCCTGGTTTTCCTTCTTTCTTGATCAATTAGCTTAATGCTAACCTGCTCTCTCTCTGAGTTCAATCTCAAAATGGCTGATGATGCTCAAGTCACCAAATAAAAACATAGAATCCATAGCAATGTTGTTTACCTTTGAACAAAAATCATTTTACCGTCTCCATAGTAACAATAACAATGTGTAGATGTTTAAGAATAGAATAGAATAGAATAGAATGCTTTACTTGTCTTTATACACATATAATGTAGCCTGTAACAGAGTTATTGACAACTCTTGCGGTGCATACCAGTGGCAGCCCGTGACCAAAATTACCGAGGAAGCCAGTGTGAACAACAAATTAGATTCGGTGTTTTAACTGTTATTTTCATGTAAACAAATCAGCCTACTGTTACAGTAACTTTATTCTACCGACTTCTCATTCATTTCAGTGAAAAAAAAGAGGTTAAGTGCTCCAGGGGTTGTTCAGGGAGCCGGTAGACCGGTTAAATAGGAGACATGGCTAGCAGAAAAGCCGGTTAAGCTTGGCACTTCCCGTTAGCCACTCGTTTCTGGCATAGTTAGCTTCACAAAAAGAGCGAGCTTTTCCATTAGCTCTACACTTAGTTAGATTGAGCTTTGGAGTTGGCCTACCGTCCCTTTTGACTTTTAGTTGAACTTCAAATGGAAGTTTTGTGAAGTCATTTTTTACAAGAAACTCAAGGTCCCTGTCACCATCCATTCTCTGGCTGGCTTGATGGCTTGTTGTGTGTGGGCTTGCTGGCGCTTGGCGGGACAGCTGCATTAGTGTGGGTATTGTTCATCACAGTTTGTGATTGGTTGGAAGCCAGATTTGATCTGGCCTCCCTTATGTTTTTTTAATGATGCATCGACCATTAAGCGATGAGCCTTGCTTCAATCTGATTGGCTAATACGGGCTGTTTTTTCTCTAAGGGAGGCAAGGCGAAGCTGACCTCTGTTGGTCTGAACCATAGACAAAAGAGTAAAAGAGTAGACGCCGCTCGGGGTGCTGCGCAGTGAGAAATACGGCCGCCATCTTGGTCCGGTCAGCCGCTCCACTCAGCGCTGTTTGACAGTGCATTTAATCCATCTTAACTCTGAATAACGTGTTTTTTATTTTTATTTATTTTTTTTGCTGCAAACGTCATACATGTAGCTATGATACAGGACAAATGGCTTGGCGTATTTTAATATTCATAGCGGAAATAATAGATGATGATGATAATAATAATAATAATAGGTAATAGAATATTCTAATATTAAGCTCGACTGTAGACAGGTATTTTGCAAACACTCTAAACACACATACACTAATATATGTTAGAGAAGCAGATAATGGCAGTAAAGTCAATTATTTTAATAATTTGAAGAGACAATATATGATTAAGCTATATATACATATATAAACAAAATACTGACTAATGAACACATTAGTCAGTTTTCTGATATATTGACTATATTGATACTCCATACATGATTTATATATGTAATATGATTTTCTCTGATATATAACTTTTATCTATTATAGCCTATATATATGTGAATGATGTTGATAGTCCATCTATGATTTATATATATTCATTTTCTCTGATATATAACTTCTATCTATTGTTTTATATAGGAATATGTGTTCATTAGTTGGTATTTTGTTTATATATGTATATATAGTGTAATCATATATTGTCTCTTCAAATTATTAAAATAATTGACTTTACTGCCATTATCTGCTTCTCTAACATATATTAGTGTGTGCGTGTGTTTACAGTGTTTGCAAAATACCTGTCTACAGTCGAGTTTAATATCAAAATATTCTATTACCTATTATTATTATTATCTATTATTCCCGCTATGAATATTAAAATACGCCGAACCATTTGTCCTGTATCATAGCTGCATGTATGACGTTTGCAGCAAAAAATAAAAATAAAAAACGAGTGAAAATCAGTTTAATATTCAGAGTTAAGATGGATTAAATGCGCTGTCAAACAGCGCTGAGTGGAGCAGGTGACCGGACCAAGATGGCGGCCCCACGTCTCGTCAGCCCCAATAGGCAGTAGCGGTCGATGCGGCGTCTACTCTTTATTATGTCTATGGTCTGAACAGACAGACAGCGCAGAGGGCATGAGAGACGTAGTGTAATGCACAAAAAGAGCTTGACAAGAGGGGCGCTGTTTTGCTCCTCACAAAGCAGAAATGCCTGATGTAGTGCTTTGACAACAAGGAATGACAAAAATATAAAACATGAAATACATAGTGGTGAAGATTATTTATATTTTTTCTTTCTTGCATATTTTTTGGGGAAGCCAGGCTTCCCTTGGCCTCCGTGAAAAACCGCCACTGGTGTATACTGCACCAATTTAAAACGATAATAAAAAAGTATTGAATAATCTGCAATTAGGAGGCAGACATAGCATCTCAGTATTACTAGTTTTATTGTTTTTTCTTTACTTTCTTTTTTTTTTTTTTGGTAGTGTCTACAGATACAGACGTAGCCGTAGCCTGTGGCCTACGGATACGGCACTTTCCCTTACAATAAATATTAATGAGACGTACATGAATATTAATGAGCCGGCTGATGAACGCGCTTTGTGATTGGCTGGTAATCCGACGCACAAAAAATATTAATGAGCCGGTTTAGTAATCCGAGTGATGAAGGCGCTTCCGTGATTCGAGGTGAATCTGCGTGCCGAGTCTGTCATGTCAGTCATCTGCTGTTCTCTTTTCTATTGTAGCAAGACTGCAAAGGCCCTGGAATTCCTGAGCTGATCAAAACTCAGATAAGCTGTCTCTCTCTTCAGCACTGACCAACACCCATCTCTATAGGAGGATTGAGACATTTGTATTTCTGTAGGTTTTCATTCACAGAAGGATGGAGCTCCTGTGAACATTTAAACCCCTGGAATAACTTCTTCTTTTTAAAAGACAATGACTTTCAATTATATGCTATGGACGTTTGTTTAATGAACTTTCATGCTAAAATCCCTTTTCAGCTTTAGGAGACCCTCAGTCGGAGACGTCTCTGCATTCCACAGATCAGATAACAAGTCGTAAAACTTTATGGCTGAAGGCTGGAGTCACCCTCTCACTCTCTTTGACTGAAACAAAGAGACTGGAACTGAACTTAAACAAAAACACTTGCCAAATTAATATTTCTATATGCATTTGGTTTTTCCAGATTTACCACAGTTACTCACAGTGTTTCATCTATGTCATATTTGAAGATCATATTTGCATGTCTGATAGAAGTCGATTTATTAATTTGTGATGTTAATCATTTCTTCCCCAGGATACTATGATTTTGGAATGAATTCCCTTATTAATCTCTGAATTTCCTCTCCATTTAGGTTGAATGATGACCATTGTATTTACCTGTTACCAAATCTCTGACTTGTTGTTATATTTTCACTGTGATACATATTTTTAATGTCATAAACATAAACATATAGTTATGAATGAAATGATTCGCATCATATGAACATATGTATTAATCTACACATTTCACTTTCACACAACTGAATATGGTGGGATAGACAGATTGTGTTTTGCGCGTTTAATATCATATTTTAATCCATTCTGGACTCCTCTTTCTTCTCTACTTTGTGAGAACAAAGAGATTCCAAATTCCACCAGACTCGCGCCTAAAAGTTCTCTCTCTCCGCCCAGGTCCTCCCCTTAGCTGGACCCACAGATAAAGTCAGCCGTAGCCCACATCATCTCGCTCTTACCGACCCTCTCTCTTACCGACTCTCTTCTCTCTTACCGACCTACTCTCTTACCCCTCTCTTCCTGAGAGGCCAACCAAAGTCTCTCTCATTATTTTCTTACCTAAAGCGCGTTTTTTCTATCTTTGAAATTCCCTCACCATCTAAGTTTGTTAACTATTTATCTCTTAATATTTTTGTAACTTAAGGAGACATTTTGCTCAATTTTAAACCCACGTTATTCGTTTTAATCTGAAGAACCGATTCAGAACCAGCATTTATTTTTCTTAATTTTGACAATTTTTCATCAACACCCATTTTTCTTGGCTAAAGCCTGAGAACCATCATTTTTAAGCACTCAGCTGAGAACTCCGGAGATCTGCTGGATCAGGTCTTTGCATAGAACCGATCAACCCGCGGCAGGACATCTAGGCCACCACAACGACGACGCACCGCTCCGAACCCGCAGGTCCAGACCGTGTGCTGCGAATCTGAAGGCCTTGCAAGTCCCAGCCCCATGACGGTTCACTTCAATAACTCCAGCTGAGTTTGCTCTGATTCCATTCTATGGGTGATGTACTAACAGCTTGGTCAATTAATTAATTTAATCAATTTATTCTCTTACAAATCATTAGAATTCTTAATCCAAATTACCGGTTACCTCGTCAGGTTAGCTCTGGCTAATCCTCACCATATTTCCTTCTCTCTCACACCATACACACTCCCACATTCCACGCACACACGTAGTCCTGCACGCACACACACACACACCATATCTACATTGTATATAGTTCCCTTGTCATTATTTTCATAGAATAGTTAATAAATACCTCATTATAGACCAAATTACAGTCTTGTGTTTCTTTGTGTAGAATGTGGTCAATTTAACCGAGAATTCAAGACTTTTTGATATGAGATTGATCAAAATTTTTATGAATATTAATTTTTTTATTAATATTAATTTTTTCCCTAGAGATCTAGGGTGGTGCCCCAATTATTAATAACGAGAGCAATAAATCATAACGTAGTACTGCTACATATATTGGTTCCCCGTCCGAGGCCGATTAAAAACCTTTTTTGCACAAAGAAACACTATTATTCAATCACCGGGAGCTGAAGCCTCCCTCTGCCATTCATTCACATACACTGGTTCTTTATCTGCTGTGTGAGCATATGTCTTCCTTTAATCAAATTGTGTAAGTAATTTACTGCTTGAAACGCTGTTTTGTTTTTATATCACGCCGGATTGATAGCATTAGTGGACGCACTTGTGTTTTATTAATCTGCTTTGCCGTGAGCGCTGTTGATCCGTGACGTCAGCTGAAGCTGCAGTCAGTCCCTGTGTTGCTAACTAAACTAGCCTGAGCTCTTTGAGTTGTTTCGAAAAGTTTTTATCCATCTGGATACCGTTTATTTGTCGACTAAAACAATTAAAAATAAGGCCTGAAATTCATGAACAGTGCTATGCCTTACCGATGAAACGTCCGGAACGCATAGTTTGTTCAAAAGCCTCCCAGTTAGCGTTCGGAGTAGCTAACCGAACTTGCTAACTCTGCTTCGGCAGCTTGAGGTAATTTAGCATTTGTCTCGTGCCCAACACACATTCATTGCTTGGTTAAATATAACCTTCGTTTGCTGTTTGCTAAGATCCACAGCGACCTAATTTTATTAAATAAGGCACAATTAGCCGCCGAGCTATCTAGCATTAGCAGCTAAAGCTAACTAGCATTAGCCGTTCCGGTCCTCAACCACCAAATTAAGAACAAGCCCAGTGGCACCATCTTGTGGCTGTTTTGAAGTATTACTCTTAAAGCAGAAACTCTGCAATTTCTAATACATGTAAGCCATTGAAACGCATTTTAATCGAAAAGCATGACTTATTTTTGAATGTAAAACTGAACTATTGTAGTTAAGAGCTATTATTAAACATTTCATGCACTTATTCAATTGATTTTAACCCACTATTGAATTTTAATCCACTTTTTGATTTTCAGTTCAGATTCTGAACCTAAGCAATTTTCACAGATACTGACTCATCACTTAAACACAAGTTAAGTGAGTTGTTTTAGCATCAACTAATCAGTTGAGCACATTTTAAGTAAACATTTAATGTGCAAAATCAAGCTTGAAATTTAATGTTTATTTTGAAACTTTTTCATGGTTAAATGGTTTTCCACAACTGAATGCCTTTAACTAACCAATGCTGAATTAGTTCTCCTTTACCTATGGTAATTGAGCTTCTAAACTTGAACACTGAAACAATTAATCTTACAAAAACAAATGTATATAAATCCAGGCTGTTGACCAAATTATTTAAACTCTTCTTTTTGAGAACATCTAACTGCATTTGAATAATCTCACTTGTTGTTATGGTTGTTCCGATTCCAAAAACAGAACTTTTCCAGCCCAACTTGTGCTAAAATTGTTTCGTTGTAAATTTGTTTGTAACATTTGTCCATTTGCTCTCATTAAAAGACATGGCCCCAGACGCGTCTGACCTCAGTGACCCCCTGATGAGCTTAGATGACGCTTTAAGTGGCTTGTCTGAAGAGATGTTACCTGGATATGTAAGAAAAATCCAAAATGTTGGTCCTTCTACCCTTGAAACCAAAATGACAGAGCTCCTGACAGAAGCGATCTCAAAAACACACAAACAAAAAAATTTTTGTCAAAAATCTTAGGGAAAATGGCTGCTGTGATGTCAGCACAACTTCAAAACACTTTTCAACTCTTAGAGAGAACAACAAAAACTCTAAAAGCCCGCAATCAGGAAAATGAACTATTAAAAAGCAGAACCAAACTACTCAAACCCAGATAGAGCAAGAACACCAAGCTAGGGTAGAAGCCCAGACACGTGTTGCTGAATCGGAAGCCCAAATCACTCAACTTCAAAGCAAAAATGCTGAATCAAACCAAGAAATACATCAATTAAAGACAGAAAATGACCGATTGCAAGAAGCAATTTCTAACCAACAAATCCAGCTTCAAACTGTAGAGACAGAGCTGGAACAGTCCAAGAAGGACTATACAGAAACCGAACACCTTCTAAAGAAAGCTGTGTTTGAAAACAATGACTTAAAATCTCAAATCAAAGACAACAGCAGCTATGTGGCAAACCTCGAACGACAGTTGCATGACGCTGAAGTCAGAGCTGCAGAACCACTAGAAATTCAAAAGATCGAACCAAAAGAGCTAGCTGAACTTGAAGCTGAGCTCACAGAACCGGGGAGATACACCTCATCTCCTCCAGCAGCTCAGAGAAACCCATTACCCCAGGGTTCCACAGTCCGTGATTTAGACAGCATAGCTAGACACATAAAGCGTTTTGAACCGAATTTTAATGACTCCAACTATGACATCCTAACCTACGTGTCTGACATTAACTTCTTTTTGAAGAGGCGTCCACTCGCCTCAGCAGATGACAAGATTTGTCTGGTAAAGATGACATCCAGTCGTGATGTCAGCAGCTTTATCGACCGCCAACCACTTAATGTCAGAACTGATTTTGAAAAGCTGTGTCAGGCCCTGAAAGAGGAATACCGCGACCTCATGCCAGACACTGGCCTGATACCTGCCCTTCGGGTCAAACAGGGACGATCAGAGAATCCCCATCAATATTACCACAGGCTACGTCTAGCCTACTTTGGATCCCAAAACAAACCCGGAATGGAGGAAGATTTGCAATTCAAATCTCTCTTTGTCGAACACCTGCATCCTACTACTAGCTACCACCTTGGAGTGTCGGCTTGCCCACGCTCCTTAGACAGCCGACAGCTACGTGAGCTGGCTGCAAAAGGCTTCTTTAAACAGAGACAGAGTCAGTCCAGATCAGCAAAACATAACACTGTTCTGCATCTTGACAGCCCTCCCTCACTGATGGAGCTTGACGGAATTTCAGGCCACAATTCACATGGTCGGATTACTCATCCACCACAAGCTAAACGGCCTGACTCAACACCGAAACAGTCCTCACCTCAGGAACCTAGGCAGGCCCACAAACCTGTCAAACCACCTTGGACTGGCAAACGCCAGGACCACATGAAACCTGTTCCTAACCAAACTCGGCCCCCAGGTCACCCACGAAGGGGACGGTCGAACCGTTGGGACAGACATCACAGTCGTGGTGCACCCCGTGACAACTACTCGCATAGGAATGATGAGAAAAGCAGACCCAGACAGAACCACGTCAGTGGAACAGGTGAGTCTGACATCCCTCACATTTCCCAAAAAGTAAAGGAGCTTAAACAGCTGCTCCAGGAGGTCAGGAAAACACGAGAGAAGTCAGAGCGTGACTCTGTAACGTCTGTGTCTTCCTCCATGGATTCCTTCAGTCCCTCAACCACGGCTGGAGAAGAATTCTACTTGGGATCTCATGACTATGCAGGGCGCTCAGACCTACAACAATGCATGACTGAACACTCCAACCATGAATATGACAACCCTGCCAGCCAACCAGATGACACAGAACATATGTCAAACTGGGAAGCTGATGAACCTGACTTTGACTCAGACCCTGAGACTGACACGCTAGATTCCCAACAGGGGGGTGATGACCGAGAACCCCTCAGTGCGCTCTCAGAAGTCCAACCAGACTCTGATGATGAAATTTTTGAGAACAATGCATTCACTGGTCCGATGACATTCCTGAGCCACCTCACTGAAAAGGGAGGAACAGGCCGACAATTTCTCCTACCGATAAACATTGAAGGTGTCCTGGATCAGGACGCACTTCTGGACACTGGAGCCGACATCACAATAATGTCCCTCCCTCTTTTCCAGGAACTACAACACAGACTGCACAGGACAGGTAGAAAGTCTGATTGTCAGTTCTGTGACTTAAACATCCAGCCATATGCACAGACAACTGTCACGTTGTCCACTAGGACTGAATTAACGCTCACGATAGGACACATGACCCTGATCCATCCAGTGTATGTGTCATCTCTGGACAACACTCCTTTCCTTATGGGGAAGGACCTTCTCAACCGCTTTGAACCCATAATTGACTTTAAATGCTCTGTAATCTATGCACAGGTCCGCCAGCCCCTGCCGATCGCAGCTCCTGACGACACTGTGACACAGTGTTACAGACAAGAGCACACAGACGACACCTTACAGGTTCCACAGGGCCCATATGATGTCTTCCTTTGCACAGTGGCTGAATCCACTCCTGCAACCCACCTCTGTCCACAGTCTGAATATGCCACTGAAACTACAGGTATCAAGTGCACCAGCAGGGCAGCACTGCATAACCTCCAGCTTCCACTAGACCCTGGTCTTCCTTTTTCCATCCAGAACATTCCTGTGGACACTTCTTGGACAGGTGCCTCCACATGTCAGCCCAGCCCAGAATTTTGTGCCCACCCACCCATCCTGACGGCCAGTGAGCTCACTCGCCCTCCCTCTGCTGCCCCACAGGCCACTCACTCTCCTGTGTTGGTCTCCCTGGCAGCTGCCTCTGACCTTATGACCCTGCCTTCGCTTTGCTCTGACACACAGGGCCCGGTTCCAGATCTTGTGAGTGCTAATACATACACTCTGCGCTCTCTGCACTTCTCCTCGGCTTCTCACTTTTGGCTCCTCTCTACTGTCCTCGCCACTTTTCTGGTGTTCATCGGCCTACTTTTTCATGCTTTTGGCCCTCTCACTTCACCTTCGTTCGTGGTGACCCAAAACCACAGGGGGGTGACGTTGACACACGGCCATGAATCACCATGGGCAAATCCCAGCCTGCACACCGTTCACCAGACTTCAGGTCAGATAGGAAAAGCCAATCACAGAAATTTTAAGACCAGACTATTCCTACTCCTGATAGCCATCACAGGAACTCCACATGAAACGACCAAAGTTCCACTCCTTAAAATAATGACAGGTAGACAAAGGATTCTACTACTGCACCTGCTCTTCCAGCCAGAGGAAGCCTGTGTTGATACAGCTCACACAGCTTCCCACTACATGACTGACGTAAGTGACCAAAACCTCACGCAAAATAACCACCAAGTGGGGGACAAAACATGGTCCCATCTCTCTGCCCAACCACTTGAGAACACTAAACCAAGTGGGGGTAAGCTCTTCCCTCACTGGTCTGACCACTACAAGATTAAGGACAAAACCTGTCCTGTAATCTATCAAAACAAAATCGATAGGGACAAAAACCCGTCCACTTTGAATGAATACATAAAAATCGCACCAAAACTTCATAAAGACTGCATGGGAAGCAATAAATCAGTCAGATCTCATACCAGAACTAAATAGATAATTAGGAAAAACTAAACGTTCTAGAGAAAACAACAGGTGTAGAATAGAACAAAAATAAATAACTTAATTTTACAAGCCAATTGTAGAATTAACAGGCAAAGAAATAAATTACTAAGTTTACGAATTCAACTGTAGAATCAGCAGATAAAAGGAAATAAATAACTTTACAATCATAAGCCTAACTTTAACAAACAAACAACCATACAATCAAATTGTCAGGAAATTACCAAATTAAATAATATAATCACAACAAACCAAGATAGTTTACTAATACTAACATAAACAGAGCTGTTTTCTTTCCTTTCAGACTCAGTGAAGAATCACTGGAGGTCCTCTCAACCACAGGTGTCTTGTCTTCAGTCAAGTTCACCCTTTAATATCTTTATTTACACCCTCGTTAAACTCCATAGGCACAAGTGGGGGTTAAACCCATCGTATCAAGTGCACAACTGACCGTAGCCTCTGTTTTGATTCTCGTTAACATAAGATTCGCGTCTCTTATCACTGCTAGTACTGTGAATTCATAACTCTCTGTTTTCCAGGTTGTCTGCTCACCCAGTAGATAAATATACTTCTGTCTGACACGTTTCAAGACACCAGTTTTAGGTAAATCATACATCTACCTTCTCACTTTGAATCATACATTCATTACTACTGACAATTACACCTATCATACGGTTAAATGACAATTTAACCATCATCTAACACTTCTGTAAGGATTTACATTTTCAGAAGTGACATATATAGCTTCAGGTTTGTTTTAATTTACCTTATTTTGTTTTATTTTTATTCTCTAAGCCCATAGGCCTTATCTACTCTTTATTAGAATCTTGATTCTTTTACTTTACCTTACTAGTCAGTAATAAAGCTGTTTCAGAAGCTAACCCACTAACCCTTAGGATTCCTGTTCCTGATACTAATAAACATCAGCCCTGAATCAGAGCAGCATCTGAGTTTGATCCTGACGACCACGGATGACCTTGATGTTGGACCGAAGTTCGTCTGATACAACGAACATCGCTCCAAAGTGGGGGAATATGTAGCAAGACTGCAAAGGCCCTGGAATTCCTGAGCTGATCAAAACTCAGATAAGCTGTCTCTCTCTTCAGCACTGACCAACACCCATCTCTATAGGAGGATTGAGACATTTGTATTTCTGTAGGTTTTCATTCACAGAAGGATGGAGCTCCTGTGAACATTTAAACCCCTGGAATAACTTCTTCTTTTTAAAAGACAATGACTTTCAATTATATGCTATGGACGTTTGTTTAATGAACTTTCATGCTAAAATCCCTTTTCAGCTTTAGGAGACCCTCAGTCGGAGACGTCTCTGCATTCCACAGATCAGATAACAAGTCGTAAAACTTTATGGCTGAAGGCTGGAGTCACCCTCTCACTCTCTTTGACTGAAACAAAGAGACTGGAACTGAACTTAAACAAAAACACTTGCCAAATTAATATTTCTATATGCATTTGGTTTTTCCAGATTTACCACAGTTACTCACAGTGTTTCATCTATGTCATATTTGAAGATCATATTTGCATGTCTGATAGAAGTCGATTTATTAATTTGTGATGTTAATCATTTCTTCCCCAGGATACTATGATTTTGGAATGAATTCCCTTATTAATCTCTGAATTTCCTCTCCATTTAGGTTGAATGATGACCATTGTATTTACCTGTTACCAAATCTCTGACTTGTTGTTATATTTTCACTGTGATACATATTTTTAATGTCATAAACATAAACATATAGTTATGAATGAAATGATTCGCATCATATGAACATATGTATTAATCTACACATTTCACTTTCACACAACTGAATATGGTGGGATAGACAGATTGTGTTTTGCGCGTTTAATATCATATTTTAATCCATTCTGGACTCCTCTTTCTTCTCTACTTTGTGAGAACAAAGAGATTCCAAATTCCACCAGACTCGCGCCTAAAAGTTCTCTCTCTCCGCCCAGGTCCTCCCCTTAGCTGGACCCACAGATAAAGTCAGCCGTAGCCCACATCATCTCGCTCTTACCGACCCTCTCTCTTACCGACTCTCTTCTCTCTTACCGACCTACTCTCTTACCCCTCTCTTCCTGAGAGGCCAACCAAAGTCTCTCTCATTATTTTCTTACCTAAAGCGCGTTTTTTCTATCTTTGAAATTCCCTCACCATCTAAGTTTGTTAACTATTTATCTCTTAATATTTTTGTAACTTAAGGAGACATTTTGCTCAATTTTAAACCCACGTTATTCGTTTTAATCTGAAGAACCGATTCAGAACCAGCATTTATTTTTCTTAATTTTGACAATTTTTCATCAACACCCATTTTTCTTGGCTAAAGCCTGAGAACCATCATTTTTAAGCACTCAGCTGAGAACTCCGGAGATCTGCTGGATCAGGTCTTTGCATAGAACCGATCAACCCGCGGCAGGACATCTAGGCCACCACAACGACGACGCACCGCTCCGAACCCGCAGGTCCAGACCGTGTGCTGCGAATCTGAAGGCCTTGCAAGTCCCAGCCCCATGACGGTTCACTTCAATAACTCCAGCTGAGTTTGCTCTGATTCCATTCTATGGGTGATGTACTAACAGCTTGGTCAATTAATTAATTTAATCAATTTATTCTCTTACAAATCATTAGAATTCTTAATCCAAATTACCGGTTACCTCGTCAGGTTAGCTCTGGCTAATCCTCACCATATTTCCTTCTCTCTCACACCATACACACTCCCACATTCCACGCACACACGTAGTCCTGCACGCACACACACACACACCATATCTACATTGTATATAGTTCCCTTGTCATTATTTTCATAGAATAGTTAATAAATACCTCATTATAGACCAAATTACAGTCTTGTGTTTCTTTGTGTAGAATGTGGTCAATTTAACCGAGAATTCAAGACTTTTTGATATGAGATTGATCAAAATTTTTATGAATATTAATTTTTTTATTAATATTAATTTTTTCCCTAGAGATCTAGGGTGGTGCCCCAATTATTAATAACGAGAGCAATAAATCATAACGTAGTACTGCTACACTATCATGCATAATGTCTTATAAATATCATTATCTGACTTTTTCACGGACAGCGATTTGGGGGTTGAAATCGGCACTACTATTAAAAATAGCAAAAATTTTTATTCACGTGACCCTGTTCTAATAAAGCACAAACAGCAAACAAAACAAATGGCAGAACTAACAGCCAGCAAACTACAAGTATTTTTTTACCTTCAAAAGTAGCGACAGACTATTACATATTAACAACTTAAACAAAACCCTGACATATTTTCTACGTCTGGCAACACAGACACTGCACGTCAGTCACTTTAATGTTAGCGGACTCTGTTGAATGGCTAAGTTACATAACCACAAACAAATCTCACAATATCACAGTAAATCGAGTTTGTGGGTTTTTTAAATTCATGCCGAATTAAAGAGCTGCTCCTCACCATTCACGAGTGTTTGTTTCATATTCAACATCCTTAACTTTATCTTGTAAATTAGCGTCCGAAATTAAATGGGAACATTTGCAATGGAGTTCGTCAGCCGCTTCCACCACTGAACGCGGTAAACTAATTAATAGGAACTGGACTTCAAACAATTTAGACACGGCGTCTAAAAGCGTAAAAACTGCAATGTCTAAAGTGTGAGAGGAGACGGTGTATTTTTGGTTAAATTATACAATGTTCGCCGTCAAAGTCATTCATATAAACTGCCTGTAATGTGCAGCAAATAGTAGTTAACCGGCGCCAGCTCTTCAGTGACCTTAACGGGTCCGTACCTCTAGTACAGATGCTACAGGTACGGTCCGTACCTGTAGCATCAACCTTTTTTTTTTTTCTTTTTTTTTTTTTAGATAGGTAAACCAAAGCTTTAGTTGGGCTTGCATTCACAGCAAAAATTGGAGTGTTGAAATTTCAGGGTTAAACATATCAGAGTTGATTTCCACTCAAAGTGTTATTTTAATAGCCTAGCCGTGCTAGACAACCCACGGCAACGAATTTAATTCTCTGCCAGGGTGGGTCGAGTTACCCTCCATAAGGCTCCAGGCTGGATTCTCCTAAAACTGGCCGGACGAATCACCATGAAGTATAGAGTCAGAAGGCGGGCGTAACGAAGTGACGACAGAGGCACGACGATTCTGACAGAAACAACCGGAAACAACTAGCCTAGCCATGCTAGACAACCCACGGCAACGAATTTAATTCTCTGCCAGGGTCGACAAGAAAAACGACAACAGTCGTTGAGCTCCATTAGCACAGACTCTGAATAATCTTTCTGTTAACATGTCTGTAATATACTTGAGCTTCACCCATTGACTGTATAAATAAGGCTTCACCGAACTACCGCATCCTCTGATTTCCGGCGCTCTCGGAGCCTATTCGTTGCGCTGATTGGTTGTATACCTACCCAGTTGCTGCAGAGGGATTTGATAGACAACCTTTAAGCCCGCCTCCCTCCCTGTCGAGCGTGCCTAGACCCTTGTGCCTTCAGAACATGGGTCTAGCATGGCTAGGCTATTAACACATTCGGATTCAATTGGTGTTCAGTGTTGGAGTTATTGAACAGAGTTAGCCAAGCCAGAGTTAGTTGAGGCCCCTGGGCTTCAGCCCTTGTAAACCCCGTGCGTCAATTAATAGTCTGCTCAGCTGCGTGTCTTCCATGTGCTGCAGCTGCTGCTGGTTTCATGGACGGATCAGTTTTGGAAAGAGTTGTACACAGACGGTAATTAAAGTAAATCAAAATTATGGGAACAATAATATTAAATGGAACGCAGTATTTAAAATGAAAAATCTATGGAGAATTATGCTGCTTTTCTAAGCTTTTGTGTCGCTGGTACTGAAGTTTAGTAACTGAACAGTTAACGCTAATGTGTTTAACATTGACGTTAGTTAGTTTTTTTTAATAGCCTAATAATTTTTTTTAGCTAACAGTCAGACATTAACACACAATTTCCTGCATTTTTCATTGCAATTTACCAAGTCTCATGTATGCCTGAAGTCGTGTAAACCAAATTAGGTAGCAAAGTTAATATTAATTATTATGTTTTGTTTTGGACTTAAGAGCATGGGCGGCCACTACTCAAGTTACTCAAGTATAATTGCATTTTATGAAGCAACCTAGCTTTACTCAATCACTACACCACATTGCAGAGGTAAATAAATATGGTGGTCACTAATTATAATCCACCTCTGGTAGGTCTAATGCTGCTGCTCTTCAGCTTCAGAGTGAGTTGTCAGCTGGTAAGCCTCGAGTGAAGGAGGTAAGTCTGAATAGTCATGTTAGCAGTGTCAGCATGCCCGCTCGCTCTTTCTTTCAGATTATATCCTACTCTTTTACGGAAGGCTCACTTGAACATTTTGCAGACTTAGTGTTTACACCATTGACTGCGTTGACTGCTACATGGTTCACACATACAACCTCTTTCTGGAATCCACTGCATGTGTGTCAAAAGCTTCAATACTGTTTACAGTGTATAGCAGTGGTCGGTTATTGGCGGCCCGCGGGCCAAAACTGGTCCGTCAGGAATACTATCTGGCCCGCCAGATGATTTTGAAAATTTGATTTATTTTTTCAATGTTTGAGATTATTAAAAATGAAGAATCGATCGCTCCCATATACCGTGTTTCCGCCCGCTGGCTCCAGGAGGTAGTGCTAGTTCAAAGCTTAGTTTGTTCATTCTAAAAACCAGTTTGCGTTTCCACTGGCACGGAGCCAAGCCAGTATAGTATGGTCTAATTATTCACCCCCTTCAAGTCAGTATTTAGTAGATGCACCTTTGGCTGCAATCACAGCAGTGAGTCTGTGTGGATAGGTCTCAATCAGTCTTGCACATCTGCCCACTGCAATTTTGCTCCATTCTTCTTTGCAAAACTGCTCAAGCTCTGTCAGGTTGCGCGGTTATCGGGCATGAACAGCCCTTTTCAAGTCCAGCCACAAATTCTCTATAGGATTGAGGTCTGGGCTTAGTATCTGATTTGTGAAACCTTTATTCTATTTGTGAAAATGCGATAAAGGCATATTTTACTGTTTTTTCAGCATATAGACCACATTAGACCAGGTCTTGGTTGAGAAACACTACACTTAGACTCTTCAAATCTGGACTAAATTATTCTACAGACCCTGTAGATTCATAAAAACATAATCTGTGATTTGTGAAAACTTTATTCTATTTATGAAAATGCAATAAAGGCACATTTTACAGTTTTTTCAGCATATAGACCACATTAGACCAGGTCCAGCTCGAGAACCGCTACACTTAGACTCTTCAAATCTGGACTGAATTATTCTACAGAGCCTGTAGATTCATAAAAACAAAGTCTCTGATTTGTGAAACCTTTATTCTATTTGTGAAAATGCAATAAAGGCACATTTTACTTTTTTTTTTCTCATCCAGACCACATTAGACCAGTGTAGTTAGTGGTTTTCAACCTGGACCTGGTCTAATGTGTAAAACAGTAAAATATCTGAAGACCAACTTCACGCATGTTTTATGGACAGACGAGATGAGTCACCTTGGATGGCCCTGATGGCTGGGCAAGAGGATGAGTGGTCAATGGACAGGAAACCCCACAACGTTTACAGCGGCAGCAAGGTGGCGGTGGTGTCATGGTTTGGGCAGGACTTATTAAAGATGAGGTTGTGGGTCCCTTTCGAGTTCCAGAAGGGGTAAAAATCAACTCTGAGACATACTGCGAGCTACTAAGCAACACCCGGTTCAAGCAATGGTTCAACAAGAAGCCTGCTTCTTTCAAAAAGGCTGTCATTCTGATGCAGGACCATCCCAGAAGTTGGTCTTTAGATGTTGTTTTGCCCATTCCAACCGTTTTTCTTTGTGGTTTTTGTTGAGTGGAGGCTGTTTGGGTGATTTCTTGACTGTTCCGTACTCTCTTAGGATGCGGCATCTGGTACTTATAGGAACTTCAGGTAAGTCACAGCTTTTAAAGATGGTAGAACTTGATGCCAGTGGTTGTCTCGCTGCTTCTCGCTTAATTCTTCTCAGATCCTTTGATAACATTCTTTTTTTCTTTTCAACTCGCATTTTTCTGCCATCTTGACTGTTTTTGATATACTTTTTGATGGTCAGAGTATCTCTTCCCAATTTCTTGGCAATTTTATTGGGAGTAAGTTTTTCTGACAACAATTTTATTGGGAGTAAGTTTTTCTGACAGCAACTGAACTATTTGGCTCTTTTCTGTAGCCGTTAAGTCCTTTTTTTTCCCCCATTTTGATGAAAGCTAAAACTTGCCTAATAATTTGGCACATGCGCTTTTGACATATGTGGTGATTTTCTTGCTTTAAGTGTAATAAAATTTGAAATGATGCCTGACAAATGCAAAGTTAGCATAGGAGGAGACTATTTAAAAGTGGGAAGGCCCAGACTTATTTCTAAGACTATGTTTTGGACAAAAAACCTACTTGCCTAATAATTTGGCACAGAGTGTAGTTGCTAAAAGTACAGAATATTAGGGCTGCAACTAGGGGTGGGCGATATAAACGATATACGGTAGAGACGATAGAAATTTTAATGACGTCATGACAGTGTGACTACATTTTGCAAAAGCATGGCAGCTGTTGCAGACATGGAGCTAACGGAGGAGGAGAGACTAGTGAAGAAGAACGGTGCTACTTCGGTTATATGGAACTGGTTTGGATTTAAGGTGTCAGATGTGTCCTCTTTTGCCCGGACATGTCCTCTTTTGAGAGGCTGTCCGGCCTGTCCGGTCGGCGTTTATAAAGTCCTTCAAATGTCCGGGTTTTTGATCTTGCCTAGCTTGAGCGCGTAACAGACCAGTGTATTTATCATTCATGTTGAATGGTTCCTTTGGAAACACGCTCTGAGAGGCGGAGTTTAAGCCGAACCCCGGAACGTGTATTCATTCATTCACAAATCAGTACAGAGGCTCTCCACTCTCACTCACTCCTTGCAGGCTGACAGGCAGGTAGGCACACTGCGAGAGAACACTCGAACAGAAAGAAAATGCCGAAAAGCAAATCTCATTTCACTGATGAATGCGATAAAAGAACCCCTGTTTTCGTCCGGGTCATGTCAAATGGGAGGCAGAATATTCAGTCTGCAAAGCTGGGACTTATGTCTCTGTAGCTAATAAGAAAAGGAAAAATAAGGAAGAAAGGACTGTTGACTTGAGGCATTATTTATCTTTTTTTTTCATTTGCCATTAGACACATTATTTTGAAGAATGGGCTAACTGAACATTGAAGAATAGGCTACCTCTCTTTTTTCTTTTTGTTTAGTATTTTGAGGCATTATTTCTATTTTTACAAAATTGATAATTGGGAGGTTATTTTGAAGAATGGTACTCTACCTCACTTTTCCTAACTAAGGTGTAAGTGTCAGACTTAAGAGAGATGATTTTTTCTTATTTTGTTAAACATCTGAATACATGTGTTCCTACAGAACTTGAGTCAATAACTATTAAAGACTAGAGCATGCACTCGATAGGCCTACTGATAGTATGAAAGCTGCTGTTCTACATTAACGGAAAAGAGACCTGTTTGACATAAGTCATTAAATTCCAATATAAGCAGCAAGTATACATTTGTGCAATAACATGTTTATAGGCAAGCACCAGCACAGCAGGGCATGTTTGAGTTTTTACATTTTGCACTTCATTTCAAAGAATTTTAAATTTTGTGTTTTGCTGAACTTGTTTTTTTTTTAGCTCAAACATGTCGATCTTTACTTTGGTGCAATAACAATTTCGCAAGCATTTGATAACATCAAACCATTTTAAGTTTTGCATTTTCTTGAACCTTAAGGATTTTCCTTTTTTTTTGTTTGTGTGCAACTGAGAAGTTATACATAAGTATTCATTCAGCATATCAGGAAGAACAATCATTTGTGAGTTTACAATTTGTACTTTTGTTCAAGCCATATAGCTTTGTTTTTTTCAAAAGATTTACTACTATTTATTTTAAAATTCCTCATGTTGTGAGATGTTAAATAAATGTTCCTAAAATTGAATTATTTTTTGAAAGTGTTTTTATTCTGCTGCAATATGATATCAGAGTATTTTCATAAAAAAGTAATTTTGATGCATCTTTACTGGGGGAAAAAATATCGTGATATATATCGTTATCACACTAATTTCAGATTATATCGTGATATAGATTTGAGGCTATATCGCCCACCCCTAGCTAATAATCGATTAATCAGCCGATTATTTTTTCGATTAATCGATGAATTAGATAAAAAAAACATTTTTAATTTCCGCCTCTTTATTCAGAAATAGAAGATTTGGAATGACAGAACAAATAAGATCATTATAGTAAAGCCTTCATCTTCAACCATTGACAGATGCTTCACGTCAGTGACGTTCATGTTGAGGATGCTCTCAGTCAGACAGCTGCTTGCTGTGGTGGACATGAAGCCTGTCAATGCAGTTCATCCTGCCTCACTCCAACACAGACCAGTGTCTTCACTCAGACTGTCAGAAAATTAATACTTGAGGCTTAATCTTCAAATTATTACCACTATTGTGTGCAAGTTATGTTTATTTGTAATGCATATTCAAACCCTGCTTAAGCTGATGAAAGTGAAATAAAACCTATCTCTCACAGTCACACACGCCCCATCTCTGTCATTAATCAGTTAATAAGCAAACCTTAGCATCAAACAAGCTACCAGAGAGACTGATATTATGTTTCCTCACTTTAAAACGGAACAAATGTAGGATAATGCAGTGACTTAAGGTGCGTGCGACACCGCATGTGACATGCTGGTCCGGTTGGTGCATTTCCAACTGCGATCCGGTGTGTTTACCTGCAGCTTATTTGCATAAAGTAGACTCGACTTGTACTGTCCTTCAACATCTAAACTAGCCATCGGTGAACTAAAACCAGGACAGGTTCAACTGCTGCACAGATTATTTCTCGACTCAAATGCTTTAGAAATACTTTTGCCTGAAGTGTTTTCGAAATAATAGAGAAAGTTTGCGCCCGAGCCGCTGTGTTTATCGACTCATCTACCGGACTGTCAAGCTGAAAGCACGGTCACGTGACCATGTAGTGGTCCGCTCACATCAGTGCGATTTTCAGATGCGTGCATTCGCATGTAGTGGACACGCAGCATGTCTTTGTTTTAAGAAGCGTGAAATGCTCCCACGCTTTTGAGGACTTTGGTCAAACTGTTTTCTCCGTGCTGGTCATGTTTCATTTGTTGAATTTACTTTCCTTTGAAAATACCTCCTCTGCTCTTCCTCCACCTCACTCTGTTAAACTCGCTCTGCAGGTGAAGTAGACGGCTCCAAGACATGGCGAGTGACGCATGAATCCACGACACAACGAATCGATAATGCAATTCGTTGCCAGCGCTTTTAATCGATTATTGTCGATTTGATCGATTCGTTGTTGCAGCCCTACAGAATATTGTTTCTTATTTTAGGTGTGATAATTGTCAGTAAACATTCTAAGAAGTGGAAATTGATGGAGTTGTAATAGTGCTGTTCTTCAACCATATTTGTCACTTAATTCCCCTCAGGATACTGTCGTTGAACTTACCAGTTTTACATAACAGGCAGATGTGTTAAGTGATAAACATTATGTGCGCCCTTACTTATTATGTCCACCAGGAGGCAGTAGTTACACAGTTGAGTGTCATTTGTTTGTTACTGACGTTATGCCTACTTTACCCAGAAGGCACTCTGAGCATTTTTTTGTTTTTGTAAATGTTGAACAATGTGCGCGGCACAACAGCTCGCTGTTAAAAATAAATAAAATGAATAAATGCTGAAGCATGAGCATGGATCAAGAATCCGTCATTTTTCCACCGCTGCACTCCTCCACGCAACAGGTTATGGGCCCAGCGTGACAGCTTGGAAAGGAGCAAGAAGAGTGGTAAAACTAAGAGGCTACTTGAAGCTAATGCTAACGGCGCAGAGAAGGACCCGAGAAAGAAAAGGCGGGTGTTCTACAAGCTGAACAGCACAAGGTTTGGAAACGGTGGACTCAAAAATAAGGTGGCAAAATGGCTGGGGGGGGGGAACACTACCCCAACAGATTATATTTGATGGATTAGAAGAAAAATACGATCTGTGGGAGACCTGATTCCTTAGCCGTTTACATGTCCTGAAGCTCAAGGACACCATTTTGAATGTGCCCACCGACGAAGCTGAAGTAGCTACAGACCCAGCAAAGAATGCAGACTGTTATGCACAATTAGTGAACGCACTAGATGATAAAAGCCTGTCACTAATAAGGCATGAAGCTGCTGAGGATGGGAGGAAAGCCCTAACAATATTAAGAGAGCATTACTCTGGCAAAAGCAAGCCCAGGATTTTAAACTTGTACACATCATTGACCACCATACGAATGGAAGGAAGGGAAACTGTCACTGACTACATGATTAGAGCGGAAAATATTATTTCAGCTCTACGTGATGCAGGAGAAAATATGAGTGATGGGCTGCTTGTAGCAACTGTTTTGAATGGACTGCCAGACTCATTCAGACCACTAGCGGTTCATGTCTCACAGAACGAAGATGACGTGACATTCAAAGATTTCAAGAGGAGACTGAGAGTCTTTGAAGAATCAGAGAAGATGAGGACGTCGGGATCGGCAGACAGCGTGATGAAAACTAGCACCAAACAAGCTAAACAAAGCACTAAGACACACAGGAAAGAAGGGGAAGCTGCTCTAGTGTGTTACAAGTGCGGAGAAAAAGGACACATCAGAACAAAGTGTACTCAAAAAGTGTGGTGCAATCACTGCCGAAGTAATACGCACGCCGAGGCCCTATGCAGAAAGAAAGGAAAAGGAGATGGAGCCAGGAAAGTTGCAGAAGCTAAAGAAAACACTGACCACGTGGATCTGTGCTTCATGACCAAGCAGACAAGCAACGATAGGCCACCAGCTAAAGTAAAGAAGAAAGGAATAATGGTGGACGCTGGCGCGACATCTCACATTATAAATGACCTAACAAAATTCAAGGACTTTGACAACACATTTCAGCCGGACACCCACTCAATCGAGCTGGCGGATGGGACAAAATGCAGTGGCATGGCCCAACGCAGAGGGACGGCATTGATCTACCTACTAGACAGCAATGGACAAGAACACAGAGCTCAGCTCCAGGATGCTCTGTATATGCCGACATACCCACACGACATTTTCTCAGTTGCACGAGCGACGAATGGAGGAGCGACAGTGACTTTCAAAAAGGAGGACAGTCACATGATTGGGAAAAGAGGCATCAGGTTTGATTTCTATCAGAATGGTAACTTGTTTTATTTGCCAACCGTTGAGAAAAATGTTGATAAATGCAGTGTGTGCCACGACCTGCAAGCGTGGCATGAGATTCTAGGGCACTGTAATTATGAAGATGTGCAAAAGCTACTGGGTGTGGTAAAAGGCATGGAGATTAAAGGTAGTACAGTCAGACCAACACAGCTATGTGAAATATGCACAAAAGGGAAATTTACACAGACAAGAAATAGGGAGGCAGACAGCAAAGCGACAGGGCCTTTACAGCTGGTCCATACTGATCTAGCCGGCCCAGTGAAAACCCCTAGCATAGAAGGCCACAGGTATGCTATGTCTTTTACAGACGACTTTTCAGGGGCAATGACAGTGTATTTTCTCAAATCCAAATCCGATGCCGTAAAGGCCACAGAGAGATTTTTGGCAGATTCAGCACCCTACGGAAAAGTCTTATGTATTCGTTCAGATAATGGTTCAGAGTACACAAGCTCAGAATTCAAAACACTGCTAAACAAAAATGGGATCAAACATGAAACATCTTGTCCATATTCGCCTAATCAAAATGGAACATCAGAAAGGGGTTGGCGAACACTCTATGAGATGGGGCGGTGCATGTTATTGGACAGCAAGCTACCAGACAGACTATGGAACCATGCTGTACAGACAGCTGCCTATGTAAGAAACAGGTGCTACAGTAGACGCACTAAAAAAAAACCTTATGAGATGCTTACAGGCAAGAAACCAGATATGTCTAAACTTCAAAAGTTTGGGTCAATGTGTTTCGCTTACACACAAGAGAAAGGCAAATTAGATCCAAGATGTGAACAGGGTCTATTCGTAGGCTACGACAAGAATAGTCCAGCTTATCTTGTGTATTTTCCAGACTCAGAGAAGGTTAAAAAATTCAGGTTAGTGAAATTCACAACCAAGACAGCTAAAGAAAAAGAAACACAAACACATGAGTCATATATTGAATGTCAGGACAGCGAGGTACATCAAAGGGTCTATGACTCTGAAGGAAATGATGACGGAGTGAAAAATGAAATTGGTCAAAATGTAGTTCAAGGTGATATTTCTGAGATCGAATGTGAACAACAGTCAAACATTGAGGCTGAAACCAGAAGATACCCACTAAGAGTTAAGAAAAAGCCTATGCGCTTACAAGACTATGACACTGATGATAAGTCAGACAGACTGGTAACATGTGTAGACTCTTGTTATAGAGCTGTTTGTGATATACCGCAAAATTACCAGGATGCTGTCAGATCAACTCAGTCACAACAATGGATTGAAGCAATGAATGATGAAATGCAGTCACTTAAAGAGAACGAGGTCTTCAAACTTACCCAGTTACCACCAGGCAAAACGACAGTGGGGGGTAGGTGGGTCTACGCGTTAAAAAGCGATGCTGATGGATCCGAGAAATATAAGGCCAGATTTGTTGCAAAAGGGTATAGCCAAAAGCAGGGCATTGACTACGAAGAGACATTCTCACCAACTGTCGACATGACGACTGTAAGGGTTGTATTACAGAAGGCAGCACATGAAGATTTAATTCTACACCAGATGGATGTGAAATGTGCTTACCTAAATGCGAAAATTGACTGTGACATATATTTAGAACAACCTGAAGGTTATGCAGAATCAAGCACAGGAGAGAAACTGGTTTGGAAATTACAGAAATCCCTGTATGGTCTTAAACAATCAGGCAGGAACTGGAATGCTCTGTTACATGCCTACCTAACTGAAAATGGATTTAAACAGAATCCTGCTGACAACTGCCAATACACAAAGGAAAATCAAAATGAAAAAGTGATTGTGATTGTATGGGTGGATGATCTGATAATTGCCGGAAATAATGAAGAGGTTGTAAAATGTGTCAAAAGGATGCTTACAGAGAGGTTTAAGATGAAAGACCTAGGACGGTTGAATTATTTTCTAGGGATAGATTTTAGTCAATCAGAGGGTCAAGTCACAATGACACAAGAAAGATATGCGAACAAAATACTCTCTAGATTCGGGATGAAAGACTGTAAACCTAGAGAAACTCCATGCGAGTCTAAACTTGAGTTTTCGAACAGTGCTGAAAAGCTATCCGACTCAAAAATCTTATCGAGAAGCAGTGGGAAGTTTAGTCTATTTAGCTACGTGCACTAGACCTGACTTAAGTTTTGTGGTCAGTAAGCTTTCTCAGCATCTCGCTGACCCAAGTGAAGAGCATTGGAACACTGTTAAACACGTCTTCAGATATCTTAGGTGTACAACTGACCGTGGTTTATGTTTCAAAAAGGATCACAAAAATGATCTTGGTCTAATAGTACACAGTGATGCTGACTGGGCTTCAGACGCCACAGACAGACGTAGTACCACTGGGTATTGTGTCAGCATGAGTGAGAGGAGCTCTCTCATTTCATGGAAAAGTCGAAAACAACCTACCGTGGCATTATCTACCTGCGAGTCGGAATACATGGCTTTAGCATCAGCCATACAGGAATGTATGTATCTACAACAGCTACTCAAGGGGATAGATAAATCTCACTATGCACAAACCAAAGTTTTTGATGATAACCAGGGGGCCATAGCTCTAGCCAGGAATCCCGTTAATCGTCAAAGATGCAAACATATTGATATCAAGTATCACTTTGTGCGAGAAACTGTGAATAGTGGTGAGATCAGTTTAGAATATTGTCCCACTGACCGCATGATTGCTGATATTATGACTAAACCAGCCACTAAGTTGCAACTCAAGAAGTTTGCACAATACCTGTTTGGAACACAAGAGTGAACAAAAGGGGGATCCGAGTTATGTAAGCCTATATGAAAGAGCATATTTTGTTGTTCTATTTTTCCTACTATGTATGTACAAGTATAATACTCAATAAGTAATGAACGAGTGGGGGTGTTAAGTGATAAACATTATGTGCGCCCTTACTTATTATGTCCACCAGGAGGCAGTAGTTACACAGTTGAGTGTCATTTGTTTGTTACTGACGTTATGCCTACTTTACCCAGAAGGCACTCTGAGCATTTTTTTGTTTTTGTAAATGTTGAACAATGTGCGCGGCACAACAGCTCTCTGTTAAAAATAAATAAAATGAATAAATGCTGAAGCATGAGCATGGATCAAGAATCCGTCATTTTTCCACCGCTGCACTCCTCCACGCAACAAGATGCTGCAGCTAATGATAATTCACATAAACAAGGAAACAAGTCCATCATAATTTGAATGTTAACAGTCCAACATGAAAAGGTCATGTACAGCTTTCCTGTTGGGTTAAAGAACCAAACAAAACATGAAAAATACTTTGTAAAAGCGAGAGGTCGGTAGCAGCTTTAATTTTTTCTTACAACTTTTCGGTGGCCCCCTGAAATATCTGTTGTACCCTCCTGTGCCCCCCTACTAAAATTAATCTGGATCCGCCCCTGGCTGTATATCTTCTGTCAAAACAGAGAAGAAGAAAAAAAAACTCCCATCGGCCCCTCAAGACCTGAGTCTGCACATTCCCAGTGAAGACACACTGTTACTCCCTGAGCTGCACTAACACTATTAATCCCAAAAACAACCCCTCAACGCTGAATTACACACATCTGTCAATGGTAACCACTGGCTTGACCAGGAAAGAAATGAAATTCAAAGAAATGGACCCAAAGGCTTAGGGGTGTAAAAGTTGATTCTGTATGATGCATTGTAAATTCTAAAATATCATAATCTATGAGAAAATGTTTGGCATGCAATCCTGGCCTCCAACTGGTCTCTGTTACTTTTTTGGACCACCTATAATACAAAGATGTTGATTATAAATGGCTCATTTTGTAATCAGGAACATTTCTTCTTATCTTTATTAAGATTTTAAGCACCAAATTGTAACTGTAACATTGGACTGTAAGGAAAAAGAACCAAGCTCCTGATAATACTGTATTTGTTTTTTTTACCCTTGTGAGATCTTATCTTCTGAGCAAGAATCAGCACAAAAAAACAGTGCAAATCCACCAATTATTCCAATAAATTCATCCAGGAATACTTTTATATTATGTATCAAAAGGCCCTAGTGAATCTGTGCGACAGATGTGATATATTTAGTTGAACTGTATACAAAAACGTCGACCATTATTACTATATCTTGATTTTTGTCATAATATTGTGACATTTTATTTTATTCTACTTATTTTTAAGGCAGTGCTTTCACAACAGATATTAAATGTCATGCTCACCAAAGTTCACTGACATGAAAGTATTTGAAAAAACGCAGAGGATGGTAGGTGGCACTCCCACTGCTGTCCTACTCCCACATTCAGACGTCAGTATCCTGTCAGAGAAAGCAACACCCGGGAGCAAATGTCCAGAAATTTCTTTTTCTTTCCATTTCAGCAATCCATCGCTCAAAAACAGCAAACCCTTCAATGCTCTTCGCTGCAGAGCCTCCAGCCAGCATGGAGAAGTCCTCAAATGTCCAACCGAATCACTCACCAAGATCCAGAACGGTGTCCAGGAAGGAGAGGGAAAGGGGAGCCTTGGTGCCTCCAAGAGGTCAACATCAAAGGGCACCCAAGGCCCGACGGCTCCCTGAAGCACCACCAGGGAGGAAAGAAAGGCTGCAGAAGGAGAAGCCGGAGATCAGTGAGGTGATGGTGGAGCAGGAGACAGAAGTGAAGCTAAAATCTACTGTGGTGGACATAGACAGTGTGAGAGATGATGAGGTGAAGGAGGAGAATCTGGGGCTCCTGGAGGCAGCAGAGCAGGAGGACGGTGAGTTGAAACCTGAGGAAGAACCTGGTAGTGTTGGTGGAGAAAGCTGTACAGTGTTATTATTTTATTTGAATGTTGTATTTTTGCAGATTTAGGCTGTTGTGATCTGTGATTTGAAATCATCAGGCTTTAACCTTTGGTCCATTTTAAGACCTTTTATCTGTGTTTAGTTTGATATAAAAACAGTTTTCTATGTTGGTTGGAGTTCTTCATACTAAGTGCTGTGGGTCTCTGCAGGTCTGAAGCGTAAGAACCTGGGGGTGTTTGAGTGGCTGCTGATGGTCGCTGTCTTGGCTCTGGTTCTCCTCTTCCTCCCTTTGTCCATCTGGTTTTGTGTCAAAGTAGGAACAACAATAATCTTCTTCACAAAAATAAGTGAAATGTCTTCAGTAGAATTAGCTACTTGAGGAAATGCTACACCTGCAGTTTGTGATGAGTGATGTGAATAGTGTAGATTTTCAGGGTTTGATAAAATTAATTTAGCACAAGCAACCCTATTTCTTTCTCTTTTTTTTTTTTTACCAGGAGAGAATTCTATAATGATTTAATCCAAGTTACAAAACAGAAGTCACCTTTTGAATAAATTTTAATTGTCACTGTCTAGAAGGGCTTTTAACACTAAACAATTTTAGCTGTTAATGTTTGTCTTTATTTAATTGTGTTTCCATCTTAACAAAGATTACAGTGTTTGGATAAATAAATTAATATAAGGTGGTTGGGTTATTTCCTGTGTTGAGGTCATTACTTAAAAATAGTAATGCAGATACACCGTTCCTTACTTACCCACTCCTTGTAGAAAGTAACTCATTACAATACTCGCATTACTTTTGGATTACTCTGCAACATCGCCTGAGAATCATTGTCATGTATTTGCCAGTTAACAATGTACATAGATGTGCCCACAAATCAACACAAATCCTCATCATAACACGGAGAACTTACAAAATATCATTATTTTATCCTCTTTAATGCAAAGCCAGTAGCAAAGTAACTGGAATGTGATTACTAAATGTAGTAGCATCAAGTGCTACAGACTGAGGAATGTGAATACAGCAATGCTTTACTTTGTAATGCATTACCTCAACACTGTTAATATCTAATAAAATGTATTAAACACAAAGTGAACAGATCAAAGATGTGCCATTGCTCTGATAATAAGCTCTGATAGTCTGAATCCACAATGTGTGATATTAGACCAAAGAATTTAATAAAAGTTGTTTATTATGTCATTCATCTGCTCTGACTGACTGATGGCTGTCATTTTGATTTACAGGTAGTGAGGGAACACGAGAGAGCTGTGATCTTCAGACTGGGCCACCTGCTACGTGGAAAACCCAGAGGACCCGGTCAGTCCACATTACTGTTATTTTTTCATGCATATCTGTTGACAGTGATTTAAAAATATATATCATTTATTAAGCATAACAGCTCATTCTAAACCTTGGGAATATACTTCCTGCATGACAGATATTTTGACTTGTAGCAGTGATGACTAATTTTATTAATTTCAATTAATGTGTCTCAGTGACTATTTCACTAAGCAACCACTACAACTAGACACCTCTCACAAATGTTTTCATAGACGGCTGTTGAGTGTTCTTTTTTTCCCTAGTTTAATTTTGTCCCACAACACAAATGACAGGAAACTATTTCTGAGGATGTTTGTTCGTGTCTCTAGATTGTCCATCCACAGGTTTATTATTATCTACAAGTAAAGATACAGCAGAAACAGTTTCTATATACATATAAACAAAAGTAATGCATAGACAGGGGTCAAATTAAAGGAAAAGCTATGTTAAAGTGTCTTCTTAAGGTGCTGGGCTTCTTACTATATGCACAACACAACTACCAGATCTTCCCTCTCTGTAGGTCGAAGGTTTGTTCTTTAATTTGCCACCCATCTGTAGGTTAGATCTACTCCATTAGTGAGAAATATCTGATTGTCATATCCAGCAGAATGTTGTTAACATATCACAATCATTACCGGCTATCAACTGAAAAGAGATAAAGCATCATAGGTCACAGTTAATAGAAACTAATGAGACAAGGCTCACTAGGGTTTTATCTGATCTTCTACTGCCTTTTCCTCTCCAGGCCTCATTTTCCACCTCCCGCTCCTTGATGTGTGTCACAAAGTCGACATAAGACTGAAAATGTTGAAGGTTCCACCACACATGGTACAGGGCACAGGCACACATATCAGACAGACATATTCACATATGGACGCATAAATGAGAATATGTCAGTAAAAAAAAGATTTCGGATGATTTTTCCTCACATTTTTTGTGCAGGTGGTGACAAAGGACCTGGTGAGGCCAGAGCTGAGTGCAGTGTGTTATTACCAAATAGAGAACGTGGCTCTGTGCAGTGCAGCGCTGTCCAACCTGAGCACAGTTCTGCAGAACGTGGTTCAAGCAGCAGTCAGAGACGTTCTAGCCCAGCACACGTTCAACCACATCCTGCTGCACCGGCGGAGGATCGGGGAGCAGATACAGGCAACAGTTGACTCTGCTGCTTGTCGCTGGGGCATCAGGGTGGAGAGAGCAGACATGTAAGGCTGTAGATAAATAGATTCCTTAGTTATCTTGTTATTTTGTGATGGTTAATTCACTTTTTTGGGGGGGCTATCTTTCTTCTGTTGCATCCCAATGCGTTATTGAATAGCTACATTTAACTAGAGGTCATGGCTAAAATGCTCATAAACCATGTTACATGTTGTGGTAGCAGAGCATACCAGTTCACCTTTAGTTACAAGGCATGTGGAAAAAAAAATGTTGCTGCTCCTCTTTTGCTGAATCCCTTTGTGGTGGTTGAACACTTGTGCAGAACAGTCGCTCCATGAATAAGATCCTGCACTTCTGGGTGCAAAACCAGATTTTATATGAGTTGACTTAAATGACTAAGTAAGATGATTATTTTTATGGAAACCTATGAACCTGAAAGAAAAAGAGGATAATTTGTGCAATAAATCACAAGAACGAGAAGGATTTTTCTCTGCACACAGTGATTTTTCCTGGTAAACGGCTAAGAGGAATATAGAGATTTGTAGTGCTCTGTGATGTCCCTGCTGACCCAGCTGGGCGGTTGCTTGTGTTTGATTTTCTGTCAGAGATGAGCTCAGTTTTCCTGTGGAGTTACAGCAGAGTCTGGCTGCTGAGGCTGAGGCCAAGAGACAGCAGCAGGTCAGAGTAAGTAACCATATGGGTTTTTATAATTTAACAATCCTTTTTTAATACTTTATCGCTTGTTTCTGCATTTTAGATGTTTTAGTCAAAAGGGCAACAACTACTATCAACTAAAGATGAAGCTAACACTTGAAACCATGCTATTAGCAGCACTAGTAAATTGGTAAAACAGTAAGATGTGGTTTTAGTTCAACATTTTGTTAAGCTAATTGGGATCATTTCTACATTCTCAGCAGTGTTTGTTAAGAAAACATGTTTGAACAGTCCTTTTTCTCTACAGGTAAAAGCAGCAGAAAGTGAGAGAGCTGCCTGGGATGGGTTTCGGGCCTCCTTCCGTCTCCTCCACCCTGCCTTGGTCCTTCCTCTCCCTACAGATCTCCTCAACACAAACTCCGACCTTTCATCCCTCCCACCGCCTCCTCCGCCTGCAATGGAAGGAGAAGGAGGGCCGGCAGTGGAGGAGACAGAGACAGACTCGCCAATGATGTGATCAGACTGTTAACAGATAAAATGTAAATTACCATTGTTGTTTAAAATATGCAATGTGAATGCAGGCTAGTCATTCTCATCTTCTTGTAGTTTCCACATGTTTTAATCCTATATTAAAGGCAGAACTGAAGCTGAATAATTGTGTATATTCAAGCTCAATCTGCATGTTTTATATTAAAGAACTCTGACATTTAAGGACCCGAGCCTGTGTGTAAATAGGCATGTAATCAAAATGTAAAGTGATGCATCTCGTGCACCATCACATTCTTCACTCTGATCATTCAGTGCCACAATAGTTGTCAATAGTCAGTTCTTAAGAAAGGCCCAAAAAAATCTCCATTGAATATCTGCACAATTTTTATTTTTAAAGGAGGCGCAAACTAATTTGAACTTCATAAGATGGAGTGATGTAATTATCATACAGAAGCTGCACATTCTCAATAAGGACAGCTGGACCTTCTCATTCCACTCGGCTACTTTGGAAACTTGTCAGCTAGTATATTGGTGGTAATAATTGCCTTTTTGGTCATGTGCCACACAAATGACTAATATGATTCAATAAGGTAGTTAAACATAGAGCAGACAGTTGGAAACATACAGAGTTCTAAAATATTCCCAATGCATGTCTGATCATCGTTTCTTGGTTTTCTTGGTGCTGCTTCTTGGTTTGCTTTCAGCTGTGGTTTCCTTTGCAGGAGCTGGTGCTGCTACTGGCAGCGAGGAAGGTGGTGGCTTCTTTTCCTCTGAAATACAAACAGAGAAGGACATGTACCACTACTATGCCTTATACCATGATACTGTCTCTTTGCAATAGTTAAAAGTTCCTACCATCAGTTGCTTAGTCTTTACCTTCATTAGTTTTGGCCTCCAGACTGGACCGACCCTGCAGTTGTCTTTCCAGGTCTTTAATCTTCTCCAGAGCTGCCTGCAGGGCATCTTCAGCTTTCAGCGCTCTCTCCTCAGCGGTCTTCACTCGCATCTCAGAATCACTGCAGTACAAAGGACAAGAAACTTAACTTAGATGTCTTTTACACTTTCTAATTTTAAACTTTCTGATTTCTAAGCAACACCACAAATGTGGCTGGACACCTAAAGAAGTGCATTCATTTCTTTGCTACCTCTAATATGTTTTTGCCTGATAAATTCCACTTAAGTCTGTAAGCGGTAAAAATATATTTACATCTAATTATGAGAGTGCAAATGATTCAGCAGGGTTTTAATGGCTTTTCATGCTCGCTTCCCAGTTCTTATGAATAAGAAAGAAAGAAAATCATCACCTGCCATGTGGCACGAAGGGTTAGCGATGGTTTAAAACAGCATTTCGAAAATTTTAAACAATCTAGATATTCATTGATTTCCTTATTGTTTTGAAGCAGTCATGAAAAATAAACATGGACAGGGAAAGGATAAAGAAAAAAAAACAAGATTTCTGCAGTAAAACATTGCATGATTCATACTGTATATATTTTCACAGTGTTGGTAATATTACAAAAATATAATTGCTCCATGCAACAATGAGAAAGTACACTTACTGCAGTTCATGCTGCAGTAATCCTACTGTGGTCAGATCACTAAACGCTTTCTGGGTTTCTTCTGTCACTGGAGACACAACCTGCTCATCAGTCTGACAGACAAACAGGTGATTAGAGCGACCGACAAACAGCCTGATCGGTTCTATAGAAAGTGAAACACTTGTCACTAATAGTGAAAAAAGGCGCGATGACAGGTATGGTGACTGACCTCGTTCAGCTGGACACTGCTCTCTCCCAGCTTTCTTTCTGTTATATTTCCATCATAGCCAATAAGCCTCACCACAGGGCTCTCACAAACAGTTAGCTCCCCCTGCAGGACAAGAACAAGAACACTGCTCATTTCCAGTCAGTCTGGTGAATACAAATGTGTGATGCAAGTTGTGCTCCTTTCATAGAACCTGATTGTAAAATTGCCCGTTTTTCACAAGAGTATATTTAATTCCTTATAATGGTTCTGTCCAAACTGCAGAATTTTCCAAAGATTTCTAGACTTGAAGACTGCAGGTGTAACAAAATGTTGATTTTGTATCACACTGAGTTCCAGAATCTGAGCAAAGACCCACAAACACCTAATTTCACAGTTTTAGACAAGCTCAAGCTGTTTTTTTTTTTTTTCAGAATAATCCTTTTAAGTACTGTATAGACTACAGTTTATCTCAGAACAGACCTCTTGTTGTTGTGTTTCATTTCCTTCAGCAGTGCTCTGTCAAGAAATAAAGAGTACAATCATAACAAACCGTGCTGGTCAGAAATATGAAGTAGTAAAGTTTAATACTACTACATATTCAAGCCCATGCTGAACAGTGCATCAGCTTCAGTTTAACTTCACAAAGCATACATCTAATAAGTAGATTTTACATTGATCTCATTGTTTAAGGATGTCATCTTACTACTGCTGTTCAAAATCTTAACTCGCATTAATACTCTATTGCTTCTTTCTACCTCCAACACCCTAAAAACTCACTGTGAGATTTGATCATTTCAATGTCAGGACGCTGTTGTGCATTTAAAGTGAAAACGGGGCTTTCTTAATCCTTTTTTAACTAGTGTTTCCTGCTGTTAATGAGACTAACCTCTCTTAGTTCTGTCTCACTCTCATCTTTGATGTCTTTGACCTCACTGTCTGCTGAAGCTTCTTCATTCACCTGTAAACACACACAAACAGCCACCATTAAAATCAGAAAAACAGTCTTTTGATCCTGACAAAACTAAATTATTCTTTAGCGTTCCTCTCAATCGTCTCACCTCTCTCATAATTTCCAGAAGTGTGTGTTGAGATGATCTCAGTTTTGGTGGGTAACAACAACTCTGACTACAGTAAAATCTGAACCATTGTGAACCATCTCCTGTGATGTCAGCTGTAATATCTCTATCGGTCTGCTACCCAACACCAGACTTTCAAGTCAAGGTGAAATTTATCCAATAAAGAAAAGAATAAAATATGTGCAGCCATGCCCATACTTATCTTCAAACATAATCTGACTATTAATTAATATAACAAATTGGTCTGGATTGTATTTGAGTTGAGGCCTTACGTGATTGTCTATGCTGTCTGCTGGAGAGACCTGGGCATTACTGTTGAACGTGGCCACCGATTGTTTGACAGGCAGCTCCTTTGGGCGATCATGAACTCCTGAGAGCAGTATCATACAGGTCTCCACCCAATCAACACACTCCCTCTGAGGAGAGCATTAAAGGTTTGTCATGGGAAAAAACACAGAGAAACACTGCAACAGCAAAACAAAATCAACTTCAGCTCACTGTTTACCTGCAGATTTTTGCACTCGGTCATCACATTTTCATCTTCGGCATCACGTAGATTCGGGACAACTTGTTGCTCCACAATCAGGGTGCATGAGCTAGACTCAAAAATGGAGGCAAAAAGTTTTAGCTGAAGTTCAGGAGCAGAACTACACCTCAAACACTCCTTCTGTTATATGTCCACAAATGCCCGTCTTCCCTACACACCCATTTTTTTTCATTTGCCATGCCCCATCCTCCCTCTTTTTATTCTGCCTCTCTCCTCTTTTAGAAAGCCCAGGAGCTGCCACTGATCCTAAATGAAGCCTGGTCCACACTGCAGCTTTTACCCTACGTCTAATCAACACAACATTTATATTCTCACCTAATAACTAATTGTGCGCATCTTGTTGATGTAGGTAACCTACTTGAGCTGCTGTATTACTATGTGTTATACGTGTAGAGTAAAGAGGTGATCGAGCTGTCTGTTAGTTACTGCTGTAAACAGCATTTGCCTCTTTATCTGAATAACTTCTGGTACCTGCTGATGTAGCTGGAAAAATAGTCTAGCTTCCCAGTTAGCGTCCTTGCATCCTCATCCAGAGTCGGCAGTGAGATCTTTGCAGCGTAGTGGTTGTCCTGTTCTTCATTCTCCTTCTCGTTCTGGTCAGGCACCATGAGGATCAACAGATCCAACATCCAGCGAGTCTGAGCCATGTGAACAGAACTGACCTGATAGGAAAGAAAATATTAAACCTCAAGACAGGATCCTGGTACTTTACAGAAAATCCTTTGAAAAGCAAGTCAATCTAAAATAATAATAATAATAATAATAATAAATGATTGTCTGTCTCCTCTCTCTTTGCAGCTACAGTGCACTTGTTTCTGTTCAGGGCCCTAAAGAGAACAGAATAGGACTTCATACTGGACAGGTACAGGGAAAATTTACTGCGTCACACCTGAGCACCACATTTCTGAAGCAGATATGTTTGTTCAACAACCGTTGATTAAAATGTATTTCATCCGCCCTTGACATCATTACCAAGTGTGATCGGTACTCACTTCTTCATGGAGTGTTTGGTTCTCACCCTCAGTGAAGTTGGACAGGCTGGTAACAAACCCATGCACTTTGCCTAACACGTTTTCAGTCTCGGTGCTGTTGGAACAAACCCACACAACAGAGCATTTTAAACTAATGACAAACAACAACAGGGATATGTGTAAACTTCAGCAAGAAAACATATGTGGCCTTACTCTTTTCTGTAAGTCTGATGGTTTTTCTTTTCTGTGCTAATTTTAAAAATACCTGCATAGGGACCTTAAATTGTCTTAAAAACTACCAATTTTCTTAAGGTGATATCAAACTCAAAGTCTTACTGAAGAACACTGAGGTGAATATAGGTAAAGAACAAATTAATGTGAACTTTGAAGAAATTAGCAAATATCTGAATGCATCATAAAACATACATACATTTATCTCACAAACACAGAATATTAATTGCACAGTGAAAATTTCCATATACTTATTTACAAAATAATGAGAAACCTTAGTTTGTAAATTAAAACTAATAATGCCATAAAACGAAAAACACACTATATGTCAGGCTTGTTCTCTGTCTGCATGATGCTCTGTAAAGCTTCTTCAGCCAAACTCTGACAATCATGCAATGCTTTCTCCAGCTTCAGCCAATCAGAGACAGACATCTTCTCTGGCCATCCATTCACTGCGGCAACTTTGGAGACCCAGGATTCTATCAACCCGAGCAATGACGTGATCCGTCTGTGTACCCCTGAAATAACATGGCTGGAATTATCTTCAGCACTTTAGTCCATCCATATTTTAGGAATCATGCTTGGCTTATTTTACACAATGAGTTTACTAAAACACACCAAAAAATGAGACATTTATGAAGAACATTGTGTGGCTACAGTTTGTGTGTGTGTGAGAATATGAGTGTATGGTGTATTGATTCTCACCATTCTCTCCACTAACTTGTGTTTCCAGCTGTTTGAGGAGCTCAGATAGGATCTTATCGAGTTGTCTGAGGGCCTGCTGGCCTCCAGGGGGTTCACCGTCAGGAGAAGTATGTCTCTTGAACAGCTGAAGGCTCGTATTCACCCATTTTTCCTGGAGACTGTAAAGTTCGCGCAGTGTCTGCTGGCAGCAAAGCTGTTTCTCACCTTGGTAATGCTCACACTGGAGTGCCAACATCTGCAGAAACAGAACACAAAAGAACTTTGCTATTTACTGAATGTGTTTGGTGTTCGAAAGTCTATTATATCCACAACATTTTTGGAATATTTACTGTAAGTGAAGATTGCTAAAATGGCCACTGCCTGAGTTATAAAAATACCAGTTTAACCCGCTCTGAAGAATGTTAAAGCATCAAGCTAAGTCTTCACTGCTCAGCTACGACCTATGCAGGTAGCGTTTCATAGTCAATTAATTTCTAGCTTGAAAAGAGAGTTTTAGAAACAGATGACAGAAATGAGACACAA
Organism: Acanthochromis polyacanthus; assembly: GCF_021347895.1. Classification (NCBI taxonomy): domain Eukaryota; kingdom Metazoa; phylum Chordata; class Actinopteri; family Pomacentridae; genus Acanthochromis; species Acanthochromis polyacanthus. Next base: position 21,961,793 of record NC_067116.1, on the reverse strand, counting down.
CGGACAGATGACAGCATGGAATACAGTAGAAGACATGAATCAGATTTGACAAGTGATGATAATTATGACAGCTGAGGCAGGTGAGAGAAAAAAGTGATTTGGTGATGTGATTAGATTAAGAACATGAAAGAGATAGGACAGATCAAATACACGATGACGATGAGATTATTGTAAGAGTTCAGAAGGAGGTCAGATATTTTAGATAGATAATCAGATACATTAGACTATTAACATAAGGAAAACCCACAAACATAAACAAATGTCTTACATTCGACCACTGCTTCAAATCAGCATGAAGCTCTTCCACTGATGTTTTCTCATATATTGCATCAGTAGACCTTGAAAAAGGAAAATGTTTGTATCAACCAATAATCACAAAACATTAAATATCTTCTGTTTTTAAAGCTACTTCCCTACTTATTTTCTGAGGTGCAGAAGGAAAGCCACTTGGAGATGCCTTGCTGAGTGGTACTGATCTGTGCACACTGAGCATGCTCAATCTGCTTCAGCTGCGACATGAGAGCGATCAGCTGCTCCTTCCAGGAGTCAGTAAGCAGCATAACATTCTTCAGGTTTTCTGTGTCCTAAAGCAGGAGGGTCACTGTCATAGTCAGACTAACTGAATCAGCAGGGATATTTGAAAAGCAATCTGCACCTGTGCATGAAATGTAAAGAAAATGTGAAGAACTAGGAAGTGCATTGTACCTTTGAAGTGAGGTAAAGGATGCAGTGTTCTGCTATCTTGAACCAGCTTTGTTCGATAATATGCAGCTGACGGACCAACTGCAGCTTCTTCACACTGATCACCTACCAGTAATAAAAATATGCCAAACTCTTTTGGATCAATCGTTTTATCATTGCTAAGCATTTTCGAACAGAAATTTGATCCCAAGAATCTAAAAACTATCGTGGTAGACATTTAAGTTTAAACAGTTAATCTACAATAAACAGCTCTGAGCACACTATAAAATCGTATTCACTGATAAACATGTTGAAAACAGCAAAATCTTTGTCCTGCCATTTGCCTTATCAGTATACTCTGTTAGCTGTGGCCTCCATCAATGCATATTAACCAATTTCTCATTCCTTCTGATTCCATAACGAAAGTCAGTTAACATTATTTTATTATTTCTTCAGCATAACAATAATACACCTTCACCTGAAACAACACAGAAAAGAACAAAAAGCAAAAAAAAACACTGAGAAATTAGTCAACCTGGATTTAAAAAAAAGACACTATGGCCTCACATACCTTGAGGGCAAGGCAGAAGGTGAGCTGGCTCCAGCAGTCCCTATCCTCTGTCATCTGGAGCAGCTGAGCCTCAAGGCGAGCCCTCTGCAGCTCATACAGCTCATGGTATCCCTGGACCACACTAAGAAGAGCATATAAATCATTTGTGAGGTCACATTTTCAGCTTTTCCCACTGAATTGCAGCTGCACTTAGTCTCCATCTTTGAGGAAAATGTTGAGAGAGATCTTTTTACTTGGTCCCTCAATAATTTCTGTCAGTAATCAATAAAGACAAAGTAAAAACTACTGTGTGCAACAGGCATGCACTGATAGCAGCATCACATATCAATGAAATGTCAAAGTAGTTGTTTCTACAGTAAACAATTTTCTGCAGGTTGGTGCAAATAAACTTAGCTTGAAATAAATCACTCATGTTGAAAAGATAAAGTTCTTAATTGGGTTGAATTTTGCAGTGCATCAACTTGATGAATTTGTGACGAAGACTGAATGAGCTGAAGTTCATTTCAGTCCTTTGACTTACTCAGAGTTAGTGTGAGTCTGCTTGAGTGCCTCAGCCAGCTGCCGGTTAGCGAGCTCTGCCTGATGGGAAACAAAGGCGTCGTGGTTTCTGATTTTGGACAATTCCCTGTTAAGACAACAAACAGATATAAACCCACAGAATGAGCACACATACAGGGGTATGCAAAAGTTTGGGCACCCCTGATAATTTTCAAGATTTTCCTTTATAAATGACTGGCTGTTCGGATCAGCAATTTCAGTTAAATATATCATATAGCAGACGAACATGGTGATATTATTGCACACTTTCTGTAAATCCTATAAACTTCATTTCACTACTCAAATATCACTGTGGTCATCTGCTATATGATATATTTAACTGAAATTGCTGATCCAAACAACCAGTGATTTATAAAGGAAACTCTTGAAAATTATCAGGGGTGCTCAAACTTTTGCATACCACTGTACATCTTTCATACTCACACATTTGCAATGCTTACTAATATTTAAATACTCCCTATGGGGAAAATAATGTTTTTGCTTCTTAAGATGTTAATATTCTGCTTTTTTATATGCTGGAAGACACATCATGAGTGAAACGAACAGTGAACACCATGGCTGAGCATTTCCACCAGAAAACTGCAGTGGACGAGTCTCAAAAACATGCATTCAGACAGCCAGGGTTTCATATGTAACAAACCTCCATGCTGGGTGGAGCTTTCTCTACCATCATTCTTTGAGTCAAGTATTACAACTTGCCATTTTGTAGCAGAAAGTAACTTTACAGTGTTTGAGCAGAGTCATAGGTGAGCTGGTGGGCTGAAGCTGTGTGTGGAAACCAAGGTGGGGGCTTCAAAAATCTGCACATTCTTCAGGAAGCAGTGGTGAAGAGATACATTTAAGCCATTTCAAGGGAGGAAGGAATTATTTTCATCGAAAAAATTTCCTTATATGGAATTCTGATGCGCAGTAGGATGACCAGAGAGGGACTTTACCTTCCTTGCATTTATTATTTCCACTAAAAACAGACTCAATCCACGAATATGTGCTGAAGCTTAAGAGCACACAGTACAATTATTTATCATGAAACCAGCAGTCCAACTCTGATCTACGAACGTGCTTAGCTGCTGGATGGAAGTCTTGATGCGACGGATCTCCTCTGTGAGGCGGCGGTCCAGAGCCCGCTGTGCCACTGCCTCAGTGTGTAAAGCTTTCAGACGGTGAGGGATTCGATCCAGCAGAGACTGGTAGCGCTGTCTGGACAAACAAACACATGAGATGCTGGGGATAAAAAGCCTGCTCGAGTTATTACCAGAAAAGATTCTCTGAAAGTTGTTAATTTTTTACCAAGCAATCTGTCTAAACACATAAGTTTGCAAGTTACTTTAAAGCAACAAACTACAAGACATTTACAGAATTATGAGTCATTTTATTTGAGTTCTTACTGACATCTTTAGTTGATGATTTGGTTTTAAAGCCTGTTTGGTTCATGCAACTTCCCGATTAAGTGGTGAGGTTTAACCATTTAGATGCAATCCTAATGTGTTGGCAACTAACCTGAGTTTTGCGAGCAGCTGTCCTCTTTCAGCACAGCCCACGCTGACCTGCCTGATCAGCTCATGGAAAACAATATTGTAGATGTTCTGCTCAACCTTCACCAGCTCAAGCAAACTCTCCAGCTGTAAGACAAATCATACTTTCACACATGTACACACTGTATGGCTACTATTACTACAATATCTGACTGCTTTTGTTTTCATATACAAATATGTATCTCTCAAGGTGTCTTGATTATGACAGTCATGTTAACGGTACATTCGCTCTATGTATTGTATTTCTATGAGGCTAGAATTATCCAAATCTGCACGAAAGCAGCACAGAATCCCGATTAACTGAACATTGAGCAAATTCACTGCTCTTGTCAGTATCAATTCATTGTATTAATGTTATCTTTCAGTTACCAGCACCCACAACTTTGCAGCTCTTCATGCACACCAAATTTTTTTCTCATTCTCTTGAAATAAAGAAAAAAAGGTCTATATGCATTGTAAACTTCAGCCGTGTCAGCCATAGGGGCAAAGAACAACTTATGTCAGTCTGTGTGCCTACTTGGGAGAGCTCAGTCAGCTCCTCACTCTGCTGATCCACTCCAGCCTTCTTGAGCATGTCGTCCATCATCCTCATCAGCTGGACCACTTCCAGCCGGCCACTGGGGTTCCTGGACACAGAAGGTGCACACATAGCTGTATCACTACACATTTAAGGGCACTCGACCTATCTTACCAGTATAATGGCAGGCAATACTATTGCTTCTTACAGTGAAGCTGTATTATTAGTAATTCATGCTACATAATCTCCCAGTGAAGATTACTCAACCAAAACTAGTCTGTCAATTAGAGTAAATCATATTGATAAACTCACAGAGAAGGGAGGACTCGAAGCTTCTGCTCATCATCCTTCAGCTGCACTGTGAATGCACTGAGGAAGAGAAACAACAGAGGAGTTGACGCAAAGTTCTCCTTTGACAGTGACAACATCAGGCTGCACAGTGAAGAGGGAAAGAGTGGATTGAAGATAATGAAGCTCACTCTTCATAGAACTCAAGGCTCCGTATCCCTTTGTTTTTCACAATGTGATATTCTTCAGGGATCAGACTTTCTGAGATGCTCAAGTTCTGAAAGACAGAGGAACCATGATTATCACCTCTCACTGTATACTCATGTACAAGTAGACCAATCAGCCACAAAGTTAAAACCATCGACATGTGAAGTGAACAACACTAATGATCTCTTTATAATGGCATCTGCTGAGGGGTGGGATACATTAGACAGCAAATAAAAAGTCAGTTCTTGAAGTTGATCTGTTGGGAGCAGGAAAAATGGGCAGTGTATGGATCTCAGTGATTCTGATAAGAGCTAAATTGTAAAGGCAAGACGACTGGGTCAGAGCATGTCCAAAACAGCAGTTCTTGTGAGGAATTACCAATATGCAGTGGTTATACCTACAAAAAAAATGTTCAAGGAAGGACAACCAGTGGACTGATGACTGAGGTGCCTTGGGCTCACCGATGTGTGTGTAGAGCAAAGACCCTGTTGTTTAATCCCACAAAAGATGTAATATAGTTTAAACAGCTAAAAACTTTAGGGCTTTATTATGCTTAATGCATCACGGTTTCCTGTGAATGAGGCTGTGCAGCTACAGACCAGTCAGAGCGTCCATGCTGACCTCTGTCCATTGCCAAAAACACCTACAGTGATCACATCAGTATCAGAACTAGATCAAGAAACAATAGCGAAAGGGGGAAAGGCCTGCAGAAGCACGTTTTCTTCTTTATCAAATGAACAGTTTTGTGCATGTGTATTGCAAAAAGAAGTCTGATCCAGGGAGACCTCACAATGCAACTTACAGAACTTAAAGTGTCTGCTGCCAATGTCTGATACTACAGACACTTTCAGAGGTCTGAAGTCTAGGCCTCAATGGATCAGACCATTTTCAGCAGCACGAGGAGGACTTGCACATTATTAGAGCAGCTGGTTTTAATGTTGTGGCTGATTGGTGCGGCAATATGGCAATACATTTTTAACACAACTGTAATACTTTCAATCACGGAATATGAAAAATTTGAACAACTTAAATTTCTATCTAAAGTTGGTATGCTCCTTCACACAAGTATTCAATATGACAAAGTAACTTTAACAAGCACATTTTAAGCTTCTGAACAAATGTTTAAGTTGCTAACATACCGCAGAACAGATGCACACACAATAGTTTAAATCCATAACGTATCCTTTTTCTTCTCCTTCTTTTTCCTTTTTTGTGGTTTAATTATGAGGTGCCTATCAGGCAGGCTATAATAAATTGAAAATGTAAATTAAGGAGACTCACATTTTGAGACACTCCGTATTTCTGTCATAAAGGCAGAAAGGGTCAAAAGGCCAGGAAGTCAAACAGGTCAGATGAAGCAGCTTACTTGTGTGTCTCCATTGCTGTTCTTGTCAGTCACTGGTGGAAGGGGTGTTGTCTTCTTCTGCGTTACCATGGCATCACACAGGAATGAAATATCCCTGTATATATATTTATATTTGTGTTTGTAAAAATATTTTAAGATATGATAAAACACAACTGGCTAATTTCCAGTCTAAGCTGGGCATTTGTAGTAACTTCACAGTTGCAGTCACATAGTTTATGTAGTTGCATAATGTCTTGTCTGTCTACTGACCTGCCAGCTCCAGTCAGGGTGGTTGGCTGCTCCAAAAAGTATTTATATTTCTTCCGTCCAAGTGGATGATGCCAGACTGCATCTGGCCGTCTGATTCCACAACCCTGTATAAGTCAGTATGAACACTGATGACAACTGTCACTTGGAATGACAAATGAAAGTGCTGAAATGAAAATTTTGTACTCTGTTTTTCAAAGTTAGTCAGTAAGATGTCATACCCAGACCAATGTAAGGACTCATTCTTTGTAATTACTTTTTTTTAATTTTCATGTAGCCCTTACTGTTTCAGTAAATGGTGTTTTATATTAGCAGACAGGAAGAAGACTGATCGCCAAAAAACTCCAATAAAATTGAAGCGACTGGAACTTGTTTGGTGGTAAACTGAGTTGATGGATTGCCAGTCCTCCTGTTTGCAGTTGTCAGAGAGACAATGAAATCAAATCGGCTTCTAACGTGTGCATAAAGGCAAAATATAAGTAACTTTGAAGAAATGACCTGGCAAATGCTAAATAATGTGAAATAAAGTCATGCAGATAAAAATGAGGATGAAGGTACTTCACAGTGCCGACGATGTGCAGTTTGCCCCGGTGTGCTTCTGTTACAGACAGTGGAAGTGAGGCTGACCAGAAGTTCATGTGGGATGACCTGCTGCTTAACAGGAGAAGGCTCCATCTTACTGCTCACTGCAGGGACTGGAAAAGTCCGTTCTGCTACTGAGAAAATAAACAAATAAATACAGAAATAAATAGTCTGATATGAGGGGATGTATCATCATCTACATGCATCATATTATTATTTCCATGTATAATAATAATAATGGCATTTTTCTTGAATTGCACAAGAAACAAGGGCTCTGACAATGATACTTCAGGATTCTCTCTTTTTTGGTTTATCACAAGTTAGGTCATTTTAAAATATATTTGTTACATTAATTGTCAGATCCAGTCAGATCATTCAAATCAATCAAGATGATAAATGACACTGTAGAGTCGCAACCGTTGTCTTCACACTTGTAAATTCAAAATGCCAATCTTATTTCAGTACTTGAAAGCACCTTTGCTCAACAGCTGCAGTTTTAAATTTGTTACATGAAAAACACTGACTTGACTTGTTATACCTATACTTAACAAAACAAACACAAACAGACATTATTCCTTTATTCTACTTTAAAAAGTACCGATTTTTCCAGTTCATTTTCTCGCCTCCTTTTTGATTTGACCCACGTTCGATAATTAGTAATATTGCTCACCAGACATTTATGCCAATACAGTACAGTGAAACTGAAATGGATTTGAATTGAACTAATAGTGTGCCTTGGCTGTTTAAGTAATGTTTCCGAAACAAAAGGCAGTGTTTTGTTTCCTTATCATGCATCCATTAGCTGACTAGCGGTGCTAAGTCAAGCTAGCCTCCCCACTGACTGTGCACCAGTTAAGGTCACCTCTGGTGTCCACTGCTGGCTGCGGCCTCGACAAACTCGGCGCTGAACTGACTCTTGTGGACGCAGACATCCCGGAAACACGGCGGGGACGCTACACGGACGTTTTGCGGACCATATTAGGCAACTTTCACAACGTCATGTGGGGCGAGAAGTTTTTTTAGTTGAGAAAAAACAAACAACCGTCTCCCTTACTCGCCCTTCTGCTTCAACTTCCTGGTCGCGTTGTCATGGAAACGCGTGGTGCTTTCAGTGGATACTGAAGTTCGTTCATTTCAGAGACAACTGTTTGATTCGTAATCTGATCATAGACATAAATAGCTTTTCTATTGAAATGTTCTACACTTCCAACAGCACACAGTCTGACAAGGAACATACAATAATATGGATGAAATAAAATTCCGTTAGATTTGGCTCTGTAGGGTCATTTAAGCTTTTATATACAGATATAGAATTTCTTTTATCATTATTTCAGCAGTTTAGTTTTCATGATCATTTGAAGTTGCAACATAAATTCGACACACATGAGGTTCGATGTCAAACAGTAAATTAATAAAATCATAAATTAGTTTTTTTTTACATATTCTGTATATATATATATATATATATATATATATATATATATATATATATATATATATATATATATATATATATATATATATATATATATAATAGATAAATACTGAAGATTAATACTTTTGTCGTTACAACATGCTTCCATAAAAAGCATTGAATGTGAAGGTGTTACACAACACATACAAGATCTTAGATGATTTCCAGTTAACTTCTAATTAATACACCTACTGCAAATCACAGTTTGCAAATCTGTATTGCTTTATTATGAGTATTTATATATTTAAAAATAATGTCACGTGACTAGATACGTAGCCTACTCTGTGTGTGTGGGGGGGGGAGGCTTTCCTTTTAGCTCGGTAATTACACACACAAAAACACCTGAACACACAAAATCACGCACAAACACATTAACAACATCACAACACCACATGTTTACACAATGTTACCAGAACTGCTTGGAGACAGGAGAGAAGAATTTCAGCTAGCTGGCTAGTGTGACAAGCTAGCTAGCTAATGTAGTCTTAGCTTAACATAAAGTCAGCTCGATAGCTTTTAAGAGAGATTTTAAAAAAAGAAACACTTTTTACTATTGGTTAGCTATTATATTTCTGTGTTAGATTATGATGTGAACGATTTAGCATCAATAACAATCCTTGATATCCATGGGGAGCTTCTTAAGGTCAGTTCAACTATATACTCTCTATCTTATTTTTCATTTGCAACAACAGAATTTCTAACACGTTTTCCTTTGTATTTACAATGAGATTGCTGTCCCTCTCATGTGAACCGTCACTCTGTGTGTGTGTGTGTGTGTGTGTGTGTGTGTGTGTGTGTGTGTGTGTGTGTGTGTGTGTGCACTGAACGCCGCGCTGTGCTCTCTGTGTTTCGTGTGATGGGGTCTTGATGGTGCTCCAGCAGCAACACAAGTGCGCATCAAGTGGATCTGGAGTTGACAATAGATGAGCCGCTGCAGACAGACGCACAGAAATCCAGGAGAAGACACGTCCGTGTATGACTGGACTTAAACATAACGAACAGGATGGTTTCCTGTCATGATTATGGATTTAATTCGTTGTCACAATTTTGAGTTACTTGCCTGCACAATTCTCATCTCATCACTGATTGTGGTTCACGGTAAGTGACTGTTCCTTTTGTCCGATTTTAGTTGCTATTATATAGTTTATAGGTTTTTGTTTAACGTCATATTCATGCTATATTATCAGCAGGGATTTTTGCCTTTGCCCAACTTGAAAGCAGACTGAGTTACAAGCACCAAAAAGAAAATGTTGCATCTTAATTTTTTTGAGGGCAGGGTGTATTCTTTGAAACACTATATTAAAACACTTCTATTTTCATTTATTGTAAATATTTCCTTCAAGTAAACAAAACTGCAAATGTGCATCCATTTACTGTTTGTTTAATTGAGTTCAGCTTGAATTCTAACCAGTCCATGCTTGGAATTTTAATTACAAGACTGTGAGGTGACATCATTGCCTATAGTAATCATTTTCTAAGGGCTAAAAAGCTAAAGATGACTAAAAAGATCTAACAATGGGGGGCAACATAGTGACCCATGAGGGGGCTGGGAGGACTGGGGAGGGTTGGCGGTGTGTGGACAAGTGATTGGACAAAAGGGGGGCATGAGCTATATGTGCCTGCGCTTCACCAAAACACCCATGTCTTCTTATCACCACTGAAACAAACAGATAGAAGCATACAGCAGCAGCATGCATCAGTCCAGCAGAGATGTCAGGTGTCCCGCATGTGCCATTTGAAGGCCCCCTGATAGGTCCGAACAAAGACCCTGAGATGTCATTTGCATATGAAAAAGCCTTACATGCTGTGGGAGGGGATGTGTGGTTGGCTGGAGCTGTGTCTCAAATAAGCAGCAGTCCTGGTTCTGAATCCTCTGAAGTCTGCCTTAGTAAAGACCAGGGGATAAACAGGAACCGCCTGTTGTGATTTTCTCTATATTCCATGTTAACCTGTCCTGTTGTCTTCATTTACGGACACCAACAGATATTGTTTCCTTATCTGAAAAAAAAATCCAAAAATTCAGCAAAAATGTTCCCCAAATTTCTGAAAATTTGCAAAACCTTTAGGAAGAAAATTCCAATAATTCCTTAAAAAATTCCTTGAAAAGTTTTATTTAAAAAAAACAGTCCCACAGATTTGGCAAGAAAATTCTTGTAAATATTTTCCAAAAAAAGTAAAATCTTCCAAAAAAAAGTCTAACAATATCTAAAGGGATTACTTATATATATCAGTAAAACTTCTAATATTTTCTTAAAGAACATTCACATAAAAATCAACCAAAATCCAGCAAATTTTGGTTGATTTTTTGTGAATGTTCTTAAGAAATATTTTTTTAGCATTTCTTTTATCCACCCAAAAAATGTTCAAAAAATTCCCAAAAATGTTGCAAATGTGGACATCAGAAGTTTCACTGTGAACATAGATTTTTTTTTCTCACATTTTCAAACTTTCAAACGGGTCAATTTGACCCTCCAGACAACACAAGGGTTAAAGGAGTACATATGACAGTCTACTGTCCAGGGTGTCCCCTGCCTTCGCCTGAGTCAGCTGGGATAGGCTCTAGCACCCCCCACAACCCTAGTGAGGATAAAGCGGTGTATAGAGAATGGATGGCTGGATATGTCAGTCTGCCCAACATGTGAGCTATAAATCTCTGGAAAATGTGAATCTAATCTGGTCTAAGTTTAAAAGTTGATCTTGGTTGTAGTGTGAACTAATACAAGCATATGGTCAGCGTGGCCACTGATAGCCTTGATCTCCATCATAACCCCGTGGCTTATGGTCCATACCTCAGCCACACTGAGTCCAAGTCTAGACATCTATAAGCTGCTCCTGGAGAACCCTGCTGGCTGTCTGTGAAATTGATTGACCTCCACCAATGACAGAAGACTGGTGTTTGAGTAGTTGAAGATGGAGCACAAAGTGTAATTGTGCTCTTCTGAGGCTTTATAGTCTCTCAGCCTGATTGGGCTCTTGAAAGATGATTACTGTGTGTTATTATTGGAGCATCTTTGTTCATTTCAGCAGGGCTGCATTTTTGGCCTCCAGCCTCGTAGTGATTTTGAATCTCTCCGGTTACCACGATTCAAAAAACACACTTCCACACTTTCAAGTATCCATCTAATATTCATATGCTACTCAGAAGGCTTTTACAAATGCGGTGCAGTCTGATTGTCATCTAATAGAGGCGACACTTGTTCAGCTGATTTGGAGCCTCCTTTTTGTGGCATCTCGCCTTTTTTGTTCCCCTTATGCACATTCCTCGGATTACGAGGATCATTGCCTCTGAGCTGCTTCCATTTGTTCTGGCTGCAGTATGCCAATTTTGAGATGCCTCACCAGTAGCTGTTCATCTTTTATGTTTTCAAGCATATGCAAAAGCAGCAGGGAGCAAGTCTCACAGCAGACGTGATATATGATTGCAGTCAGTAAGAGTGAAGAAAAAGTAGCGCTTCATCATGAGGCTCTCAAGAAGTTTAGTTTTGCAGGTCACAGGGAAACTGTTGCTTGAGCTTCCTGGGCCAAAGCATGGGGGGCAACCCGATGCAGAATTTACATGTGATAGTGTCACACTGCGCAGATTTTTTCTAAGTCGAAGGGACTTATTGGGATTTTGAAGAGCTTTATGAACTGAAGGACCTTTTCTTAAACTATCTTAACATTTGCTGATTTAATTAACTGTCTCTTTTCACAGCTAATAAAACAGACATGCCATCATACAAATGCACATTCCCTTGCTGCAGTTGGTTCACCTTTAACTTCTTTAAACATACTGCCTTGTTCTAGTCATATTTTGGGGTTTGGAATAGTGTATTTCATACATTGTTAAAAGTGAATTATCAAACCACTTTAAATGGATTGCTTCAATTAGTAACACACCAAAGATTTCCCCAGATTGAGATAGGCTAATAAGTAATATTAAAGCCAATGGTTTAAGTCAGAGTCATTTGTTTCCTCGTCAATGAACAGTTTGTATTGTTGAAACTAAAGGAAAGTCACCTTAAAGTTTCAAGTTTTCCAATTCAGGCATTAGTTTTACCCAGAAATAAAACGCTACTCACTACTCACAACCTAATAATGGGACTTCATTAATTGAAGTATTTAGGTTTTAATTTTAGGATGTCATTTTAAAATCTCATATACTTTATTAACAAAATGTTAACCTTACCGTGATCTTTGCTGCTGGTAGCAGTGCTTTTGTAGCATCATGTATGCATGAACTGCATGAAGACGTTTTACTATTTATGTTTTTTTTTTTGTACTGAAACCAAAATGCAGAAAGGGAATAACCAGTTCCAGCTTCTCAAATGTCACGCTTTGCTCAACTTCTGTGATATTAAACCAGATGTATTTTTATGTTGGACATCCCAGCTGACTGTGCTGTGAATTTTGGAACATTTTTGTTCGACTAAATGAGTGGCTGACAAAAAAAGCATGAGGTAAAATCAAGAGTGTCTTGTTTTGTCCAAGCTGTAGTCTAAACTGAAGAAAAGCTGCAAATTGTCACAGTACGTTGTCCCTATAGGGATTTGCAGCATCAGCTTGTTATTGATCTACTTATTAACAACACAATTGTCTTCTACATGAGAGGTTTGATGCATCTCTTATTTAGAATACTCACTCTCCTTAGTCATATACATAGTAACTAATATGTTTTATGTTTTCCTTTTGTGTGATCATAGAAGCGGTGGCTATATGTGACTGCTGCTGTTGCTCAGGAAAGAATTTTACTCTCAAAGATAGGTTAAAGAAAAATAGAATTTGCATTTGTGCTAATATGAAAGAGTTGATGTGTCAATGCATATGGCGAGAAAACAGTCACTGAAATGCTATTTCATTTTTTAAATGTTTGATGAAAACCTTTGTTCATAATAAAATTCAGACTAAAATGACAAAAAAACCACTGGATTTACAACAAAGCTTTGGGTAAAATATGACTGAACTGGTTTCACAAGAATAATTAGCTACTATGTTAGTCTTTGGTGTGAAACAAAGTTCAACCCACATGTTTAAATCGTATAGAGTATTAAAATTGTTGTTTTTCATCATTAATGGAAAGAATTCAGTGCTGATCCTCTCATTCCCACTGAAACCACTGAAATGAGATGTAAACTCAGAGCTCTGGCAGTGTGCTCTTTAATGTCCCGCTCATTAAAACACTCCATAACGTGTAGAGGAATAAATGCCTCTTATCTTGATGCTGTCACCATGGAAATAGATTGAATGCTAAAGCCAAACACGGGGCTGGTTACCACGGCAGCTAAACACGACGCCTTGAGAGGCCCTTAAAGTCCTTGAGGCAACAACTGCTCGCCAGTGTTTTAATCAAAGAGAAATGAGCATCATGCCAGACATGAAATTAAATCAATCGCTATTTTAAAGTATTTTCTTTATGTCACACAGCTTCTTGAGGAGTTTGGAAAGCTATTGAAACAACTTCTCTGTATGTAGCAACATTAGTACAGTCAGATGCTATGAAGTAAATTTTAATCATGTCGCCAGAGCATTTCAGTAATATTAATATATACTCTACTATTAAGGTAAATTATAATGAATAAGAGATTTATTTTTTCAGCAGAAATGAAAATCCTGTTTTGTTTTTGTGTATCTGTGCGGCTTTGTGCCTTGAGTCTATAATATCTTACGTTAATATTTCCAAACATGATCTGTTCATAGGTGCATCCCCTGACAAGCTGCCTCCAACTGTGGACCAGTGCTCACCAAACCCGTGCCAGAACCGGGCGATATGTCGACTCCGAGGGGACGGCTACTCTTGCTTCTGTGTGCCGGGTTTCCAGGGGGCTCACTGTCAGATTGATGTGAATGAGTGTGCATCAGAGCCCTGCAGCAACGGAGCCACCTGTGTGGACAGAGTGGGCAGATTCTCCTGTCTGTGTTCTCCAGGGTTCACCGGTGAGTGTGTCTCCCAAAGGCATCTTTAAAAGAAAGCACTGCATCTCAGTCCTTTGTGATAAGGTATTTACGGGATTTGAAGGCTTAGACATATTAAATTATTATAGAAATCTAAATGTGTTTGAGTGTTGCTATAGTTTCAGATGAATTTAATCCTCCGACCTACAAAACCCACTTGTGTTTGACAGGCTTGTGATCTTTAAATAATTACCAAAATTGCACCATCATTTATCAGAACCACAAATTGTGAAAGCAAAAAGAATGATTGGATTTTCACCTTTCTAAGAGTCTTTGATCTACTGATCTGTGACTTGTGGTTGTGTCTGGAAAAAAAAAATTCCCAATCTAAGCTTGAACCCTAAATAATTAATCAAAATCTCCCATATAGAATTTTGCTAAAAACTGAATTCAGTTCAATTCAATGGCACAAACCGGATTCTGTAAAAGACTAAAAATTCTGCGATCCTTGGCACAATTGTCAACCCACTAGTGAGTCAGCTGCAGCAAAGTAATGCGACAACTATTCAAACTATTGACAAAAAGTCAATTTTGACTTAAATGGGCTGAATTGTGTTTATTCAGAGGAGATAGGAGACAAGTATAGAAACAAATCAGAGATGTAAGTAGTAAATATCTATAGTATAAAATCAAAATTACAATTTTCTACAATATTTGGTAACACCCACGGTTTCTACAAGTTGATTCCAAGTTTTTTTTAATTTTTGGAAAAACAACTAATCAATGAAGTTCTTTTTCTTCTTTTGATTTATGGCATCGTACCTTAGTTACACTCCACAGAACCCATTTTTAATTGTCTCTACTTCAGGCCATATTGTGCTGTTTCAATAGAGGCTTTTGTATTTCAAAACTGAAGAATGAACATGGAGTAAAACGGGCTGAATTGTTAAACGGCCTTTCATATCATACCTGCTCTTTCCTTTTGTATCAGTCAGCCACAGTAAGAAAACAATATGTTTACTGAAAAGGAGTAACTTTAAAAATGTGTCTGAATATTGTTCTAAATCTCTCTAAATCTGCTTCATTATTGACTTCAACTGGTTTTGCTCTTATTGATGAATTCATTTGCTGAAAACAACATGACAGATTTATGACTACAACAAAATTGATGGTCTATGAAGGATTCAGATGTTTAATTGTTCACAGATAGTTTTGCTGCATTTAAGTACAAAAAACTTAATTTTGCAAGTTGAACTTTATTTTGGTATTGTCCTCCTGCTAACATGCAAAAAAGTAGACTTATTTACAATAGTTGTGGGGGACTGAAGGATACTCTGAAGCATTTTTCAAAGTTTGATAGCAGAGAGAAGCCTTGCTGTGAGATAAAAGCGCAATCCACACATGATCACAGACAATCCACATAAAAGCTTTGTTCACTTTCACCCCACCTGGATCGCCTGCCCTTTGACGTCTGTACCGCTTTGATGTTCACAGGGGCCACTTGTGAGGTCCAGATTGATGAGTGTCAATCACAGCCATGTCTCAATGGCGGTAGTTGCCATGACTACGCTGGAGGCTACAGTTGCACCTGCCTATCCGGTTTCCAAGGACACCGGTGTGAAATCAACATTGACGAGTGCCAAGAGCAGCCATGCCAGAATGGGGCTCTTTGTATAGACGGGGTGAATGAGTGAGTAGAACAACGCTGGTCCTTGAAAATAAATAGCTCCCACATATAAACACAGGCAGAAGGGAATGCTGTAAATAGTCCTATTAATGTGATTCATACATCATAAGTGTCTTGCTGTGTGATCGTGTCAGATACAGCTGCGACTGCTCTCACTCAGCTTTCACCGGCCGACACTGTGAGACGCCGCTGCCGCCGTGCCTCTCTGAACCCTGCTTTAACAGTGCCATCTGTAAGGACGACCACGGTAACTACACCTGTGAATGCTGGCCTGGTGAGTGAAGCTCTGCTGCTTCTTAGTTATCAGGGAAAATAGTGTATTCATGACCTGTGAGTTTGGGGTTTTGGTTTTCTTAACAGAGATTTGAAGGGAAAAAATACAACACAAGAATGAGCAAACATCGAAGTTGTGGATGGATCAAGTTATAGCTACATGAAACCACTTATAAATTTGTTTACTGGTTTCTATGCAGCGTGTAAATCTATCCATGAGACTAAGCAGACATTTATGATAAATTGTGAGGAAAAATCTGTCCAGGGCCATCTGCTAGTAAATCCATATTGGAAGTCATCTGTACTGTTTATTTTGCACGTTATTCTTGTCTGAAACTCCGACTTCCTCCTCTTTCTAGGGTTTGAGGGGCGTCACTGTGAGGTCGACATCAGTGAGTGCAGCAGCAGTCCTTGTCTGCATGGAGGCCGCTGCATCGAGAGGTCGTGGCAGGCTTTGTATGGCAGCGAGCCTCTGCTGCCTGAACACTATGACCAGCGGCAGGCTGCAGGTTACGTCTGCAGCTGCCCTCCAGGAACGACAGGTAGCTAGTTCACAAGTCTCCAGTGATCGTTTAATAGTGAATCTGCTCCATTCCACAGCACAGGGACTTGTTATTCATACTGACACATCTATAGATGTCACCACAGTTGTGTTGTGTCTGTAAATGTTCTCTACATAGAACATGCATTCGGTTCTAACTTTTTTTAAGTAAGTTTATCCAGATCACAAGTCACCACATCCCTAGCAGTAAGTTGTCATACAGGTAGCTTGAGTAATACTTAACACTATCACACTCAATGAAGGCAACTCAGAGAACTGGTCCCAAGCACAAGCACCCACCACAAGTGTAAGTTTTAACTTAAAAAAACTATATATTAAAATTTGTTCAAGTCAGCAGAAAACACAGAAAGCTATTGTAGGAATCTGATGAGGAAAATGATCAGTAAAAGCAAACTCTTGGCCAAAAACTGACAGTGCTGGCTGTGGACTCTGCTTTTGACTTTGGGATTTTGATGATGCGACCCTTTAAAAGCAGTATCTGTCAGGACTGGGATGCCCCCCAGTGGTAGTATCAAAAAGAGACTGTGAGACCTCAGCCAATTTTCACTGCAATGTTTCAGTTTTTGCAACAATAAAAGCGTAGCCTTTATAATTTGACTCTTATTGTAATGCTGCGTTTATCTTATTGCTGCTGAGGTTGTGTAACGATTGAGTGGGACAATTACCCTATCAATAACAAATCAATAAAATTTGTATTTGGGTCAAAAATGTTTGTTCAAGAGGTAATATTATCGAAAATCTAATTAAATTACTACCATTTATATAGATAGAGTTAATTATTAGTGCCTCGGTATCCAGAGAAACACTTTCTGGGGGGGGGTGTTGCATCAAATTCTGCTTTTCTGTTGCAAAACCTGAAAATTCGGCTTACACAACACTTGATCCTGCAGGGAAGGTAAGACGGTGAGCTGCTGAAAGTTGTGTTCTAAAAATTGACTCTCTGCCAGTCGCAGTGGCACTGATTCAGTAAGGTGGCCAAATAGCATTAGCTTAATCCCCAGGATCTGGCTTTACTGGTCTCCTGACTGGAGCTATTCAGCCCTTCGTGGTTCAGAGAAGTAGACAAGGAGCAAACCTCCAGCAGGATGGCCTGTAAGCACACCAGCTGATATGGAGCACTTAGACAAGTTTGGGGCAACTGTGGGGGAAAACGTGACAGCATGATGTGGAAACCTGCACCATGGATTTGGGGGATTTTGTTGCTTGGAACAGGTAACATCAGAGCTTGTTTTTGTATAAATAGATTGTGGGTAGCTGTTACATAATAGGTATTGAATTCCTCTTTTCTTCCTACCAATTGCTAAAGCAGCAATACACCCGTTGTTGGATTATTTTTCTATATAGGACAGATTTCTGGAGACAGACAGAAACAAACAGACAAACAATGCTGTAGGTAACAGCTGGACCAGTCCAACATGTCTACTGATAATTACTGATAAGAGGAAAACACCGGCATGGAAAACTGGGTTTAACACCTGACATTTTTAGGTCAGGTGAAGCTAACTTTACTACATATGGATCAGAAGAGCGAGGTAGTCATTTCTGAGGTACCAAAGATGGAGAAAAAACAGGAACACAAAAAGACAAACAAAACAACAACAACATAAAAACGCATGGTATGCTAAAAAAAAAAATCATCGTGCTTATGAGAGAAGCAAAAAGACAACAAAGCACAGAAAATGGTCTTTTAGTGAGCAGAATACTTCAAAGCACTGGACATTATTTACATCTTAAGCTGTTTATCAAAACTAGTAACACATTTCAGAGTATTTGCGTGATTTTTTTTCTATTCTTCTGCTGACAGGTTCCCTCTGCCAGGAGGTGATAAACCACTGTGAGCCCAGTCCCTGCCAGAATGGGGGCAGATGTGAGAGCTATGTTGGAGGCTACATTTGCCACTGCCTCAAACGGAGTCCTGATGGCGTCCTTTATGGAGGCGTAAACTGTGATGTGAAGTTAGTGGGCTGTGAGGGCCATGAATGTCAGAACCAAGGCTCCTGCTCTCCGTTCCTGCTGGATGGGACTCATGGATACACCTGTTCCTGCTCACCTGGATACACTGGACCTCTCTGTAAGACCACCACCACCTTTTCCTTTGAACGCAGAGGCTACCTGCTGCTGCAGAGTCCCCTGGTGGATGCCAACTGCAACATCACCCTGAGCTTTAAGACTGTCCTGTCCAGAGCGCTGTTGTTCCAGAGGAACACCAGGGGACTGCTGCTGAGCCTGGAGCTGGACGGAGGGCAGCTACGTCTCACACTGAGGAGAGTGGCCTCTGCAGGCGCTGAAGCAGAAATCCTCAGCCAGGTTCTGGAGATTTCACACAATGTCACAGATGGAGAGTGGCATTCTGTAGAGGCTGTGCTCGGAAACTGGCTGCTCAGCCTTAAACTGCTGGATGATGCTCGGAGCTGTGCAGGCCAGTCATGCCACAAAGTGGCTCCCGTCCAAAGCACCCTGGCCGGGCTCGTGTCATCTCCTCAGAGCACTTTTGTTGGAGGAATACCTCAGCACTCAAAAGGCCGCAGTGACCACTCAGCCCTTCCTGCATTCGTTGGATGCATGCGAGATGTGTTTGTAGACTGGCAGCTGGTCGTCCCTGAGGAATGGCTGAGCGACTCTGCTATTAATGTGTCCCCCGGCTGCAGCCACAGGGACCGCTGCCTGGATGTGCCGTGCCAAAACAGAGGACAGTGTGTAAACCTGTGGCAGAGCTACCAGTGCCGGTGCCCAAGGCCTTATGAGGGGCAGGACTGTGAGGAGGGTATGTTTACAACTGTAACACGAGCTACTAGATAGGAATTGAAAGGCCAAACAGCAGCAGCACACTATAAAATCTGGAGTATCTTTTGCTTTGTTCCTAAATCTACTATACAAACAAAATATATGAGGACATTTTTATGATCCAAACACCAAAAACAGATGACACTCGAGAATTTTCAGGCTTTAAGCTTATCCATTTAATTAAGATTCAAGGAAGGTCAGATTCACCAAGTTTCTCAAGTAAATAATTAAATAACATCCTCAGTTGCTGATGTGTAACAGAAGATAATGGTGCAGGCCAATCAAAAGACACGGTAAAGGACAGAGGCAGAGATCCTCTTATCTGACGCTCTGGATTAAGGATGAAAGGGAATCTATTTTTGACATAGTAACAACATGCAAGGAAATATCGCACAGTTCAGCCAAGTGTTGACTACTGTCACGAGGGCATTAGAAGCTGAGTTATAAATATATTTTAGCTTATGATTTCACTAAAATTCCCCCAGAAAATATTGAATAGGTCAGCTTTTCCACCGTGGATATCTATAGCCTTTTGAGTCTATCAAAGAAGATTACTGGTGTCTGATGGGATATTTTCACGCACATGAGCACAGCTACAAACACCTCCACACTTGAAATACCCGCACACATACACATTGGAGCTTTTATAAGAGTTTATATAACTTGTCAGACACTCTATGCCCTTTGTGTGTCTTGCCTGTTTAATGAGGTGACCGACCCACAGTGGAAAGTGCTGACAGTGGACACAGAGAATAGATCTCATGAGGGCTGGTGGCTGCTGAAATGTCCTCTTCTTTTCTTTAGGGATCTCATCATAAACTGCTTAAATGTCTTTTTCTCCAGTTAGGTTAAAATTTTGCAGAAACCAAAATCTATCATAAATGCTCTTTGAGTAGGCAATATTTGGGTTCTGTGGTCAGCAGGAAAAAAAACTCATTTTACACTCTCTGCTGAAGATAAAAATGTAACAAATTTGAGATTGATAGGAGATTTGTGAGATGCTGATACTAGGTTACCTTTGGGTAAGACCAATATGTTTTTTCTTTTGCTTTTGTTAATTTGTTAATTATGATGATCTCACACCATCTAAAGCACAGTAATCTCAAAATGCAGATTGACCAAGTTTTAAGAACAGATGATTCATGCCATTATTTTGCTATTTCATCTTATTCACTCCGTTTTTTTTGCAGAACATGTGACTGCTCGCTTTGGGAACGAAGACTCTCACAGTTATGCAGCGTTTACTATCACCGATGATCTGGGTCACAACCTCTCCATCTCCCTCTTCCTGCGCACACGGAGGCACAGTGGACTCCTCCTGGCGTTTTCCAACAGCAGCAGCCAGTATCTGCACATGTGGCTGGAAGACGGCAGGGTCACAGTTCAGCTCAAAAACTATGAGAGCGTGAAGGCCGAGAGCTCGATCGATGATGCAGAAGTCCACTTTGTGAACCTGGAGGTGGCAGACGGTCGTATGAGGCTCTATGTGGCGGCTGAGAAACAGAGTGATGTGGAGGTTAGGGCGGTTGACGTCCGAGCAGGTGATACTGTGCATGTTGGAGGCCTGCTGGAGGGGAGGTCGACTGCAGTGTTCGGTGGATATTTTAAAGGCTGCATCCAGGACCTGAGGATCAGTGACAGGAGGCTGCAGTTCTTTGGGTTGGACACCTCAGTGAGATCTTATCCTCTTGAGCTTATGGAGAATGTGACCGCAGGCTGCTCTGGAGACAACGCGTGCAGTGTGAGTGGGACACACAGAGTGTTTTTGTAACTGCTGGTGGATTAGGATGTGCAGACATAAGCAAGACTTAAGCGCAACCTAATTTTGAGTCTTTAACCCTCCTGTTGTCCTCATTTACGAGCACCAAAAAATATTGTTTCCTTGTCTGAAAAAAATCCAAAAATTCAGCAAAAATCTCCCCAAATTTCAGAAAATTTGCAAAGCCTTCAGGAAGAAAACTCCAATAATTCATTAAAAATTACCCTTAAAAATTTATTTTAAAAAATCCTCCAAATGTGGCAAGCAAATTCTTGTAAATATTTTTTTTAAAAATTAGTAAAAATCTTCCAAAAAATCCTAAAATATCTAAAGTGACTACATATATATCAGTAAAACTTCTAATATTTTCTTTAAGAATATTCACAAAAAATCAACCTAAATCCAGCAAAAATTCTCTGGATTTAGGTAGATTTTTTGTGAATGTTCTTAAAGAAATATTTTTAACATTTGTTTTTTTCTACCAAAACGTGCAAAAAAATTCCACAAAATGTTTAAAATGTGCACATCAGAAGTTTCACTGTGAAAGTATTTCCCCCCCCACACATTTTCAAACTTTAAAACAGGTCAATTTGACCCACAGGACACGAGGGTTTAATGAGACCTCATATTTGTCTTGGAAAGTGCTCTCATACTGTACCGTCACAACAGACTTTCAGTGAGTCACAAAGAGAATTATCAGGATTCACAATGCACATGTAGTAAATATCCTAACAAATAATGAAAACAAACACAAAGTGAATTAACATGGTTTCATCAAAATGCAGAAAAAGGATCTATAAAGAAACTCCCTTTATCAATTTCTCAGAGGAATCCGTGTCTAAATGGGGGAATGTGCTACTCCACGTGGGACGACTTCACCTGCACCTGCCCCCCCAACACATCGGGGCGCCGCTGTGAGGAGGTCAGATGGTGTGATCTGTCACCGTGCCCCACAGACACCGAGTGCAGGATGCTGGGCCAGGGGTATGAATGTAAGTGACCTCCGAGATCTCAGCAGTTAGAAGAAGAGCTGTTTTTAGGTCACTTGAAATGACTCCAAATGATGTCACAAACTTTCATAAAGTTCATGCTGCAAATCGCGGTTTGACCTGAAAAGTAATGGAGCAGCATTGGAATATTCATGTAATCCCTTTAGGTAAACAGTTTATTTTTCTATAGCTGAGCCCAGGTCTTCAGGGCTAAAATTTGTTACCTTCTTAGTATTTCTTAACATGACAGCCCCTACATCCCAACGTTGTGCTGTTTATCTGTTACTTACAGTGAAATGTATGTTACCTAATGTTTGACCTTGTTTGTGGATTTACTGTCTTATTTGGCTACTATGTAACCAAGTGACACAACACTCTTTATAATTTACCGGCCTCAATCTGCTCACATGGTATTCTGCATGTGCTCCAT
The DNA here is from genome assembly GCF_021347895.1 of Acanthochromis polyacanthus. Lineage (NCBI taxonomy): Eukaryota > Metazoa > Chordata > Actinopteri > Pomacentridae > Acanthochromis > Acanthochromis polyacanthus. The sequence continues at coordinate 21,939,416 of NC_067116.1, read as the reverse complement.
AAAGACGGATTGGCCTGAAGCCAGCTTATTCTTTTTTTGCTGGGATTAGCGATGATTGATCATGTCATCCGTCTGCTCTATAAGCCACCTCATATTCATGATGAGCTCATCGAGAAACATCCACCTGCTTCTTAAGGGTCTTTCCACTAAATGGATTTTAGTGTTATCAAACAGGTTAACGTGACACTGCCTGCTACCTTTGAGAATACAACCTGCTCATTGTTGTGTTCTCGTGCCAGCTGAAAATCAAAAATGAGAACTGGCAAAATAAATTTTTTCAAGTTGTGACAAAGTAAATCTGTAAAGAAATTCAAAGCAGAACTCTTCTCCTGATCTCCTAGGTTACTCCAATGCCACCTTCCTGGATGACAGCACTGTGTTGTCCTACCGGGGAAACGGCTACATATCCCGTAACCTAACCAACCTCTCCCTGAACCTGCGCACACGGAAGCGGAATGCAGCCATCTTACATGCAGAAAAGAGTTCAGCTTTCATCACAGTCTCCGTCCAGGATGGCTTCCTCTTCATGGAGCTTCAGAGTACCTCTGAAGGTGGCGGCGAGGTGGAGGAGGAACAGGAGGGCAAGAAGGAGGGGGTGTCTACGGTCAGTCTGAGCAGCAGGAGGAGTGTCAGCGATGGAGAGTGGCACAGCGTCCACTTGTTCATGACAGCACCCTGGGCACAAACCTCTCGGTGGAGTCTGGTGCTGGATGAAGACATAGAGGAAGCCAGTACTTCCAAGAGCGAAGGAGGCAACCTGAACTTCCTGAGGCAGGGAGTGGACATCTTCTTAGGGGGTCTGGCTCCTGAAGCCGGCTGGTCCCTGGCTGGCTGTCTGAGCACCGTGGAGCTGGGTGGCATCGCCCTGTCTTACCTCAGCCCCTCTGATGTCAACCTCCCACGGCTGCAGGAGGAGCAGTTCATGCAGACATCACTGAGTCCGGCTCTCCTCGGCTGCAGCGGGGCCCCGGTGTGTGAACCCAACCCCTGTCTGAACGGAGGGGAGTGCCAGGATCTGTTCAACACCTTCAACTGCAGCTGCACCGAGGGCTGGGCCGGGAGGCGCTGCGACTTCTTCCTGGACACCTGCGCTTCGAATCCCTGCATTCACGGCAACTGCAGCATCAACGGGCTGACCTACGAGTGCAGCTGTGAGTTTGGATACACCGGCGTGGACTGTGAGGAAGACCTGGATGTGTGCGAAAACCACCTGTGTGCTCACGGAGGCACCTGTCTGCACGGGCCGGACAGGTACGCCTGCCTCTGCCCCGAGAACTACACCGGACCCCTCTGCAAGTAAGTGTAGCTGTTTGCCGGGTAAACAGCTGTGTGGAATATAAGTCGTATTTTGGTGAGTGCAAAAGGCTTGTGGAGAATGTAGATGAGCAGAGAGGAAACAATCCCATTATAAATACTTCACGCTCCAAAGATAACTTTCCTTTCCTGTGAACGGCGCTGAAAGCTTAGTTAGTAAACACGAAATGCACAAATAAATGCTCCAAAATTGCACAGACTAGGGACCGCGCCACGACACAAACAAAATCCTTCACTGTAAATGTCTCCACATTTCTGCCTCTGTTCAGCATTTCAACCACGCCTGCAGTGAGCGTCTCAGAAGCTGCATTTCTATTCTAGTGTCAGCCAGAAAAGGCCTCAGTCTGCTGTGGTGTCTCACTACACAAGGCTCTCTGGTTCAGCGCCAGTTTCTTTCCCCTGTCATCTACCGTTTGCCTCGGAGAACCAGCAGGGGAACGCCTCCAAGCATTTATCCTGTAAACACACAGCCTCTTGCATTTTGCCTCTTTTGCACATAGAAAAACCCTTGCAAGTATCTCTCGCTAAGCAAGCCACCAGTCAAGCGATCTCCCTTTACTGGGAACATCTAGGCTGTAAAGTTTTCATCAAAATGACTTCCTTTTGTTTGTCTCTCTTGTTTGTGGCTCTTTCTTCCTGCTTTCACCACCTTTCTTTCTGTTCCCCTGCAGTGAACGCGTTGAAGAAGTTCCATGGTACATTGTTGTCAGAAATGTGTGAGTTTTCTTTTTTTGTTTCTCATGTGTTCCCAGGTGTTTGTTTCCTGTTAGATATTTGTCTCTCAAATGTCATGTGCGATGCCTCTTGTTTTTTTTTCTTCTTGTTCATACTGTGTGCAACAAAACACCAAGCAAAGCAAATATTAACTCTCCCTCTGACACCGTTTGTTTTAAAATGAGCCAGCCACTTTTTCAAGTGAGTGACAGCTGTAGCTCAAAATGACTCCCGTTATCCAAATGAAAGCTTTGCCAACTAAAATTACACGTTTTCCAAAATGAATTTTGTCAGCGTTGAGGGAAGACAGACAGAGCTGCAGCGCTTCAGGCAAATAGAAGGTCATAGAGGCCAAAGAGGAGTGGCTGGTTTTATCATTCCTGTACATGTGATTTGACATCCTGCTGGTGAAAAGATGCCAGAGGTCTTTAATCTTATTATCCTGGTCGCCTCTTAAGCCTCTTTGTCTCCCCTGTGGGGAACAGCGGGAGGCTGAACAATACATCTCCTGCTTGGCTGATTCTTCAGCTTCCGGTAGACATAAAGCTGCTAAAAACTGCCGCACACAACCTGCTAAACAACTCAGTGCCTCCTATAAGCAAGCCAGTTTATTTATAGAGCACGTTTTCATGCACTGAGCTTATTTAAGTGCTCTGCAGGCATGTACAAGATAAAATACAAAATGCAGCAGAGTACAGTTAGATCATTTGTGCACACAGATTCTATAGAAGAGTAATGAGTGAAGTAAGTGAATAACATGCAGAATACTGTTACTGGCAGTTTAGAACAGTTTTTTTTTGTGTATAAAACACACTAATGAAAGCCATGGAGAAAACAACTGTCTTTAGCTTACTTTTAAAGAGGCTACATTTGGGGCTAATCCACGGGGAGTCAATTCTGAATTTAACTGGAAGCTGGTGTAATAATTTACATGTGAGTAAAGCACAAATAACCTTTTGTATCTATCCTTTTAAATGTCTTAATGTTCGCTAGCAGAAGGCCCAAGTTGCCTGTTTCGGTGTGCGGCGATGACACCAGAAACTACACCTGCTTCAATGGAGGCAACTGCACTGACCGGGAGCTGTCCTGTGAATGTCCACCAGGCTTCGTCGGCCACCGGTAGGAGAGATGGAAAACACAGACAGATATTATTAAATGAGTAAAACAGATCTGGATTAGACTGGGTTAGTTTAGTTAAGCATCAGCTGCTTCAGCATCACCGGCTCATTCAGTGGCAGGTTGACTTCCTGTCATGATGCATAACATTTCTGTATCCTGTAGTTTCTCAGTGTTACTCTTGTGCACATTTTCTTTGCCTCACCAGTTTAATCTTTATGTGTTATTTTTGTTTTATTCTTTGCTGATATATGATGTTAAAGTTCCCTTGGCCATTTATTAAAGCTGTGAAAATCTATCTCTGTGTATCAAAGTTACATATTTACAAGTTATTCCATGAAAATAATCCATTTCTACCTTAAGATGGCTCAGATTTACCACCATGCTGTGGCTTCCTCTAGAATGCACAGATCTAAATAATGTCTGCCTCTCTCTCCACTCACAGCAGCTTGAGCACACCAGCTCACCTACAATTCTGCTCAAACACAGTAAATACACTCTACGCTACACAAGGTCAAGATGTAATATTGAAGTGATTTTGCTATACAGCAAGGGAAGCTGATTTTGAAGAAGAGTAATGATAGAGAAAATCCAGCCCTGCAGATTGACGGTTTGTTACAGGGCGTCCATAAAATCTCTTTACAGTTTTAAAAAATATTTAAAAGGCAGTTGATAAGGTATCTTAACCAGATTTGTTTTATTGTAATCAGTGAGTATTGACCAGAGGTGGAAAAAGTACTGAAAAAATGTAATTGAGTAAAAGTATCTTTACTTTGTTTTAATTCTACTCAGAGTAAAAGTAAAAGTACCCATCTAAAAATGTACTCGAGTAAAAGTACAAAATTACTTCATTTAAAATGTAATTTGAGTACAAGTTACTTCGTTACTTTCATTTATTTAATGCAAAGAAAGGATGAGTCACAGGGCCAGGTTGGGAGTCAAATTCGGCCCGGGACTTTTTGGACCAGACCAGCCCACCTGTTGAAATAAATTATTGAAACTGTAAACAGACTTTATGGACATCCTGTATATATATAATCCTTCCAATCTGAATCTGTGTTTTTGAGACGGCAATCAGTACGTTGTTGTTTCAAGGTGGAAACGCTCCGCAATGACTGCTTATTTTGCCCATGATTTGCCTTCTAGCTTATAAAAACACCATATAGAGATATTAGCAAGGTAAAAAAAAAATCAGTACACACAGTACATCTGCTGACTTTGTGCCTCTGTGTTTGTGTGTCTGCAGATGTGAGCAGGAGGTGGATGAGTGTAAGTCCAACCCCTGTCTGAACGGAGGCTACTGCCGCAACCTCATCGACAAGTTCAGCTGCGTGTGTGAAATGAGCTACGCTGGAGACTTGTGCCAGACGGACGTAAGCGACATTTACTTTTACGTGGCAGTGCTGCTGTGGCAGAACCTCTTCCAGCTGCTCTCCTACCTCATCCTCAGGCTGGACGATGAGCCGGAGGTGGAGTGGGGACAAAACGACTGAGTCCGTGTGCGAACGCTGTGGTTGAGAAAGTGGGTGCGGAGTGCAGTTTGTGAGCTTGCCGGTGCATTTGTGTGGTCGATTGATTGATCATAAAAGATGGGCAGTACTTTTCCATACAAAGCTCAGAGGACTCCTGATCAAGTTGGTAAAACCTGATCAGGTGTTTCTGAGCAGCACACTACAGACATTAGGGATTTCTTTAGTTTGAAGTCAAGTTAAAGGGACCAGAGAACTGTTTTGTGCCTTAAAATGACGCTTTGGTAATCAGCAGCACCTTATTTAACCTAGTTATTTATATTATCAACTTCAAATCACTAATTTACTCAAAGTAGCTGTAGATCATAGAGACCTTTTGTAAAACCAGCCCAGACTATAACAGTGAATGGCTGCAGCTGCAGTGAAAAGACTTGTGTTCTGTTGGCTATTCTTGTGATTATTTAATTATTTATCTGATAAATTGTGATAAAAAGGGAACAATGTCCATCAAGTAACCCTTTCAAAAAGCTTGCTCCATGCAGTAGCCCTCAGTCTTACTGAGAGGATCATTTGAATCATTTCATTTTCTTTGAGCTGAATAACTGATTCATCAAATGGCCATTTCAGCACCAAACTGTACAGAGAGTTATTATTTTAGAAAGGGAAGGATGGTCTACATTCAATGAAGCACTTTTAGGTGAGGTGAGGAGCATTATGGAATGTGAGTTATTTATAATGTTTCCTACTGAAGAGACCCTGTCAGTCTTGTCTGAACTGGATTTTGGGAGCTCCGCACGGATGAATTTGTGAACTATGAAAAGCAGTGTTGTAGTTACAAAAACACCTAGAGGGGCTAGAAGACGACAAGATGTCTCGCTTTGTTCTTGATGTGCATTCAGAGCTCTGCGGTAACTGACTGACTGACTGCTGTGTGTTGTTTTGTACACAAAGAAGAAGTTTTTCTTCCTCTAAACCCTCCCTCTCTGAGCTAAAGATATTTTAAGCCTAAATTCTCCGCGGCTCCCCTTGAATGGTACCTACCAACACTTACCATGCTGTTGTGGTCAACGTTTCATGAATCATTGCACTCGTGTGTGTCTCTCATGGTAGACTTGTGTGTGTTATTGTTTGTCTTTCATTCTTGTTGTGCTGACATCATGCTGAATAATCCATGTATGGCTGTAACTTCTCGTCCGTCTTTGTTCCCTCCATCGTATTCGTCCTGTCTCCATCTGTCTCTGTTGTTGTCAAATAAAAGAAAAATCTTTCTTATCAGCCTTGATTTGTTGTCTGTCCTCTTTTCTCTTCCATAACCAAGCATTTGTTTCACTCCCATTTCCACCATCATGCAAATAGCCGTCGAAGGTTCAGATCCTTTCATTGATTTTCTAACTGTGGATCAGTGTGTGTGTGTGTGTGTGTGTGTGTGTGTGTGTGTGTGTGTGTGTGTGTGTGTGTGTGTGTGTGTGATGTGTGTACTTGTTTCTGCTATTCCGGTGGGGACTTTGACCTGACTATTTGCTATAAAGGTGGGGACTTGTCTTACGGTGGGGACCTAAAATGAGGTCCCCACGGGTGGCAACACCGTTTTCTTGGCCATATTGTTGTTAATAAAAAATGTAAAAGTGCAAAAACGTTTGTTTAGGGTTAGGCATTGATTTGGTGATGGTTAAGGTTAGGGTTAGGGTATGGGTTAGGAGTTAGATATGAATGGGAGTCAATGGTAAGTCCCCACCGGTATAGAAAAACAAACATGTGTGTGTGTGTGTGTGTGTGTGTGTGTGTGTGTGTGTGTGTGTGTGTGTGTGTGTGTATGTGTGTGTGTGTGTGTTCTTGTACTTGCTACATTGTGAGAACCATTTTCTGCATTTAACTATCAAAGTGAGGACATTTTTACAAAGTGAGGACATTTTGGCCGGTCCTCACTTTGAAACAGCCATGTTTGAGGGTGAAGACTTGTTTTTAGAGAACAGGTATGAATTGAGGTTTGGTTAGGGTTAGGGTAAGGATTAGGGTTAGGCAATCAGTTGTGATGGTTAAGGTTAGGGTAAGGCTCTAGGAAATGCATTACGCCTATGGATGTCCTCACTAAGATAGAAGTACAAACGTGTGTGTGTGTGTGTGTGTGTGTGTGTGTGTGTGTGTGTGTGTGTGTGTGTGTGTGTGAAGGAGCATCATGCTGAAGTCAGGTGGCCACCCTGACACTGAACGTAGGCACTTAATCTCTTTTTAACAAGATGTAGAGTGAGTGTCACCTAGAATAGCCCAAGTTCTCACACACAGTGAAGCCACGGTGCTGCAGTATTAGTACATCTCTGTCCATGTACGTGATCTGAGGCTGTTCCTCACTGTGCAGGAGGTTTGAGCACTATCACACTCCTGTGCATAAAGCAGAGTGAACGGATCCGTTCCCTGTTATCGCCACAAAACCCTTCCTGATGCGCTTTTAGATGTAGAAAAATGCTGATCTGTGAACTAAAACTCTGACGATGAGGCTCCAGTAGTTTTCTGTAGTAGGCGTCCTTCAGTGTTTTCCTGCTGAGCTACAGTTGAGTGTTGAAGACACATAATTTTCTTCTTAAAAGACTAAAGATAAGTATGTGAGGTCTCTGATTCAGAGGTGAAGACTTGTATTAGCTGCAGATTAACTTTAGACAGCAGAAGCAGAACTGATTCTGCCCCTGCTTACTCATATTTAATACCTAGTAATAACCAAAGAAATGATTGTAATGAGAAAAAAACACTCAGAAATCGTATACTGGTGAGATAGATACACTTCTGAGCACGTTGTGAATATGCATTGGCACTAGCCCCGAATACACCTGCCTCCTGTCTTCCATCTTGTGTTTTGCAAGTCCATGTGCAGATATGTGTGTGTGAGTGTGTGTGTGTGTGTGTGTGAGTGTGTGTGTGTGTGTGTGAGTGTGTGTGTGCGCGCTTTGCAGGCACAGGTAGCCCTAATGGTGAGGAAAGAGGGGGAGGAAATGGGAGGCAGTTTTTCAGTGTCGGCACTGATGTGGCCATCCTTTGAGAGCGGGGAGAAGCAGGGAGGAAGAAATGTGCTTTGCCAGCAAAAAAGCGGCATCTGGCGCTGAAGTGCAGTTTCAGCAGAGAGCTGGTGGCATTCACAGAAGTTCGGTCTGCTTCACAGAAACGTATGAGGGCAGCTTATCTGGCAGCCTCACACACACACACACACACACACACTGAGCAGGCTGATAGTGCTGACAGCAGGGAAGCATTGCCGCCTGTGTCTCTGTGCGCGTAGCTGCTCAGCCGAGGCTTCAGGGTGGCCTTGCTGTGTACCTTAGAGACTGGTTAGTTAGACATCTCTGTGTCTGTGTGTGTGGCAGTCGGTGACTGATGGCGGGTCCTGGCTGCAGGCTGCTCCCGCTCGCTTGTGTCACACTCGCTCTGACAGCCGACTGTGCTGCAGTGACAGGTAAGCACTTTCCAGGAGTCAACAAAGAACCTGTAGCGAGGGAAAGAAACTCTAATGTCTGGAGCGTCAAGCATGAGCGCATAAGTTATTTTTTTGCCTCAGGACACGGATGGCTGTATTTTTATTAGAATTATGTTTCCGTGTTGATTGCTCGGTGTAAAGTTTGCTGACTTCTGAGATTATTTTTCCTTGCCTTGTGTAACCTGACAAGTTCAGTGAGAAGCTGTAGCTCTGAAGCTGCTGTCAGCAGGGATGTTAAATGTTACGGAGCGAGACTTACAGCTGTTGTGCTGTTGTAACCTTGCAGCAGCCACTCAGAGACTCACAACTATCACACCAACCACAGCCACTGATGTAAGTGCACCTGCTGTTCTGTTTTCTGCTGCTGCTTAATGACTGTTAACAATCACTCACCTGCTGCACTTGAAAGCTTTAATTCATCTTGATTCGCTCGGGTTTGATTGGTGGCATCAGACATCTGCAGGTTTGTGTGCAGGATACTGTAGTGTTGTTTCTACTTGGTGTGTGTGTTTGGTGAAGATCAGAGGGCCACAAGGCTGTAAGTTAAATATGAAATGTGTCATTTAAGTGCCTGGATACAAATCAGACGCTGCATGTAAAGCAGCTTTTATTTCTGCTCTAAAGGAGTTATGTGTGCTTGTGTGAGCTATTTTGGGTGTTTGGGAGTTTGTTTTTGGAGGTGTTTGTTGTGTATGTGCTGATGGGATCATCAGGCAGCATCTTGCCTCTATGTGTGTGTGTGTGTGTGTGTGTGTGTGTGTGTGTGTGTGTGATCCTTCACAGACGGAGCGTGCTCCATACAGCTCGCGGGTGGCTGCCGTGCTGGCACCGTGTCTGGTTGGCTTGGCGATAGTGGTGATGCTGGGGCTGGCGCTGGCTGCAGCCAAACTGCGAGAGAGGCGGCAGACGGAGGGAGGTTTCAGTCCGCGGCAACTCGAGGCTCCTGGTGGTCGCAACCCACCTGCTGAGCTGGGAAACACATCCATCAGCACTTTGGCAGCACGCGTGGAGCGCCTGGTGTAGTGTAAAGAAGTCAGGAGAGGAAAAAAGTGTGTGTGCGAGTGTGAGAAAAAAGGGGGAAAAAAAAGTGTGTGAGAGAGACAGAAATAAACAATGCAAGCCGTGTGTGAGAATTCTTGGAAGCAGAACATTTGTTCTCCATTTCCAGGAAACGCTTCTCTCTGACTCTGCCTCTCTCTGGTTCCCTCCAGATGACCTCTGACGGTTTGACCTCTGACCTCTTACTGTCCGTCAGTCTGGTGTCTGTCATCATGCTGCTGGTTCTCATCCTGACCTCCGTCGGCCTCGTGGTGGCGCTAAATCGACGAGCCACCCACGGCACCTACAGCCCCAGCCGGCAGGAGAAGGAGGGGTCGCGGGTGGAGATGTGGAGCATCACGCAGCCGCCGCCTATGGAGAGACTGATATGAGATGCAGGAGGTGACTGTTTCACGCATAATAATAATCTGGTCCTGGTAGTAATGAAAATGACAACCCCATTAAACAAACCTGATGTACAGCTGGCTCAGTGTGGAGACGTGGAACCTGCCTGGCAGCATTAGAAATGACTGCTGCCTCTCTTCATTTGCATACACACACGATTGAAGACTGGAGGAGATCTTGTGACACCGTTTTTGTGTAACTGTGAAGCCGAGAGCTTCATCCATCTTCCTGCGATGCTTTGCACCTGGCTTCACAGCACACAAGTGCATCCATCTTAACGGAAAGAGTTGAGAATGTATCGAGTCTGTCACATCTGTGTGTCTGATCCATATTTTTAGGACTGATGGAGCAACGAGTGCTGAAAGGAAAAATGGATGTGGATTTAGGGCCCACAAACACGTTGTCTCAAATCCTCATTTGTGAAGCTGAACCGTCAGGATGGTCCTCGTTTAAAGGATAAATCTGGTGTTGTTCTGTATTTTTCTTATTGTGAGCAAACCCTGTGAAATAATCCAAACCAGCAGTGTGTCTCAGTGATCCTCTGACTCCTGGTGAAGGCGAATCATTTGAGTTACAAATATATACATTCACTTCTCTAAAACACTCAGTAATGTCCGAAATGTGAGAGGCTTTTATTTAGCCAGGATTGCACATACAATGCTCTCGTGCTAAAAAATAAAGCACCACGTCCAGATTCACTGTTGCGTAGAAAGATGTCAGCTTTTCATAGCGTGGAGCTCTTTGGAACTGAGTTTTTTAAATAACCCATATCAGCCTTGTCCTGCAGAGAATGTTTTTTTTTTCTTTTAATGGGATTTGTTGACAATAAAAAAATACTAATACTTGTGATTTAAACTCCTGAAATTCCATGCACATGTATTTATTAAAGGATTGCCCCTAATCTGATTCTTTGTTCTGTAGATTAAATGCCAATACGCAGTGTGCTGCTGCCTGTATCGATTTATTTTCACTTCCAGTGAACATTCCCTCTGGACGTTTCACGCTGCAGCTCCTTACTGACACAATCCTGTCTTTTCACAGCCAGGTTTCAGGATTAGAGGCACTAGACAAGAATAGTTCCTTAGAAGCTCACTTGTATATTGATCAGAACAAAAGCTGTCTAGACTGTCATTTTATGTGTATATACTGTCATGATTATTTCAAATTGTGAATTTGATTTATTTTTTTTTATTTTGATTGCTGGTGACTGTACATAGAGAATGTGCTGCTGGTTAATTAAACTGGATTGATTTGTTTTAATTTATTCTATGTCCATAAAGTGTTTTTTAATTATGAACAGTGTCGTGCTGCTGTAAGACAGGGCTTGTTTTTTTTAGTTGAATTAATAAACCTGATATTACTACACAAGCACACAGGCACTGATTTAACCCTCCTGTTGTCTTGATTTACAGGCACCAAAAAAGATTGTTTTCTTGTCTGAAAAAAATCCAAAAATTCAGCAAAAGAATTCCCCAAATTTCTCGAAATTTGCAAAACCTTCAGGAGAAAAAAATCCAATAATTCTTTAAGAGTTTCCCTGAAAAGTTTTATTAAATAAATAAATAAATAAAAACAAATCCCCAAAAAGAAAAGAAAGAAATTGTAATATTTTCTTCAAAGTGAATCTTGCTGGATTTTGGTTGATTTTTTTTCCCTGAATGTTCTTAAAGAAAATCTTTTTTTTAATTTCTTTTTTTCCACCAAAACATGTTTAAAAATTTACCAAAAATGTTGAAAATGTGGACATCAGAGGTTTCACTGTGAAATTATTTTTTTCCCCACATTTTCAAACTTTAAAATGGATCAATTTTGACCCGCAGGATGACACAGGGGTTAATAAACCAGCACACTACACACTATCAGTACTCTTCTACTTCTACTCTTGCACTACTTGGCCCGGGTTTTCTGCCCGTTTCTTAGCCTGCGGTGATTTGATGAAACACAACATCATTTAGAAAAAGCACAGACCGTATTTAAAAGATAAATGCTGTCACTTTGACGTCACCCATCGGTTTGTGGACGAACACTTTAAAACCACAAGTTTGGTGTTGCCGTCATTTTGGTCTTAACAAGGGAGAGGTGGTTCTGACTGAAGACACTATGCATGGTGACACAGTAGTGATCCGCTAATTATAAGGTAGCTCCACGTTAAAACGTACTTTGCTTTATCATCTGCTTTACTCTGAATTGAACCATAATTTACTAAATGAGCATCATGCAGTACAGAAGGTCATTTAGAATTAGCAACTGAGACCATAAACTCATTAGGAAAATGTTTCCTGATGTCACAAATCAAGTGAGAAGTAGGATAATTCTCTCATCGACTTTTATACAATAGGACCTCTTTTTGCAACCACAGGAGTCGCCCCCTGCTGGCTATTAGAAAGAATAAAAGTTTAGTGCACTTTCACATTGGCCTCAGTGTTTCAGGCCCAGAGGCTACGTCCATGTCTTAAACACAGGGTATGAGGAAAAGGCAAAAGTGAAGACAACGATGAGATTACACTGATTTTCACAGTGCATTAAAAAATACACTGTGAATATAATTGTTTGTTTTTTCTTTTGAAAAAGTGACCAACGAAAAATGCATTTTTTTGCTGTATATATTTCTAAAATGACATACAACTGGTAAAATAGTCTTGGTTCTATAATTCTACATAGATTTTACTGCAAAATTAGTGATATCTCAAAAAATTGAAGAGATTTTCACAACAAAAACATTGAATGAATGTATTTTCATATCTATAAGCATTGGTTATCTGTTAAAAGCATTTTTATTATTATATCCATCCATACATCTGTTAGAGATATTTGATTACGATTTTAAAAATTTCATTGTTTCTATGCACGTAAATGTCTTTCTTTTAACCCTCCTGTTGCCCTCATTTACAGGCACCAAAAAATATTGTTTCCTTGTCTGAAAAAATCCAAAATTCAGCAAAAAAAATTCCCCAAATTTTTGAAAATTTGTAAAACATGCAGGAAGAAAATTAGTCATTCTTTAAAAGTTTCATTTTTTTTAAAAATTTCCCAAATTTAGCAAGAAAATTCTTGCAAATACTCAAAAAATTAGTAAAAATCTTCCAAAAAAATCCTCAAAATATCTATAGTGATTACATATGCATATCAGTTAAACTCTAAATTTTCTTTGAGTACATTCACAAAAAATCTACCAAAATCCAGTGAAGTTGGAATTGGATTTTGGTTGAGTTTTTTGTGAATGTTCTTAAGAAACATTTTTAACATTTCTTTTTGTCCACCAAAAACTTCCCAAAATGTTAAAAATGTGACATCAGAAGTTTCACTGTGAAAAAAAGATTTTTTTTCCCCATTTTTTCAAAATTTAAAATGGGTCAATTTTGACCTGCAGGACGACATGAGGCTTAAAAAAGTCCCCCTCCCCAAAATACACATCATTAAAATGCACATTCAAGCCTTAATTTTACATGGCGTAAAGTTAGGGCTACAATGTGTATTTTCATTATGGAAAATAACTATCTTCATGAGATGGCTATATTCTGTTATTTTTCATCATTTCTTGGCATCCAGCTGCAGGAACATTACTGTTGATTCTCCGTTAGTACAGCAGTTTCATAAGAACAAGAGTCCAGAGATGCATAAGCATGAAACAGTATAATTTATTTCAGTTCACAGTGCATACATCGTGTGCAGTTGTACCAAGTTACTCATCAATAGCACATTAGATTGACCTCAGTTGTTTACGACAATTGTTTCTGTCATGAGAACATGCAAGTGTGCACAGCATCAGAAAATCAGTAAATGTCATACCAAAGAGTTAATCATCATTACAATACTCAAACAAGAGACTGAGAAAAAGATGCTCACTGTAACATTCAGCGTACTGATCCTGACACTGGAAAAGTCGGTTTTTAGGGGAATTCGTGATGTTTCTGTCTTTGTAAAGCTGAACCTGTGTTTTTATTTCATACCTCAGTAAAAGCTGCTACATAATCTGCCGCCTCCCTCTCACTACCAATTTGCCATTTCAGGACAATTATATTAGCTATATATTTACTGATAATGTTACACTCTATTGTAAGCAGAGTACCGGTACCCTTAGCTTTCACGAGCCTGCAGACATTGAAATGCAAATCCCCTTACGATTATTTCTTCTTTGTTGTATATCATTAGTGTGAAAGGAACCAGAGTTACTAAAGCTTTTCAAATCGTCCTCAACAGCAGCTGGCTGTTCAAGTATTTCTCCCCACAATCTTCTACGATTAGATTTACAGTAGCTAGAAACAAAATTAAACAAAAAAGCAGAAATGTTTTTCCTTTTCCTACAAAATAAACGTATTGCAGATACATTTAACTCCACAATAGTCAAAGCAAGGCAGAGTGAGTTTACCGATGTTAACGTCCACCATTCTCAGTTTGATGGAAGAGCTAAATACTGAAATCATGTTAATACCAACGAAAACAGACCACATCTGCAAAACAAAACCAGCTAAATCATAGCACAAACAGGTACGTACATGCAGATACAACAGGTGTACCACGTAGAGCAAGCGTCAGTCTCTGCGGATTTTGATTAGAAGTTGTCAAATGCTTCTGAACATAAATGGCTACATGGGACATTTGTTAATATTCTCTTTTGTTCTTTCCAAAAATAAAATCTAAAACATTCAAATATTAGGTGTCTTTTTTTTTATACAACATATAACACCAATCATATATTATCCATGTAAAATATACTCAAGCCAGCAAAAATACACGTCTATTCAGTTAAAAATAATAATTTGTCATCGATAGGAAATCAATTAGAGAAACTCCTCTGAGAGATTTTTTAAATACAGTTAGCTCAGAGCAAGTGTTCAAAGTCCAAAATAAAAAAGAAAGAAAGGAAAGCAGAAAAGAATAAAAAGAGCACAAACTATACAAGCAATCACCTAACAGTACAATCAAAGGAAGTACCTAATTTACAAAAACAAACCCAGAGATCCTGTCTTAAAGCAGGAAGAACCCACCGACCACCGCAGCAGAGAAAACACTGAACCATCATCTGAGCAGCAGCACGAACTCACAACCAAACAGCTACAAAAACAACGCCAGGACCCAAAGCTCACGGCAGGTTGGTTTCTGAGGTCCAAGCAGGGCTTTTGTTCATCATTAAACTCCACATTGATCAGTGTTTGTTACTGCGGTGAAAGGCGGTCTGAAAACATTGCATACACCTCCATCCTGTAATACTGGACCGTGCTGTGATCCTACTGGGTGGTACTCTTACTGTATAAGGCACGCCATACACTCCATCATTACACACCTCAGCACCTCACACACACTACAATAGTCTTTTATTTATTTACTCTCATAGGGACGCATGAGGCTCGCTTACATCAGAAACTAATCTGTGTTTTTATTGAGTAGAATCCTGAATTATAGTTAGTAATTACTGGTAAAGAAAACTGACCTTTTTGAGGATTTTAAATATTTGCATAGTACATAAGTTGTTTTTTTTAAGTGTTTATAATGCACAAGGCCAGTGCAGAGATTGTTCTGGAGTCAGGTTTTTTTTTTTTTCCTTTCTTTTTGGAATTACTAGGACTGATTTTGGGGCTTTTAGAAGCATGCCAAAGACTTTATGAGCAAATCGTTAACGCAGAGCAGCACTCAAAAAGTGGAGAAATAGCTGCTATTAAACTGCCGCACCGACTGGCGTCTGGCATAAATCATAAGAACAACGAACCATAAATGTAATAATCCCAACACAAGCACATGAAAAAAGCGTTCCCCTTTTCTCTGGGTTTGTGGCGACGCAGAGAATGATGGGAAGCCACACTCTCTGGACGCAGCGTTTCTCTCCACAGGAGAGTCTGTTATAGAAATACTTTAGACTGTGCACATTACATCCATGTAGCGACTCTGAGGGGAACTATATTGCTTCATTACAGTACAATCATCAACCACTGCATCGTATTACAGTGTGCGACTCTAACCCAGACGGACAGATTGCATTTCCTCGTGTGCCACAGAAAGAAACCAAGACAGACGAAAAGATAACGAGATCGATGATAATTTGAGCTTTCGGATCCTGCAGAAAACCCAAAACCAACAGTGATTCTATCAGCAATGAGTTCATCCTTCTTAATAATGTACAGCTGAAACAAACACACTATTTATTCCTGATATTTGTGGTCCGTTTTAAAAGTTTAGTGGGAACAAACAGCTGCTGCTCTGAGGCTGGGAGCCACAGACCGGCGAAGGAAGTCTGAAACCACAGAGGGATGGAATAAAGGGCATAAATCACTGTTAGGTTTGGGTCCTTCCATGGGATTTGTTGATCATAAAAATGTGGAGTATTGCCAGCCATATCCTTTAAAGTTCACGTTTCCAACTCCACGCCAAACCTCATGGGCTCAGCCAGAACTGGCCCCAGTATTTAAGGTGGACAGCGAGAGTTAGATGTGCGGAAAGTAGCAAAAGGCAGAGAATTTGAGAGACGACAGGAGGAAAAGAGCGGAAAAGTGAAAGTAAAGGACGTGAGGCATGGACATGGGCTTTTACAGGTCGTCTGTTTTAAATTTTGACTGAACTCGCATCTTTATAGAGTGATGAAGATCCTGAGGAAGAGGAGGGAGACAGAGGAAGAGGGGCTCCTACATCCTATTAGCTGGAATGCAATTCAAACAGCAGCTTACAGCTCGTCATATATATTAACTATTCTACTGATCCACAGGAATACAGTGTGGTGTAAGAACTATGAGCTGCTGTAGGATCTGACCGTATCAGTGACTCCGATTACAAAGTACCTGCTGCCGTATCTATCGATTAAGACATCAGAGTATTAAACTCAAATCACATACAATTAAGGTATAGTGATTAAAAAAACAACACATAACATGTAATTAGTTTCAAAGGCCCGAGTGGACTGTAAGTCTGAACAATCTGGTCTTAATGTTTCTGATCAGAAGATTTTAGTACCAAGTAGTAATAAGCGAGTAATATTTGTTAATTCACGAGTGCAAATGGATTATGTGAAATGTTTAAAACGCCGAGTTAAAGAGCGACATGATGGTTAGTTGCGGAGATATCGTCCCTTCTTAATCCAGATTAAAGACTCAAACTTTTCTAAATTCCTTTCAGGCAAAGATGAAAAACTCCTCCACTGCCCGTCGGCTACTTATTTACCCAAAATGTGAATTCAAGCATCTTTCTTTTGGGGTTCTGTAATGTGAATATATTATAAAATGAAAAATACAACATATGAAAATAGAAATGTTGTTCAGAAATTTAGAAGATTACAGACCGAAAGATGAAACCCAGTTAAAAACTCACTGCAAAAATCTCTTTCTTGTCAAGTAATTTGTTGTTTGTGAGAAAATTCATAGAGTACACTAGTGAAATATGAATCAAGACTGTAATATGGCCTCAGATTGTGGTCACTGAGCACCACAATCTCAGTTCACAAGACAATTTCCTTGTTTTTAAAAAATGATGCTGTCATTTCAGTAGAATACCTACTTTACCTCAGCTCGAGGCTGAGGAAAAGCACTTAAACATGTCTAAATGCTTCAAAAATGATTATTTAACTTTATTTCCATTTCAAACCAAAGTGTTTTAAGTCCATTTCTTTCTGATTTTAGGTAAATTTCTTTATGTATGATAATACTGATGTATTTTTTAAGAAAATTCTCCAAACGAGCTGTCTTTCTCATTTATTACAAATAAGATCTTGAATCTAGAAACGTGGATATAGATGACAGATGGAGAACACCGCAACGCATCATTTCATCCTCTTTTGTTCTCTGTTCTGAAACTATTTGTTTGTGTTGGCCTGCATCTGATTTGTTCAGAAGTTTATCTCATGGCTGAGTTTTGAGATAAAAACAAAAAAAAGGTCAGAACTGATCCTGTTCTCTGAGACGGTTATAATAGAAGATTTTATGGCGGTTTACAGACACGAGTCCTTGACGTCACTTAGGACTCATCTGTAGCTTTTCCCTGGACCTGGTGGTGACTGTTGTTGCAGTGAACCTGTGAGAGCTGCAGGCTGGTGTGCAGAACCGGGCCGAGGCAACACATGGACTCAATCTCCTCGAGGAGGCCTTGATCCTGCACCACAGCTGCCCCTGAGCCTTTACCCTGACCCATGCACAGGCCAAGTCCAAGCAGCCCCTCCTTGGACACGTCTTTCTCCCACTGGACCTGCATAGTTGACCTCGACGGGCTCCTCTGACCCTCGCGCTGCCCCTTGCTGGCCTGCCTCTGGAGGGCCTTTTCCTGGTAGTTCTTCACCGTCTCCTTGGACAGCACCTTCCTCCTCAGGATGCTGGTGGAGGCAGTCTGGTTCTGAACCTGACAAGGCTCAGAGCCGGTCTGAGGGTCTGAGATGGTCCGAGACCGGCCAGCTGGCAGAGGAGAATAGTTGGGGCTGTAGGTGTGTGACAAAGTGGGCGACGGCGGTGTGGGGGTTACTCTATGGGACATGTAGGGCGAGTAGGAGAAGCGGTTTTCTGGTTGTCGCCCTGGAGGTGGAGGATGAGGGTCTGGGCGTGACTTGGAGACATCAGCGTCCTGTGGAGGGGGCGTAGCTGTGATGGTGGGAACGGCAGGAACTGTCGCCGGTGTTTTCGACACCTTCAGGCTGCTCTTGTTGGGCTGTCGGCGGGGGGACGGTGGGAGGTGTTTTCCGTGGACGGCGCTGTCGTCCTGACCCATGTTCCACCCGCCCTGATCCCCATCGCTGCTCTCATCTGCAGGTTTAGAATCACTGCTCTGTGGAGGCTTTGCCTGGCAAAAAAGAAACGAGGAAATACAATCAGTACCACAAACATCTTTATGAAGAGACATGATCAGTGTCTTAAAATGTAATGTTTACTTGATTTATCTCTTTGTTCTTCATTGATTTTGATGCACTCATAACTTACTGACATTCTACAGTAGATGGAGATCCTTGAAGTCAGAGGTCAGCTTCAGACCAGAGGAAAAGTTACTTTGAATGAATGAGGCTGCTCAAAGCTCTTTGTAAATTTTTCATCATCTTATTCTTCCTTTAAAAATGTATTCATGCTGTACATCCAGATTTGTAGGAGAAATGAGACTTCATGCAGACTTTAGTAGAATAATAAAAAAGCTGCACACAGCAGTGAACACTGAGAAGTGGGATTATTTAAATAAAAAGCTCACAATTTCATTCCTTAGATTTTTAGATGATTGTTAATCTGTGCTCATCTCTTCTAAATACATGACTGTATCCTCTAATAGTTTTCCTGTTAGATGTTTCTATTACAAATGATTGGTTCTTCCAAACATTTGGGCTGAATGAATAAATAGCTTCAAAGCAAAATCCCAACTTAAACAATGCAATTAGCAAACCATAAAGCCTGCAGTTCAATCTAGATTTGTCACATGTGTCTGACACAGAGTTAAATTTGTCATGCCGATGTTTTTAGAAATTCACGGTGCCCTCGATGTATGACGGTCACACTTCTGATGGAATCTCGTGTTAACGCTCTATCACATCATTTAAATCTATTACACACTGACATGTAAAAGAAAAAAAAAGATATTGGAAAATAAATTGCAACATCTGTCAGAAATCATAAGCAGTCTTCCTCTCGTGCATACCGGGGCCGTGTAGTCCAAATCATCCATGGACCTGAAGAAGTCCAGGCTCTTGGCAGCACTGAGCTTTCCTTGTTCTATTGTTGTGGTGTTCAGAGAGTCCAGGATTTCCTCCAGCAGGTTCATCTGGCCTGAGCGGGACGAGTCGATGTCCAATTCTAGAGAGTAGGAGTCATCACTGTCCTCAGTGTATGAAGGGACGTCACCGCTGTCCTCTGAGGAGATCCTGTGTTTGGAGGAGAGAGAGCAATGTTTAATCATCCCCATATATGATGAACAGGATTGCTTTGAGAAGTGTAAATCTAATATTTAATCTTACTATGCAATAATCCACTGTCTGCCATTTGAATCAACTTATGCTGTTAGTAAATGTGTCCACTTGGGGGCAGTATTATCATGAGGAAAAAAGAATGACGGCCTGCTTGGAAGAGCACTTTTCTAGATGTAATCAACTTTTAAATTCATCAATCCAAAGTTCTCATATGTTGACACATATTCTCACATCATGAAATGTAGATATTTCAAATCGAAGGAAATTGGCTTCAGGGACTTACTTGCTCGCACTGTCCAGCTCATCATCATCGAGCCCGTAGCCCAGATCTCGAGGGCCCATGCTCATGGGAGACTTGTTGAAGTTCTGCTGTTAATGAGAACAACAAAGCAAGTGGATGCAGTTAGACACTTAGAATAACACGATAAAACAATAAAAGTGGACCCGAGGGGGTTTCAGCATCTCAGCTTAATAATATAGGACTCCTGATAAGCACGGACTCTGGAGGGAATATGGTGTTTTGCTGAGGTGTAGCTTTTCATAAAACTACGACTCAGGATTCCAACTGAAGAAATAAAAAAGAAAAAAAGATGTGGGTCTGTGTCTGGTGGGTCCCCATAAGACAGGACTAATAGCTTGTTTTAATGAGCCTGGACCCTGAGGGTGGAGACTAAATTTGTCAAATTTGGGTCTCGGGATAAAAATCTTTAAGATCCCCTGCAGTATTTTATCAAACTCGCCATTATTTGGGAACTGCGAGGTGCTTGAGAGTTAAAATATGGATGCCTACATTAATCATTTGCATACTTTGCACCAGCGCATGTGATTGTATTTGTCACTGCAGAGCGTTGAATGATCAGCGTGTACTGTAGTTGTCTGACACAGTGGGTTTAATAAGCCACCTGTGTACCGTGTTTAATGGGAGGGTTAAGGAAGAGACAGAAGCTTTACAGAGCAGGGCAGGACTCTCCCCATGGGAGCCCAAATCTGCCCCAGGCCACTTATTAACATGCCTTCCACTACGACGCACATGTTCCTCTCACTGTGTTCATGTTCACGGATGTTAACACTATCTCTCGTTTTCTAATTTACACTCTTTGCATTTACCTTTTTATATTTTACTGCTGACCTCCTGTGTCTATTTTTTTGGCAATATCTCTAATTGTACTTCTGTCTGTGTTTTTTAGACACAAACAAGCACTCATGGGGCTCAGTCAACATGATCTTACTGCTAACAATCAGTGTGTGCTGCCATTAGCGGGCACTGCAATGTTTCCCCTGATTTTTTCATGCTGGCGTGGCTCCACCTCTCCGTTTTCTGCACGTTTCTCTGTAAAGTCACGTTAGCCACATTATCACAGCTGATCACTGGCAAAGAGAATCTTTACAACCTTACAAGGAAGAGAGTTTAATAAGTAAAAACAGTTTTTCCGTGGTGGTTTTGGTAGAAAGAAAATACGAAAGGTGAACACGAGACCAAAGAATGAAAGAGGATGGTAATTAATGAAAAAAGGAAGGAAGGAAATGTAGAGAGGTGAGGAAAGATTCCTCAAAGCCCCAAAGAATGATGGGAATGGTGTGTGTGTGTGAGTGTGTGTGTGTGTGAGTGTGTAAGAGAGGTGAGGGGTGGGTTGGAGGGGGTCAGTATTGGAACCGTGAACCAAGCCGGTCTTGATTAGCCGACACAGTGCCAGCCAGACAGGCGGAATGTAACGTGTGGCTGGCCTGGCCTCATTTAAGGCCTGTGCTCGGCCACGAAAGACACACACACACACACTCAAATATACACACTCAGTCACATACGCACCCTATTACAAAAAAACACAAAGAGTTAAAGTGCCATTTTCTCCATAAAAGTCAGTGAAGGAGATGTGTGCAGTAGCCACTTAAGCCTCTCAGTCATCGGGCTAAACACGAACACATGTGGTGGCACTGCTGATTGGCCAAGCCGCTCCCCTTCCATGGTAGCTTGGAGCTATAATGAAAGAGATTTCAGAGGGGCTCAGGCCTGGGATCCCTAAACAGCCTTTAATGGATTCCTGTGTCAGGGCAGTAAATCTGGGGCCAGGCCGACATGCCAGCCAGCCAGAGCGGGCCAGCAGAGCGGAGATGCACCTGTGAGACACTTGGGGAGGGTCGGCTTTGGACAGAAATACTTGCACACAAACATAAGCATATGCGGTGTGTGTTCACGGCACATGTGGTTATTTAGACTGTTCATTTGTGCAGCGGGGCTGTGTTTAGGAAGGCAGGGCCTCTCTCTGCGTCTAGGTGTTTATTAAAGCAAGGTGAACCCAAACACAACCAGACACAGGTCATGAAGCCTGGCCCTCTGATCTCAGTTACAGCTTTGGTGCCGTCTACTCAAAGGAAGTTCCACAGGGAGCAGTAAATGGATGGTACCTCACTTCACGGCTTTATCAATTTGTCATTCCCTCTCTTCACTGTGACCCTTTAGCGCAACAGTTAAGATTAAACTATTTACAACAACCAAGCATTTTACGACAAATTTGGCGCAGGAGTCGGTTTGTCGCACTTTTCAAAAACAGCCAACATATTGCATTCATTTTACTGGTAATCAGATACAAAGTGCGCCTTTGCCAGTTACTTCATCATAATATTACTGCTTCTCTAGAGCTGTCAAAACCAACGACAGCAGAGAAATCTGAGATCTAAAATTAGTTGCACTGTATGTCAATGTAAACAACAACACAAATATAGAGACATTCACAATGAGATATTCTCAACCAGTGCAAACAGGTCTCCTGTTAAAGCTGTGACAGCTCTGTCACCATCCCATATCTCCCCAGGCCTGACAGGACAGTGGAAAG
Organism: Acanthochromis polyacanthus; assembly: GCF_021347895.1. Taxonomy (NCBI): domain Eukaryota; kingdom Metazoa; phylum Chordata; class Actinopteri; family Pomacentridae; genus Acanthochromis; species Acanthochromis polyacanthus. Next base: position 21,917,210 of record NC_067116.1, on the reverse strand, counting down.
CATGAAATTGGAGAACAACAGATTATCATACTGCTCCTTCATTAGCTTCTCGCTGTCGACTAATGGGAAGCTGAAAGGTGAAAATGAAAAAGTGATTCTCGCTCCATGCCTCCCCGTCTCTCATTTTCTGCCTCCATCACTCTGCTGTCAGTGACAGATGTCACCATTTCTATCTGTGTGGCTCTCCATTCGTTCCTCTTCACCTCGTCGCCATGACTGAGACTGTACAGAGTGCAGACAGTGAGAGAGTCGGGAGGAAACAGGAGTCATGAAAATAATAAAAATTGTCACGTTATTCCTGTAAAACTAACTCGATCCAGGATTTTGAAGATGCAGAGAAACATCTTGTGTTTATTAAAAACCGAAAAGTTTTAACATCTCATGCAAACTGAAGAGGGGAACACACTATTATTTTTTTACATTTTTTTTGTCTTTTTATGAGTTTGATTTGTGTCTTTGAGAAGCTGGCTAAAGAACAAAAAGGATCTGCCTTAATTCAGTTAAAGCTTTAGATGTGTAAAAACATCAACTACGAGGGCAAATGAATGTAGAACTGTAGACACGACTGAGCTGTCCTTCACTTGAACCTTTTACACTCTGGCTCTCCTGGTGTGATAAACAAAGGTGTGAAATACATGTTAGAAAACATCTTCAGATTAGATTAGCTTAAAAAAATCATTTAATTTCTGTGGTTATGAGGGGAAAATAGTGATCACCATCCATTTTAGTAGCTGTATTTGGAGAAACAAACTTTCCACCCCTCTTGTCTTCCTTCCCTGCATGACCATTTAGTTGGAACAGCTATGCCTCTCTGTGACTGGGCCAAATGCTAGTGGACTTTAATAGCTGGTCTTACATTATACATTTCATATGGTATTTCTGAGTGGGCTCTGATCTCACAGCTTGGCAGAGAACGTAAAGAGATGCCGGTAAAATGCAAACAAACCTTGGGGAGAAGCAAAGCCTTCGCAGAAGTACGGCCAAGTCTGTGTCTGCCTGTTTAAGAGCTGCTCCCTCAAAAGGAGGGGGAAAGCGTTTGAGGAGAGATCTACTGCTCCTCTGTCCAACTGGCTGTTGCTGAAAGCCTGCTTCCTTTCCGCTTAAAACAGGAGCCATATAAAAGAAGGAGAATGTGCATTATGCTCATTCTGTCAGAGCAAACCAAACTCATCCAGTAAAATCACCAGGTGTCTTTCTGTGAATGGGTGGGGTGCAGTACTTTGAAGCTGCCAGGAGATGGCACTTTGGTTTCAGCCAAGAGGTCGGTTGATCTCTGAAGAGGGGAGAAACTAAGCGAAGTGGAGAGTACAAATGCATACAAATAACCATGAAAACACTCACGCAGCAATGGACAGAGCCAGCACACTTAAAGTACCCTGTGACGCATGCTAACTATCGACCTAACAGCATTTATCCACAATATTGTTCTTACTATGAACATTATTACCATTATGAGCTATATTGTACTTAAATACGCATCAAAAATGGAATTAATGAGTTATGTCAAACACACTCTATAATCTACAGTTCATTGATATACTAATACACAAAGTATCCATATTGTCCACATTAAAGCATTTTAAATGATATACTGAACATTATAAACTCATAATGTCTATGTAATATTATGAGCTAACATGTATTTATAATGCCATCGCATTATAAATTCACGTTAGCATAAAAATGTTCAGAGAGAAATGATTCATCTTGAATTTATCAAGACGATAACGTGCATTTCTCCCAATATAATACACTTCACGAGTCGTGTCAACAGTGTACATGTGTGTCCGCTGGCCATGAATACATGAACTCCCTCCTGCTGCTGCAGCACAAACACTCACCCCAAACCGCAGCCTTTACTTAGGTATCCATGTGACTTTGTTCCTCTGTTTCATATCTGTGTTGTCTCCCTGTTTCCCCTCAACCTGAGCTGTTTTCCAGGCTGGCAACTCTCCTGCCTCACCAGGTGAAGAGTCCAGAGCCTGGGGCTGAGCCCGGCCACAAGCCTGCTGGCTGTCATTGTCCATAACACTGTCCCAACCTCTGCTCTCCTCTGCGCTCTTAACAGCTGTCATTCTGTTGCCTCCAACCTGAGGCAAACTGCTAAAAGCATGCGTGTTTGCGTGCACACCGAGCACACACTCAAATCCACCTTTATGCACTAAAGGGTCGAGGTACAGACTTTCTTTTCTATTTTGCAGATGCTTACAGCACAATAACACAGAAACACACACACACTAAATCTTAAACAGAATCTGCCGCTCACACACAAAACCATACAGGAGCCAGAACAATGGTTGTTTGTTGTATCAGACAAGAAGTCAGCAGTCCAATTCAGTCTTGTTTTTGTCAAACGAAAGGATTACTCCTACATTCTTAATCAACACGCTCACCAAACACTACAAATCACCCACATCGCCGGATACAGCTGAAATATGAATGCATATGACAGCAGCATCTCCACTTTGGTACATGTGTTGGCTGATCAAATAGAATGTGAATTTCAAAACTCTGATTATTTTTGCTATGATTAATTAAAGGAGCCTCTCCAGGATCATTCATTTCATTTCAAGGACACACATAGAGATGTTTGTTTAAAAAAAAAAAAGGATGAACGATAAAAATGTATCAGGCTTTTTCTGTCATACATGAGTGTGGAATGTCTCTAATCAAATCACATTCTTGGTGCGTCTGACAACAGCATTTCTGGATTTATCCAACAGGTGAATGAGACTCTGTTGGTCACTTGGTTAAAGGTATTGACACATGTAAATATCTACATATTTCTATAACTGAAGATACAACTAAAAATATGTAATTTGGTGGAGGTGCAAATCTGATAAATACCTTAATACTGACTGCATGAGGAGTTTTTGTTGATCGTTTTTAGTGTCATGCTGATTCCACTTGTTGGTCAAAAAAGTAAATTAATGATATTGAGTGTAGCCGTTTTACAAAATCTACATGAAACTTTAAAAAAAAATTTCATTTTATTAAATAGTTGCTAGATTTATAAACTCAAACTTTATTTATTTATTAATTTATTTACAGATTTCCTTTTTCAACAAAAAGCATCGTTCCTGAACCAAAAGTTTCTTTTTCTGTTGAATTTAGCTTCCTTTTTTTATTTTGAGTTTCTGAATACAACTGCCAGTTTATTAGGTACATCAAACTGAAATTAATGCAGCAAATCCCACCTTCATTATAGTCATAATGTTCGTTTTTAAATGAAACTAATTGAAAGCAGTTATTGTGCTGCTGTGTTGAATTTTACTGCCTAACAATGAGAGGTGTCTCCAATATTTACTCAAGCCCAGCTGATCTAATTGGTGTGCAATATCAGCTCAAGAAAAGCAATACTCCTTTTCTTATTTTAGGCGAATTAGGTGAGCAATATTTTTAATATTAAAAATTCAAGACTGCCATTGCAAGGTTGAGGCAAGTTTTGTATTTGTGGACAGAGACCAGATCTTGCAGGTTCGTCCACAGAGACGGGCTGGGACGTTTTATTTAAAAATGATGAGTAAAGAATAAGGTAGGGCAGCCAAGCAATAGGAAGCTGTGTGTGGGCACGGGCAATAGGGGAGGTATGTGGATAAAGGTGCCTTTTGTATTTTTTTTTTTTCATTTTACTTAACCTTTACTTAACCGGTTAAGTCCCATTGAGATCAATTTCTCGTGCAAGGAACACCTGGTCAAGACAGTTGTGGGCAGAACAACAGCATCAACATTTTATAGGAAGCAGGCTGAGAAAAAAGGCGCAAAGAATGAAAAGAGTAAAAACAATAGGTATGTTTTCTCCAACTGAAATGTAAATGTGCAATAAACAATCAGGTGAAAGTAAATATAATGCTAGCATACAGAGCAGCTATTCCAAAAAAACATCAAGAAGGAGTCTATTTTATTATGTACTTGCTAAATAGTCTTGCTGGGGTATTTTATAAACAAAAACAGTCTTCCTGAAACAAGAATCCATATTTTGTGAGTGTGTGAATGATTTTTTTTCCTCCTGTTTTGAGTTTCTAAGTCATTTCCCTTGTTTTGTGGGGGATAAAAAAAATTAACATCACTATCCTGAAAACCAACAAAAAACTGCAAGCATTTACAATTTACGACAATTTCCAATCAAATGTTTTGAAGACTTTCAGTCTTTTTGGGGTTGCTGCACACTGAAAGGCCATAAATTATAAAGACTTTCTTGGCTCCTCATTTTCAGTCTCAGTTGACAGAGAAGAATCTTGGGTCATCAAACTTTAGACACCAAACCCAAGAGAGTCTGCAAAGGGCTTCAATATGTACGGTTTAGAGTAATATACTGACAGGGTATTATATGCTATGGTGTAATTATAAAATAAACTATCTAGGTCTGAACTATGAGCAATAATGAAAAACCAGAACAATGGCTAAAGAGAAGCTGATTGACTCTATATAAACACACACACACACACACAAAAGCAGTGCTGTGGGACATGCTATCCTGTGTCCTGTGTGTCCCTCCTTCAGTGGTCTCCAGGGACCCGTTACTGTGGCAATGAGCAGGCCTCAATGGCATGAGCAGGGGTGTGAGTGTATGTATATCCTGCATAAAGTGTGTGTGCGCGGTGCACATCAGCTGCATGTTAACTGTTAATCTGTGTGTGCGCTGGCCCGTCTTTGTGTGCGCGCTGGGGGGAGGGTGTCCGAGGAGGCCTTTAGAAAAGCCCTAATTGCCGTTCCTCTCCTCTCCCCGGCCGTCACACCTTCCTCTGCGCTACGACTTTCCAGCCTCATCACACACACAGGGAACACAACGCTAATTAGAGACAGCACAACCTCTCCTAATCACACTCTTACATGACTGTGACCAAAATGTCACTGTGTGCATGCCGGCATGTTTTTGTGTGTGTGTGTGTTTTTTTTTTTCTTATGCAGAATTGGGAGTCCACTTTAGCAAGAGGTGGAAAGGCTCCAGCTGGGACTGCAGAGGTTTACTGTATATATGAGGTGGGAGACATAACTCGGATCCCTGAGGCTGTATGCATTTCCATTTACGCTACACAACAGTGTCTTATAATTAAACTATAAAAACATTCTGAACTCTCCACAAATATTATTGATGAATGTGTGTTTTATGAGCTCGCACATCACATGCCAGCTCTGCACACAACAAAGAAAAAACCTGCTATCCACTTATGGTGCACAAGCAAATTCTTCAGAGGAAGTGCTGACCAGCAGATGAGTTGCTTCGACTGTCCGCGCTGTTCAGAGGAAAATACTGAATGTACAACATGAGTGTGTTGAAAAGAAAAAATGCTTATCATTACATTTGGCACCCTGACAAACTACTGTACTTCCAAGAGCTGCTACAAGAGAAGAGAGAGGGGAGAGAGATAGGGGGAGGTGGGGGAGAAAAGGGAGAAAGACGGGATGGGATGGAGATAAAAAGATCTGGGGATAGAAAAAGGAGGGGGGGAAATGAGAAGAAGCAATAAGAACAAAAAATGGACAGAAAAGAGTACAGAAGTGGAAGACTGAATCAGTGTCGGTCAAGTGAAAAGTGAGCTCTGGTATGATCAGTCAGTGTAAATGTAGTTAACTCATTTACTGATGTGCATCTGTGGGTGTGTATATGTGTGTGTGTGTGTGTGTGTGTGTGTGTGTGTGTGTGTGTGTGTGTGTGTGTGTGTGTGTGTGTGTGTGTGTGTATCATACCCGTCTCATCTTCTGCAGTCTCCTTGGAGACAAGCTCTTGGTGCTGGTGGGAGACCCTGCACAGACCATCATCCCCTCCTCCTCTTCTTCCTGAGAGAGAAGATGAACATAAATCTTTGAGTTTCTGTGTTATAAATGACTCAACCTGACTAAAGTATGTGTTATCTGAAGGATAACATTTATATCTACATTCATGGAAAAGAAACACACCACACATTCAATAACTTATAACAACGTCAAGGGTTTTGTCCAGTTTGCTGCCGTTTTTCACAAACACAAAACTACAGGGTAAAAGATCAGTCTCCTGGAGGTCTGCAATTTTTGTATTTTCAACAAATCTCATTATCGTCTCTTATTATTTGTCTAGTCATAGCAGCGTATCCCTCAGTGTCATCGAGCTCTATTGTTAAAACGGTTTGTAAAAGTGAGCCACACAGTTTGATTTGGTGACACTTTCACTCAAATGAACATGGCTGCTGCAGTTAATCGGGAGTCAATCCTCCTGCTGCAGAAAATATTAACTAACCAAATCAGTTGCACAAAATAGTCACCAGCAAATGCAGTATATGTTCCTATTTAAATACATTTCGATAAAAAACTACAGCACACAGTGGCTTTTTTGTCCTCAGAGGCAAAAACATGGGAGTAAAGACTAGAGACAAAATATTGCATTCAGAGATTTTGTGAGATTTTCAACAGTAAAATATAGAGATATAGAGATTTTTTCTATCAAGTTATGACAAAAAGAACCATGCTAATCATCTCTGATCAGTTTGATTTCAATATTTTTGTCCCTTTACATTTATCAAATTATCAGTCTGCAGCAGGCAGCAACAAAAACGCACTGCAGATCATGAGCTATCAGAGGATGATCTCTCATTTGAACAAACAGGAAATCTGTTTAACTTCAAAATCAAATAGAATTCTGCACCTCTGTTTGCCTCCTGTGTGTGTGTGTGTGTGTGTGTGTGTGTGTGTGTGTGTGTGTGTGTGTGTGTGTGTGTGTGTGTGTTTGTGTGCGGATACACAGTGCAGAACAGAGTGCATGCTTCTTGTTCATCATCAGTGCCCTCTCTCCTCAGTTTCCCACTGACAGATCAAACTGCTATTGCCTTTTCAAATCCATCAGGCTTATGGAAACATACACCTCGTTACATTAGCTTTGAGGAAATCACAGGCTCACTGATGAAATATGCAGACAATAAAAGAGAAAGAAGGGTCGGGGCTCGGATGACATGACAGGCCATAGCCAGAGGGGCGCTGGTTAAAAATGTACAGCCCTGAACAAAGCGCTAAGCAGGCTTCAACAGTCATTAAAAGGCCCCTACGTCAGAATCACACGCTACATGTAAAGCAGCCTTCCTGTCTGTTTCTATGAGGGAGGCATGTGTCTGTCTGTGAGCCTCAGAACCGAATTATGTGTACGTGTGTGTGTGTGTGTGTGTGTGTGTGTGTGTGTGTGTGTGTGTGTGTGTGTGTGTGTTTGCAAGCCTCTCAGAGCACGCGAGTCAGAGAGGTGTGAAGGTTCACGAAGCTCACCCTTGCTTTAAGTCTGCCCTTAATGTCCCGGATGCCCCTCTTGGCGTGAACCTTGGCCTAGGAGGGAAAACAACACACACACAGACACGCACACACACAGATTACTAATCAAAACATGTTGCATTAACATTCTGTTCCGGCTTCATGTAACATCAAGAAATGCTTTGATCCCAGTGGCAAAAACACGGAGACAAAAGGCTGGATAAGAGAGCCTCGCACACTAACAGGAGGCGATAACATGAAAGGGCACCCTGACCACCTATTGTACGGCACATAACCACACGGCACTGCTCATCAAACATTCACTAGGCGGGAACAATCTCCCATTAGCTCAGCAGCCAATTACAACAGACAGGTTTTTAGAGGTAATTTTCATGTATTCAATTAATTCAAGCAAAAATGATGAGCATTCTCCAAATAAGCCACTAAATGTCATCTGAGGTCTACTTCTACATTTCTTTTTACCAGGAAAGAAAACAATGAATTAGGCTTTAAGCATTTTAAGGAGTTCTGTAATTTAAAATACCTTTGTGACAGCTGTGTTGAAGAGGGCTCCTCCTCTCTGGAAAGGACACAGAACACTGTTTGTTAGTCACTTAGAGGCGCATTGGGAAACATATTTTTTCCTTTTTTTGATAGAACAATGGGTGGTCTGGCCAGTTGGGTTTCGGATTATGAATCCACTGCTCAGGAAGTAAGTGTGTTAAGCATTAAGCTACTGGGTTCCCCCAAGTTTCGACTAATATGCAAACATTCAAACAAATCTTTCTTTTAGGTTAAGTATTGCTATACAGATGAAAACAGCGCTGGGTAATGATGCTTTTGTTGTTGACATTTACTGCAATGCTCTCTTTAAATTGCCCTATTAACAGTTCAGAGCAAGCTAAAACTAAAATCTAACAAAAACTGACATTTAACAGTATTTGAACAGACTGTTGCCTCATTTATAGCATAGCAGGTGGGCACATGCATTGCTTTCCTGATCAGATTTTGCACCAAGTTACACAACAACGTACAGAATTTTTATCAATACTTAATCAGTCCCCACAGGAATCATTTTCAAAGCACAACCACGGCTCTGCAGCTTGCTAATGGTTTTATAATACAACTTCAGTAAAAAGTGGTGACACCAGACAAAGTATCACATCACCGAGTCGTGATAAATTGCGCGATTCACAGCATTCAGGTTTTTATTTAGAAGCAGCCTAAAACAGTGATGGAAGGGACTGTATGTGATTGATTTCTACTTTGAGCTGTGCAGACTGACATTATGGTGCCCAATATCTCTCTGTGCCTTTCTTCTTTTCTCTCTTCGAGTTGCTGCTTCTCTCTTTTGGCGTCTCACTCCCTTTCTCTCTGTTTGGTCTTTAGTGTAAGCACAAAGCATCAGCTAAATGGCTAAACAGAGTAAATGGCAGACAGCGTTTCAGAAGTTGGCAGAGGGAGAGGAGGAGAGGGGCCGAGGTGAAGGCCCCTCTTATAGATCCCTGTCAGTCAGGAAATGTGAACTTTAACAAACCTTTGAAGAGCACTCTAGAGAACTAATTCAGCCTTAGCTGACGGCGTGGGGAGAGAGGGAGGGAGAGGGAGAGATACTCAGTGAGAGAGAGGGAGAGAGAGAGAGTGGTGGGGGCTATGACAGAGATGAAGAAAAGGGAGAGAGATAAAGACAGATAGATAAGGGAAGAAAAGGAGAGGAGGAAAGAGCCGGAGAGAGATGAAGGAGGGAGAGACGTATGTTCTTGGGTTGGTTCACGCTTGTGTTTGCTGCCAGATCAACATGTCATGTCGGAGGACGTCTTGTCACGTCAAATCACTTCTGTCTCCCTCCCTGTCTGTCTCCACTGTCCTGCTGCACGCGCCGCTTCACACCAAACTGCACTCGAGCCGGATCTGTACATCCAGGCAGCGCCTTCATTCCAAAGGCAACACCAAGACTTCAAACACTGAGTCGTGTCAATCATGCTTTCAATTAAATATAACTCAAGAAAAAAAATGACTGGTAAATAAAACCAAAAAAAAAAAGAAAAAAAAAGAGACCATTGATAAAAGCTGTGATAAACAAGACATCCTGTGAATACCTTTACAGTGTGCATCCACTGCTGGTACGACCTTGAATTACCTGAAAGGATGAAGAAAAGATAGGAAATATGAATTAATCATTTTGCACTCAGTAGTTCAGTATTAACAATGTGATGCCGAGACAACTAAATATTACACTGTGATATTTGATAGTCTCATAACGAGACGCACATTTGCACATTATTGCATTTATTTTAAGTTATATTTACATATAAATAGTGACGATACAGACTGACTGAACTGTGGTTGATATAAAGCATAAAACAGACAAAAATAAAGACCTACAATGCTCATTGTCTTTGATATTATTTCCTCTCCAGCTACTTTTTAGCAAAAAGTTGCAAAGTACAATATGTTGTGCCTTTTATATCCCCTGTGTCCTCAGTAAGAGTATTTTACCGTTTGTGGTAAAATGGAATTTTAAAAAATGGATTTGTGAGGATTGTTTTACAGTGAAGATTTTTTTGGGATTGCTCTTAAATGTTTAAAGATCAGGACTAATAAGCAAAATGATATGGTGGATATTCAGCTGCAGCACTGGGATGGCACTGCTTGTTTTCTTGCCAACTAAAACCTGAGGTGTTATGATCAAAACAACCTAATTTGTCTGAGCTCTCCTGTGGGATTCACACAAACTTCCGATGTCTCGTTCAGAAGAAGCTCAATTCCTTTGTCAAGCTACTTTTGCTCAAATCAATTAGATTTACATCTGATATAAGTTCCAATGAGGATTTGTGCTACAAATACCACACAATATATTAACAGGATACAGGTCAAATATGAAAAAATTACCAATTAAACCTAAGAGGCTGAGCTTTACACTGATTTATGCAACCATGAATTAAATCCTACATACATTATATTCATATTTCAAGGCCTTTATGTTTATTGTAGCTGTGTACTCAAAGAGAAGATTTTTTGTTTTTAGCTGCTCAAGATTGCTGCAGTACAGTAGAAAATCTAGAACCTGTTTAATCAATTTCTCATCAGTTTTGCGCATTTACTGCTTTACAAGTTTAAGACAGAGCTGTATTTTATGTGGCCATTGAAGGGGCTTTAAAATCTCCTCTTTTTATTTTAACAACTTCAAAGGTTTCTCCTTGGTCTGTTCACTGTTTTTCACATTTATCACAGCACAACAGCTTCTGTGTGTTGCATTAAATATGCCAAGTAAATATAATGCAACTACTTGATAGACAAGACTAGCACTACTCACTTCCACAGAAGCCCCCCTCTGTGATCTCTTCTTCAAACACGTCGGTGAAGCCGCGGCCTGCGTTCAATTTGGCCAGCCGTCCGTCGATGAACTACAACCATAAATTACAACATGCTTATTAAAGAAGGGAGGTGGTGGGGGATGTGGACACAGATACATGCACATACACACAGATTCAAAACAGTCCAGCCGCAGAGGGGTGTTATTAATCCTACCTGACGGAAACTACATCCCAAGATTAGGTGGGCTGCAGGTAATAGGGATTTGGTAATGTGGAGCAGGTGAGGGATTAGAGCAGCAGACTACATGCTGCACACTGTCTGAGACATGAGGAAGTTTCATTTCCTCCCTTTATAACATGGAGCGCATAAAACTCCGTCTCATAAATATGGACTTAACAGCCAAGACAGCTACACATTTCATGAGTGCAGTCACAAATGCACATAAATATGTTACGCAACCATAAGCAAGCACAAACATTGACAAACGCATAACTCAACATGTGAGAGTAAAAGCAGGGACAAGATGAGGGGAAATGAAATTACATTTTCAATCAAAGTCCTTTGTTCTCATAGTTTTACTCATAGCAGTTTACATGGTTAGTTATGTGACCCTTGTTTGTCATTTTAGAGAGAAAAAAGCCATCTCTCTAAAACACTGATTACTAAGAAAATCTTTGAATTTCACCAAAACAATTATGGCATTGTAGATCACTCAGTCACACACAGAGCACTGTTTTCCATTAAGCAAATGCAACCACAATGACCCCAAGCTGCTGTTCGTTTCCTGTCCCATTGCTTATAATATCAGCAAATCTCTGCATTGTGACATTATCAGGGTCATTTCGGTGAGTTTCTCCCACTGTGCGACTGTAATAACCAAGTTTTGTAAAAGGCAGAAAAGCTGACATGCTATAGGCTTGATTTACTTTTGTTTTTTTGGGTCTGGCAGTTTCTAATCATTTTCAGCCTTAAACTGAAATATTTTCAACATATTTAAAGTTTTGTCGCGTGAACTTAGGAAAAAGTATGTAACAATCTGCACTTGTGTAATTCAACATAATTAGTGTCAATACATAGACATTTATTGACTGATGATTCCATTAATTAGTAATCAACACCTCCTACTGTTCAAGCATTCTTTTACATTTTTTAATAGCAACAACAAAGCCAAACTATGTATGTGAATGTAAATGCTTGAGTGCAACATATTGTCCAATATTTGTTTTTAAACTGCAACAGTCCTACTCACACCACTGTAAGTGTGTCCAAAGTGTAACAACAATATATGTTGCTCTTGGGTGCAGGTCCTCAGGGACAGCCTGCTAACTAGCGACCGACACGGCCACCCGCTCCTCTGGTCAGAAGAGCTGGAAACTCATCATTAGATCATTTTAATGAGAGGTGAGACTGCAGGTTCCAGCCACTGCTCAGCTACATGGCTGGCCCAATTAGTGCAGATAATCAACCCAAATCATCACCTAGCCAAAGCCTCCACTTATGCCCCCCTCAGCCCTCCCCCAGCCAGATTACCTGCCTCACTGTGGGCCTTAATTAGACATTACTCAACAATGGCAGACTGTGATCACCACACTCTGACACACACGCAAACCAACACTTTAAAAAAAAAAAAAAAAACGCTCACTCGGGTACACGTGCAAGCTCATGAGCACGTACACAAACACATGAACAAAAGACGAGGGCTCATTTTCTTTGTTTTGAGAGCGAGACCACAAAAAATAAGAGGGAGAAAAACTCAGTTGGAAACAGCAAACAATGTGATTCCGCTCCAAATCAGGGAAGCGTCATTTAAATGGAAAACTGGACATAAATGATAGAATGAAAAAGCATTAAGATTTTCTTGAAATCTGTAAATATCTACATCATCTACATTTGTGAAAACTGCCAAGCCACACTTGAGATAATCCTGTTCTATTATTTTTGCATTTACATGTCTTGTTGTTTCTTGTTGTCGATGCAGCCATTACAGGGGAAGATTTTCCCCTTCTGGCCACCAGACTGACTCATTCAAAGGTCGATCACAATGGTTCAAGTTTAAACTCAGCAACTGTAGAGTCAGAAATTAATATTAGGATTCTACTCATTTACTGACATATAGATGGAGAGGCTACAGGAAGTGCAATTAAACCCTTATTTGTGACTTCTACTCAACGTACTTCTAATGTTCCTGCAGGGACGCTTTCAAGGTCGGATTTTGGTTTAAAGCTTGCCTCCATCTTTGAAGGTTACTCAAGCAAGGAAATCCAGATTTGGATTGAATGTTGGGGCAACAATTAGCACTGATTTACATGCTGGGATACATGTCAATCATGCACATGAAACACTATTCTCAAATGTCCACAAAGACACATGTTAGAAGATGTAAAGTTAGATAAACAATAATTAGATCTGCACAGTAAGAGCTTTTTTGGAGCAAACATCCACTATCCACTTGTAGTGCAACATGTTCATCTAATAGTCTTTATTGCTGCTACAACAACATTTAGATTCCAGTTTACTCCAAAAAGAATGGCGGATGGGTATTTATCAAATGGATATATATATATATATATATATATATATATACATAAATCTGGCAGTAAATAAAAGTGCAGAGCTTAGTTTTGTCATTAAATGGAAGAGAGCTCTATTACCCAGCCTGTGCTAACAAGATCCAAAGATCCACACACGACAATGTGAGTGTGCTTGCGAGTCTGTACGAGTGTAGGAGCTAAGGATGGTTGATAAGAAGCAGGTTAATGTTGACAGACTTTCCCCCGCATTCTTTCGGAAGATTTCTCCCACTTGTTCTGTTCTGAACAGAGACGGGCTGGTGGACTGAGCAGAGAGGAAAAAGTCTGGGAACAGAAGCATGTTAAAGGGTGAAACTGTGACATTTAAAAAGGTACGTAGCCTAAGTATCTATATATTATAGGGTTGGTTTAGTATCTTATTTATTGATGGACGAGTTTAAATCACGTTTGTTTCTGCTTTTGGTCACATGTCACTCAAATCCATTCATTTGATTAGATAAGATTTATGATATGACCTGAATTTCCCTTCGGGGATGAATAAAGTGATTCTATTCTATGTGTGAATTAGACAAATACAAAAATTGAGCATCATCTATTAAAAGGTCCTTTTACATTTAAGTAATTTAGTAGGTGTGAGTATCCAAAACCGTTAACTGTAAGATATTTGTTGTAATACAGTTATTAGAAGCCACTGTTGGCCCTGGATGTCATGTTGTGTCCACTCAACCATTTAGCTGCCGTAGTTTTAATAATGTGCTGGTGAATTTGCATGAACAACTTCATGTTGCTCAACTTATGAGACTGTCACTTGTGGCTGACTATGGAACAAAAGAGGTGCTTTACTGGGAAGGAAAACACCCAAATCACGAAATAAAGTGCATGTAGAAAAGCAATTTCCTGCTGAGATGGTAACACCTCAAACTCAGGTAACACCTCCGCATTATGCACATGTGGTTCAGCACGTGTGCAGTGTGTGTTGTGGTCTACCAAGTCTAATAATATGGTTTACATTTTGGAAGTTTAACCTCGTATTGTTGACATAAAGCTGGCAGTGTAAAATCACACACTTTGGCCATTGTTTTCAAATGAATACATACTATAGGCCTGATTTAAATATCATACTGTTTCATTCTAGCCGAGCACTGAGGACGGGCTGCTTGATAATTGAGCAACCCAACCTGTTTGTTTACTCTAACCGAGCTCAAAAATGGTCGCTCTGATGCCCCGTGGTTCCCCTCTGTCAACAATCCCACTGGGACTTAAGCATAAACTGTTCACTTCAACTGGAGAATAGGGAAAACAAACAAGAAAGGAAAATAATTAATTAAATTAAAGTTTTAAAAAGACTGTAATCCCTGCTCAATGCAACATTTGTGGTTTTTAAATCTATTTTTTGGATAAGAATATATATAGCAGTCCCAGTTGAAACCCTCACGATATGCGGCTGTTCATGTTGTTTTTTTAATTAGAGGAAATACTAAGAAGTCATCCTACACCTGATCAAGGTTTAATCATGTGACCAAATACACATATTGGATTAAGATGAATAATGGGGCAAAGGTTTGAAATATAATAACAGTTGGTATATAAAACATTCAACAACAAAACAATGAGCAGCAGTACTGGAAAAAATCCAAGTCTGGCATCTCCAGTCCCAGAGCGCGTACTTATCCATATAAAAATTAATGTGTGCGTGCGTGTGGCCATGCAAGCCGAGCAGTGTTTGTGAGCGGATGTGGGTCATGGCCGGAGCAGCACTCGGGCGAACCACTGGCCTCTCTCACTTTAGTAGAGAGAGGAGTGGAGGAGATAAGCTCACCCCATCCCCTGTGCTGGAGAGGAGGAGGAGATAAGGGCCTGTTTCCCAATGCTACCGCTGAGGCAGGAGCCAGCCGGGAGGATGCTTTGAACTGCTGCTCGCTATCTGCTCTGCCTGGGAAAATTATAAACGGAGTGTCCAGAGAAACAAAAGGCTGATTGAGGGGCTGCTGTGTTGTACTCTCGGGGGTAAATCACACCACTATCATGGGTCAGAGAGCACAAAGAAAAATTCAAGGGGTGAGAGGAAATTTTCTTCGGAGCCAGAGGTGTCTTTCCACTCCGCTCTGGCTCTGCTAAGTTTAGTATTACTGAAGGGATTTGGGGGGAAAACATATTAAGAATACATGAGTGATTTTTAAGGGAAACCACACATGAATAAAGGATACCTGCTCACGCTCAGACACAAACACACAGCACATAAATACACATATCACCACAGCAGAGTTTACAATATCTGCCAGCGGTGAATATTCAATTTTTGCAGGAGCAAGTTAAAATTCTGCCTCCATTTTTTGCTTACAGATATGTTGAAGACAGAATCTAAAATTGATGTGGTCTTGCACAGTCAATAGGCAGTCAACATTTCTGACTTATCACGGTTTTGTTTGTAACCCAGATAAAATTGAACAAACACAGAAAAATTAAGTTGTTCATTCAGTGATAAGCACAGAGAACTGTTTCTCGGGGTCAATAACCATCTAAAATCCCAGGCCCCTCTCTTCCGCATTCCTCTGCGCTCTGAACAACCACACTGTTGATACTAAATGCTAACTTTACAGAGCTGACAGTTCACTGAGCGCAAGTGAAGCTGAGACAACTTTCATCTGTTAAAAAAAAAAAAAAAAAAGAAGAAGACTTTCACACTTCTGAATAAAAAACAGCAAGAAAAATCAACTGATGCTGATGGAAGAGCACCTTTTTCTGTTTGTGTTTGCCTCTAGTTTACTAGTTAGAACTGTGCATCAGTCAGGGTGCTCATATGTGCCATATGGGCTGATGATTGTGGATCCCCTTTTTATATAGAAGACAAACTTAAAGGGGAACTTCATTTTTTTTTTTCAACCTGGGGTCTGTTTTCATATGTCATTTCCACAGACTGTATATAAAGTGGATGTAGCATCTGGCTCCAAATTTGAAGCCCACCCGGAAGTGTCAAAAACTTGCAATATCACGCCGTCCGCTAGGGCTGGCTCCAAAAAGCTTTTGCTCCATAGACCCCAATTCATTTTTGGAAAAAATAAAATTTGATAGACTGATTTTCTACAGCTCAGTATTTTTTTCCCGTTAGTCTTCATGGTCAAAATGAGAGATCAGGTGGCCGATCTTAAAATAAATCAATACTGAATTTTAAATAAATCGTTAAAGTTGGCGGAGCCAGGGGGCGTGGCTATACTTGATAGACAGCAACAGAAGCCTCTGCGGTAAAATGTGGGCGGGATAAGAGAGGCTTCAGCCAATCCTGCCCCTAGTTGCTCTCCGGTCCAGCCTGTTTGATGACGCTTTTTACGTCACTGGCTCCAAAAAATCCAAAACGGCGACCAGGAAATAGCAAAATCCAGACTTCATTTTCTCTGCGTTGAAACCAACGGGTGACGTCATGGTTAGTTCATGCCTGGTCATTTCATACATGTGAGTGATGGAGAAATGAATTTTCGACATAGCTCCAGTATTTAGCCAGGCAGGCAGCTTCGCAGCTCAGCTAGCAGCTCAGCTAGCGAAAAGTATGGGGCAACTTGTCCCCCCGCGTCAAAGTCCGCCCTAACGTGCTTTTTTCCCCTCACTGACCGGCTCAGATAGTCTCAACGAGTGTCCCACAACATACTAGAGATGAGAAGTGAACAAAAACCTCATCATTACTTGGCGATCGCTATCGTGCCAAAACACCGGTGGTGGAAACAGCTGTTCCGAAATCGCGTGAGACTATCCGAGCTGGTCAGTGTGGGGGGAAAAAGCACGTTAGGGCGGACTTTGACACGGGGGGGCAAGTTGCCCCATACTTTTCGCTAGCTGAGCTGCTAAGCTGCCTGCCTGGCTAAATACTGGAGCTATGTCGAAAATTCATTTCTCTATCACTCACATGTATGAAATGACATATGGAAACAGACCCCAGGTTGAAAAAAACCGAAGTTCCCCTTTAATGTAATATCAACAAGCATTTTTTTTTTTTTACTGGTTATAACATGTAACATCAGTAATGGGTAACAGAAACACACATACAGCTGTTTGTACCTGTTTGAAGAGCTGCAGGTTGACGGCCATGGACAAGAAGTTCTTCATGGTGCTCGAGCGATGGTTCACAAAGCTCTCTTCACAGAATGTGATCGGCTCTCCCTGCAAAGTCCACAGAGATATTATTGGCAAAAGAAAGAAAAACAATTAATACTATTTCATTTTGGCTCACTTTCGCTCAGATAGGAGTCACAGGAAGAAAGGCAGGTGCCTTGGCAAGCAGGGGGTCTACAGTAAACAATGTTTCTAATTTGATTCATGGGGCTAAGAAATCCACAGAATGTGTACTATGGTTACACGCCGTAAAAAGTCTTCTCTAACCAAGGAGTATTTCAACTGATTTCTTCATTAGTGAGCAAAGACAAACAGAAAACTAGTCTGAAAGTGAGGCAGGAAGGAGAGAGGAAGGAAGAAGAACAAGGAGGAAGAAGCTATAAATGAGAAAAAAACGAAAACAGTCTCTGTTAAAACAGATCCCCTGGCAGCGCGCACATGATCTCCCCCGGACCAGAAGACAGTGTCCCAGTAAACTCCCCGCTACTCCACATGAACACATTATCACATTATTACTATTTCTTACATCATGTCTGTTGGGCTGTGAGCTATAGACATGGAGGATGACAACAGAAACACTGCAGGCCAATCACACGCTGCCCCACGGTCATTTCCAATTCATGTTTTCTCATAATTAACATAATTCTCACATATTTCAATGATGCTCCAAATTCTTCTGAAGTAAAACAATGTGCTTTGTCTGTTCCAGGCCATGAGCGCAGTGTGGCACATAAAAACAACTCAACAACACTGGAGACTAACCCCATTTTTTCAGGGATGGGCGGATGATACCGGTGGCCCAAATTACATCACAGCAATGCAGCTCCACTTACATCACTAAAAGTTTTTAAGGCGTATTCTCTCGTATAAAGTTGAGTTGAAAGCAGCCTCACTTGTTTAATCAGCTTTGGTAGCTCCAGCCTCAGACCACTCTGAGGCTAACAAAACCGAATAGCATACTGAATAGCTAACTGCTACTGAAAAACTTTCCAAGTATACAGTACTCTGTATCCTGCAAAATCCTTTGGTTCACACAGGCCTGCACTGAATGACAATCACAACTGGTGGTGGATCCTCACTACGATACTACTGAACAGGACTAAAGGAACAGACCAACCATATTCTTTCCAAACAGGGTAATTAGAACATCCGGACTAAGCAGACAAAACAAAGTCTTTAGTGTATATAGCCAATAAAGTTGCCTGAAAATGTCCTATTTATTAAAAAAAACACTGGGCAGGGCTGGTACTGTAACTGCTTGAAAGGAAAAGGCCATCTTATTTCTCCGGAGTATAAACATTTTATTATAGTTTTTTTGAAAAGTGTAATAAGGGTTTAAGGATGAGTCATTTTACAGTAAATGTAGAGCGATGAATGATGCACTGCTTGTTAACTTCCACCAAGGCTGCTGCAATTCATGTGGTTAAGCTCATTCATACATTCAGCACTAAAAATGTATTTGTAAGGACTTGATTTTATCACATTATTTACACATGACGCATACTGGACCGTCCTCCATATACAGCATGTAAGCTGGAAACTAATCTTGTAGCAGATTGAACCACTTATTGAGTTTAATAATTAAACAGAATATTATTGTTAGTTGTTTTTTTATTTGAATGGCAAGGATTGGTGTCTGTAAATTCAAGAGTAGCCTTCATCATGTGTCACTTTTAAATGCTTTACTTATATAGGACAATTGCTTCACGTGTCCGTTTCTTTTTGTATTTTGTGCTTGTGCATGCTAATGTTGGATTAAATCTGCTTTATTGTTTTTGTGAAAAAAAAAAAAAATTAGGTCACTTCCACAAAACAAACTGTACCTTTACATAGACCTGAACATTCTTTGAAAAAAAATGAATCTTTCTGCAATTTGTACTGATAAGGGTTTTCATGTCTAGAATAGTCCTTGGTACTTTGAAATCTGTGATGACACCTCAGTCACACTCACCCAGCGTTTTCACATCTGCTTGTATGGCCTGAACTGGATTCAAGTCTATTAGGTAGAACTTTACCTTCTAATTCTGCTCCCAAATAGCTGAGAGCACAGAGCCATGAAATGTGCACACGCACCTATCCAACTTGGCTTCATCAGTGGTGGTAAAAATTAATTTGAAATGTTATTTCAGGTTCTTTTGTCAGACGTGTGTCGTATACTGAGATGTTGAGAAACACCTGGGGGAACATCGACGCGAGCTGAAATTGATGACCTAAGAAATGCCGGTATAATCAGCTGATTGCTTTTCAACTCATTATCATTTTCCAGTTTTGTTTCATTTACAACTCAGCAAGACTCCCTCTCAGTATCCACACCCCTCCTTCTGTCGAGGCATATGGGTCTGTGAACCACAGAGAGCAGCTCAGCTCTGTCAAGGAACATCTTTTCTTCAGCTTAGAACAATGAGCAGCTCAGTCATATTCCACAAACGCTAGAACGCAAAGAATATCGTCAGTATCTTCATTAAATCCAAAGTGCAGCTCGTGTATGTTTGTGTGTTAGCATGTATGTTAACTCCAAGGCTTTTTATACAGACTGTCTAAGAGAAAACACGGTGGGAGCGTGAGTGAACTGAGAAATTACTGCATGTTGTGCTCACACACACAAACACACCAAGTCTCAGTACTTGTGTCAGAGGGGAGGCAGTTTGTTCATATACTGTCTGTATACAGAGAAAAGAGAGACAGCATCAATAATGTAGCATCTTGACTCCGGGAGTCCACAAAGTCCAATTAATCTCAAAGCCAAAGGAACAAAGGCTTCGCTATTTGACAAACAGGACATGGTGTAGTTTGCTCTGCTCTGACTCAGACTTGATAAGCAGAAAAGATCTAGAAATGAAATGTTAGGGGGGCTTAGTAAAGGAGAGTTAAACACCAAAGGTGGCTAAAAGGGATCTTCAAAGGGAACGTCCTGACTCTTTTCAGCTCCTCTGACATTTCACTGCCTCAGACAGGCCCACCTTAGCTCTGCGCTCCGACTGAAAACACACCTTTTACCTTCAGTCAAAACTGCCCCAGTCTAAACACACGCTCCGTTCATCCAAACTAAGGCTGCTACAATGTGCTGCACATTCAGAGGAGAAAAACATATTACCAGCCGTGAATACTTCTGCTTACGAATACTGTCTGTGGCCTCACAGGTTTTAATAGAGGTTTGGTTGTGATTTATGCACAGTCAAAACAATTATAAGTCCATATGGAAATTGGCCTTTTCCACTGTAATTAAAAAAATTACCGATAATAAAACTTCTACAAGAAAACATACCCATTTGATGTGGCTCAGTTGGAAACAAAGACTCATCTCAGCTTCAATTTACATTAAAATGAATTCTTCCACAGGAAAAGGGCTGCAGTTAGGAACCCACGATGTCTGACAGTAAAGAACCTCTTCATTGGTCAGTACTTGCTTATGTGAATTATGAGTGCCTTATTTTGGCACGCCATTGTTTTATATTATGAACTTCAACCTCGATTTTATAGCATCATTTATGTTTTATATATGTGAGCATGAAATCGATCATGCAGCACATGCGTAGAAAGAAGCAGAACAAACAGCAGTTTCTCCAAGGATGAATGTTCTGACCTAGAAGCAAATGAAGTATCAGTAAGTGAATATTTATGAATATGGCGTTTTAATATTATTGTACAGCGGTACAAGCTGTACAATTTAATGGGCATGTGAACTCTGTAAGAACTACATACTATAATTACTTTAAACATTTGGCAAAGATATTCATTTTCATTGGAATACCCAGTGAGCATTGTTGATTTTTAAACATTCCCTTTTAACATCATTTGAATTCACTTGTCTTTAGGACTGAAGACAGATTTAGAGGAGAAGCTGAGTGAGTCAGGCTATAACATATAGAAATAAATAATAATGAGCAATAATTTGCTATTTTTACCTGTGAAACTAATGCCAATAGCTCAACCCTAAAGCAGGTGAAACTGAGATCTGTGGATATCTCAGAGATACATTTTAGGAGTGTAAATGCTCTAAGCAGCATGACCAAAAGTTCTTTCACCTCTTTTGTATTGATATGGCGATGATGGGAGTTCTAGAGATTGGTATGTGAAGAAGAGAACAAATCAAACCAAAACTACCTGGAAACTAGTAACTAAAGGAAAATAATCAAAATAAATTACACTAAACATTGTGCCTTACTCTGATTTTCAACAAGTTTATATTCCAAATATATCTTTTACAGTCACAAAGCCCTAACAGGATGGTGATTGGAGATTATTGGCAGTGGATCCTTACAGGTTTGTATCTGAGGGCATCCCGGTAGGAACCAAACAGAGCGGCCTGCGCTCTCAGGAAGGCCCTCGCCACGCCACTCCCTGTTGCCGTTGACTGCTTCTTCAGCTTGCTCTTCAGAGAGGACACCTGGTGGAAAACATAAAGAGAGAAAGAGATGGAGAGCAGAGAGGTGGGAAGGGGGGGGGCGATATGGAGGGGTAAAAGTTAAATTATCACCTCTGAAATTGGTGGAGGAAACAGCTAGCCCATTCTGGGTGTGAAGTATCACATTTGCAGGTCATCTCAAAAAAGGAAAGAAAAGAAAGGGAAAAGCTTCAGCCTTTCCTTCGAGCTTAACTGTTGTGCTGCTGGGAGCACCTGCTGCTTTGCTAATTGAGCAGAGCATGGGGGCGGCAAGAGGGAGGGGACAGCAGAGGAAATAGAAACTCGCATCCTTGCTCTTCCTCTCTCACCCTCTCTCCTCTCCATGCGCCCCCCCATCACCTTCATGCTTTTTTAATTTCTCTATCCATGCCATGATCTCCTCTTCTTCTTTCCAGTCCTCCTGTTTTCCCCTCCCCTCTTGGCTCTCCTGGACTCCCTCTAGAAAGGGATTCTTGACATAAAACGTCTTTAATTATTTTCCCCGCTCCTGGCTCTGTCTCCAGGACTCCAGGCGAGACTGGAGGAGCAGCAGGCCCAAGCTTGTTTTAGGATGACAAAAGATTCACCCTGGCCACCGGGCCCTGGGGAGCCTGGGAAGGAAGTTGTCAAGAGGCTCTCCTCACCTGCTCAGCAGTAGTCTGACTGTGTTGTGGCAGCGCGAGGAGGAGGCAGCGACGGTGAGGGACTGCTGCTCTCTGTGTGGGCTGTGCCAGCTTAGCACAAAAGCAGAACATTTGATTGGGTTGCACAGGAAGTCTAGATAGCTGTAATGCAGCCTGGTGTGGGCTGTTGGCAGTGACATGAGCTCGAATCACAGTCTTAAAAGAAAATAAGTTTAACTTTCAACTTCAATTAGTGAAAAAATTATCAATTGCAATTCCTAACTTTAAACTGTTTCATTCCATATTATATATTGCATAAAAAATAGACTCAGAATCATATAAAAAAATTCTACAATCAGTGCCTAATCTCTCTCCATGCAGCTGAATTCAATGCTAACAGCACAAATGAAAGCAACTCTTCTGCTTTCTTCACCAGTCTGCTGCCTCAACGTGGCGCAAGAACAGTGACAGCACAGCGGACGTGTGAAAAGCAAAAGTGTGTGTAAAACAACCTGGAACAGAGCAAATGAAGATTTCTGGTTAGCAGGTTAGCCCTCTTCGAGACCAACACTGCATTGCATATTTCACCACTCCGTTCAATCAGCTCCTAACACACTGCAACATGTGGACTCTGCGTTTTGTGTGTGTCAGGTGTTCCACTGTTAATTGTCTGACTTGTCCACCTCTTTAAAGCAACATCAAATATTTAGCACATTTTTCTGTATTATTAGGATTTGCAATTGGTACGAGCAGCATTTTCAAGCTGGAAGATAATGATGAAGTGATGAAAGCAGCAAAAAAAAAAGAAAAAAAAATGTGAGCTTCAGTCTACCATTTAAATGACCTCCGTTCTTCTGCGATGTGATAAAATTTTGATCGGGTCTATTTCGATCAGAGGTGGCCAGATATGTCACGCTGTGAAGCTGCAGTGTTGGAGCGATATTGCGGTCTGGCATGTGCAATTAGCCTATGTGGAAAACTTCAGGAAGGAGAAGCCAAGTGTGAGCAAACCAAAGCTCATACGGAGGACAGGCAGAGAGCAACAGAGAGGCAGAGAGAGAAAGAAAGAAGGCGAGACAGAGAGAGTGGCAGTCTTAAACTGGGACAAAGACAAAACGAACAGTGTTGATTCCTCTCCCCTGGGCTTTCTCACTCTCCACAACGTCCCCGTGCTGCCATTGCAAATGCTCCCAGGCATCAAACAGAAAGTTTATCACGGTTAAATTAACAAGTGTCATCTCCATATTCACTCATTGTGCTAAATGCTTTTATGTTTATGTAAAGCCCTTTCTGGAATTAATATTTCATGTTTATGTGCATTTTCACAGATTTTTTTCATCCTTGCAAATCATTAAATTGTCTTTTTTTTGGTGGTGGGGGGGGAGAGAATCAAAGCGAACACAATGTCAGTCTAAGAGGGGGAGGCATACCCCAAAGACTGTCAGAGAAGATGGGATAGCGGAGTTTACTCTGCACACAGCTGAGTTCTGTACAGCAGCTTTGAACGGGTGAGAGCACTGCAGTGGCAAACACTTTTTAATGAGGTGGGGACACAATCACTTGTGTTTTTCTTCCCTGTGTTAGAAAAATGGGTGATAAAGCGATATGTTCAAAGTTTCACGTATATTTAAGAGAGATAGAGTAAAAAAATGTGGTGATTAATTAAATTGTCACATATAAGAAATCAAATATAGTCGTAGTGCATGAGGACTAATATCATTTTTGCTAATAGAAATCAAAGCACACGCCACAGTGTGCTCGTTCACAAACCCGACAAAAAATAAATGTGTATTTAGTAATTGGATTTTGAATATGGCGCCTACGCTACAATCATCAGGTATGCCTCCACGGTAATGGCTCTGTCAAACTAATTAACTTCTACAGTTTGAGTGAAGCTAACGAGATGCGTACAGGCATCAGAGGAAGGCCAGGCTCTACAGGTGATAACCCTATTTGGCAGTGACATTTTTTAGTGTAAAGTCACAGTGGCGGTGATGAGATCAAAGGCAGAGAGTCCCCCATTGGGTCCAATTAGAACTATAGCATTGTACAGGGAAGGGGTGGCGGGGGGGTGGGGGTGGGGGGTGGGGGGGTTGGGGGAGAGGAGGGGGAAAAAAATGTTGAGTTATGATATTCATAATCTATGCAGAGAGGCCTTTCCAGTACAGGTCTTCTCCCCATAGCTGTGATCTTTTCAATTTACATCAAGGGAAGATGGTCGGGGATGAAAGCGGGGCATCCAAGGCGCACAGCCCACAGAGGGCAGACATGGGGCCTCATTAAGGCCCAGCCCAGCCAGCCCCAAACAGGGTTTGAAGTGCGTCACATAAAGAGCATGGGGTCAAAGGTCAGACATAGAACAGATCTCCATTTAACTCTCCAGCTGGAGATGGTAATTAGCAGGTGCAGTGATGATCCCTGCCTGACTGTAAGGGATGATACCACTATAGGTGACACCAGGCATCTGTGTGAATGTGTGTGGGCACCCGTGAACGTCTTCGCACACATGGTGCCTCGACACGTCGATATATAGTATCTATCAAGGATACCAACTCATTTCATGCTCCCATGCAGGTTTATACAAAACATGCTAGTAGTATTGTGTGTTTACTACATTTACACCTACACAAGCATTCAGAGAATATAGATTAAAAAAAGCTGAATTGTGAAGCGAGGCTGCTGCTGCTGTTATATTCTTATACTCAACCTCATGAACTGATCTCAGTTCTATCACTACATATTGAGCAACAACATACGTAATATTTCTAGAAAGTAGTAATACAATCAGATCACAAGACATACGAAACCTACAAACTCCCACTTTTAGTTAAAAAAATTAAACAATGCATGATAAAATGTGGGAGCCTGGCTGACAATTTTATATTTACTGTCAAGGAAATTCAAAAACAAAAAATAAAAAACAGCAAATAAAGGAAAAAGTTACTCATGAACTCTGAATATATGTTCAGTATTTTACTCAAAATTTTCACTACAGCATAAAAAAACCTCTCCCAAATAATGACCCTGACACTTGTCTGTTGTTTTGAAAAAAAAAAATGAATAAAAAGTTGGGTTTTCTTCTCACAAAAAAAGAGAATGTTTTGTTTAAGATTCTGTCCAGGGAAAGAAAGCCATGGGGATGCAATTAAAGAACTACAAAGAAAAAAATAGTTATGAAAATCTCCCACTTTCTTTTGATGTGCTGCAGTCTGAACTGTACACACACACGCAAATCTGAACAAAGACACACAGAGAACCGACATATACTCACACATGCACACGCATACAAGTACACAAAGAGCATGCAACTTGGAATCTATGAAATTCATTCACTCAATTAAAAATAAATACTAGATAGCTTGTGAGTAGTTTTTTTTTAAATTAACTTCTATTTTCTAACCATGAAACTGCACAATAATAGGAGTTATTACTTAAGCTGGTGGGGTGGAGTCGACTACAATTACTTATAACTAACCAAATAAGACTACTAGTCTTTAAGTGTTATTTCAAAAATAACTTCACTGAATATTAAATAAGCAATACAATGAGATGAAATAAATATGTAAAAATGAGGATAAACTAGAACAGATAGACTATTAAAGCACAAAGTGTATAATTCTTAGTCATTCAGTATGTTGATCTGTTGTTAAGCACATCCAATGCAATACTTTAGTGAGGCAAAATGGAAAAAAAAATGAGAAAGCAAAGGGTAGAAAAAAGTGTGTGTGTGTGTGTTTTAATAGGGCTATCTCACTGCCATGAGATTCTCCCCGGTGTGGGGTTACTTTGTCAAGCTGACCTCTTATAGCAGCTGAGCGGCTGAGTTTTGCATACATAATTAACTACAGCTAAATGTCATCTCTCACTTCAATAACTAACGCAGTGGGTGATGCTGCTCTCCCTTTTTGACTTCTAATCCAGAGTGAACCGCCGGCACGACGACTATGTGAAAATGAAGTGCAGCTTTTAAACTCCACATGAGTAAATGAAGGGCTGCTAACACCGCAGAGAGCGTGTATGCACAGTTCAGCACCATTTAAAACAATCGGAACCTGTAAAATGAAGATTCAAATGAGCAGATACTGACGTTTGCAGCTGGTAAAATACAGACTCAACAACAACAACAGCAAGAAAATCCAATACTTTGCTTGGAGCTTGTTATTTTATGGTGTAGATGCCAAGACTGTTTCTGGTAAAGTACAGTATGTAACTAAGGTGGAGCAAGCGCATTCCCAGCACTGAGCGGCCATGTAGTTAGTAAAGCATGCGAGGGGCTTTACTGTAGGTGGCTCCGCTGCACTGGGAAGACGTGGGTAAATTGAAACACAGTTGGCTTTATCTAAACAGAAAAATTGAGGGAATCTGGTGGACAAACCAAAATATCTGTGAGTAGCAAAAGTTTCCTCCTGAACTACATCTGAATGTCACTGACGAGCATTCCTGGCCGACTATGTGTAGGCGTCTCTGTGTGCGTCTGTGTGTTGCCTGCTGTCGGCTGTACTCTGCTGTAGATGATGATGTAGATGATGTTTTCTGGAAGCGTCGGAAACTGAACGCCAAATTAAAGCCGCGATGTTTGATTAAGTGTGCCAGGTGATCTCAGGAGAGGCGTGCAGACACAACCTCAACCCCCTCATTCATTTGTAAACCTCCAAATGCAGGCTTGAAATACAGGAAGTAGGAGTGTACGCTGTAAATTCCCCCCTTGATTGGGAATACAAACGATCAAATGTATGAGGGCTAGGAATGTATGGGTACACGGTGTCAGCAAAGTAGCGAGCGGCAGAGAGGAGGAGAATAGAAGGAATTAGGCTGTGATGTGAGAGAGAGCATCTGAAAATAAAGATGTAAGCTGCATTGTAGCACCTCACCTTGAATATGTGGCACAGAAAGAATAATACATGAAAAAAATTCCTCTGTCATTGGTTTGAGATCAATTGCCAGGATCAAATAAAAGACTGATTCAGTCATACACTGTTTGTTTTCAGAATTAACAGAAGCCTAATTTGCTATTCTTGGATACTTTTAATGACTAGCGAGGTAAACAGCTTCACCAACCAAAAGCCAATTATAACTTTATCAGCACAATCGCTCTGTGGAAGAAGAACTGTGGATCTCAGAAAAGGAAACAAAAATACCTTGATCTTTCAGGGAAAAACTACCGTTTTTTTTATTTTTTTTTTATTAAATTGAATATTCCTTTTCAGCGTGGTTGTCAACACATTGATTTTACTGACACAAGCATAGTCTCTTGGAGATTAACATTAATGTGCAAAACTACTGAAACTTTCACTTTAACTTGAGCAATCCGAAAATATGCGAAACCCTGCTAAGACACAATATGCAAAATTTAAAAAAAGGTTTTGTTTGTCTAACAATATCACTGTTGTTTATTTAAAATAACAGCCAAAACAAAGTAAAAAAAATAACTCCAATATAGCAACAAAAAAGTTTCTTGATCTGCACTGCTATTCATACCAAGATACACGGAATAAAGTAGGATATATTTAAACTGACATTTAATAAATAATATGGTATACATATAAATTTAATTAAAAACATTGATGGTATTAATTTATTTTCAATGTTAATGTATGTAAAAAGATAAATCCCGAACAAAACAATTAATTTTGGACCTCTGATTCATGTGACATTTCCAATTTAAAAAATGTCAAAAGTGACGCTGAAAAGATTGTGGCATCCTTTTTTGACCCGTTACTAATTACTCTCTTATACAGATCTTTCCTTCTTTTGCGAAACGGAACCGCTACTGGCGTGGTAGCATTTGTAATTGTCAATAAATCTAAAATATTATGTGTGAAATTGCAGGGAGAGACTGTTAAGGGGCGGGCACTCGTGCGGTTGGAGTAGGGGTCCTGTCTGGAAGAGGGCGGCTAATTCAGGACAACTGTGAACTCTGAACCTGCTAAAAGCACGGCCACTGGTCAGCCGAGCCACGTAATAGAGTCCACATGTGCTCACAGCCTGCGTTGCCATAATTATATGGATCTCTAAAGGTTTGCTTAAATCAACATCAGAGTGCTTTGTTTTCCCTCTTAGTTAGACTTGAAATGCGCACAAAAATTGCCTGTGGCCTTTACCTTTTAATCCACTTCATGCCTTATATATTCACACAAAGTGATGCTTGGCTTTTTAAGTGAGAATAATCACTACTTCATGGATCTCAGGGCTTCGGTTTCACACTGAATAAAGCTTGAGTATTAAGTATCCAGTGTTACGGCGAGAATTAGAGAGAAATGAAGAGTGGTTTTAATATCTCAGAAACAATGTGCGGCAGCTCAGCCCGGGCAGAGAATTGCTCAGCATTAATCAAGATTTCAGACCTCAGTTTGACAAACGGCACAATGCCTCAAACATCTTCTTGTGTGTAAACACAAACATCAAATGCCATGTGGCATGTCCTCATCACTAACGAGCAAACTAACAAGAGACCTGGAATTCCACTCAATTAGTACCTGCTTGCTTTGTTATTAATCTGCTAGCCTCTGTGAAAAGATAAGAGGAGACAGGAGGGAAAAAACGAATAGGAATAAAAACAACAACAACAATTTGTTACAATAAATATATTAATGCCAGTGAAGTTTCCATTTCAGGTGGTGTAATTTGACATGATATGCAGGCTATGTTCTGTCATTAGTCAGGAAAAATGGTGAGTAGGGGATCAAAGCAAAAAGGCTCTGAGCCTGCCACTTAATTTATCACACAGCAAAGACAAAGGCTTTTCTCTCTGCTTCTGTCGCTTTTCAAAAGCCCTGACTCTTTTTTATGACAAACTCAGTTTGCAATTTAATTTAGGGCTTCAGTCCCTAGGTGCAGAAAAGCTAGCAGGCAGGAAGTGAGAAGAAGGTACTGTAGCCAGACAGGCACGCAGGCAAAGCATGAGAAGCAAACAGCGGGTGCAACAAACGTCCAGGCTGGTGGGAAGTGCTGCGAGAGAGAGACAAGAAGGCAGACAGGTGCCATGAAACTCGAGCAGTCAGGCAAGCAATGAGGCAGGCAGGCAGGCAGGCAAACAGGCTAGAAAGTTGGCAGGAAATGGTATAAACTGTAGAAAGGATCGTACTACCGCACATAGTAAAGAGGCATTCATATACGCTTGCAGTCATCGCAGGCTGATCAGTGCTAAATCAGGAGAACCAGAGAAGTGTGGGAGTGTGAGCAGGTCGGGAGTCTGCTGGGCAGTGGATTGAATTATGTACTGCTGGTGGGGCAGGAGTCCGGTAGGCGGTGGAACCTGAGTATATAGTGTTAGCAGCGTGGGTAATAGTGCGTCCACAGCCTCAGCGGGGCCTCGGTGCCTCACAGAGGAGCTTTAATACACACACCGTGAAGAATAGCTAAACAAACAGATTCCTGCCTCGACAAAGACTGGGAAGACAACCATGTGTGTTGTTCTCCATGTTTGTGGGGGTGTGTGTGCGAATGTGTGTAAATGTGTGAGTGACCCTGACGCCATGGTGATGCTTCCTGTAGCACTGACCGGCGTCAGTGCTCCATTAATTAAAGAGACGATGTGCTGGCAGGTGGCTTCACTGCCCACACTGGTAATTGGCCCCTTTCTTCCCACTCTCTCCCCCTACAAAATCACCCATCTCTGCCTTTTCTTTTCTTTTCTCTGCCTTGTTCCCTCCTCCTATCTCTCATCTCAGAAACGTGCCAGTGGGCAGGCAGAAATGCAAGACTTTGTGAAATAATGATTAGAATGGATGGAGATGAAGGGAAGGGAGTTTCACATTTTCCCACAAGCCTCTGATGGTCGGGGAATGCTGTTTGCCTTCAAGCGTCATACGACGCGACGGGAGTTTACTTTAGACAGCCACAATCTGAGGAGCCAGTACTGCAGTCATTAATGATGTGGGGAGGGGACAGAGCTATACTTTGACAAGTTTCTGGATGTGTATGTGTTTTTTTCTGTGTGCGTGTGTGTGTGATGCTGCACGCATATGTGTGCTCAAATGTGAGTGTGAGATTATGTTGGAGGACAAGACAATGTGAAAAAGGAAAAATTAACCTTGTGTGTGTTATGTGTAATGAGGAAAAAAAAAAAAGGCTTAGAAGCTCTAAAAAGTCTGCGTGTGTCTCACCACATCACTGGGCAGGTTGTGCAGGTCATCAAAGGGACTCTCCAGGGTGTTTGTGTCCACGTTCAGAATGACCACGTCCTCCAGCGATCGACTGCGTACTCTCTAAAAGAGAAAATGTAAAGCCTTATTAAAAGCTGCGCAGACACAGTCGCTGAAATTCAAAACAACTGATCACTACCTTAAAATACTGGAGAACTTTAAATATGCCCAACACAGGTGAAGTTCTTATCACAAAAATAATTTTAAAAAAATATTTTTGTACTATCAATTTGTTCTTAATTAAATGTGAACAGGCCCGATTTTATATTATTGCTTTTAACACCACAAAGCAATTAGCTATTTTACCATTTTAAAATCATTTTTGCGCTGGTAATGTATTTGATGTTTTTAAATATAATGAAGACCCAAGACGTATCACTTGCTTTATTATTAAATCATGAAATCAAGATTTTACAAGCATGTGTTGGCCCAGGTGTGTTTCCTTGGAGACAAAGTCATTTCTTTCCTGAAGCTCCAGGAACAAGAAAATACAGCAGCCACATTTAAAACCACAGTTATCACACTCCTTTACGATTAAGGATGAAAAATGGCGCGTAGAAAAAAAAAAATTAGAACATCTTTACTGTAACCCACACAGACACGTGCTCGTAAAATGAAGAATGGCACTGAGAGGAAACATTTGGACTGCGCAAACATTTTCCACAGAACCAAAACCTCATGCATCAACAACAACACAGTGATGCTGTGCTGTGCTGTGTGCATCCTGATGGCGACAAATTCAACAATTATTTCAGTGTGGCGCAGGATGCAGGCAGGTGTGGGGGGGAAGGCAGCATAGTGTGTGAATTTCTAGTTTGTCACTTTTGTGACAGCCTGTGCAGTGGAGGCTCACATGCTGATCTGGACTAATTATGTAGTGGCGGAAAGAAGGTCTGTCACGGATGCAGAGTGTGATAAATACTGCCACTGCCGCAACTGTCAGACAAATATCACACACACACACGCACGCACACAAACACACATGTGCATTACAACATATGCATTTGCACAATTACACACACACACACTTACATACTAACACTTACACACAAGTGCAAATGTGTGCGTTCCTGTGACATGCATTCACACACAACAGCAGTGCTGGTGATGGGTTGCCCCCCAACCAACACAGGGTTTAACAAGGAAGTAGAAAAGCTCTTTGTCTGCAGATGCTTTTCCTGGCTTTCTCTGTGTCTTTTGTACTTCTGGTTAAGTATGCACACAGGCAATAGATGGAGTTAAAGCGGAAAAAAAATTACATTCATTTTGGTGTCTGTTGCCTGTGTCAAAAAATGAATGAAATTATTATTTTTTTCGTTCTTTAAATTAAGAGCACAATTCACCGAACCGGGTGCAGCAATAGTGGACCATGTATATAGAGGATAAATGGAAATTATAAATATAGTGCAACACAGAATCCTCCCTCAGTGTAAAGTACATGGACTAAAAGGTTTTACATTTCATAAAAATCAAATATATAATACATGTCTGATGCAAATTAAGAAACATCATGTATAATTAGACACATTTATGATGTACATTTATATGCATACCCACAGACTTACTAACTTACCTCTAGCAGACTAAGATGAACTCCCACAAAGTATGGCATGGGGGCACTGTGGATGGAGACAATTAAAGCTGTGAGTAATGTCACTATCACATGGCTACATGCAGTAAATAAATATTTTTGAAAGGTACTGTAACGCTGACACATTCTTTAAACAACAGAATTATCAACCTACAGAAATGTTTGTCATAACTATCTTGATATCCTAATCTTTCATGTTATTTAGCAAATGCAAGCTACCAAAATCCTCACATTTCTGAAGGTGAGGATTTGTGTCTCTGTATTGTATAATTGCAAATTGAAATTGTTTAACATTTATAAATGTTAGACCTAAAAAATTGAAATTTTACAGAAAAACTGGTAAGAAAAACTTAAATATTTACTGGATCATTAAAAAATAAATGTCACTAAACCTAAAAATGATAAACAGCTTCTACTATGAGACATGATACAGCTGGAAATTACACAAAAACTACAGTAATGTAACAGGTGTGGTCTGGACATACAGAAAAGAATCACAAGTGTGTATTTTAATGTAGCTGTGCATGTCACAACACGATTAGAACATCCATATGCTGTAATGCAATTCAAAATGATTTTCTCAAGAACTCCCATGACTGTGAAACATTAGATTACCTGATGTGTGTTCCAAGACAAACAAACTGAGCTGCTGCTACTGGATTCATTTTTAAAACCAGGTACAAATGTGAACAAATGTTTTTTTTTTTCCTGCCTCTAAGTAGTAGTTTTGCTGTCACTGACTATTGGCTTCAAAAGAGCTTTAAAAAATTGTGATTATTGTTAGGCGTGTAATTTTCTTTACATGTGAATGATACAACACTATTACATAGAATACTAATTATTAAGCGTAAATGGAACTACATAACTATATAATAATACTTGAATAATATAATATCAACAACAGCAAAGGCTTCCCTTATTTTTCTCTAACAAGATGTATAGTCTGTGATCCTTCTGGTAGATTTGTAAAGTATTAAAATGTTTGGAACACTTTCTAAACAGCTTAAGAGCTGAAGTGTTAAAAGTTTTCTTTCTATTCTGAAAAATATGTTTTGCAGGGTTATTATCATGTCAATCTTATTTTATGTGATATTTATCTTCATTTCAAAAGTCAGTGGCAAGGAAAGATTGAATCATACAGTGCTTCCCATCCAGCAAGATGAATAAAATCAACAAAAACAGTCAAATAATAGAAACCATTTTTATGATGAGGTTTACAGAGGCAGTAATAGTCGCATAGTTTTGGGTCAGTGTATTCCTGACCAGAATGATTCAGAAGCCACAGGCTTGTAATCAACTTAAAGCAACAGAAAAACAAACAGCAGGCCCGTAGCTCTGCACTGTAGCTGTTGTACGCTCTATTTTATGAATGCACAGCTCTGAATTTCATCACCATGTACACAAATACGTGCACATACAGCACACTCCAGCATGCTAGAAACTCAGATGTGCTGCACACACACACACTTAGAGTGCATCTAATATAATTTAGTTGTCTAATCGGTGCATGGAAGACACCCCTGTGATTAAATAAGATAATGATGAGTCTTCGCAGAGTGTTGAAAATCACATTTCACTGTCAGTGATGAATAGCTTCTGAAAGCTGATGTGTCCCTCATGGTGGAGCACTGGACTGTAGGAGCTTCCTGCATTGATTCAACAAAAAAAGCTCCGCCTTTTACATAAGCTGACTTCCCCACTGTGTGTTTTTTCTGTAAATGTACAGATCTAAAGTCGACCTGAACGCATGTAGATTTGTAGATGAGCTGTTACTTCTGCTCTCCATTCACTTTCAATCAAGTCTGTTCAGATTTGTTGGATTTGCGTTGGATGGCTGGTAATGAACCCCTGAGAGAGCTAAGATGATGAGAGCGTGGTGCTAGCACTGGCATGAAATATGGAGCAAGGTGATCCGGGCTGTTCATTACGTTGAGGAGCCACACAAGAGAAGGCGCACCAAAAGAGGACTCGCAAGAACATGGAGAACGGGTGGGAGAAAGTGTGAACATGTGTGGCTGCACTTTTACACAAAGGTTTTAGTGGCACAGCTTGGTGCAGAAGCAGCACACCTGGCATGGTGTGTGTTTACATGTCTACATGTCACGCTTGTATGTGTGTGTGTGTTCGGAGGTGACTGGAAAATGAGAGAAAGTGACAGCAGAGAGAACGGGAGGGGGGGTGTAAACGTTCATTATGATGATATTGATGGTGCTCGTGTATGTGTGTGTCCTTCAGAGGTGGTCGGCCTTACCAGCAGTAGTCCAGAAGATGCGGGGGCAGCACGGGGATGAAGATGTGCTGCCAGTACATCGGAAAGAGCAAAGCAGCTGCACCGTGGACACATGCAGTTAACTGCACAGACAGGGAAAGAGATAAGAGGGCAAACTCAACACGACTTCACACAACAACACAAACACTAAGAAAACTGAAGGTAAAACACCCCTTTATGACCAGAGTTTGTTTGATTTCACCCAAGAAGTGTCCGCGAGATGGAACAGCAACAAGTTAAAAAATAATTATTATTTGAGCTAAATACACTGCTACTTCCTTCTGTTCCTGTTTCTAATAAATGCCTCATTTAACTATGTTTCTATGCTGCCAAAGACTATAAAGAACCACAGTTTTGCTTCCTTCTAAACAATATCCTATTGAAAAAAAAAAAAAAGTCTTCTTAAGCCTTCTGCTGTGGTGATGTTTTGTGTTGATGTGTCAAAGTCCTATGTGTTTGATTTCTTCGAGTTATCATTGCCAAACATGCAATTAGCCTTTTTCCTTGCTTACAAATAGAAGCTACAGAAAAAACATTGTATACTGACATGTCTGGTGCTACGGTTGTGATGAACACATGACCTGCAAGTTATTGTTGGAGGAAGAGAAGAACAAGCTGAAAGCTGAAGATCAAGCAGCTGACAGAAGCTTGTCTTCAACCTCGTGACAGAGAAACAACAGAAGAGGAAAACTGATGTGAAAGGAAAACTCTAAAAAAGATTGACCTAAAGAAAAGTAACACTTGCTTTACACACAGAGGGGGTGTATGCAGCATTGTCCTCTCCATTGATTTATTTGTGGTGGGTCAATGCACCAAAAATATTGCCACTATTGCATGTGATGTTACAAAATTTAATCATAAAATAATCTCAAGTACTGACTCTGACTTGTTTAGAACATAGAAATGGGCGGAAAAACTAGGGTTCATAATTAACTGCCTTTTAAATCAATGTCAGTATGTAGGGATTGTGCTGTGACCTGCACAAAAGCAACAAAAGAAGACCAAAACAGTACTGACAGTCGCCATAAAAATCAAAATTACCCCAACCACTGTGACGAAGGAATTAAAAGGGAAAATACGGAATAATTAACCTCTTTTTTAACAAATAATGAGAAGCAATCACGTGTAGATGACATTGCTTTTCAAAGACACTTTTTACATTGTCAAGCCAATATTACACACAGAATTAAAGTCATTGTCTTCCATTGTCTTAAAGAGAGCATCCCCCTCTTGACATCCCATCTCATGAAAACCCAGCTATAGTAATGACCTGCTGCGTGCACATACACACACACATATACACACACACACACACACACACACACACACACACACACACACACACACACAGCAGGAGAAAGAGGCGTTAGCTCATCCCCCAGATTAAAATAACATGATTAAATATGGAAAGAGAACAGAGGTCTGAGGGGCTCCTGCGGGACTTCATTAGGGCAAATTGCCAAAGAATGAAACATGAGTTAGCCAAGAGAGACTGCGGGCTAGGCCAATACCGCCGGGACCCCGGAGCAGCAGCCGCTGTTATACTGCTGCAGCTTCACAGTCAATGTGTGAAGCGGACACACACTATCACACACACGCACAACTACCAGGAGACCCCCTGCTCACTGACACACACAGTGTCACAATTGACCGGCCAAAAGCGGGTGAGCTTGGCGGCTGAAAACCACCGCTGAAAGAAAAAGAGGCCCCCACCCCTCTGAATCCACCCAAAGATCAAGCCTGGACATCTGAAAAAGCTCAAAACAAAAAGTGTGTGTGTTTGTGTTCATGTGCCTCCCTCCTTGCATGTTTGTTTTAACTGCATTCATTTTTCATATCGGCCAGTCAAAAAAAAGA
This sequence comes from Acanthochromis polyacanthus, assembly GCF_021347895.1. Lineage (NCBI taxonomy): Eukaryota > Metazoa > Chordata > Actinopteri > Pomacentridae > Acanthochromis > Acanthochromis polyacanthus. Next base: position 21,881,177 of record NC_067116.1, on the reverse strand, counting down.
AAAAGAAATGATCTTTATTTATTGTCTCTGTGCAATCTCTCATACACCCAGTCCCACAATAGTTAGGACTTAATCAACATTTAATTGGTGTCTTGCTCTGTGTATCTGCATATGCATATTTCTGCTGCCTGCTGTCTTCAAATAAAACACAACAATGCCACGCTCCTGTCAGGATTAATTCCCTGGCAAAGAGTTTGTTTTTTTGTTAATTCTGAAAATAAATCAATGCTATGAATATTAATGTGTGAAAGTGAAGCACTTGGTGGAAAAGCGACTATCAAAACCATCACACCCTTCTCCCTCTTCCAAAGCGATGATAGTGTGGGGCCATTAAATTGTGATGAAGAGAGGTCACCGATCTGACTGTGCTCAAACATACACACATATGTGGATGTGTCACGCGTGCGTGCGCGCACACGCACGCACACACACACACACACACACACACACACTAAGTGGAGAGCCAACAGGCTAGTGTATTCCTCCTCTGGGAGTGCGAGACAAGCCCCAGCCATTCGCTGGTACCAGGAGGTAATGGCACAGAACACCTCGCTAACCAACTCCAATTATCTCCACCAGGCCTCAAGGTGAGCCCCCCAATTGGCATGATTTACTCTCAGTTTGAAAGTGAAAACAGGAGTCTCTCTGCTTCTCTTCTTCTCGGGCTGGGTGGCTGGCTTGGGGGAGTTGGCTGAGAAGGGAGTCTGAAACTAAGATAATGATTTATAAAGCAAATCTAGATTTCAGTATTCTTTTATTTGCTATCTCCAAAGCGATGGAGGTGGCAGTGTGCCTTAGATAAGGTAACTTGGAGGGAACTCCAGAGGAATAGTTCACATATTTCCTTCTCTGCAAATCCCTGTGTCCTTGTCCAGGTTTTAGAACAAATGAGGCAAAAAGTAAAAGGAAGATAAATTGGGAAAAAAAAAGAAATCATACCCCTCTTTTTTCTTCATTTAGAGGGGGGGCTTCACATGAGAGTGGGTCATGAGAGGCTAAGGCTGATAAAATATTTGCCAGGCTGATAAATAATAGATGAGTGGAGCCAAATGGCTTACACGCTCCACAAAAGACCTGGGTGCTTAATATTCCATTCAATGGAGAATCACAGATACAGTCCCCAAGAACAAATACAGGATTAGGTGCTGGGTCCAGTCCTCAGGGACCAGGGCTCTGCCCGGTAATGAGGGGCTGCCTGCCTCTTATACTGTGTGTGTGTGTGCATATGTGTGCGTGGGTGTGTGTGTTGCCCTTTCCTCTGAGAGAAGCTAACCGATTATACAGCGAAAGGCTGCTTCAAAAAGCAGTCAAGGTCTTTGGTTTTGCCCTAAGAGCTTTTTAGTGTGCTGTAGCTGAGACTGATAGTGTCCACAGTAACACTGGTTTTCCCAGATCCATTCAATGAGACGAAAGGAAGGACAGACAGAACAGAGAGGGACAAAGAGACGTAAAGACATATGGAGGGGAGGAGGTGAAGGTTGGAGAAGAACGAAGAATGAAGTGAAGAGATAAATTTTGCAATACAACTTTGAAGTGGGTGGCATCAAGCCTCAGCTAAGAGGTCACACACCAGTTTGGTCAATAATGTGGTCCAAGTGTGAGTCATTTGCTATGTCCTTTTTCATACTAAATGGTAATAGTGTAGGCCAAGTACAACAAACTGAATGTCTTAGAACACTGTTTTTTACAGTTAGTACAACAAACTAAATGTCTTAGAACAGTGTTTTTACAGTTAGTATAAACTTAAAATCAAATGTATAGATTATATAGCAGGAGATGACAGAATTTGCGTGCGACTGAAGGTAATCAATCTGCAACTTTGCAATGTCACTACCAATCAAATTTCACAGACAGACATAAAGGTTTTTAAACATTAAAAAGATGTTTTTCCTCCTGTCTTCACAAAGTTGTTTTACCACCATCTACAAGTGTTTTTAAGATATTCCAGCTGCACATAGCTCCTGCCCTTTTCCTTTGTGCCAGACAGAAATGAGAAAAAGTGTTTTTTGTGTTTGCACATTTGTTCGGTACACTGAACAGTGGCACTTTTGCACTGTAAAAACACTACATACTTAAACTTTGTTTAGAATTCGGATAGATGCAATGTGGAAAGTTTTTTTCTACAGCAAAGCAACTGAGGCGAAGACACATTGATTTGCAGAAATAAAAATGTAAATACATGTTCCCCAACTCTTGTTTCAGCTCAAAAGCCATAAAACTCCATATTCACACTTGTTCATATTCAGATAAACTTGTCGCTCTGCATCCCTGAACATAAAATTTCAACTGTGACGTTTCTTTAAAGACATGGACCCAGCAAGTCTGAGCTCTGCAGAGTTGGTAAGTAAACACAATATTTCCTGCCACAATGACCCCTCACCTGACTAACTAGACATGTTAAGGACATACCCAATACGCCACACTTACAAAGCATTTTACATACAAAGGGGCTGTATGATGGTGAATGAGCCCTTCTACAAGATTTATACGATAAACAGTATTACATTCTGTTCTTACCTATTGCACATGTTAAACTGTACTGAGTGTAAAATGTGCAAAAAATAGCAGCTGCTGCAGGCAATTTGACAGGAGGAATGGTATCAACGGATTCGCTCTTGACCTCCTCACACCAGCCCTAAACACTCATTTCCCTTTCACTAGCGTCTCTTTCCAACTCTATCCCTACGCACTCTCCAAATTCAATCCTCTCTTCTCCTTTCCCAGCCTCATTTTCATCCCAAGTCTTCATTACTTATTCCGCTTTCCTCCTCTCCTCCTGCCATCCTTCTGTCCATTGCCACCTCTGTCTCATTTCTCCTGTTATTTTTTTTTTTTTGCTGTGCTACCCTATCCGTCTCCCCTCCCGTGCACCGAGTAAGTCGCCAATTACCCACGCTCCGCTTTTCCCTGTGTTGACAAACACCAGTGTCAGGCCCACTACAATGCGAGTGTGCCACAAACAGGTAGGTAGCACACGGGGAAAGAGAGAGCGAGGGCACAACACAGGACAACGCAGGTAACAGCTAATGCCAGGCCTCCCACTCATGCACACACAGCCGTTGACTCTCTCACAGAAAGACATAAGGCATAAGGTACAAACACCTGTGAGTGCAGACGACACACACAAACAGATGCATGTTAAAAAAAAAAAAAAGAGTCACAAACAACCACTGCATGCCCATGTGCAGCGACACAACACACACCTTAAGACACATGGCACGGGGCAGAGATAAGTCTATTGAGGACAAGCGGGAGAAAGTGGTGAAGGAGAGGGGGAGGAGGAGGCTGGGAGGAGGAGGGGAGGAAAGGAGGATGTCCTGATGTTCTGCAGTTGCCCAACAACAGAGAGACACATTAAGACTCCCAGGAAGAGGGAGGCAAAGTCAGAGAGAAAAGAGAGGTGTAGCCAGAGAGAATGAGAGACAGATGGACAGAAAATAATATGTCAGGGAGAAAGAATAACTAAGATAGAGAGAGAAGAGAGAGGCAGAGAGGAGTTAGGCAACGAGAGGAGAGGAACAACAGAGGAAAAGGCTGGAAACAGAGAGACAGCTGGCACTCTAGGGCACGGTGGATGGATAGCTCCTTGTTAGCATAGGCCTGACAGCCTGATGAGAGGGCTGCTGTCAGCCAGTGCTGGGGCCGGGCTGTGTGAGTTTGGGCGATAGGCAGGGCAGAGGCTGGGCTCGAGAGCTGGGGGGCCTCGGCAGATGAAAGACGCAGAGGGTGGTGGGGTGATGGTGGTGGTGGTGGTGGTGGTGGTGGTGGTGGGGGTCCTCCCAACTGACTAGTTAGAGGAAGGGCCGATGCAGTCCTATTATACGGGCCTATGACAAGGCTGCACGCACGGCTGGCTCCCGCCCCTGCGCCACCGCCGACCGGCTTTTTAAAACAGTGGTACCATTCACCTCTGGTCACGAAACAGCAATAAGTCAACTGACGCATTGTTGTAAGATCATGATTTATTCCTTTGCTTTTGGCTGCTTGCGAGACACGGAAGCCATGTACCGACAGACTGACACGCTGGGTTCACCGGGGGCTTTAACACAGGCAGCACCTAGAGCAGGCAGAATAAATGCAGTATATCGGTGTGTGTGTGTGTGTGTGTGTGTGTGTGTGTGTGTGTGTGTGTGTGTGTGTGTGTGTGTGTGTGTGTGTGTGTGTGTGTGTGTCTTTCCTCTTTCTATTCCCTGTTTCTCTCTGCTTGGCTGAAATGCTGGACAGGCGGAGGTGGTGGAAAGCAGCTGGATGGTACTAACGATGCTACTAACAATACCCTCTCTCATACATCTATCTGGGAAAAGCAGACTATAGAAATATTACCTGTCCATCCAGCGACTGCCAACACTCACTTTAACAAACATTTCTGACAAACGCTGACATAAACTACATATCGCCCATCCTTTAAGATATTTGATCACAAGACAGTGGTGGGGATAATGAGTGGGGGCTGCGTTCAGTTAAGTACGTATACACTGAGCTGAATTCAAGAATCATGGCAGCCATTTTCACTTGAACTAGGAGGTCAATCTACCCAACAGCAAAAATAACGCATCACAGGAGCAGTAATAACACTAGGCCTGCTAGTAATCCCAGTGGAGATGTGAAAATACCTTTGTACTACAGTGCCTGACATATATCGCTACCAAACCAAAACACCTCTCCCTGAGGAAGATGGATGGATAGCTGAGTGGATGAAGAATTGCAGAGGATAAAAGGCTTACAGAGGTAAAGGTCTGACGTGGAGGCTCTTAAAATATCCTGTCGGCATATATTTGTTATAAAAACAAGTCGAGATTTGTTTTCGAGCTGGAGAAAACTGTAAATCACAGAGACAAAAAAAAAGAAAAAAAAAATCACCTCCACCCCCCTCTTCCTTGTAAAAAGAAAAACACTCTCACCCTTGCGTCTGATAATTTACATCATGTACCGCTTTGTGTCACAGCGCTGTGTGCTGCCGAGACCCCGAGCAGAGGTGCTGCTGGTCTGAGGAGCCGAGGGGAGACAGGTGAAATTCTCTAAGGGCTGGGTAATTTTTTACAGCTCCTCCCGATTATAGCTCCTGAGGGAGACCTTGGGAGCTGTTTCACCCCTCCAGCACCCAGCTCCACCACAGGCCCCTCCGGCTGGTAAGCGTTCTGCAGACTTGTAGATAGTACAGCAGGCCCGGCTACGCTACAGATACAGATAGGACGTGGATGACATCACTTCCCTCTCCCATCTCATCTGTCATAAACACTTGGCTCTGCCTCATCAGCTACAAAGATAACGGCGGGAGGATGGAATGAGGAACAGAGGGAGGAAGAGAGGGAGGACGACAGAGATTTCCTTCTTCATACAGACAGACAGAAGCGACTATAAATCATGTGAGAGAGTTAAGACATGTAATAACGGATAATTTAAGGCTTTTTTTAGGGCATTAATATGTTGCCTTTATGAGACAAACAGTCACAAATAATCCAGCTCAGGGTGGATTTCACAACTTGTCAGAGCTTGGCTATGGTGCTGTCTGACTGCGGGGATGGGTGGGGGGGTCGGCAGCTCTCTCTGTACATGTAGCGTAGCCGTGTCAGATAAATATTCTCATCATACAATTTACAATTTAGGGCTTGATATCCCGCTGGAATATTGATGAACGGAATCATGTTCAATCTAGGAAGCGGTAGCCACACTTGGGCAGATTTAGACATTTTGGGGGGTTAATTTGGACTCCGAATTCAATATGAAACCAAAAAGAACAAACTCTGCAACATTTCCTCATATTCTGATTTACATCAACGCCATTTGATGACAGACAGGTTCACCTCAAGCTGAAGTAAATGTTAAAGATCATGCAGCACATACACAAACACAGGAATCTTTCTTAAAGTAGGTGCAGTATCCCAACTGCTTTTAAACTTATTTTAAGCTCATGCCTGACAAGTCCGACACAATAAGTGACTGCAGCGGAGACAATGACTTGTGTGGAATGGACTCACAGTGCTAAGCTTGCTTGAGGTAATGATGATGCGCCGTTCGTGCAGCATACTGGCGTAGAGCTGGAGCATGTTGTTGATGTCCACAGCCACAAAGTACTCTGTCAGGTTCCTCTGGAGATAGACAGGAACAGAAGGATTTTCAGGTATATAACAAACTGTCCTTGCACAACTTGCTTGCAGTAAAGTGTCAATGCTACAGACAGAGTGCCAGAGAGTGCCACAGAGAGACGTACAGTACTGACTGAAAAAGGACTTGGACTTCCTTCTTTTTTGCAGATATTGTTTTTGCAGTAAAAATAAATGGATGAGCATTACGAATTTACACGACATTCATGCATTTGAGCCTTCAATTGTAGACATTTTTAGACAATAGATAATACATCAATCTATGCAAAACAGTGAGGACGATGATTGTTTTCATCTGGTGTCCCTTGCCGTAAAGATTTGAGCAAAGATTTGAATGCAAAAATCAACAAAGAACATGTGCTCAGTTTGAATCTTCTAATACCCATGCCAATCACTGAACTTCGACATTAAAAGTACAAGCACCACAGGAGAGAACACTGAAACAAGAGGATGATGCAATAATTTCAAACGGTGACAAGTGTATTTGATTAAAAACGATTAGAGGCAGAGATGTTTCCAGAAGAGAGGGATTTCTCTTTATCTCCTTCTGTGTCTTTTGCTTGTCTTTCCCGTGAATACTTACACTCTCAGGGATAGTTGGCAGTCCATTGATATCCGGGGCGATGAAGTAGGAGTGCTGCAAAAACACAAACATGTGGGAGAAAGAAGAGGGAAGGTCACAAGTGAAGCATACCACTCACACAGAAGAGAATGAGGGGAAGAGGGGAGAAAAAGGCCGTTCACTTTGTTCTATGATTTATGGCTCATCTTCAGCTCTGTCTATATGAATTGCTGAGCTGGTGTCTGAACTGTGGCAATGCTTTTATCAGGCCTACAGAACAGAGAAAGCTCAATAGCAGCTCAGCTCCCCATAGACACAGACTGGGGTGATGTCTCCGGTGGAAAACGGAGTCTTTATTTAAGCATTAAAAAGGCTTGCGGAGCACCAACACACACACACATAAAAGTATACATGCACGTGTGCGCATGTGTGCGTCCACACACTCACACACACACCGGTTGTTTAGAGGATCACAGGGCTGCCTGTCTCACTTTGGGAGAGCAGGGCAGGTTCAGTGTTCAGATCAAAGGGGCCTGAGAGAGGTGCTGTTTGGAGGTAGACAAACCACCAAGTGAAACACACTATTGTGTCTCTCACACACACTCTCCTGTATCCTGAGTACACCTGCGTTTCTCCAGGCCTTCACTCAACCATCTGTTGCAGGTCTCGTTTAAATCCGCTGTAGCAGAGATTCTCTCTCACTGCAGACACGGCATTTAAGACAAAATGTTAAAATTCATTTACGCTTCTGTGATTTCAATGTTATGACAAATGACTCAATAAAATTCATTACATTAAAATTCACATCATTAAACAAATCATGTTAGGCTAATACATAGTCAGTGCTTCTAATAGCTGAGAATTTATTTGAGTTGCAGCCGCTGTGGCCGGAAGATTGACATCCAACACTTGAGAGCTGGTTGTAAAACGGCACCGCATTAAAGACTTACTGTAAGACTTTAGGAAACAACCTGCACTTTGAAAGGGTGAAATAATAAATGGGACAAATTAGATCCGCTCAATAAATGACAATAAATAAAAGACAGGGGAACATTAATACATAACCGAACAAAGAAAATGATTAAAAACGTGCAAAGATAAAAAAAGAGCCATTCAAAATCAGCAACCCAGTGAAAAGATCAGCACCACCAGGAAAATGTCTCTGATGATCGAGACATTACACCAGAGAGGAATTAAAAACCATGCAGAAGAAGATAGAAGTCAGTTAACAACAATGGAAAATTGTCTACCTTTACTTGTCAAGCAAGATAATGAAAATTGTTTAGTCATGAGGACATCTTACTGCAAAACATGTTGATGGTCAATATTTTTTCGAAGACTAACGATTCAATTTTACTATATTTTACATTCATTCAGCAATGGAAAGTTTCTTCTAAATACTAAAAACTCTATTACCTGAAGTGAAAAGACTGATGCTAATTTCTAAAGTGACAATGCGAGTGAAAATAACACACTTAAGAAAAAATAAAAAATAAAAAATCACAGCACATGACAATTTCCTTGATTGGCACCACTGGAAGATTTAATGTGGTGTAAAACTAACTAAAACATTTCACTCCCTAAGTGCATATGTATGAGGTGTGAAGAATGCAAAAACACTTATCATGAGTAAACAATAATTTTGCTCTCAGAGGACGGTTATTGTCGTAGTGAAGCAATGCTTAAACAAACACGAAACTGAAACCAACATCCAAGACTTTGCCTTTGAGGTTTACTTCCTGGGCAGAAGAAACACAAACACGATTTGTCAACTCCTACGCGTCCTTCTTTACAGTAAGTGAATGTATTTTACAGTTTAAATTGTTATAGCCAAATATTTTGCGCATATGTTGTAGAGTTACTGATACAATAGAATTTCCAGCATGTTTACAAAAACAAATGATTTATCATTTTTGATATGACAGTTAAAGAGATCCAAGGATTTTTTCTAATTTGGCTGCAACATTTACACTAAAAAGGCAGAAAACTCATGAATACGCATACAGTGTAAGATTTTGTTAGAATTGACCAGAAGCTCTCTTCCCTGTTTAAAACAAGCACAGAAATATGATTTTTATTTGGCAGATCCTCTAGTCAACCAATTGTTTTATTTACTGTGTGCTTCTGCCAATATGTAAGACAGAAACAAAATTGCCTCTTTTTTTTGCTCTTGGGTGATGTGCAATGAGAAAAAGCACAGCAATATTTTTTAATGCACAAATTGTAATGAAAATTATTGTGCTGGATTCTGGGCCCATTTGTTTTCTATTTAAAGAAACACCATTGGTTAGTTTGTGGTTATGCTGTAGCTGAGAAGCAGAAGTGTCATACTGTAAAAATAAATAATACTGCTAAAGCATACATAATTATATAAAATTATTACACTTAAATAATCACAAGTGACAGAAGATGGCTAGACAGCTAGCTTGTATTAGCAATGAGCTTTCAACTCCATAAAACACAAATATATTAAATAGCTGTAAGTGAAACAACCCTGGTGAGCGGAATTTGAAAGCTGAAATGAGCTTTTTATAGTAAACTTGACTTATGTTTGCCTCCTTTCTGAATATGAAACATTATTGGCTGCTTTTTGGAATCTGCCCAAGTTGGCACTCGTTGGCCCTCCAAGTTTTGTCCTAAAAATAGTTAGATCTGAAAATATTTGCTTCTTAGTGATCTTTGATTAATAATAGGTGGAAAAGGAAACCTATTCAAGGGCAACTAAAACAAAAGCTGATATTAGAGTAATATAGTTAAATAAAGTAAATGTAGATGAACAAACTGTAATAAAAGATCAGGGACTCGAGGTAATACTTCTAAGGCTGAGGATATCCAGAGTTAACTGTGTACAGTAGCTACAACATGGTGTATCTGTTTTTCTTTTCCTATTCTCTGTGTGCTAAATAATGTTTCCCTGTTGGTCTACAAATTCACGGCATTGTGATAATCACAAGGCATGCTCCTCAACTCAACCCAGGCTTTCATTGGCTGTTTGCTTGCTTATCTGCTTTTTTCTTGTCCTTTCGAAGACTTGTTTATATAAAACCATTGAAAGTGGGTTAACTGGAAAGGCATCAAGGAGATTTTTTGAGCACAATTGCCTTTGCTTTAAACATAAAGAGAAGGAGAAAAAACTTTTGATATTCAGAGAGAGAATATAGCAGTGTGGAAGGGCATTAATCATTTACAAAGTTTGATTGTTTTCCAGAGGAGAAGAAACATACACCAAGGCCCAGGATAGTTTGTTTTTGTTATATTTAAAAAGATAGCGCAGCTTATTTGGCCAAATTGGAAATCCGTGGCTCCCATGCGATTAGTATAGCAGCAGTTTCATATTTCACAGCAGCCTCCTTCCCTCCTCCCTTTTCTGCCGTTCACTCATTCCCCTCCACTCACCGGCTCCTTGCTTTGCCGATCTCTCAGTACTTGCCCAGTGGCAATATACAACTGCTCATTCTTGCACAATAAGAGAGGGAGAGAGAGAGCAAAACAGGGTTCACACATGAAAGGGGACAATGATTCTTCTTCTTGGCTGCCATGATAAAAAAAAAAAAAAAACACTCTTTAAGGGCATAATTCTGCTTCATCAATTAAATATCAAACTAGTGGCTTCTCCAGAAAAGAGATGAAGCTATCACCTCTGTTCTCCAGGGTTTCTTTTCCAATGAAGCTCTGAGACTCAGATGAAAAGGATTTGTTCACACATGCAGCCGGTTTAAAAATAAAAAATAAAATAAGACTGACAGAGGAAAAATAAATCACTCGGAATCTTAATTGACCTTGTTAACCTTCACAGAGATATATTGATTACCTCGTATTAGTCCTGTTAAGTTGTAAATTCATCTGTGTAATTAGATGTGTATCCTTCCGAGACTTTTGCTGCAGAAACAGTTGCTTGTTTAATTGGTCCAAAAAAGGAGCGGTGGTCCTCAAGGACAAAGGCTAACACTGACACTCTTTTGATCCCCGTACTGTCTGGCGTCTCGACAACTAAAAAAATATTGCAATATTAGTGAACACAACACCACGAGCTTAGCAGGCCCACTAAAAACCATTACATTCCACTTAAATAGGCCAGGCTTAAGGAAGCGACAACTGTTTGAGAGTGAGTGTTTTATGTATGAGCTGGAGAGCAGAGATTGTGTCAGAGTTAACTCAAACACAGGCTGACTTTGAGGGACCTGGGCTCGTTAAGCCATTTCAGTTTTTGATAAGCAGGAGACATGACGAGTTGTGAAAGGACCCTTCAAGTTTAAACATGTCCTGCTTGGACTTATCACACGAAAACCTGTTAGCGCCACTTCTTGTTTCCAAACACGGTGTCAGTCCTGGGCCCTGTCTGTCTCTCTGTTCCTACCTACTGTGTCTTAACCTCTTCCTGCCCTGTACTTTCTGTCTCCTCTGCAAATCCCTCATTTATCTCCTCCATCTCAACCTCTACACTTTGTCAATCTCTCCCTGTTTCTGCCTGTCTGCCCCATTTCCTCTCTGTTTTATGCCATCTTTGTCTCCTCTGTGTCAGTTTCACTTCTTTCTCATTATTCCTTCCTCTTAGTCTCCACTTTCTCATATTATAAATTTTGTCTTTACTGTCTCTAATTCTGCTTCAGCCAGCTGTTATCAGCTCCTTTCCTTCTCTTCACTCTCTTCCTCGATGCAACACACTGCTACAGTAACCTACCTGTCCCCTTTTTCCTTCTTTCTGTCTCTATCTCAGCTGTCTGCCTCTGACAAGTGGGAATATAAGATCTATACCTACCACACTCAGGTTGACTGGCGTGAAGGGCTTTGGCACAGGAAGATCATAGAGAGAATTCAGCATGTCATTCAAGTCATTTTCCTAGGGGAGAGAAACAAACAAAAGGGGGGGGAAAAAAGCATAAAAACATAGGACACATAAATTTTATTTACTTGTTTTTGTTGATGTCACAAGTTATGTGTCAATCTTAACAACAGTGCTGGGACAGGCGCTGCTGCAGACCAGAGGGCAATCCTGCAGCGAGGCCTGAAGGGCTCGACAACATCCGACTGACATATGTTTAACGAGAAATGGTGAGGTTAAAAGACGGCTGAGCGTAGGGCTGCAGACGCTTATTATCCTGCAATGTTGATTTACGGTTGGAGAGCGGGCTGTCAGTAATTAAGCAGGGGTCCCCACTCCAAAGACAGGGGCTTTAGGAAGCCGCCGGAGAGCTAGTTTGACCACAGAACAGGCCATGAGATTATTCTTCCAGCATTTATGAGCACTCCGACAAGAGTGCTATTTACACACTCGGATCTCTCGCCGGAGAACTTGGGGGGGTAACTTGTACTTAAACTAAACTTAACTACTGTGAACATAGAGGTTGGATATTGTTTGTTTTAGCTTCTTTTTCTGTTGCCCTCTCGAAGAACTTTTTTGTTGTTGCTTGCGTGCAGAAATAAATGTGTGTTTTCTGTGTGTGTGTGTGTGTGTGTGTGTGTGTGTGTGTGTGTGTGTGTGTGTGTGTGTGTGTGTGTGTGTGTGTGAGTGTGTGTGTGAGAGAGAGGGAGAAATAGAAGCAACGGGCGGTCATATACAGTAAAGAGAAGCAGGGTGGGAGGGAGGGGTGTTAGGGTGTGTTCAATCGAACAGCCTCCTGTCATGAGAGGCTCAATGCTCACACGCATGGTCAGCAACACGGCCTGGGGAAACAGTTCATTTACCCCTCGCCTTAAACCCTCATCGCTCTTCTGTCTTCCCTCGTCTGTCAACATCTCCCTCTCGCCTGGAACGGACAGCGGGGTAAATAGAAACCAAATCATGCACACTAACACTTCAGTCACCCAGGATTTCCAGCAATCTTTCTGTCTCTCTCCTCCTCGCACACAAACCGCTCGCATTCTGTTTGCTTTCCTCTCTCCCACATTAGATTATTCTGGCGAACTCCTTTCAATCGCAGAATTTTGTATATGTATGCCGAATATTTCTGTGATGCGTTTGTGACTGTCTACTTTGGCGAGACACTTTGTCCTGATCACTGTTCTCAGAGGACCGTGGAAGAAGCAGTGACTACATGACAATTGAAAATGGTCCCAAAGCTCACTGCATCTCTCCCCTGCTCTGTTTCCCTCCATCCCTCCCTCCTTCCTCCCTCCCCTCTCTGCAGTCTAAACAGTGGAACATCACCTACACCCTATGCACTAGACGCTGCACATCTCCCCAGTTTGTTGCATATTTTACATTTCCCCTCCCTTTGCTCGTACAATGCAGTGAATAGTCAGGGGAAAAAGACTTTTGTGAAGTACAAGCATTTGTGTGTATGTTTGAGTGTGTATTTTTTTTCTTAACGATTTGTTTTCCAGTAAATCATCAGGAATAACTTCCAGTGTCAGATCAGCGTTTGGTCTGTGAAATGTCAACATTGTTGCTGCTAACAACAGGAGCCAAGTCGAGCCCAAGACGGTGAACAAAAACTTGCACACAAAAGACAACACATGCGGTATGCAGAAGAACAGAATGGAGGCAAACATCTTACCACAATACAGCTCCACAAACTGTGTGCTTGTTACTCCGTCGAAATATACCACTTTTTTTGTGTTATTTTATACAATGTTCATACATGTGACCATATATAAACGGATATATTGACACACAATTACAAATTACCTGTTGTTTTCCTAAGTAGTCTGCCAGTGTATTTAGCAGCTTGTAGTAGATTTCAAACCATGGTAGGTAACTGCAAGAGACAGACGGAAATGAATTAATGCAAGTTTGAATTCATTCTATCATCTACAATAAACAAGGTAGATGCGATCAATCAAAGCACATCAGTGTTTTACGCAGCAAAAATACAAGAATTCAGTTTCCAGATAACTTTACTGTGTGTTGCAACTCCATCACTGTGTGAGAGCGTCTATAAATAATTTCACCATATGACCTACTGCTTAAAGATCAAACGCATAAAGGACACTGACGACAGATTCTGTTCCCAGTTGCACCTACTCCAAATCACAAAGTCACTGCTCACTCACAAGAAGTAAATGCTATTTTGTCCTTATTATGACATTCTTTCATATCCAAGGCCCTCGCATGGTATGAATTCCTGTCATGTCTGCTCTTTAAACAAACAGTAAGAGAGAGTAGAAGAGGGGGGGAAAAACACAAACAATGGATTTTAGATTCTTTAAGAAAAGAAAAAACACCATAGCTTTCATGTGATGCAGAGGGATGCTATGGTTTACAAGCATGCTGCTCCCAGATGCACAGGCTTAACAAAAATGCAGCCCAAGATGCCTCCTGCCCCCCCTCCTCTCCACCTCCTCCTTCTGCCCCTCTCTCTGCTGCTTTTTATGTCCTTCACATTTAAAAAAAAAAAAAAGTCTTAGCCTTATGTTATTAATGTAAAACAAAAAAAATCATTAACAAGCTCAAAATAATTTATACTGCCATGTTTGTGTTAAAGCTAATCACTAAGCACACCCACCATAAGCTAAAAGCATCTGCAGCATGGCTTTCTTTACCAAGCTGACGTATTCTTGGCCAAGTCAACTTGCTTTCTCGGTGGAAGATGGCCAACATTTTCTTCTGGCATAAAAGCTGCGAGGGCTCAGTTCATTTAATGTTATGCAATCAAATAATAAAAACATGATATCCTATCAACTTATTGAATTTTTATTAAGTTTAGGGTTTTAACATGCAGTTTTAAACACTGCATGTATAATGATGCTGGATAAGAACTTCTTAGCATTGCAATTAAATAAACAGAGACTCCCATTAATGCTTCATTAACTCGCCTGGATGCAGGGGTTGAAAAATAAATTAGTGGCCAAATAAGCCAGTCAATCAAAAGTGGATTTTTCATTTGATCACCAAATTGAGGAGTACTTCTTCATGTCAATAAGTGTTACATGTAAGGCATGAAGACAATTATTTTATTCAAATTAAAAAGCAGATAAAGAGCTCTAATTTGCACTTCCTCAGTTACAAGATAATAAATGTAGTAAAGTTTGGAGTGTGTGGGTTTATAAGGCAGTGAAGTCCTGCTTAAGCAGTTGGCTGGAGACGGAGGAGTTTCCAGGGCATGGGTCACTGGCTGCTCTGTAGACTGGAATTAACAGACAACAAGAAAACAATAAAGTGAACCAAATGCAAATTTTCATATTGCTAAATCCACAAGGGGCCAATGACAGGCCGGTTCCCGGAGAAGTGCAGTCAAGCGCACCAATCAGAGAGGCTGACTGACCATTAGTCTGAAACAATCAGTCTCTTAACATGCCAATATTTTGACATCTGCATGAAGATTTACCGCAATCAGGTCACATTCGCAGGAGAGACTGAATCAAGCATGCGCATGTTAATTTACATGCTGACCGGATATCAACCTGGAGACCTATTTCTGCCACGTCAAACAGCATGCAACATAAATATCTGCATATGGGGTCAGTTTACATTTTTCCGCATTACACAAAAGTTCAGTCTGATATGCAGACTAAGTGGGAGAACAAAGTCTTTGTATTATCTTCCTCCTATATGCCTTGTGTTTAAAAAACAAGGCTTCTGGACATTAATCCTTCATTTTTCACCCTTGAAGGGGATGTAAATAAGACTCTTGCTGTCAGAGCTGCCGTCAGGCCTCACAGATCTCACAGTCATTACACTCCTACACCGAGGTGCTGTAAATCCTCTGTTTTAGAGGCAAACACATGATCACGAGTGAAGGCAGCCAACCACAAATTATCAATATTCTTCCAACATATTCCTATGATAGGTTACATATTTTTTCCATTATTTAAACGTAATCAAATGAACATAACTTAAAGATGCATTGTTTTCTGCTCCTCCTCCCCTCCCCTCCCCTGCTCTCTGTACATGCAAAGTTAAAGTTTGGAAAGCTGAGAGAGATACTCCTACTCGTCACAGTTCATTGCTCAGATCTGTTTGTGCTTCGCAAATCCTCCGATAGAGAGAGAGGCATCTATCACTGGAGTGCTCAGTGCGTGGGGGCCCCACAATCTCTCCTGCCATTCTAAACATGTCTTCTCAAAGTGCCATGCACTCAAAGAAGGAACCAGTTAATCTGCGACCCACTCACAGGCCGTGCTGATCTCCAGCCCTGACTCAGACCACCTGGCAGCATGGAAATATTCAACAGAAGACAGGCCCACAGAAGTGTTTTCTGCACTCATAATTATGCTAGTATGGACAGAAGCATGCAATGGTGCAGCTGATATAAACATTATAAAATGTCTTCTTCCGAGCACTCGACATTAACCACAATAAAAATTTAGACTGAAATACAACAAACCTACAAAAATCTCTAAATACTATGGTACTTAAAATCCTAGATTTTACTCTAAGCCTTAAAATGTTTTATTAAATGTTTTCTGCTGCCATAAAGTACCTGTTGGGTGCTAAGCATGACATTTACTCCTGTTCCTTAGATGAGTCTTAAATCTTATTTAATGCACTAGCACCTGTAATCGTAAGTCATCGTACACTTTGTAGACGGCTCAGTTGAAGATTGCATTACACCTTTACTTTCTCGGGTCAGGGGTTAAGTACAGGGAAGGAAGTGCCGATCCACTAAGTGACCACTAACCGGAGCAATGCAGTCTCTAAAATGCATCAGCTGGTACATAAAGCTATAAGGAGATGCAAATTTTTCCTCCAAATTACTAACATGATTACAATAAATCCTTCAAATGCAAAGGACAAAGAATGAGAGAAGATGGAAAATAATAGAAAATCGAGTCAGTTCTACTTGTTTTTGCGTGTGTGTTTTTTCTGTCGAAGGCTTTGCCTGAAGGGAGCGTGGTCCTTTTGGCCACGACTTAAGCAATGAGACTACAAAGGGCTGTCCACATAAAACTGTCCTACTCATTAAGGCACTTCCTCCTGTAAGCAGAGGTGACAATTTTACGGTCCCAGCACTTCAACAATCACAGACGCAAACTGTTTTAATTACTTTTATTTTATATTCTTGGGAAATGATAAATTAAATGAGTGTAAACCAGTGGGCCTGGGTCTTCTTTCATTTGATTTTAACCAGACAAATTTTAACTGATGCTGACTTGTTTAAGAGAAAATATTTATATTATCTGTTTTCTATCCATTTCTGTGGTTATAAATATTTTGAACAAAGGCAGCCTGTTGTCATTTCTTTAATACTGTCTTGCATAACTAATAAGTGAGGAAAAAAACAGCTTAAAGAATAATAAACAAGGATAATAAACTTTTAACCAAGGAACTTGCACGAAGGAATTTAATTTACACAATTCTCCCATTTCAAATATTTTTATCATTTTAATATTTTCACTTATCTTTTCCCAACGCAGTGGGGCTATTTAACATTTTTTCTTTTTTTTAAAAAAAAAAGGAAAAAGATCAGGAAAGAAAAACGTAACTGGGGAGCACACAAACATTTTTAAATGAAAAAAAAAACTTTCCTATACGTTATCTTATTATAAATGAAGCAAGCCATGCAAACTACTCAGAATGCGTAATGAATTTTATACATCATATGTCAAATGAATTAGCATGTCTAACTCAGCGAGAGGGACAGGGGAGCCTCTGCTAATTGGCAGCGAAGCTTCATGCATAATTATGGGCCAAGCGTCTTTGCTGTCGCACTGTGGCAGTAGCCAAATAACGAGGAGAAAAGAGAGGGAGAGACAGAGAGCAAGAGAGAGAAAGAGAGAGAGAGAGAGAGAGGAAAGAAAAACAAAGGCCATGGAAGCTGGCCGGGAAGGGTGGGTGGTGTGGGGAGGAGGGACACTGTTCTTCACAGCAGCTCATCAGGGCAGCGACAAACCCACGACTGTCCATCAACAGACACACACACACACACACACAGAGCAACACACACACACACACGGGCCAGAGCAGCACTTACAGGAGTGTTGTTTTACACCAACAGAGAAAAGGGAAAGGCTTTGTGCTTCTTTCCCAGTTTGTTGTTTGTTAAACTGCTTAATACATTCATTAAAAATTGATTCATTTCGTACTTTTTTTTTTTACTCGGTTTATATTAAAGTGCATAAGCCTGTCCACTGAGATTATCACTGGAGTGCTCTTTCTTTGTAATGGTAAAGTAATTACATCTGTAAAAACATTGTGTCAACATGCAATTACATGGGAATTAAATGATAATAGCCTTTGTTGGAGAGTAATTATGCAAAGAAAATGCAATTTTCCTGGGTTTGCTGTCCTCATTTATGTACGCTGTGATAGCAGAAATCCACCTATGAAATATCAAAAACTGCTAAACTTTTGGATAATTATAGGCACATCAGCAACATATTTGTGTGGGCAGATGAGAATATAAATTTGTTATTCTGGCATAGTGCAGCTTAGTGTGAAGTGTAAGAATGAATGAAATTGCTGTCAAAAAAACCTGTGTTCACTTCTAAGATCGGGTAAATAGATATTTTTTTTGTCATCAAATTTGATAAATAAATGCAGATAACAAAAAACTCAGTTCTGAGAGTAATCCATAGATAATTTGAAAAAAGGGCAGAACAGACTAAGTGTTGGTTTTGAACTAGTAAACACAGACAGTTGTGTTTGAACAAGTCTTTTCACACGTATTCTCTTGATTCAAAAAGGAAAATGTGAAAGGATACGTTGGCATTTGTGAAGTGCAGGATGCCCTTTGGCACATCCAGTTGTTTCTGTTTTGACATTTGTTAATTTATGGAAATTGAATAGGTTGATTCTTTTTTAAAAATTACCAATTTAATGACAATCAGTGTTAAAGACTAAATTAAATAGGATAATATGACTCAGAACGAAAAACAGAAAATGAGTACAAACTGCGCAAAAACAGAAAAACGACAAACTAAGGGAATGTGTGTGTTACCTGAGTAGACATATGCAGACCCGGCAGCCTTGGGTGAGTCGACAGAAACCAAACCTCTGTTTGCTGTCGATGTCCGTCAGCACAAAGGTGAAATTCTGCCCCACTTGATTCTGGGAAACCCTGGGAGACGACATGAGGGAGGCATGTTGTACACGCTCAAACACAACCAAACCGCAATCAAGCAAAGAAAATAAGTTGCAGTAAAACTATGAAATCATGCAAATTTAAATCAAAACGTAATAAAATTGAATTTTGGCCTGGCTGGGTCAGAAACAAACTGTAGACCTCAGACAAAAATCTCACCATGAACTAAATCTCCAGTCAGGATCCAAATCTGATGTCATATATTTCAAGTTTGACCGCTACAAAAACTGTAAAAAGCTTCTCTAACCCCAAAGAAAAATTCCAGCAAAGCTCAGTACAAGTCTGCACCACTAGATGGCAGCAGCTCAGCTTCAGTAAGAGACGGTTGAATCCTCCCCTCCCATCTATCTCTCTCCTCTCTGTCTCCACAATGGGAATTTTAACATGTCACTTTCCATGCTGAAAATAAGAGCCCGGTACTTTTCACAGACTACTGGCCTGATTGGACCTACACTATGTAAGGAAACACACTTCTTTAGATTCTGGACCTTTTCCACACACCCATGAACACGTTGCTATGCACATCACATCAAGTGGGCCTGTCACGGATGACCTCATCAGCATCATCATTAACGGAACTTGCTGGTATCATTATTATCATCATTAGCATGTCATCACCATCACAGCATTAACATTTTTTGGGAATTTTTTTTGCAAACAGCTGCTTTGTTTTTATAGCTATAGTAAAAACTGTACGCAGGAAAATGTCAGCTTTGTTATAACATTCAAAAGGCCACTTGCAATCGCACCAATCTGGACATGAGTATAATAACAAACACACTCATCATCATATTTTGAGAGTCAGTAAATTGGCAGGTGACAAAATCAGTGAGTGATGGTAATTTATAGTCCATCATAATAATGTGTGAAGCATAAAATCCCTATTTCATGTTCGTTTTTAAATTTCTCCTCAGGTGGGAGAAGACATCAGTGTGCATGCTATATGTATTCTATACAAATGAGGTGAAAGTGAGCTGTACCGCTAAAAAAAAAAAAAAAAAAAAAAACAAGGAAGCAGCGAGGGAGAGGAATCGTACCTTTCCACGTCAAAGGGAAAGCAGAACTTTGGTATCGTCTGAAGGACCTCCTGAGAAACCAGAACAGAGAAAGACACACATTGTTTTAGACAAACACACACATCAAGGATAAAACCAATAACAACCGTGTATTTCAAAATGAAAATCTCTTGGGCTTCCGCTAAGTGGGTGCTATCAACTGGCTGAACAAAATGGGGATTAATGCTAAATGCTACTGATAGCAATCTGACAAATTCTTCTCATCCCAAACACAGAAGCCTAAATGCACTTAATCCAAATGAATGGGCAATATAAACCACTTCATTTGGCAGAATGCACAGGGAAGGTTCCCTTTTCCAAGGATGGGGAGGGATCCTCGATCCACAGCTTGAATAATTAGCAGTTAATAAGTTCATCGATTATCAGGTGCCAAAGGGAGATGAAAGGATGAAGGAAGAGAGAAAGAAAGAGAGAAAGAGGGTGAGAGAGGAGGGGGGAGTCACAACACCAAGGCTATGGTGGCAGATTGTAGTGACAATGGGCTAAGCAGCTCTGTGGGGTTAAGAGGTAGGAGGGGGGTGGGGGGTACAAGCCTTCAGGGCTTTACCTCCCAACACCTCCCTTGTGGGTTGGGGGAGTGTGGGGAGGGTGAGGCTCTGCATGCTCTTGAAGCGAGGTGGGAGAGGAGGGGAGGGGGGCACCTTTCCACCAGCGGCATATGGATTTAGACAGGGAGCAGGAACAGAGCGGAGCACCATATGGGTGAGCCACTCCAGACCAGCCACACAGCCACCAAGCTCTGGGTCCCCGCTCTGTCTGTCGCTCTGTCTGCTCGTCTATCTGCCTGCTAACCTGGCCCAGAATAGGCACCAGGCGCCAGGTCCTTTTTGCCGTCTGTCTTTCTGCTACCTCTCTCTCAGTTCTGGCCAGGCTCTGCCAAGCTCAGAGACTAATCCTGGGGACTGGGTGGCTCTTTGCTATGCTCTGGCCTCTCTCGCCGTCTCTCCGTTTCGCTTTCTTTTGCTTGCCAAGCTCGACCACTGAGCCCAAGGTCTGTGTCTTCTTTCTGATTGGACACGTCCGAGCTGTGAGTGATGCTTCTGCTGCTCCATTTCTCTGCCTATCCATATCTCTCTCTCTCTCTGCCTCCCCCAGAGACTGATCCGGACGACAGGTTGGGTGTCTTCTGCTGCTGCTGTCTACTGTTGCTAAGACCTCGCCGTGGGGAACAGTCACTGATCCCCCTCCCCTGCCCCTCCTTATCAAAACTTAAATCTGCCATCCCAACGCAACACAAAACATCGCCACAGACACGCAAGCAACAGCAACAATGAGCTCCGACAGGAGGGGTGTTTGTCATATGTATTTGTGCATTTGAGTAGATGATGTATGCGAGTTCCTTCCTGCTTCAAGGACTTTATTCATTAAATGTGAGGGTGCTTAAGCCTGTACATTTATGTGTTTGTGTGTGGGTGGGTGGCTGCGTTTGACTGGGCTATATGCTTGTATGTGTGCATGCATGTGCCCACATATGGAGTGTAACGGAGGGGCTGGAGGCGAGGCGGGGGTGGGTGGGAGGGAAGTGGTTGTTTTTACTTATCAGGATCTGTGATAAAATTGAGAACTCAACAAAGACGGAGGGCTCGGTGGCAGAGGAGGTCTCCGTCTCTGTTGTGGGAGTGTGTGTGTGTGCGTGTGTGTACATGTGTGTGACTATGTCTTGGCGTGTGCGGCTGTAAAACTGTCACACACATCAGAGCTGCCATCGCTGTATGCGTTTGCTACTATTATTAACCACTATGTACGCACACCAATATGTTCCAGAGAGCCCTCCCTGGCGCACCGCATATGGCGCACAAACCCAAACAGACACACACGCACACACGTGCACACACGCATACACAAACACCCGCTTTCCCTGCAAATAAAAACATTTGACTTGCCAGATTTCTGAGTTGTCACTGCCCCGCCCACATCAGGTATCGGTGTTTGAGTGACAGTCGCAGGGCTGAAGAGACTCTGATCTCATACAGGACCAGTAGGAAGTGATGCGTTTGTATGTGTGTACAATGTGACATGGAAACAGCAGACATGTTTTTATATATATATATATATATATATATACACACACACACACACATTCTAAGCATCAGTCTGCGTACCTCAGGTATGCTGATGCTATACAGTATATACACATCTTTAAACAGACTGGACAGCTGAGCTTTGTGAGACACATCCTGAGACACAGTTTCAGAAAAAAATACCCCTTTTCTTCATCTTCCAACATATTTACATGTTTAGCAGTGCATTTCACTGTTGTAACTTACCATTCCTTATTGATAAATCTGTTGATTATTCTCTCAATTAGTCAATTTATTGTTTTAGTTCACCACAACTCTAAAATCTGAGGGGGTATCCTAAAATGGTTTTGTCCGACTTAAAGTCTGAAACCTACAGATATTCAATTTAGAAATGATATGGAGTACAGATAATTGAATAAATGTTTGTCATGTTTGCCAGAAAAATGTATGAATAGTAGCTCATTTTACCTGTAAATAGATGGTTAATGAATATTCGGTCAATCCAGTCTAATATATGTGCATAACTATGAGGATCATTCTTTTCTTATGCTGAGAATGGTTATTGGATCCAGAAATGCAGTGGCTTTGGTATGTTGCACATAGTTATTTGTATGTAATTTCAATACAAAAAAAAGAATCAAAAGGGAGACTGCCCTTTAACCAAACTATTATTCGACACAGCATAAGTCACCATTACCAGCCAATACGGTGGTTGAAAATCTCTGTCAGTCCACAGACTAAGGACAAAATAGTCAAAATACAGTAAAGATATATTAGCCAATATGCATCTATTCTTAAATATAAAACCCTTAATGGACACCACATAAACTTGAAAGATCAAGGTATGTTCTGAGAGGAACATTTCACAGTTGAAAAGCAAATTTATCAGTGCTCTCTTTTGGAAAACTATAATAGTAACAGGAATTCAAAATGACTACCTTGAAGTGCTGCCATGGCCGACTTCACTGTCCAGCTCTGCTTAGTGGTAACCAGCCAAACAGTTTTGGTGGAGATTTGTGATTGAAATCTGATAAAATGGATGTGAATGGATTTATTTTTTGTTACTTATTTTTTAATGAAAAACAGCATTTTAAAAGCAAAAACTTGAATTCAGGGTTAACCGACTGTCGGAGCCAACATTCAGCATTTTTCTGACTGTTTGTATCATTATTTTGTTTTTAACCAATTTATGAATGAAGTTTAGTGATGGAATGTGAGTTACTCCAAATTTTTACACCAGAATTTTCATTTTTACAAAAAATATGTATTTGTGGCAAAATATTTCATTGTCAGAAGTTTTCATTGGAACTATTTTTATTAAATTAGAAATTAGTTCCAGATGCGAAAGGATGTTACCATTTGATTGAATATCTGCCTGGCTAGATACCAGTAGAAGTGACGGAGCACATATATATATTTTTTGTACAACTCAATCGACCCTTTATGCTGAACTCACTGTTGCTGTTCCAATATTCCTTTCTGTTTAAACCAAAGAAATAGACTGCTTGTATGTGATTTTCCATTCTCAGTCGTTCTTTTCCTCATCTGTCAGTCTGTTTTCTGTTTCCCATTTCCTACATCATACCTGTATTACTGGTAGCTCAGGCATCTGCAGCTCTCTTCCCATGACTGGGCTCTATACCATAGGGATATCTAAACACGCATGGCACAAAGGGGGTGTTCTTCCACACTTTCTTAGTACAGTAAGCACACATGCACACACACGCAGACACATTCCCCCTGCTTGCCATTTTCCCAAGACAAAAGAAAAAGAGGCAGCTAATATATTTGCAGCTTTGCGAGGGGGGTAGGGGGTGAGGGAGGAATCTGCTGCTAGGCTGGGCTTGGCAGACACTAGTGCATGTGTGTGTGTGTGTGTGTGTGTGTGTGTGTGTGTGTGTGTGTGCTGTTTATCCTGAGTGGAGACAGGGGTATCACTCAGTGAGACAGAATGCTCTGGGTTCCCCCAGCGGACGATCCTGCTATCACTGCACCACAACACTACAACAGTACACAGCAGCACTGTGCAGCTTTTGCACGGTACCCCTGCAGAATAGCACAGTACAGCAGGGAAGAGCAACAAACTTTGCAGCACTGGGCGACACGCTTGCTTTTTTTTTTTTTATTATTAAAAAAATAGGCCTAAGCTTCACTTTTATTCCTGCTCTACCCTAATTCCTTTAGAAGTAATTGGGGTGGGATGCGCTATATATATGGCAGAGCATTACACCAGGTACCCGGGGAACTGGATATGTGACAGATCGTACTGTGTGGGCTTGGCTTGACTGTCTCTAACACACATATGTATGCGCCTCCTTTATTGGCCACTCACCATGGCTAAAAAGGGGGAAAACCAGCTTTCAAGATCACAGCAGGCAAGCAGGATGATCTTAACCAGTTAAAAAATGCGTCCTTTATAAACGTATTAAACGCTAAATTCTGCATCAGCCACGGTGTTTCATTTTGGGTGTGAACTTCATGAGCAATATTCACTTTGCCATATGCTTTTAAATAGAGAGAGGCAGAGAAGTGGTGCACAAAAATGTGTATAAAAGGAGGGCAGGGATGAGGATGTAGTAAAGTGGAAAAAGTATTTTTTTTTTAAAAAAAAAAAGAGCAGGAGAGAAAGACAGAGGCACAGAGAGACTGACAAAAATGAATGTCACAAGGCAGGAAGAGATGGAGAAGGATGGACACAGACGCATAAGGAGGGAGGAAAGACAGGAGGAAATGAGAAGCAGCTCGGTTCATCCCTATCCAGCAAGGACTCCTCCCTGGGGGGGCTCAAGACTTTAAGCCCCTGGCCTGCTTTATATTCCCCTGGCTACTGCAGCCAGATCAATGTTGCTAGCTACCCAGTGTAACTCAGCCTACTTCTGTGCTGCCTGGCCCCTAGAGCCCTCTAGACAGGGTGTAGTTTTAGGAGGGATGGAGGCTGGTGGCAGGCAAATTTGCAAATGTAACACTGGTATGGCCATATTCAAAGCAGACTTTAAAGGAGAATATCCGTGCTTTTGCATGTGTTCGTCCATTACTGCTATTCAGACATGCATTACATTACTGTCAGCTGTTTTCAAAGTATGTTGTGCTGTTTCACATTTCTCAACGAGTTTTTCGCTGTACAATCCATCACATGGAACATCGTGTCTGCTTTTATTTTTTCGTCAAAGTTAATTCATTATTTCCTGGCAATGCGATTGCAAGTGCAGACTGATTTGAAAAGTCTGTGCTGTATTACCACACAAAAATAACATAACTCAAAATAATGCAGACAAGATGTGCACTGCGACGGATTACCTAATTCAAGTTAGGTCTTTGCAAGAGTTTTTTTTTGGTACCACATGGAAATTAATGTAAATCAATTAAAGCTGGGGAGGAAGTAAACAACATGGTGTGATCCAAAATCTGCGCATCTCTTTGGCAAAACAATTGTGAACTACACTCAGCTCTGGATCAGTTTACCACACATGATCTGCCAATGTGAACAAGTCATCAAGGGACCAGGGCATCAAAGCAATCTTGAGTTATTGTGCTCTTTTAAGAGAGTAACAGCCCCTTTTCGGGACATTAAACACTTTCAAATATCTGAATACTAACACCATTAACAAGATCCGAAACAATAAATCAGTTGCCTGATTCTGGCCTGTCACAGATGCATCTGCATACATGTTGTCCAATATATACCAACATGAAAACTTTCTTTTACAGAACATGGTACAGAAAAAAAAAAACACACATGGTTTGTCCAGCAGAGCAGCTCTGACTCCACAGATAAGACTCTTTGCACATGTATCAGAACATGTATCACAGCTCTGATACGCAGACAGTGGTGTAGAGTCAAGTTTGGTCTTTGTGTTAAGTTGCTAAAAGGTTTTAAAAAATACACAGTTTGAAATTTGCTCTGCTACTGACATCACTGCACAGAATACTATAAACATGGAGCCAGCACACTGTGCATTCAAAATAGAGAGATTGATGCCCTTCATTGCATGCGAGGAAAGGGTCAGAATATTTAAAATATAATAAATTAAATTTTAACTTCGATCTACTGCAACCAGACCAAACCCTGTTAAGAATTCATAACTGAACACTAAGTATTCCATCGAGGTGCCAGTTTGTGTTGTTAGATAAGTCATTTAGGCCAAACAATCAAATACCTGTTGAGTATGATTTTAACTCGCATTTAAACAAAAGATGAAGCTTCGACGCCTTAGCAAACCCAATCATAAACTCAGGAAGACT
The DNA here is from genome assembly GCF_021347895.1 of Acanthochromis polyacanthus. Lineage (NCBI taxonomy): Eukaryota > Metazoa > Chordata > Actinopteri > Pomacentridae > Acanthochromis > Acanthochromis polyacanthus. Next base: position 21,855,209 of record NC_067116.1, on the reverse strand, counting down.
GGAAGTTGTGTTTGAAAGTACACAGACCTTAAGATTTTTTTTCTAAATGCTTATTTGTTTACCTTTAGTCACTATGCACCTAAGTTGAAATCTACATAGGAATAAGGAAATTCATAAACCTTATAACAGAAACAAAATGTTTAAGGCTTCTGCTCACAACTCCTCAACGTTCACTAGCTTTAAATTGCCTTAGATCATTATAATGATCCAGTGTGTGGTTGACTTTATAAATACTTCTTATTAATAATGACATACTTCTTTGAACATTTGATCTCAAAACTGTGCATGCATAGATGACAATATGTCTCAATGGATGTGTGCTTTGTTGGTATGACCAGCTCCTGTCTGAATGTTTAATAACTGCAATTAAAGCAGTTTGTGCCACAGTATCTTGTGTGTCAAACGCATACTATAAGGCCACAGTGGTTGCAGCAGGCAGGGACTCTGGTTATCCAGCCAGCCCTCAACAGCATAATGACACAGTCAGCAGGGCTACTAGCACATCAGCGCTGGAAAGCACAGTGTCTAAACTCACCCTTCCTTCACCTCTTCCTCCCGCACGCTCTTGTGCCCTCTTCCTCACCTCCTCTCCTTCTTCCTCACTCTTTCGTTCCCTCCATCCCTCCCGTCTCCATCCTCTTTCACCTCCCTCCTAAACCCCCTGTCGTCATCTTAGATTCCCCCCTTCCTGCATACCCCACCTTTCCCTCACCCTTACCAACACCCCTCGTCCCCTCACTCGCCCCCCTTTTCCCAATTAGTCTGTCTGTGTGCAGCTACCCAGCCGATCTCTGCCCATCCTGCCGGTGCTGGTTCGCTCACCCAGCCCCTCTGGCGAACATGACAAAGAGAGATCCTCAGTATTCAAACAGACACACTGCTTTCAAATGCCGAATGGCAGGGTCGACCTGGGTGCAGCTTTAAGCAAAATATTCAAATTCTCAGCCTTTCTTTTTTAAGAATTTGCATGGATATGCATTCATTTGCAATGTGTAAAGGCACAAGGACAGCTGAGCCTTGGTTTTAGAGTGAGAGAGGAAAAAATAAATAATGCAAAATGAAAATGTATGATGGTATGAAACCTTGATTGGAGAGCCTGGTGCATTAAAACTAAGCTTAAAATTGATAAAAACACAAAGTTACAAACAAATGACTCGAGATGCCAAACAACTGCTCAACTGAAGGCTGTCGTCAGTACGTTAATGCAAAAAACAAGGAAATCTGTGATTTAATCTACTGTAAATAAACATCCTGAGCAATTTCCTGTTTCTTCAATCATCTCCAAACTGCACCAGATACCGAGAGGTTACTTGATGTGACACTACTGAGAAAAAAGAGACTGAGAGACAGAGGCAAATATATGAAGACAGCAAGAGAGAGAAAAAGTGAGACACTGATAGAGGCAATTTATACCCTTAATGTTTTAATTGGAAATATGAAAATAATCTTAAAATAAAGGCCACATTAGATAGAACATGATGAACCTTTTGTTGTTTATTGTTGTGAAAAAAAAAAAATTCTTGATTTTTTTTTTCTTGCTTCGCACCCTAATGCTTCGTTGCATTCAAATACACCGAAATCAATGTTTGGCTCAATAAGTATGGAAAAGGTACAAGAGATTAATCTACTGTCATGTTATAGACTGCACCATATTAATTCAGTGCTTTACAAGAATCAAATAACCTATACTAGTAACCTCTTCCAATAATGTTTACCAGGCCACTGCATCTATCTGAACAATACAATTATTTTCTTGCCTGAAGAAATTAATGCAGTTATGGCGGTCACTGGAAAGTGTTGCCTGAGTTATATTAGACCTATATGTGAGAACTGCTTGACCACTGACAGGCATGCATACTAATGCAGGTCATACATTAATTATGCACATTTCTTTTTGACAGTATGGCAGAAATGACGATGGAAAATGTTAATATATGTGATGTTTGCCAGGAAGCGACAAGATGTCTTAAAAGAGCAACTGCAAAAAGACAGAAGGAAACCATGAATGAATCCTTGTGTCAGAGCAAATCTGAGCTGGAGGAAGATAGGATCACACTTCTGTTGGTGACCCTAACCATTGACCTGCATGCTGAAGAGGAAAAATTAAGATAATACTATTGCGAGAATCAGTGCAGAAAATTCATTTAATTCATTACTAGAGTAATTCCTGCAAAGATGACAGCGTGGTCTCCTGGGACCACAGGTAAAATTACACTACTTTACTCTAGACAGGCAAACTTCAGCCTTTTATTATTGAAATAAACACCGTTTGTTAAACCGTGGGCTTAAATGAGCCCATGGCAACATCTTATAAGCAGCTCAAGAAATGCATAGGAGTGAAAATAGCATTTGAAACGGATGTGATGCAAAAACAGGTAGACTGAAATGTAAAGATGCAGAGTAAAGGAGGGAACAAGACAAAGGAAAAGACAAAAATGAGTGAGAGAGACAAAGACAGTGACAGACAGAAACAGGGGAAATGCCAGAGAAGCCAGATTTAGAGATGGAATAAAAAAAAACCCTACAGAGCAGCGAGGAGAGCAGCAGAAGAACAATGGGCAGAGGCAGAGTCTCCTCTGGCCGCTGCAGACCTCAGACCCTGCAGAGAATCCTTTCATTAGGCTTTAATAGTATGCTGCCGGCTTGCCATTCTGACCTGCGCTCTGTGCCGGTAATAAGAACGGCCTTCAGAGCCGGACCAAAGCAACAGAGCTGCTTGAGAGGGGGAAGGTGGGATGGGGGGGTGGAGAGAGGTGGAGGGGCACATGAGCCTATGAGGTGCACTTTCAAATTGACACGGGGGCGTTACATTTTCACATTCTTGCTCACTCTGCCCCGGCTGATTGGAGAGGGAGATGGGAGAAGAGGGAGTTTTGTCTTTCTGGATTTTTTTTTTTTATTCCCTTTCCAAGTTTCTGTTCCCACTGACCCCTGTGGTGCAGGCTGTCTCTGGTGAAACAGGTTATTTTGATTAACAGCAGCGCCATGTTATCAGAGCTATTCTTCAGAAGGTGTTGAAGGTGGCAGATTGATCTTCTGGCCTTTTCCAGCACTTGCCAACACCTGGCAGATATACTGTATGTGTATGTGCCACGTCTATAGGAAGAAAAAAAAATAACTTGTTTCTACTTCAGGACCTTTAAGGACCATCACAAAGCTGAAACCAAGGACAAAATGAAGGCCTGAGCTTTGGCCTCTTGTGAACAACTCAACAGCTTCTGCCGGCTTTAACACCTTATATTCATGTCTGCAAACATCACTGGGAAATTAGCAGCCCACAAGTCACTGCATTGACAAGTAGTTTTATCCTCACTTAAATTTAACAAGGCAAGCTAACATGCTTCCTCCATCCCCCCCCCCTTTAGGCTATAACGCACATAGGATGAATTCGGTAATTTGTGCAAATAAGAGGGATAACATCCCCTTAACGTCCCGCTGTCCAAACCCCAAACTGTCCCCAAACTTGTCCATCAGCTGTTAATGAGTCCAATATAACAACATTCCACTGGGGTAGTATACATGCCATCCATTGTATTGCACTCATTTATTTACTGCTTATTTCACAATGGATGTATTTATGTTACGGGGTGAGGGGGCACACTGCTTGGAGAATAAGTATGTGGCGTCAACAATAACAGTGCACATTATTCCAGTGCTAATACCCTGTCCTGCTGATGTCCTTTCTACATATCACAGATGGGCTCAGACAGGGGAGAGCGGCAGTATTATGCCTCTGCTGAGATCTTCCACTGAATATATTACCATGTGATAGGGGGAGATGTCTCACTCCCTAACACACACACACACACACACACACTTGTAGTGTTGGGCCAAGAGAGCTGCATATGCCCCAAACATACAAGCATGGGTTTCATTAATGAAGTGCCAGGAGGAGGGAGAGGGATGTAGAGAGATAGCACACGTGTGTGTGTGTGTGTGTGTGTGTGTGTGTGTGTGTGTGTGTGTGTGTGTGTGTGTGTGTGTGTGTGTGTGTGTGTGTGTGTGTGTGTGTGTGTGTGTGTGTACACCAGGCAGCCGGGGGGGATTTCCTTCTTTAAGCTTTCAACTCCCACTGGGCTTAGCTCGACTGTATGAACCCTGATGTGGGCCTGCCTCTAACACATGGCGTCACACACTCTCACACACAAAAAGAATGTATACACTGAAGCTCAGCAGGGGAGCAGCAGTGCAACACTGGCTCCTAAACATTTGGCTGTGGACGTCTCATTGACAGATGTACATGGAATCTAGCAGAGAGGGTCAGGTCATCGCTGCGTCCTCTTCCTCCTCCTCTCCATCATTCTGCTCCTTTACCCAGCACCCTTTAAGTTTGTCACTTATGCTATCGCCATCGCTGCCTGGCTGAGCCTTGCATGGGTTAGTTAAAGAAAAATGCACGCCAATTAAGCCACATGGTTGTATGTGTGATAGCTCTGTTGGCAGCAGTACATGGCTGGGGTGAGTGTGGCATCTAACACCATAAATATGAGTTTTCTGGCTGACAAGAGCAACCCGTTTCCAAGTACAGAGCACCTTTTCTTGACCTGTGACTGCAGCCATAAAGCTGGCACAGTTTGGCAGCGTTCTCAAATAGAATATACATTTTTGGAGAACATATTGAGCAGCATTCCACTCTAAGCCCAGCTTGCATATGTTCAACTGAACAATGAGCTCAAACAGATGGACGCAGAATGCAAGATTTCATTATGAAACAAAACAAGGTGGAACCATGTTTTGTGACATTACTAAGAATCTCCCTGTTCCCCATTTTAAAATCTCTGTTCCCTCGCTGTGGCCTTGTGTGCAAAACCTGTTTCAAAGAAATCACAGCAGTATAACCTGCATGTTTGTATGTTCAAATCTAAAGCACGAGAACTGCTTTGAACGAAATGTCGCCTTAAGATGTTTTTCTGAATGTTTATTTTGACCATCCCAACTCCACTGCACCGCACCAACACTCCAAATACGAAATAGAGAAAAACTTCAGTGTATTGCATCATTACCTGTTAACCTGTGCAGAAGACGATTCAATCCTCGTGATCGGCAACACAACCACACTGATAGGATTATATCTGTGAAGCTTTTTGCAGCAGATTCTCATTTAAATGATCTCCTAATATTATCCATATCCACTGAGCCTTTTACCATACATGCACTTGTTCAGCTCAGACTTTCCCTTGTGGCCAAAATGCAAAAATCTCATAGAATGAGTGACATGTAGGATGGACACATCTGTACATGTAGCTGAATCCACTGCTGTTCACCTGCAGCTTTGGAAACACAAGCAGCCAACAGTTCTTTACTCCACTGCCAAACCACACCACCGCTTTCTTTTCACCAGTCGCTGGCCAATGTTGGAGAGATGTGAGCAACGGGGCGTAAAAACACTTCCCCTGCTCTCCTTTTCCCTATACCACCCTTCTTCTCCCAGGAAGCCGGCCCAGAGGTCAGTGCAATCAGGACCCATGAGCAACAAAGGGGCCTAGTTAGGCATCCAGCTCAGTGCCCGAGCCAAAGGCCAGCTTAGTGGGGCGAGACTGTCCATTAGGCAGGACCCTGGAACACCCCGGGGATCTGAGGTGAACAGGGTTAGAAAGAAGAATAAAAACAGTATCAACCAAGACACATACACACACACATTCTCAAAGACATACACAGATCATATGAGGCCTTGTTTGACACTGCTGTCAGGGTGCAGTGAAGGGGAAAGACAAGACCCGGTGACACACTGAGACATCACACACACAAAACAAATACACACAGACACACAGACACACACACAGACTGTAACCTCTCCATATGCAAACACAAGCCATCGTTTTTATCTCTCAGTTCCTCACACCTTGTTGTTATAGTGTCATATAACCGGGAGCAGCAGCATCCAAAGAGGTGACAAAATGATCAACATCACTACATTTGCGTCTTGTCTTTTTTTTTAGGATGGGTGCTGAAGTTGGCTTTGTTGTTGAGTGAAGACTCTGCTTTTCTGACCAGCACTGTCATCCGTTGTATTCATCCTACACAAACTTCGCTATGCAGTGCTTTCCTACGTCTCCAGTGGCATTTACAAACGAAACTTTCAGAATTTGTGAAATCAACCGTATTACTGGACAGTGAGCATTTCGTTTTATTCTAAAAGGAGGTGTGTTTCGTTTGTAGGCCATGAAGGTGTGCAATTTACCCTTTGTGATCAACTCTTCTCTATCAAACTGGCTCAATGTCTCTTCTCACCATCCTCCATCTTTTCTCACTTTCTGTCCACATGCCTCTCACCTCACCTTCATTTTTCTGCCTCCCTCACTCCATTCTGATGACTTCTTCACCTCCTTCCCACCCTTTTTTTTTTGCCACAAATCTCCTTTTAAACTCATCTATGCCCAATTTTCTATCTTCTTTTTTCTTATGCGTACCTCTTCTCCTATCAAGACTGCTCCTTCTCCGCTTCATGCCCTCCTTTGGGTGCTATATAGGGTATCAATTGAGGGCCACTTATCACTGTCTTCAGGTTAGCATCTCTGGCCCCCCGTTATCAAACCTCTGCACACACATGGACTCCTCCACCACCACGTTCACCCACCATCTCCTTTTCTCCTCGGGGTCAACTCTCCGCTCCCTCAGGAATGAAGCCACCAATCACGTCCGCCGGCTCCTCTCCTTCACCTCAATCCCTCAGACCACTGCTACTTCACCAACCCAATCGACCTCTCCTCCCTGCCTCCCCCACCCAGGGCCAGTCCACAGAGCTATGGCCACCAATCACAGCATGTCAGGCAGCCAGTCCTGATGGAGCATGGTGTCAGAGCAGCACTCAGAGCTGCCGAGGATGAAGCCTCGAGAGACCGTCCGCCTCCCTTCTTCTCTCTTTCTTTGTCTGTCCCCCACCCTTTCTTGCTGTCTGGCTGACGACACAGTGAGCTTTTGAGCAGAGATAAGATATACAGGACTATGTGAAGAACAAATAAGTCTAGTTTAGCCTTAAGTCATGGCATCTCAAAAAAAAAAACTAAACAACCACAAAGACAAGAACATGGGACTAATACATATTTACATTTTTTTTTACAAAATTCCCCTCAAAAAACACAACCAAAGGTAGAATCATTAGTACATTTGGATTGGAGCTATATTTGCCTTATTCCCATGGCACATGGCATTAAGTAAAGACAATGGATGCTCTGCTACAGTGACAAACTAAAACACATGCTGTCAACGTCCCGTATTAGTGTCAGCCCAATTCAACCAAAGGACAATGAGCTTATTTTGGGTTTCTCCTTTTGGATCACTTTCTAACAATTACACAAGGAGACCTCTATGATGGAAAAAGCAAAGGTAATTACTTCTCAGCTTATTAGTGCATAATCCAATGTTGTAACAAAACACGGTGCCTTTTGAATAAGGGATCTGAGTCTTGAGCTTTCGTTAACTTTCATTTCTAGAATGACTGCTCTCTTCACCATCGACTGTACATGTTCAAAATGCAATAAGCTCATTAAAACTTCATGACAGGCAGTCACAAAAAACTGCTCACAGTGCAGGGGAAAAACACGTTACTGTATTATCTCACAGCATAACAACGCATTACATATCACAAATTAATTATAAATAGCAATATACACTGCAACATTACAACCACCTTCCCAGTATTGTGTAAGACTCCCTATTGCTGCTATTGTCTGACTCACATGATGTAAACTTACAGAGGTTATTACAAGTTGAAGTCTGCCATTTCTTCTCTTACACTATCTACATGTTACTGTTTTCAAATTCCCCTTCACTACAGGGAACAACAACCTCCAAGTACCAACCTACATGCTGAAAACGGCAATTTTCACAGAAGCCTTGGATAGTGCAAGAAAGCCACCCTGCTTCTTTTTTTTCAACAAATTAGTCATTTTTAATGGCAGCACTCACCGCCCAGCATGCAAATGTTTCATCAAGACAACTCCTCTCACTATTTTGTGGGGGCACTGCCCAAGAGAACTGAAACTGGTTTAAAGAAATCGGATGCTTTGAGTGCTATGAGTGGTGGGCTGGTTCCTTTGTGGATTGGATTTGTTCTGGTGCATACAGTTGATTCCCGGATTGGTACTTTGTTCCCAGAGCCATTTTTGAGTAGTTACTACAATGTGGTGTGGTGCAATTTCCTGCTGGGGGACATCGTTGCTGCTAGGTAGTGCTGATGCCATGAGAGGATTTGATTGCTCTGCAACAATGTTTAGATAGTGGTATGCAGCAGAGGAACATTCACATAAATGCCAGGAGACAAAGATCATCCACAGAAGATTGCCTTGTAATGAAAGGATCAATTGTACTCGCATCACCTTTCAGTGGTTTTAATGTTGTGGTAGATTTGGTGTATGTGTCTGTATCCAAGCATAGATATTTCATTAGGTTCAAATTAAACCTACTGTAGCCTTGGCATAAATGAAAGAGAGCATGTTTTACGGTCAATTCGATGCAGTATGTAGCAGAAAGATCAAAGGTTCTTATTACAGTAAAATGTGTGGACTAGCCATGGAGAGTTAACATCAAATCTGTTTTATAGTTAAGAGAAGGCCTTGTAATATAATCTATTCATAATTCAATATTTCCTTTATTTCTCTCTTGATAATAGGCAGAAAAAAAATGCAGTTTTTGTGTAATTTGCAATTTCTTGCAACAGTGGCTTGTGAGAGGAAATATGAGATAAGGTTTATGGAAACAAAAAGGTTGATGAACCAGCCAGAAGCAAAATATAAATATACAAGGGTCAAAGAAATGATGGAGGGACACTGCAAAAAAAAAAAAAAAAGATGGCCAGGAAGACAGCATTTAAGGAGAGAGAAAAGTCAGAACTAAAAAAAAGAGAATGAAAGCTTGGTAAAAGATTAATAGTTGCACCCTGACGTTGAACCAGAACGATGCACAACTATAATGTGCCAAGAAAACAAATACATTATCTTTCAGTGTACGTATGTCAGTGCTTCCCAAACTGGGGAGGAAAGCTCATTTTAAAGAGCAAGGAAGGATTGCTCAAGAAAGCACAATCGAGAGAAAAAGAGATGAGGAGAACAATAAGAAGTAAAACTAAGCATAAACAGAAGCTGGACTATACAATGAGCGTCCATGTAGAAGATGGACAACTCAGTGTCGTTTTCTTGAAAGAAACAACCTCAGTTTCACCAAGTTATTTTCCCTCATCATAAAGATCTTCAGCAGGTGCATAACAATTTTACACCAGCTTCTAGGTATACATCCAAATACAGAGACAAATGTTATATAGATACAAAATCTCTATACTCCTGGCATTAAATACGGCACTCTCTACCAAAAAAGATCAATGTATGGAACAAACACCCTCCCACCAGCGGGAAACTGGGTCTCGGTAATTTCTGTTCAAAAGTTATTCAAAAATATATCCAATTTTTCCAACAAACAGCTCTCCAGGTAAGTGGATTGGTAGCGGTACACTGACTTCTCTAGGCTTGCTGCCACACCTCCTCAGGTTTCCCCAGTAATCCCGCTCTTAATGTTTTTTTTCACTGAAATGATACCCTTGAATCATTTGCAAGTGAGTAATTTAGGCAAAACTTGCAGCTTGACTAAATGGTTAATAGTTTGCATTATATTTGAATACTTGTTTCTTAACCCCATTCATGAAAACTCAGATGATAAACTGAATACATATATGTACACAAAAACATAAATAAATGTACACAATTTAAAGGTAATTAAACATAAAAAAAAATAGTGCACGAATGAATAATAGTACCACTGGAGCACACCAGTCTGTAAAGATATCTTTTTGGCTGTAGTGTTGGGTGTGGAAGCACAGCAATTTTGCAGGAGGGTGTATCTGTGTAAGTAACTTAACATTTTTAAATGCTGTGGAGTTGCTGACAGTCTCTGCAAGTTTTCAAATGGTCCTCTGTTTGTGGAACTTGCTGACTGTTTATCATATTATCCTCTGTTCTTTACAAAGAAATGGGCCTTCTATACACCGCACTGTGGTTAGCTCGAATTAACTGGCAGACCATTTGTGTGTGTGTGTGTGTGTGTGTGTGTGTGTGTGTGTGTGTGTGTGTGTGTGTGTGTGTGTGTGTGTTCTGTGTCTGTACTGTGTTTTTTCCACAACTTTGGGATGAGATCTGAGTGGAAACGGACAGATTTCCATCTGTCTGCTTCATTTGCAAAAAAAAAAAAAAAAAAAGCCCTTCTTACGATTCAAATATATGCTTTAGCCACCTCTCCCTTCCCCTCCCTCTCTCCGTCTCCCTTCCATCTCTCCCTCTCTATCCAAGTGGCTTCTGCGGATGACCAGGGCATCAAGAGTCTCGGGGGCTGAGGGAGGAACAGGGGGAGCAGCAGGGAAAAAGAAAAGGAGAGCAGAGAGAGAGAGAGAAGAGAAAGAGGGAGCAAGCGCCTCTCACTTCATATTTCCCTAGCACCACCCCGGCGTGCCAGCCAGCCTGCAGTCTGTTCTCCTTTGAGCTTTCTATTCTACCACTGAACAGAAAAAAAAAAATCAATTCATATTTCCATAATCCACACTCCTGTCTGTCTGCATGTCTTCGCCTCTCCCCCTCCTTCCATCCCTCTCTTTCTCCTTCTTTCTGTCTTCCTCTCTCTCTCTCTCTGCTTCTCCCCTGGGGTAGGCTAACCCCTCCACCCCGATCCTACGGCCTACAAATGTCATTACGCTGAGCAACAATAACGGCCTAAACAAAAGGAGGCCTTGCTCTGAGCTCTGAGCCCCTCTGCAGAGACTGTTGGCTGCTGCTGCCATATGCTGGCCAGCTCGGGCCACAGAAAGAGACAGAGACTGTGGCTACAGAGGACTCCAGCCTTCAGCCCCACAAAGGAGGAAAGGAGCCTTAATCCTGGTAATGAGGCCCGTGAATACAGCCTTTATTTATACGGGGGAAAGGGCCAATCCCTCTGTACACAGCACGCTAACTAGCCATCTTAAGGGCCATCTTATCCACACAAACGATCTGGTCGACAACAGAATGAAAGAAAAGTAAGGTTGTGGGGGGCTAAAAAGGAGAGACATGTTGGAGAGGAGGGATGAGGTTTATGTCAACACAAACACTGTTTTTACACTGTTTATTTCATCTTTCTTGGTATCAGCAGTTTTTTTTCCCTTCATTTCCGTTTCCTGGGCCTCTACCTACCTCTACCTCACTACGTTTGTAATTTCTTGCTCACACTCTCACTCCCTCACCCCCTTTACCTCTTACTCTGATAGCATGCTCTGGTTCTTGTGGGGCAGGGAGACATCGCCTGAAGCATCTTTCTACAAGTCCGTTTATTCCTCAAAGTGGATCAGAGAGGCAGGAGAGTGGTTTACACTCAATAGCTAGGCTGCTGTGTTGAAGCGTAGTAAGCCTACCCACATATTGTTGTCATTCTCTCTGTTTTCTGTTACCTGTCCGTTTATTCCCATCTCTCCATTGATGGACTGCTGCCGGCATCTAGCCGGTCGTTTACTTTTGGACCTGCTCTATATTGTGGCCGCTGTTAAATTAATATACTGTATGTCTTGCTTTTGTTCTGTCAGATCTGCTATTCTGAGACTAACAAACAGTCAAAAAAAAAAAAAAAAATCACACAGACTCATTAGAAGCCACGGTAGCAGAGAGCAGGACTCGTGACACGCTGGAGTACCAACAGGAGAATAATTCAACCTCATATATTCAGACAGTTATGTACATGCAGATTACTACACATATTATTAAAGGATGTGTGATCGTTTTGATCAAGTTATCTCTAAACAGTTGCACTTTGAAGGTGAAGCCAGGGAGAAAAACCAAAGACACCCTGCTGGGGCGATATATTTTACTGAGGGTGAAGAGCAGGCCTTTTAAATAAAAGCACACTAAATCAAGTGTAAACATCGTCCCCTTGAGACCGCTGCTAAAATCTGTGATTGGCATAAAGGATAATTCAGGTTTATGACAACTTGGGTTTTGTTTTGTAGTTCTGGCCGTCATTTTCATCAGCAATGATAACTTGGTACTCACCAAGTTACCCGCAGTAAAAACAAATCAAATGAGGCAATGAACACAAGTGTTCAAACAATAAAGCAGATAAGCAAACACCCAGGTCGGAAACTAGGGAGACACAACTTCTGCTTTTTGTCTCCTGATGCCAATTCTGATACATCCACCAATACCATGATATTATTTTTCTAAATTCAAAACACTTTCTGCTTGGAAATACTGCAGTTATTTTTATTTAAGGCAGCATGAGGTCAGGGATTGCTTTGGCACTAAAACTTGGGTTGGAAACCCATCCAACCAAATGAATGTAACTACATTTTAACAAAGAAACTAGATTTTATTTAGTGCAGTCATTTTAAGGCTGACATCCATTTCATGCAATGAGATCAGTTTTGGAGTTGAAACCAATCTGTCATATAGTTTTAGTGCATCCTTAGAGAAAATGAAACTAGACAATATTACCCAAACCGTCAGCCGTAAACATCAATTTAGGTTATGGACGGACTTCTCATGTAATCTTTGACCTACTGTACTTACCATAGCCGTGCTCAGCAAAACCAGGATTATAATGGGCTTTTGGCTAGACTTAAACATTCAGCTTTATCTCCAAAGGATAATCTGGGTATTTATAAAACCTTTGGCCTGTTTACAAGCTGCCGTCATCTGGTCAGATTTCATCGAAGGAATCTTTCCGTGTTCCCAAATTTCAGGTGTTGCTGGAAAACTTTGTTGGTTTAATCAAAAGAGATGACAGCAAAAATCCAAAATATGACCTTATTTGTAATATATTGAAACCGTCTATTAAATCATGTCGTCCTCAAAAATGTGATTCATCATCTACACCAACTAGCAGGACTTACCTCTAACGAATTTAGGAAGAACGCAGTGTGCCGAAGAGCACAGAGTTCTTTCTTTCAGATTAAAAATGAACATAATATCCCGCTAAATGTGAAACAAAAGGAAGAAGGCAGACTAGGGCAATGAGAGAGAGAGAGAGAGCAAGAGAAAGAAATACAGAGAGAGAGAGAAAGAGAGAGAGGGAGGAAAAACACAGAGGTGTGCATTCCTGTCACGGTTGCATGATAATTACTGATTCGTCGGTTATTGAAGACCTGCTCACTGCTTTTCATTACCAACAACAGACGTACAGTGAGACAGAGAGAGACAGAGAGAAGGAGGAGGAAGAGAGGGAGAGGAGGAGAGGAAGCACCTTAGGAGAGTGGTGGTGATGGTGATAGGTGTTGGGGGAGGTTACCACAGGATGGCAGGGTGAGTGAGGGCATTAGGAAAGGAAGGGAGATGGGAGAGGAGGAGGTGGTAGAGGTTGTCTGTAACAGTGAACGAGAGCGGGATTTGGAGGGAGAGAGGGAGAGAGAGAGGAATGAAAAAGCAGAGTGTGTTCCAACCTGGTCTGTGTGGTCCTGGGGGAAGCTCCACAGCACGGTTGGATCTAGAGGTAATTGACAGACAGCATTAATCAGCGGGTGAGAAACACACCGTCTTCGCTAGCTGCCTCAGAACACATACATATTAATGAGAGGGGTGGGGGCAAGGGTGGCTGCTGCGAGTCTGTGCACGCACACACACACCGCAGCACACAGTGAAAGACAAGAGAGAGAGTGTCTAGGCTGTGTGTGCTGTAAATATGCAAATCTATATTCTCAGTGCAGATATGATAGCTTATATTATACACCAAATCATGCACATTTAAGAAAGTCGCAATAACATATACTCTAGTTTATTTGCTTAATTATTCCTGCACTGATACAAGCCTAGCTGCTTTGCAGAAGACATGTAAATCCCAAACTAAAAGGTTTATTATTGTAACAGAAGAAACCGCAATGCTGACAGTTTATCCAGGATGATGAATCGATTTGCACATCAACGTAATTATTACTTATAACATTGTTTTAATCAGTCAGAGTGTGAATACAGGAAATTAGGTGGGTTCTACTTAAAGAACATTACTACAATCAAAATACTATGGGTGCACCTTGGCTGTTGATCACATAAAATAAGAAATCTTAACATAGAAGTTTGTACTTTTGTTCTGCTGTGATGAGCACGCCTCAGCCTGTTGTACATTTTATAGACCAGATACAAGTCGATGAATTATAAGAGAAAATTACAGATAAACCAGACCAGCCTGAAAAAACATAGGAATATATTTAGAATTTAGCAGGTTATTAATGTTTGCATAAATATTGAGGGCAGAGTACAACAAATAAACATCAATTTCTTAACACTAGTAGTAATACAAGTACTAATAGTTTGATATTCTAGCAGTCAAGACGCACATGGATCACAAAACATACGTCTGATAAATACACAAATCACAAGTAGCTGCACAAAACAAGTATTTAATTTGCTTTAATAAGCAGCTCAGCTGGTAGCTGCCTCCGTGTCATTCTTGCAACATGTGTGCTTCTATCTTGAAGCTAGCTTCCAACCTTCGTACAGAGCCTGGTTTGTTTCAGGCTTAAGCCATGCGGTTGAAAAGGAGCAGTCACCCAGCCATAGTCTGAACACAGGGGTCTCTGGTAAACATGGCTTCCACAGCTCTAAGGTCACAATGTGACCCTGGCAGGAACAGCAAGGGTTGGAAGAGAAGAGCTCTCATATGCCAAGTCCACTGTCAGGAAGGAACAAAAGCCCCACAGGCTTGTCAACACACCACCTACTCGGACACCAAACATTACAAGACACTATACACTAGTACATGTGAGATCAACTGGTGTAAACTGTGATTCTGATCAAGTCTCCACTTCACAGATGTATCACCATTTTAACAAGTATTTGGCTATGATCCCATTCTGAGCATGTGGGCCAAAAGCAATGTAGATATTTATAAAGGCCGAGGAGAGATGAGCACTACTTTGGTCAAAAATGACACACGATGTGAAAAGTAGCTTCATGGCTAACACACCAGGCTGTCTGTGAGAGACTGGAATACAATGGACACACGGATGACAGGACGGAGCACAATCCATGATGCCTTACATAATCCTGTTGGATAATTTCATGGGTCCCATCCTGAAAAGAGCAGCACAGAAAAAAAAAAAAAACAGACCAGAGCTCAAGGCTCTACACTCCAACTCTGACCACCCCCCTTCTTCCTACCCCATGATTTGCCACAGTTAGGGCTATTTTATGCTTATTTACTGGGTGAGAGGATGGGAACTACTGCTGAAGAATGATACAGGACAGAGGAAGGAGGACAGAAGGTTAAGGGAAGGGAAGCTTGTTGTGTCCAATGCTGTGGTTTGTCAGTTTTGGCCCCCCACTGCCTATTTTTTGCAGTGTGTGTGTGTGTGTGTGTGTGTGTGTGTGTGTGTGTGTGTGTGTGTGTGTGTGTGTGTGTGTGTGTGTGTGTACGAAAGAAGGGAAGGCTCAAATTGTAAAGAGCAAATATTTCTCTTCAATCCACAGATTCTTACTGTGAGTATCCATGCTCATAGCTGAACCACTGGGCTCTACGTAAGCTGTAAAGACAGAAGGACTGTGACAGAATTCACAATCAAGTTCTGACAGCATCTGCAACACATCTCAGCCAATAACTGGACTCAACACACACTAGACAAGGTAGGATGCTGCTTAACCCTCTGAACCCCAAGCAGTTTCTGGGCAAATAAACTTGTTTGGGAAAAGAAAATATTAAAGTTGAATGTCTCTAATTTTTCAATTTTCAAAAATTGCAAAAAGCTGGAGTCAAAATGCACAACATTTCCCACAAGTCCCTGCAGGTGGTACAGACACCAGGGAGAAAAACGTGGCTCTACATACTATCATTAATTATTACATTTTTTAATTTGTTTCCATACCTTTCTCCTCTGTGCCTTGTGTGAACACAACCTGCAGTTCAGTCGAGAAGAACTAATGTTTTTCTTTTTCATGTGACCGCTGGTGCCAGTTGAGTTTGTACTCCCTTCTCGGTTGCACCAGGAAGCATAAAATTTTAAATTTGTACTGAATCTGGTCACTGCGCAGTCAATTTCTGAAAAGTCTTAACTGAGATACATGGTTTTACTAAAATTATCAGATTTTTAGCTTTGATTTAGTTGGCTTTCTAGACAAAATTCAAAGTCACTTGATTACTTCCAGGATAGTTGAAATCGTGGTGATTCAAAGTCTTTTGCAGTGATTGATGGTGCAATTAGGGCAATTTTTACAATATAACAACATGCCTTTCAAAATTGCTGGCAGGTTTTGGTGCTCAGAGGGTCACTTCTAGCTATAAAAGTAATTGGTTATGTATATATCCTTTAATTTATCTCTGGTCCCAGTAATTACAGTATTAATTTTAATAATCCACTCAGCATTGATGATTTGCTTAATGCCCCATGCTTAAGGGTAGTCATTCTAATAAAATATTTACTACTCAGTTTTTCTGATATGGGTGAAAGGCAAAAAAAAAAAAAAAAAAAAAAAAAGCTGGAGGAAGGAATGGTCTGTAAACATGGTTAGATGTTAAGTCATAGCTGAACAACAGAATAATAATACAAGATCATCTCACAATCAATTATCCCAAAAGCTGTCAATCAACATTTGCTGGTCAAACCAAAGACTTGTTGCTATATCGGTTTTCTAAACACCTTAAACTAAATAGTACATTTTTTGACTTTTGGTCAAACTAAACAACAACAAAAAAAATAACGTTAGTTAAGATAACTTGAAATACCTAATACCATACAATATGGTAGGGAGAGAATTTAAAAAAGAAAAGAAAAACATTAGTTCTTTCTGTCTCTTCTTGTTAGTTCACAATGAAAGCTTAGGCCAGTTTAATACATCCTGTGTCCTCCTTACATGATGGGTTTATATGATGTAAATTTAATCATGTCCTCAAATCTGAGTCCTCATAGATCCTTCTGTGGATGTGCACACGCAGCGGCTACACTGCAAATGCACAGATAAGATACATACTGTGCATGTATGGAAAGCAGTCCTCCCATGGCATCCCAGCAGACCATGAAATAGTATAACAACAAGTACATGCCCACAGTGTCCACAAGGGACTACAATCAAGGAGTATACAAATGCATGAGCGTGTCACTTGACCAAATGAACTTCAGATCAACATTTCTTTTCCCAAAAAAAATCGAATGCATGTTGAATAGACATGTTCAGTTTAATGTGGAGTCACACACGAGGAGACCGGTTTAGAGCAAGAGAGGTGCATGAATAGAGATGCGGAACACAACAGTGAGCCGCAACAACACACAAAGACTTTTCCTTGTGCAGCTGGGGACACATGAGAACTTCAGAGCACCACCAAACACCTTCCTTTATCATTCATATGTCCTCTTTCTGCTCCATCCTGTGTGCACCTTCCTGTCTTTCCTACAGGCGCTTATTCTATCTGCTGTATTCTTCCTCCACATCTGACTGCCAATCATTTTTCCTCTTGCCTCCCTTCTCTCTCCCTCTCTCTTTTTCTCCAACTGTTACTTTCACATATTCATCCCATTTCTGCCTCATTTCCAGAACTCCTTCTCTCCTCACTCTCCCATGCTTACTTCTTTATTTCCTACCACAACCTTTTTTCTCCTGCCCTCCCCTGCAGCTTTTTGTCCTCTTCCCTCCACCCCCCCTTATTTTCTCACTTTCTTGCGTTCACATTCCCCTCCCTTTGGACGTGCTGGGCGTGTGGTGGACGCGAGAGGGGGCCTGAAGGGGGTTAAGGCTGAAAGTTGAAGGTTACGGAGGTGAAGAGGAACCCCGCTGCTCCGCCAGGGGACACAAATGTCACCATGACAGATCCTGCACCGGTTAATCCACCCTCCCCTCCTTCAAACACACTCACACACAAACAACAAGATCTCCATGATGTATTTCATTCTGAAAATTGCAATACCTAAGTCAGCTGTAAAATATGCAGACAAAGCCTGTACAAATCCTTTTTCTTTTAGGCACTTTAAAATACCCGAGGTGAAAATAGCATACTCATAATTTTGTCATTTTCATAACTTGCTGTGCGAGGCAAACCAGTCCATGTGCTGTAAATACATCCATGGGCATTCTGTCCATGGTCTCGGAGGATCTGGACTTTTGGAGGTGTTCCATTTTCAAAACACAGGCTGCGGATTTTACACATGTCTTGTATAAATGTTTTGGCTTGCTCACAAGGTCATAAAACATTTTCAGCATTCAGCAGACAATGGTAGCTGTCAGTTGCAATAAAAAATGACAAAGTTGGAGACACAGGGGTTCTGGAGGACAAGAGCAATGGCATATGCAGCCATGTGCAGTGAAAGTGTAAGTACACACACACACGGACAGATAGTTAATGGCGATGTAACATCTACGCAAATACAGCGTTGCAACTGGAGGACATGCAGTGCCTTGCTTCAGGACACCTCAGCAACGTCAACCATTTCCGAGACCAATCAACCCCTCCCTGCTCCTTCACGCTACCTCTTCTTTAACATCTTTTATGTGGACCATTCTGTTTTAGGCCTTTTTGAATCATACATTGATCTGTTAGACATCTGCCGCTCCCTCACCTATTTCCACTGAAGGCAAAAATGTGAATGACTCAAAATGTGCTTATTGCATTTCCCACAGTTGACAAAATTTAGAAAGAGCTGCTGCATGCAGCATAAAAACAGTCCTTTTTATGTGACACCAGTGGCAGCTAGAGTGACACGGTGAAAACAACCTATAGCAGATTTTACTCTGGTGGAGCGTAAACAGGTCCATTGGGTGCGAATTGAATTGAAATCACCTATTGGGAGTTAGATTCCTCCATTCACACCCGAGAAAATGGAGGTGGGCAAACGTGACGATGAGCCAGCCCGAACAGTGACCACTGGTCTGTGTTTGCAAAGTGCACGTGTGCTGTGTACAGATGTGTACCATGGTGGATGTGTGTTTACAGATAGATGGCAAGCTCGGGAGTGAATATTTACAGTACAGTAGCTTGTCCATTGATCCCTGAGGGCTTCAAACATGGCTGACCTCCCACAGTCACAGCAGGGGCAGCATGCAGGCAGCCCCTGAGCCGTGACACAGATAGTGGTGAGAGGGGGACAGCGGTGGTTGATATGGTCAAAAATCAATGCTTTGGCTATTTCCGAGACACCTGTCTTTGAAAGTAAGAGAAGGGAGGGTTAATGGGTGAAGGGTGCTGGGAACTAAGAGCGGGGCAATAGGAAAGGAGTGGGAGGAGGAAGGATGAGGTGAGGGAAGAGATGAGGGATTGCCAAAGAGTGGGAGGTAGACATCAGCCTCTCACAGCTGACACCACCTCTCTCCTATCTACTCAGGTGGATCATCAAACATGACGGGATTAAACTGAATAAAGTAGCAACACATACATGCCCTAAAAACATGGGAGAAGCAAGAAAATAAGCCTACTCTTTCACCTCTCAGTTCTGTAATTCTCTGCATAAATGTATGTCTACTGGCACATCCAAGTAGGCTAAAAATGAAAAATGCTGGCATGTTCAGCTTGGCATATGAATCTATGCTTCTTGGGATTTTCAAGTAGGCTAAAAGGAAGCTGTTGGCAAAGGATGTCGTTCCTAATGCTGCTGGCTGGAGGAAAAAGTTGGCACACAACGACAGTGTGTCAGAAACCTCACACTGGCCAGAGCTGCAAAGGAAGTTACTCAACTTTAAGTCATTTTGTCACGAACTCAAAAAGTAAAACCCGTCGTACTTACGTTGAATGACATGTTTTTTTTTTATAAAAATAGCCAATTCAAAGTCCCAGGAAACAGAATATGATAAACATGAAAAACGCCCACAGTGCAGAGGTATGTTTGTGCACAGTGTTTCTATAGGATCACCTCAGCAGCTCAATAACAGTGGCCTGAATGCATGGTTCTGGCTTTAAAACTGAAAGAGACTTCAGTAAAAACACAAAAAGGCCTCACCCTAAATCCAGGGTGAATACACATTTAGATGAAAGCCTCTAGTTTATAATTCTCTATACTATGTGAATCAAACACAGACTTAGAGCCCTCATGGCCATCCAGTGTTCTAAAGGCATAAAAAAATGCACTTTTTTCACCTTATTCCATGAACGACTGAATGTGTGTTGTGAGTGAATAGGGGGCCTGTTTGTTAAGAGAGGCCAAATCCCATATGGTGAACAGCAGCTCCTCTGGTGAGAAGAGAGGCTGTGAAAGCCACCGGCAGCCCCTCTCCTCCATCCGTGCTCCAGAGATGAAGGGATGCAGCGCCTGCCTCTCCTTGTTCCTCCTTTCTCCCACTCCCTTTGCCTCCTCTCCTCCCTCTTTCTTGGCCAGGGGTTAAACTGCTGCACTCTAACCTCTTTGGCAATGATTTCATTCACTCGGTTTCTCTCGCTCACTCTCATCTCAGGGAGAGATTTATTTCACAGTATGTAGTGGATTAGGCCCCCCTCGTATGCCCCTGGACAAAAGCATTGTTTTAGCACTAGCCTGTTCGCTGTAACTGGAGGAAGCTACCACTACTAAGCGTCCACAATACGGCCATTGTGGACACAGGGCTAGGAGGACCCTGCCTCAGAGGCCGTCTAGACTTTGAGCCCGGGCCGATTGGAGAAACAGAGGGGAGAAAATCCCATCAGGCAGTGGAGTGAAAGTTAACTAAGGTAACCTGCTGTGAACCTGATGAAGATGTCAAGCCAACATATGGCAAAAAATGTCTATTGTCAGAACAAGGAGCTTTCTTCCCTCTGAGGGAGGGGATGGTAGAGGAGGAGGAGATGAGGGGGGTTGCACAACCTAAAGGAAGGAATAACTGCAGTGGTCATCGTTTTACTTCTGGATCAGTAGTCTTATTCTGGCCGGGAGGAGGCCCAACCCCTCCACTCACAATTAAAGGAGTAAGCAGATTAACTGGCATCTTTCAAAGGCCAGCAGAAAGAAAAACTCACTCACAGACGTTTAATACATTTTTTTTCTCCCCCTTTTGCCTATCAAGTCTTGCGCTGCACACGGCAAATGGCATTACATTTCATGCTGATTTAGTGAGCAGAGGTTTGGAGAAAAGAGAAACTTCTTAAACTATGATATGCTCCTTAAGTTTACTAATACTGATTGGTCACACTGTGTTGTTACAAATGAAGACTTAGAACTGACAGAAACGGTGACGGCCTCGGGTAACTCGTACAATTACCAGGATTAAATCAGAGCAAATTTATGTTTGATATTAGACTGGATAATTTATAGGTGTAAATAGTGGTGAACAAAACTTTAAAGGCTATACAACTTCTTAAAACAAGCATTAACTGCATCACAATGTTGATCTAGATTAGGTCTATAAATAGGTGTAAATTTGAAAAGGAGCAATAAAATTTAATTCCAAAGCTTGAAAAAAATTGAATAAACAAAAAGAAAACAACCTCTAAGGTAGAGCCTGCTTTACCAGCCAAAAAACCCAACTGGCAGACTTCACATGTGAGAGATGTTGGCCTGGGGGATTTCTAAGCCATTTCTACAGCTACATCTGAAGAAGATAAACAACAGTCTCAGCTGGAAGGAGAAGAAAGAAAGAGCTGCATGGAGATGATGTGACCCTATTAATGCCACATTAGTTGTTCCGTCTTTCCAGCTATGTGAGAAAAATGCTTCAGTGGGATGAGCTGAAAGAGAGAGAGAGAAAGGGGGAGAGGAGGTGGAGAGAGAGAGAGAGACAGAAAGAGAGAAGTGAAAGTGATACTGTCTCCAGGCTAGTTGGGATGCAACCCAATTTCACAGCTTCACGAATGAGTGGCACAGCATATGGATGCAACCTTTGTGACAGCCTCTGTGTATCACCACATATCAGCGTTGATATTCCCAGTCAGATTCCATACTGGTCCAACATTATGTCAAACACCGGCTCCGCATGACTGCATCTTCAACACAACACACACGCAGCATGTTTGTTTGGAGGAGGAGGGTGTTAGCCTCATAAGCTACGGAAAAACAAACTGGTATCTCCCGAGACGGACTCGTCTCCAACTTTCTCTTGACTATACTTGCTGCAGCACAACAAAATACAGCCTTTACATTAAGGTAGGAATGTGCCCAAAAATCTGAGGTATCACCTGAAATCCAAGCTATGACCTACATTTTTATTTCCAAATGCATGCGATATGGGAGTAGACCACAGAGTTTTGATTGCAGCGGCAGTGGTTGGGTGGGTGATGATTCCATCTCTGGCTGGTTGGCTGGAAAACCAACATATCTGCACATAATCACACAATTCTCTCCATATGGTCCAACCATCTGCCTTCGTCAAAAACAACATCTATAAAAGCGGAGTGGCTTAATAACTCTATCACTAAATTAACATGCATAAAGCTAAGAACAGACCCCTGTACCAAGAGTGTCCCTTAATTACAAACCTTGTTGAATGCATTGAGTAAACCACTGTTATGGTTGCTGTATGGTTAAAATAAAAAAAGCTTTGCTGCCAGCTAGAACTTGTTTTGTTTTTTGGTGCCATGTCATGTGACAGATTTGGCACCGCAGTCTGATAAGTATGACAAAATTTAGTTTGTGGGTATACGGTTTGTAAAGTTTAGGAAAACTGATGATCAGGTCATTGTCAGTTCCTTTTCTAGTCTCTGAGGTGGTGGTTACAGCATCAGAGAAAACACTGTGTGTAGCACAGCAGCTCCTTGAGGTGTGGAGGGGATCGATCTCAGTTAATGTCATATGGCACAGCACCCAGAGGCGGCTGCGTGGTGCTGATGACAGTGTAAAGCCTTGCCTTTGGCGGCTACATGCTCGGTGCTGCTGAGCTGTGATTTGAAGTTCACATGCAAAGGCTGACAGACAGACAGCTCTCAGTCAGGCAGTCAAGTCACTCAGGCAATCTTTCCACAGGAATGACAATATATCTGTACCTGTTTAAAGCGTACAATAGTGCCTAATCTCAAACACATTTACAGGGCTCTCAATGCTCTACAGGAATGACGGACGAAATACTGACAGAAAAATACAGACCAAACTCTATCCAGCCACCAAAACTCAATCATACACAAACACACACACTTCTCCAAAATGTAATTGGCCTTCACAGGAAAAAGTGGATGTTGACTTTTGGAGAACAACAACTTCCAGGGGAAAAAAACCTGTGTAGGCCACTTGGAGAAAAGTGGCCTTTGCCATGCAGAAAATTCAACCGTCCCCCCGTTTCCTACTATTCCCATGTGTAGCAGTTCATGTAGTTTGACCTTTAAGTGAGGTCAGGGTTGTAATTGACAAATTTACTTAAACTTACTGTGTGATAATCAAACTATGTAAAGTTTTCCATACAATATGCTGCATACTAAGAACAAGGTGAAACAACTTCACATCAAAGATAGTGGATGCTCCTTATTGTTGCTGCTATCAAAGAGTTGAGCGTTATTCCACCACTGATCTTATCCAACACAGTGAACAACTGTGCCTGTGACTCACCCATCACCGTTCCAATCTGCCCACATTTCTGAGCAAACAAAAGTTAATTCTGGTCTTCGCAATTAACAAAGGAAGAGAAATTTGCATTTCGTAGGACTCATGAGGCATTATCATTTTACTGTGCTTCATCTATCATGGTAATCATAAAAGTTATTACCTGGGAGACAGAAGACTACTTTTAGTTGTGGCACAACTAAATCATTTAAAGCACACAAAATATATAAGTACTTAAGATAAAACCAGAATGTTGGTATTTAAAATACTTAACTAATGAATCGTTAAAATTGTGGATTAATTTTTTGCTGAGAGTAGTACAGCAAAATTGATTGAATATTTATCACTATCACAATCTTGGCTTTCTACAATTGAATGACTGCGATCAACTGCTACATGACATTCAAAATAATCTGCTCATAGAAAGCAGCACATCTTAGTTCAACTCGGGTAAATCTGACATCGGAAGTCTTTGTTTCACTCTTTTCAAAGTAAATTTTGGTCACACACCTGTTTGAGTTGTGAGTATCTCAGCGGAAACTAGAGGTTTCTCTGTGCACAGCTGCCTAGACATCACAGCGCTTATATGTGATGCACTTATGGAAATAATTCAAATGTAGTTTCAATCAATAATCAGACTTTCAGCAAGTGATGCATTTCAGGTATAATTTTTTTATTTGTATTCATCCTCCAGTAGAAGCACTGAAATCTGGTGAAGTAGAACCTTATTCAAGTTTTATTTTGACACAAAGACTTGTACATTAGCAGGAATGTAGCCTAACTAGGATGTGAAAGCAGAGTTGTGTTTGTTTGAAGGCGTGCTAAAAATATATTTTGTCCCTATAATTAATGAATAACTGAAATCAAAATGTATGTTTGCTTCACAGAGTTGAGCGCTCTGTACAGTTCATTAGATATGATTGCTACAAGACTTAACACTGACTCACTTGTGGGCAGAGTGATGCAACTTAATGGCATTTCTTTATTTGCAAACTGCAGAACGTACAAATACATTAGTCACTTAGCCTCCACACTCATTCATCTTTTATTAGAGGAAGAGCAGATGAAGCTGGTGAAGCTGGTGATGAGCAGGCCCTAAGACCCAACTGGATAATGCATCTTAATCTATTACAACTGATGCAGGATAATCCTACATCATTAGTCTGAATGGAGTTTAAGGCACTCGTATCACTTGTAGGCTTATCTTATCCATGCAGTGAGGTAATTAAGGAATATTCCACATTCAATGAAAAACCCTCAACAACAGTGCACTGGACGGGAAGCTTTAAAAGGTCGATGAAGTACCGGAAGGTGAGGATGGATGTGTGTACGTCTACATGAAAACAAAGACCTTTTGGGTGAATTACATGATATGCTATGATAAATGATCCCAGACATTCAGAAAGGCATCAAGATTGACCTACATTTTCTGTCCTGAAAAAATAGGCCAGAGCCCAAATTAAGGGCCAGTACGGCTACCACACGCATGTAAACGCCACGATCTTCACAGTAATTGTGTGGCGTTAGGCAACATAGCAGCAGCCTTGAGTGGAGAGACGTAGCCTAAGGGTATAGCTGTTGACATGTAAATAGTGAGGCTAGAAGCTGAAATGACAGCACAGACAGTAGGCTTGTACTCGTAGTTCTGCTTGACTTGGGTTTGGCCTTGGTCACAAAATTAAGGTCTAACGGACAACAGTCTAGATGTCAGGATACCAGAACTCAAATCATGTCAATAAGTAGGTTGATTCCGTTAATTGCCGGGGAAAACACATTTCTGTCTTTTAAATCAGTCATCTACTAGATCAGTTTACATCAGTCCTTCTGGCAGCAGCCCACCGAGGACAGAACGCAACCTGAATCTGCATCCTTTGTAGCGCTTGCTGCCATTCTGGACTTTTTCTATTCATCTAAAAGAGGCATTTACAGAATGCTGAAGATGCAGAAGAAATAAAATGCTCAAGGTCACAAATCATGTCACGTGCTCATGATACAATACCAAAAAATGTATCTACGACAGCCAGAGAACAGCCGATCAGTGCTTTCTTTTGTCATCACTTCCAATTTAGATGAAAAACATTCAGGAAAAGGTTCCAGGACAATCTCAGAAAGTGTTATCTTGCTTAATGTGGTTGGTATTCTGGTTGAAAAGCTTTATGAGCCTCTGGTACTGACTATCACTCCCACTGCACACGACAAGCGAAGAGGGCTGGCTGATGATGTCATGAAAAGTGAGTCAACCCCAAATCCTGTTAAAATCCTGTCATCATGAAATGTGCTCTACATGACTGTCACAAAAGTCAACATATTTCTGAGCACAGCTTTTTTATGAAATCCAATTTGCCAGACTAGGGCAGATTAACATCACCAAAGCTAAATTAAAGCAGGGGCTGTACTAATCCTGTTCATTTGTGGGCTAAACTAGGCCACACTGGTATTACATGTATAAGAACCAGCCAATCACTGTTCTTTAACTCAAAATAATTGGTTCAGTGTGTTTGTGGGCGTGTAACTGTGCGTGTTTGGTGGTACAGGCTTGTGCCATCTGCTGAGCTGAACATATATACTCCTGGCCATCAATTGTCATCCTCTGACATGATTCATGTGAAGACAAGCTCAGCATCAAGATAACACATGCAGCTTTTGGAAGCTAAATTCAGCTGGACATTATCCTACCCTTTACTTCGTGGTTTTTATTTTTAAACGCATAAAATTCCCACAGCTTTTTTGAGCAAAGCTTGAGAGTGGTCACAAGGGAATAAATTCCTCTGCCATCACATAAAGATGCACTGCGCATGCACAAACAAAAAACAAGCCACCAACAACACTGCTGCGAGACTGCAAGTGGGGGTAATGTGATGAAACTGTTCGCCATTCATCAGGATCATCTCATTTTAAATTATTGATCGGGTCCCTACTTTTCCCCACTTTTTTTTTTTTAGCCGTGGAAAGGGGAAGTCTAAAAATAGCCTGTGAGTGTCAGTGCCTAGAAGTCTTTCCATGTTCTCCCAGTCTGGCAGCATTAGTGAATTCAGATGAGCCTCCTGCAGCTCTCACAGCTTGGTTGTCTCCATCTCATGCACAGCCTCACACATCCGTGCCGCCACGCATACACATGCACAGCTGTACATGCACAACACACGCCTCAACGTGTACCTGCTACCACACAGTCACACACACACACAAAAAAAGAAGTGTTTGCCCCTGGAGTTTCAGTGCTGTGTCAGTGAGTGGGAAAGCTCAGCCAGCAACCCCCACATGTATCTCACCTCTCGGTTCATAGACTACTGCCATCAGCATATTCTTTCATTTCATTCCTCCCTACCCCACCCTGTCTCATTTTACCCCATTTCTTCATGCTTTGGCCAATAGCTCTCTTTATTTTGAAGAAACGACAGAAAAGTCCACTAGCAGCTAAGATGAAGGGTGTGTGTGTCTGTGCATACTGTATATGTGCCAAAGTGTATAGAGGTCACATGGCACCACCTGAAAAGCCCCAGCTTCCCTTTTCTAGTCCCTGTAGGGTTCGTCTGTCCCTGTCATAACGAGTGATAATCAGAAAGTGGGAGAGAAGGTTTGCGCCTCGTGTGTGCGACTGTGGAAACAACGGTGTGATCACAAAGAAAAGGTTGATATGCCAGAGAAAGAACGGAGAGAGACGGGAGACTTGAGTAGAACAATATCGCATGAGGCAAAATAAAAAGTTTAAATCTCTGGACAGAATCAAAGAGCAGAGAACATTATCAGTGAATTTCGTCTCCAGACAAACAGAGCTCTCTAACCTGGTGCCAGACCAACAATATCAGATGCACAAGTTTGTTTTCGGGTTATTTTAAATGTTCCTGCATTAGGAAATCATAAAAATGCCTCGTACTGTTTTGAGGTTATCATTACTACTAAAGAATCATCCAAAAGTCTATTCTTCTAAAAGTCTATTACTTGAGACTTCATTGGTGTTCTGACCTGAGTAACAATTCACAAACCGTGCATCTGCACTGGGCAAAAACTACCGCAAACAATTGCAAAAGTTAAATGTTCTCCATATAATCTGAAACACAACAGGCCAGGGAGGAATACGAGGACAACAGTTGCCTCCATCTCTTTTAAATACGAAAAGAGTTGGAATTAGACCCAGTCAGCAGCAGGCCACTACACAGCAACTGAATGGATGAGTGACTGTGAGTGGGGAGCTACAAATGACTCCAGGCACGAACAAAAGAGCAAAGCTGGAGAGCACTGAGAGGAGCACTAGCTGGCCAACTCTGCCATCTCAAAAATAAATTTTAATATAAATGAGTCTTATATTATAGCTTGCTGTACAGATGAAATATGACATCACAACATTTATTCAACCATGTTGAAGTTACTTATTCCGATCAAAACTTGGAAATTGGACATTCTATTAGCTGCATCCAGCTACATAATCCAGCTGAAGCCGTTTAACATGCTTCTGTTCTTTATACATGTGATGCACCTCTCTACTAATAGCACTCAAATGAACTCATACAATCCACAAGTGTTGTACTTTCCACATCTGTGAGTGTGTTACTGTCCGCTAGGGTCTGCGTGATAAATTTTAGATTTAGATACAAAAACTACATACTTAAGTTTAGGAAAATAGCACAGCTAGGGTTAAAATCCAGGCCTTCTACAACACATTTGAAGCTTATCATCCATTTTCTAGGTTACCAGTTGACGGGTCCCTCTTGTCTAATGTATGATTGGCTTACTAAAGTTATGACAGTAAAGCAATATTTAAAAAAACATCACAATGACATGTTTATTTGAAATATACTTGTTAAACATCTCTAACAAACAATCTGGCAGAAAATGCTTTTCATTCAAAATATAATTGATAATGCAAATTGGTTGTAAAGACAGACTTTCTGGCAGACTGGGCTGACTAAAACAGGATGCTAGACGTAAGTGACAACAAATGTCTATATTTTCAGTTTGTCAAGTCATTAGAAACGCTCATAAAAGAACAGAGCATCAGTACAACTCAGACAGCCCTCAAGACCCACTTCCACCCTGAATGCAGACAAAAAAAATGAGGTCTGTGGGTTGAAAATGACCCTATGCACACTTACTCTTGACGCAGAGTGGGAGGAGATTTTCAAAGTTCACTCACACTGAGATCATTACCATAGCAGGGAAGTTGAGAGACTTCCTCAATTCTGTTCAGAGGAAACAGATTAAAAGATAACAAATGCTTGGATGATATCCGTTTCTGCGTCAAAGAGCCAATTTAGCAAAGTCATACGGGTGAGACAAAAGGAAAAGGCAGAAGGGTTGTGAGATAAACAAAGTGTGAAACCCTGGGGTCCTCTCAGGAGTGTGAGTGGAGGAGTGTGGCCTCTCTAATGACCAATCAACACCCTCCTTGCTGCCATGGCATCTGTTAGTACTCCAATGGCCTCCCGTCTTAGTGTGAGCCCACCGTGACCTCAACACACAGCTGGTATCCAATCAGACTTCAGAACCAGCAACGCTTGGGTCAAGGAGCAAATCTGACATTTTGCAGAATGTCAGTGTTCAACCTTTTCTAAAAGTTCTGCCGCACAGGAGTTTTGCTCTTCGAATACGAAGGGTGGAAATGGGAAGGGGTGAAAGCCAAAGGAAATAAAAATGAACATCACAGTGCTGCTTGAGGGGGCTACAGCAGAGAGGTAAGAAGGCTGATAACTAACTAGCGAACAGTGGGTGACACCGTGAGACCTCCGGGTCTCAGCAAAAATGTTCTTAGAATACAGAACAAAAGTAACTTTTCATAATTGGACAAAGTAAAGCTATATGTGAATGAAAGGGTGAAATATGTCTGCTGTGCTTCTTCTGTCTGGTTTTCCTTTAAAAAAAATCTATGCATGAGCACTTATATATTTTAAACAGTTAAACCTCCTGCAGCATATTTTATTACTAGTGAGAAGCTACGTTGAGATAGTGACAGATAACAGGCGATAAATTTGTCGTTTATCTCAGACAAAAAAAAAAAGGCACACGCTCAAAGGTGTAAAACTGACAGGAGCAAACATGAGCTGGAGACAAGATAACAAAAAGTGCTTTCATCCATCCTCTAAGGGTAAAGGATATGATATGTTGTACAGATTCTAAAGAACGCATTCTATTGTAAGGCTTGGAAAAATGTTCACATTCATTCATACGCTCACTCACACAATTTAGGGCTCAAAATTCATCTGACCTGAATGTCTGAAC
This sequence comes from Acanthochromis polyacanthus, assembly GCF_021347895.1. Taxonomy (NCBI): domain Eukaryota; kingdom Metazoa; phylum Chordata; class Actinopteri; family Pomacentridae; genus Acanthochromis; species Acanthochromis polyacanthus. The sequence goes on along the minus strand of NC_067116.1, from coordinate 21,825,643 downwards.
TGTGGAAGAAAATGCATATAAAGGAAATGTAAGCATAAACAGAAAATAGTATGTACAGAGTAGAACTATGACCACGTTTCAAACCCAAGACCTTCTTCCATGAGGTATCAGTGCCAACAAAGCAGTCATCATTGAGTTGTTGTTTTTTTTAAAAATAGTAAATCATTCCCCTAATTGCAGCACAAGTGTTGCTGTAAAATTGATATGCCGATCTATTAAGTTTATTGCTTTGTTAGTGGGAACAATCTGGCTGGAGGGAGCGGGCGAGGACAGGTAGCATCTGTCCCCACCTACTGCCTTGGCAGCATTAGCGTCATCTGCTAGCTTTGGCAGCATCTTGGAAGCACATCAATATGGCTTTATGTAGCCAGGGCCGCTAGTAGCTAGCATGCCAGTCACGCTCTCAGGCAACGCTTGCTCACAGCCTGAGCATCCACAGAGCACTGAGCCAACAGAGCTAAGCGGAACTGAGCTCGGGCTGAACAGGGAGGCCAGGTCTCCACGGACCTGCATGGGGAAAAAGGGCCAGTGTCTGTTATCTATCCACACATCCATGGTTAGAAGTGTCGGGCCAAGTCCAGATATGAACACTGCCACTATTGTAGCTGCGAGCTTTATTTTCTTGTTGGGCTTTTTTTCCCCTCCATCAACACGTCTGCTGTGGAATGCTGATGCTCTTTGGAATTACTGACACATTTTCAGTGAAGACTTCAAGCAGACTGCTGATTGAAACGACTCGGAAAATGGTACTTTGCTGCGATCTCATAGCACGCATTTTACAATCAAATCTGTTAGGGCGATGGACTACCTCCACCACCGATGTTACGTTGCTAACAGCGTTTGCCAAAAGGCAGTGAAAATCAAACCTACCCCTGGGAGTAATAATTGGGAGCTTGTCCAACATGAACACACTCAGAACACTGGCAGAGTTAATTATTCTAAATGACAAGCCTTTAGTTCCACACTTACAATTTAGCTGTATTCTCCGCAGCCAGAGCAAGACATAAACTTGGGCGGAATGCCTGAGTCAGACTTTATTTTATGGCATGCATCAACAGCTTAGGTCATGTATCAACAGTAACAAAGCCCATGTCATTCAGAGTGACTGCATGGCTGTGTTGTCAGAGCGTCACATGTCCCTACAGTCACATCTGTAATGTGTAAGCACGACACAGCAGTGAAATGAGCACGCAATTCATCTTAGAAGGGCCGAATCCCAGGTGAAATACTAAGTAACAAAATGTACTGAAAGAGTTTCCTTCAGACTGCAAAATCAAATGTTACAGACATGACATTTTTGAGAACACACTTAGTAAATAGTACATTTTGACAAACAGCTGTCTACTGAAACTGTCACCCTGCTCTGCTGCTCATCATTTAGAAAATGGGCACATAACACACAAAAAAACACATTTTCAGGGCACTTAAACAAATCCTGCTTTATTCACACAACAAAAAAGTCAATACCCATATAAAACACATGCAGCAATTCTATTTTCAATTCAATTTTATTTATATAACGCCAATTACAGTCAAATTGTCTCAAGACGCTTTACAGAACAATTTCTGTATTTTAACAAAATAATCCACTTCTGTTGGGGTAAAATTATAATATTTGCCTTGCATTTTATCAGCAAATGGTGCTGAAGTAAATACAGAGGGTTTTACTTCCTTAAATTTAGTTACCGAATTGTCAGACAGGCATCTACTGTAATCATATTTGTGCTCAACTCCTATACAATCTATTGGTTTAAATTGTAATGTTATCATAAAAAGGGCAGAAAGAAAAGGGTTCTGGGGAAATACTATTAACTGTTTGATTTCTACGCCATAAGTCAGGACAAGGTCAACGGTGTGATTAAAACTATGAGTTGGTTTATTTACATGTTGAGAAAACCCAATTGAGTCTAATATTAAATTAAAAGCTGTCGTAAGGCAGTCACTGTCAACATCAACATGAATGTTAAAGACGCCCACAATAATGACTTTATCTGACATGAGCACTAAATCAGATAAAAAGTCTGAGAATTGAGATAAAAACTCAGAGTAAAGAGCAGGAGGACGATATATAACAACAAATAAAACTGGCTTCTGAGCTTTCAGATCTGGATGAGAGAGAGACGTTGTAATGTTACACTTCATTGTAACATTAAAAGGACGCCCTGGTTAGAGGGGAGGCTGCCACGGTGAACAGATCAGATGAAAAAGTGCAGGTTGGTGATTACTTAAGGTTGGGTGAAGTCAAGGTAAACAATACCTTTTATTTTTACTTTCTGGTGCTCCTGTTGCCACATCATGCTACTATTACTGGTTCAGAGAACAGCAATATTGTACACTACACAATTATCCAAACTGTATGGAAAGTAAACATGTCCAGCCATTGAAATCCCCCCCAGAGCCGGATTCCTGTGTGTTGGGACTCTCTTGCTCTGTCTATAAACATAAATCAAAACTTGCATGCTGATTCATGACTTATTGATTAGTTATTGACACTAGTAGTACTGACTTGATACAGTTACAGTTCATGAAATATTTAACTGCCAACAAAAATGATAACTTTAGCACTATATTCTGAGACCTTTGGTTTAAAAACGTCAGCATGAAACAACTTATTAAAATGCAGTCTTACTGCAGGCCTGTCTGAAAATGTGTGGGTGTTGTCTGCAAGTACACTGCTGCCTACAGAAAGTGTGAAACCAAGTTAACACAGGAAGTTGAGGGATAGGCGGTACACTGACCATCTATACAGGAGAAAGATATTTCCTGTGAAACCAAGTTAACACAGGAAGTTGAGGGATAGGCGGTACACTGACCATCTATACAGGAGAAAGATATTTCCATCTGACTGTTGTACACATTTTTAAGTCTTCAGTCTGATCATGACAAATATTCACAAAGGAAACTACCACCTGAACTACAATGGCATTGTTTTATGCCGCTGCAAATGGATCTAGTTTCAAACTTGTAGTACCAGGATGTGGTGAGAGTGGCAAAACAGCCATGCAGCATCAGCAAAACTCTGCACACACACCAAGCTTTCCATCCACTCAAGCAGGTCACCTCTTCAGTCACTAAAAAGGATTTCAGGCTAAACTACTCTGCTGGTAGACGGAGCGCACAATAACAGAAACGCAGCCAAAAATCTATCTAAAATTAAACTTGAGCTCCCTTAACTGTAAAGAGGAGATGTGAGAGCTTAACCCTTCTATCACTTCTCCAAACGCTCTACATGTTGCTATGACAATTTAATTATAGCCCATCATGGTTGCATTATTGTTTGTTTGCTTCCACGAAGCAGTGGGAAGATAATGTGTGAATGTGAAGTGCCACTTTTTGGCAAAGCACCTAATGTTTGGCTGCAAGAAACACAGCTCTAGATTGTGGTGAGGTTTCACAGCGTGGTCAAAGCCCGCCTGATATGACTCACACCATTAACCCATTCAGCTCACAGTAAAAGCTCATACCGCAGCATTGAGACAAATGCAAACAGAACTATAGAGTAGGCTGCATTTTAGGGCCTGACACACGTGTATATTTGTAATATTCACACACAATCTATTCATTCAGACCTCGGACAACGATAACAGTTCATTCTGCACAGTTCTGACATTCAAGAAGCATTTCATTTCATCCAGACTTCAGCTAAAGCCAAGTCAAAGAAAGGGAAATTGATCAGATTCAGGGAGAAGTGACTCATTCCTCATATGGTTATCTGAAACTGCTTCTTTTAAAAAACAAACCACCACAACCATAAACTCCACCTGGCAGGCAGTCTAGATCCACATTATAGCAACTTCCTCAGAGAGCCGTTTTTACATCCAATCAGAAGTCAGAGCACTTTGGTGGAATGACTGAGCAGAATGTGTATGTCCCATTTGACCTGAGGTGTGCAAATGTTGCTCTGTAGCTTTGCTCCAGGGAGCAGGAGTCCGGATATGAGTCTGACCCAAGATCATACATGGAGGAAGTCAGTTATTACAGCACAGGCTGGTGGTTTATGAGTTTGGTTTAAAATCCAATATGAGGACTACATCCAAGGACAACTTTCAGTCTACTCTGGTCAGCTCAGCAGCTGCACAAGTGAACCCTCCAATAACACCTCTTTAAAGTCAACACTGAGTGGGCAAAATAAGACAGCTGGTGTAATATGCAGCGAAAATGTTTTCACATGATATTTGACTTATGAACGACACTCGATATTGATGTGAAGTCTGCCGTACTTTATTTCCCATATTTATAAAGGGTAGAATATGGTGTTGTTCTACATCGGCCACAGTCATTTCCCCAGCTAGTCGTGGTCACCACTACTGGAATGTCTGACCAATGCAAACAACAGAACAATTAATGCCGCTTGCTGACCCAAGCATGATCTTGCTAAAACAATCTTTGTGGGATCACGGTTGCAAGAAAAATGCCTACAATGGTGAGCCTCTGGTCACGCAAATCTGTCAAATAAATGAAGAATGTATAACACTAACTCTAAGATATTAAAGCTGCTAGCATCTCTGACACCACAACTTTACAGGTGAGCTCAGTCTTGACCTTCCCTTGTACTTAAAATCTTGACAGAGTAAACGCTGAATCATGCACACATAATAACACCACAGCCATAATGATCACTCTCATTGTGTAAGACTGGACTGAGCCATGCGTTTTAGCTCTGTGACACTTGCTGCCGGACTTAAAATAATGTGCAAGTACATGCGGCAACTGCTACCAGCCTCACATGGCATCCTGGCTGTGCAGTCTTACAATTACTGTAATTACAAACTGGAGAAAAACAGTCATTTTTGCAAACACTTTGCACACAAAAAGACAACTGGCAAACACCCATGAATATCTTTATCAAGTGGGATGTGAGGCCCACAAATTCTTAGTTTTTTATTGAATTATTATTGTAATAGTCTCTAAAATGTCAACTATTGTGAAAAATATCCATCTAAATCCCACAGCACACTGTGGCATATTCACTTGCACTGTTTTGCATCATCAGCAGCCAAAATCCTAACTTTTCAAGTGCTTATAGCCAAGAATGTTTGGTAATTTTCCTCGACAAAAGACTTAGCTGAATAAGCAGCGATTACAATTGCTAATGATTAATTTGATGCTTATCAACTAGTCATTTCGGACTGATAGATTAAAAAATTAAAAACAAGTACACCCTATTATACGTGAGAACTTGCAGATATGCAGATTTTCAGTAAATCTTTCAGTTAGTTTCTTAATGATTCTGTCTATGAAATGTCACCTATCAAAATTTCCCTGACTTCAAAACAACATATTCACATATATTAAGATAAGTCACACATACATTCATATGCAATACAGAAAGGCAGCAAAAATGGGAAAATTTAACTTAAAAATATCAACTTTCTTATGTTCAAACGACCAACCGATAAAAATGTCATTTGGGGGTTCAGAAAGTGTATACATTTGTACATCAAGCAGACTACAGACGGAACATTTTTTTAACAGAAACAATAATTCACCTACCCTCATTTTCAGATGCTGGACATGCCACTTGTACAACCAGATCAAATGTTCTTTCTGGATTCTCCCTGAAAAAGAATTGCACGCAGTTTACCCAAGAGAATTAATTACAGGTGTTGCTGCACATAATCACAAGCATTGGCAACAAGTGTGCACTCAGCATTAGCACTCACAGCAACTGGGCTGCTATTAAATTCCACTGCGTATGCATTCATAAAGTGGACCTGTGCTCTCTTGTCCTACTTTCCATCAGTCAATAACAGTAGGTTAGCTAATGCTGAGTGTGCTTAAATCTCTATGTAAGGCACAGAAGTTCTCCTATCGGTGACAACATAGCGTTATCTGCACTGAGTTGGGTCACAGGAGCTGCTCTCTCGGCGTCGTGTCCACATGTTACCTATTTAAAGCTGTGTGCTTGGCTAGCGGAGCTGCTAATTGGTGGTCAGCTAGTAGACACAGCAACAGACTGACCCAAATGCTGTCGAGCCAGCTGGCCTGGCTGTTAAATCCACGGCTGGAGATAGCTCAAATTACGCCAAACATTCCTTCGCATTTCACATGCAGCTCAGAGTTAACGCTACGAACCTGAACCGCATATTAGCTCGACAGTTGTACGTCTAAAAGCGACAGAGGAGGGGGGAAACACAAAACTCGGAGGTCTTACTTTATCCTGCTGTCCATGGTTTAGTTACAACATCGCGACAGCTCGGTGCTGTCGGCGGCTCTGCTCTGTCCGGGGATATTTCCAGCTCGTCCTTCCTCGGTCTCGTCTCTCTTATCTGATACCGGTCGAAAGCTGTCGCGACCACATGCTTGGAGGTGGTGTAGCCCGGTAGTTTGTGCCGTCTCTCCCCGCCGTTTCAGTGGCCTAAATCCTCAGCTGAGCAGCACCGTGGACATTTCCCACAACAAACACCACTCCAGGAAGTGCTGTCAAAGACTTGGTGACGTCAGCGCGTCAGATGAGCACCTTGCTGCCCGCAGCGTCCTCCTCCACGGTCACAGTCTGTCTTGATATAAAGTCTGTGGTCCTGATATACAATATGTGTCCCAATGTACAGTCTGTGTCCTCATATACAGTCTGTAGTCCTTATATACAGTATGTGTCCTCCTCTACAGTCACAGTCTGTGTCCTCATATAACATTGTCCTCGCATACAGTCTATGTGCTCATAAACAGTCTGTAATCCTCATATACGGTCTATGGTCCTCATTTAAAGCCATTTTCTACTGATTTCCTCAGACCAATGAAGTTGTTTCAATGCCATTTAAAGTTTACCAAGAGACCTGAACTGAACATTGACTAAATTATGAAGGCTGGCTATGTTATGGTGGGGATTATAGTGGGTGAGTTTCTTACCTGAGGTTTTCTCAACGACTTGATTTTGGATCTGTAAACAAATCATAACACAGCAAATTGTGCAATAAATTTTTATTGGTGATCATAAACAGTTTTGCCTATGTACACATCAGACATGGGGAAACATTTGCATTTTGGCCACCTCACAAATGTCAAACATGTAGTCATCCTGTAACCCTGTTGGGCTCCACCAACCCGGAAGGAAACGTGTGTTGATTACAAGCTGCTAAATTCTCGTGCTCATTTAACTTCTTTACTTTTTTATATTTTTATACACCCTACCTAAGTGTACACACTGATCAGGCAAAACTTTATGACCACCCGCCTAATATTTTATTGGTCGTCTATATGCTGGTAAAACTCCTCTGAACCAGTGGGGCACGGACACAGGAACGCTGGGAATGCTGTGACACCGGGATGGTGGCAGTGAATTCTGTGGGTTGCAGGGTGGGACCTACATAGATCAGACTTATGCTGGTACATCCCACAGATGCTCAATACGATTTGGATCTTTAGAGTGTGGAAGCTATGTGAACACCTGAGCTCTGTGTTGTTCCCCGGGCCAAGCAATTTTTGCAGTGTGTCATTGTGCAATGTCCTGCTGAGGGTGGCAACTGACATCAAAGATGGCTTTTGCCATGGAGGGGGTGTGTGCTTGACCTGCGGTGTTTAAGTGGGTGGTACATGTCAAACATCCACATGAATGTCAGCACTCAAGGTTTCCCAGCTGAATGTTGTATTATAACAAGATTTCTATATCTAATAAAATACATGCACAGAATCAGCTATCATGATTAACCCTCCTGTTGTCCTCATTTACGGGCACCAAAAAAGATTGTTTCCTTGTTTGAAAAAAATCCAAAAATTCAGCCAAAAAATTTTCCCAAATTTCTCAACATTTGCAAAACCTTCACAAAAAAATTCCAATAATTTCTTGAAAGTTTTCCTCAAAAATTGTTTTTGAAAAAAAAATCCCCCAAATTTGGCAAGACAATGCTTTTAAATATTTTCAGAAAATGTGTGAAAAGTCTTCCAAGAAAATCCTAAATTGTTTGTTGCAGCTCAACACAAACTCCCCAACACTCTGCTCCAACACTGTAAAACTATTTGGTACAAACCAAAAAAAATATGGTTAGCATTAGAACATCATTCACTATGCTCTCAAAACTCTGAGGGAAAATGTAATACAGTTTGAGCAATATATGTTCTCAGCAACTGGATAAGCTGTTTCCTCTTTCCTTCTTGCAGTTTATATTCAACTCTAAAAAAAAAATGACTATCTTGCTAATAAAGTACAATAATAAATCTAATAAATCTCTCAGAGAATTCTTGGTGAGGAATCCACAACATGTTGTCAAGTTCTTCTAAGTTTTTCAACATTTTCAACATACTTGTATTTTGAGTCTCTAACCGTGTTGTTAAGCAGGGTCTGGACAGTATGTTTAACAGCTGCTGGCTACATATGGACACGAGAGTGAGCGCACCAAAACAGTATATTACCAAACCACAAAAACCAAAATGATTAGCTGAAAGACACTAAAGTACTAAATAGGAGTGAGGGGATAATCCTCTGTGGGTTTGTTACATACATGCAGCCCTGATCACAACATGTGCAAAAAAAAAATGTATTTGGTCGATTGTTGGAACAAAACGTTGATCAGAGAAATATTTAGTTTCAGACAAAATAATTGGTGATTATAAATATAAAGACTGTGGCAATTTTATATGTAATTCAGCACAATGTTATTCGTTTACTGATCTGCAACGCAAGTAAATGCCCCCAAATTTCAGATACCTCCTTCACTGATGATCAGACGAGATTGGTTTGGGTCATTGTGATGAATAGCAAAGGGAGTTTGCTCTGTTGGAGTACAATATTAGTAGAGGTGGTCCACACATTAGCCAAGTTTGCTGCCCTGTCTTGTCATTTTTCTTCATTTTTTGGGGGGTTTTGTTTTAATATTAAATTGTGCTGTGTAATGTTGGAACCATTTCAAAAAGTTAAGGTGTGTTAAATGGAATCATCACAAACTAACACGTAGAAAACTGTAGCACAGGTGTTGGTTGAAACACACATGCACAACGTACAGAGCTGGCAGGTTTGGAGGCAATGCACGCAAACAGCAATAGTACGGTGGTAATAATGTAATCCATGCCCACAGCACATAAAAAGCAATGCTTTTTTAGGGGGTATATTGGGATATATAACAGTCGAGAACTATTTAGTAAAGCAAAAAGGTTGGTTGTCGGTTTGATCTGAGCAATGAAAATCAAAGATCAGTGTTTCCCTTGCCCTCATTACCACCAATGAAGTGTCCTTTAGAAAGGCCATTTACCCTCAACAGAAGATCTGCTTGGTGGCCAACAGATCCAACTGTGGTGAGCAGTAGAGGTCAAAGCTGACACAATTACTTGACTTTCCCCTTCATAATCACAGTGTGTCATGAGTATACGCTACTTACAGAAACCGTGTTAGAAAAACGGCAGTCCTTGCATAAAATAAATGTTAAAGTCGTAGTGCATAACTCAGTTACAAGCTTTTAAATGATCAAAAACTGTGTGATTCACTCAAACCATGTAGTTATCCTGCTTGTGTACCACTATTAGTAGCTGCTCCAGGACTCTGCATTAAACACTTTGCTCAAGAATCAGCTGAGTCACCGGCCTCTTAAAGAGAAAACGCACCCTAAAACTAATTTGTCACTGGACCACCTCCCTGAAATGGCACCTGATGATGCTGCAAATTAATCATTTGACACTCTCAGTTCCTTGAAAATCTTGAGGGGGATATTTGTCTTTTGTGGATGTTGACACCATTGGTCAAAATCACTATATCACGCAATTCTATTTTAGCGTGGACTTTCCTTTTTATGTTTGCATTGAATCTCATGTTTAAGTAATATTTGTCCCTTGGTAAATTGAAACCAATGGCTTAGAAGTACTTCTCTCGCCTCTCCAGAGAGTCTGTCTGGATGAGAGCCAGATTTCTTCAGGCTGACTGGAAGGTAATTAAGTGGCAGCAGACTGGGGCATGCTGTTTCAGGCATCCATACGAAATGATAATGGCAGGGCTGTTGCCTTTACATAGGAGAAAAAAAACACAACATGATGCGCACAGACAAACACACACACACACACACACACACACACACACAAAGAGACAAATATATAAAGTCCTTATCAGCTGTGGGTTTCACATTTCAAGTAAGTGAAAGAGTAAACAGGTGAAGATAATATTCATTTAAGAGAACGTAGCACTGAAAAAAGGACCATACAGCATCCTATTGTCCTTCAGAGGCCCCCAAAATATAATACATAATGGCTTCAAACATATTACTTACCTGAGGTGCACACAATGTGTCTTGCAGAATCGAAATGGCACTTAAAAGAAAACACACAACAAGGGTTCATGTTGGGAAAATGCAGCTGAGAGGAAGTGCAGCCCGCGGCAGAGTTAACACAAGCTCTTTCATTGATTCTGGAGTCTATCGCAATGTAAATCTACAAAACATCTGTTTTGCCTGACATTAATCAGGTTGTTTTCGCAATATACAATAATCATGTGGGTTGCAAAACTGCCAAATACAGAAAGGTTAAGAAATATACTTACAATGGGAAAAAAAAAAAAAAACTTGGCTTGGAGAATATATACATCCACTGATTTTTTTCTGTCTTCCATGCTAATGTGCATGCAAATTTTTTTACCAGTGTTGTGCAATTTGTCTGAGGGTGAATTGACCTCACAATGTCAGTCAAAAGACACTTGTCAGGTTTCATTACCCATAATTCCAGAGTAGACACATCATCAGTAGTGGCTTAAAGCAGCGGATAACCTTGAGAGGACTCATTAATGTCCACTCATCAACCTTGCAGTGCTTGGTCCAAGTCACCATTTTACTTTAATACTATGGGAAGTGCTCTTCATTTGCGCTGTATTGCAGTCAAGGAGAGAAGAGAAAGAAGGTGTTCCTTGAGAGGGAAGGTTTACGTGTCAGTTTGTTGGAATGCAGTTTTCTTGAAAACTCTTTGTGGTGTAATCTGTACAAAAAATATGGCTGCTGCTTTTGCTCTATATCATGTTGCTCCTGGTCTTTATAAATAGTCATTTTTGATGCTCTGAGCACCTCTAATAAAATTCTCCTCACTCCCATAGTATTGCAGTTCCTAAATCTCAGATGCAGGCATCTCAAAATTAGATGAATAAAACCAACACTACCAGTATGGAGGCTCCTCATTCTTTAAAGGCCCCCTCTGTTTGTTTTTTTTTTACCTTGTTAACATGTCCATATGGTGTTTTTAATATGCTTGAAGACACATCATGAGTATTACGAGCAAGCAGCATCGTGGTTGATGCTTGCAGTCTAGTGATGACAGCATAAAAAACACAGATTCAGACTTTTGGGGAAGTGATTTGGTAAACTTGCAGGGTGTAGCTCTCTGTATTCTGAATCATTCCTCGACAGAATCAGTTTCTGGTTGCAGCAGATATGGCTGACTTACTTCAATATCATAACTTGCCATTGTGTAACATAGTGTTAGAGTGTATGAGCAGAACTGCAGGTGAGCTGGTGTGCTTGAGCTACAATAGATGGGAGTGGTGGGTGGAGAAAGAGATGGGAACGTTTGATACACAGACATGAGTCTTTAGGGGTTAAATTAATGATTGCAGACGGACTTGGAGTGCAATGTTTTGATGATCTGAACACTTCAAATGAAATTCTCTTCACCCCAACTGCGGCGGTTACAATCTCAGATATAGACATCTCATAACTGGATGAATAAAGCCAGCATTACTGCATTAAAAGTAGTAAAACCATGCTGGTGTAACAGCCCTCTTAAGAAATAAATTATTGCATCAAAGATAGCTTGATAGTTTCACCTAAATACAAAACTGCCATGAAATCCATTTTCTACACGCCGCTTAATCCTCATGAGGGTCTCGGGAAGGCCGAGATCCATGAATGAATGAATTTATCTGTGTGTACTATTCATTGCTGTGCCTCCATGAAAGTTATTGCCTGCATACCTTGAGAAATACGCTAAAATTGTTAACTTGAAATTAAGATTGTGAGATTTGTCACAATGTTTGTCTCAGGCAAACAATTTGTACCTTCCTGCACAATCTGTATAGCTGTCTCACTTAAATAACATTGTAAGCATATCGGTTACCTTATTACTTTATGATAGCTTAGATTTTCTGCACTCATTTGACTTCTAACATTTACTGTTGATTTGACTTCCAACAAGTGCTAGTGTTTACTGGTGTTAAGCACCAAAACCTAGTCATATGTGAAAACCTACTGGGAATAAAACAGATCCTGATCTGATTTTTCTTATTTTTGTCTCCATAACCCCAGATTTCATTTATACCATTTTTTTTCTCTCACGCTGTTTAATCTGTTTAAATATCCAATGCTCATTCCACTTTTTTCTATGATTTCTCTTGTATTTTGGGAGGGCTTTTTATAGCTTAGCTCCAGCACCATTTGCCTACAGCATTCCACGACTCCAACTGTAATATGTCAGAATGTGTATCATGGATCTGTTAGGACCTTGGATTAAACAAACAAACAAAAAAATACTTTCATAACTGATTGTACTGGGATGAATGAGTGTTTTCTCCTGTTGCATCCATAAGACACTATGTGGATGCAGGATATTGACACACACATGGCCCTATAATATGACATTACTTCATTAGCAGCAGCAGCAACATCTGAGGGGTCGATTTAAGGGGGGATGAGCTCACTCCTTTTAGCAAAATGACCAAAATGCATCCCCTCGTTAACCTGTAATCATCTTTATACAGGCATGTGGTTGGTGCTGAGGGAGCAGGGAGGATATGCCAATAGAAAAAAATAACAAATCACATCCTGCATGTAACAGTACAGTGAGTTAACAAAATCTATTATCATTTTCCCCTATTTTCTGTTTTGTTTTTTGGTGATTGTAGCCATCTATGTCTCACCAAAGTGTTCTTATCCTCACATGGGAGACCTGAGCAGCAGCTTTGAACGCTTTGAACAGCAGAGGCGCTGTGTGAACCGGTGGATCAGAGTTAGATGGTCACATGTCAGCAGTGTGACGAGAGCCAGATGAGGAAGTGGATTACATTTCAGTGCAGGGAAAACAGGGAGGAGGAGGCAGAAAGTAAACATGCTGCATAGACAATCTTTGATGACACAAACAGAGAGAGGCGCATTCATTGTATTTAACTAGTGCTGGTCTTTTATTCCTCACAACTTCTGTCTCTCTTTTTTTTTGCGTAACTCCAAGTGGGGAAACAATGTCAAAGTAACGAACCACGTTCCTCTTTGGCTTTAAATGACACATAAAGTATTTTTAACAGGAGTATGTTTCACCAGAATTACCCAGGTACGATCAGCAGACTGATTCTCCTCCGTGTCCGGTGTAATAGAGGACTTGTAACTATGTCAATACCGAAGCTCTCAGGAGAAAGCTGGAAGCGACAGGCGGACAGCGGTGTGTTGCAGATCGATACCGGCAGGAGGAGGAGGGAGGAGGGCGGCGGTGACGCGGAGACACGCAGCGTGGGGGGCGAGCACGGTGCTGCTGCTGCTGCTGCACAGTTCACGGAGGAGGACATGGCCATCCACGCAATCCATAGAGAGGCATGTGAGGTGAGATGCATCACTTGAACGACTTCAAATCCAATTGTGTCATGTTAACAGTCAGGTTAGCACCACTTGGTATGATGAATGAAAAGTCCCCACGTGTTTCTACTGGAACTGTAGGACTGCAGTGCAAGAATACCACAAGTACAAGTTTATTAATTAGTATATGACTTAGGTGAAGTAGTCAGCCATTTGCTCACTCAGAGAACGCTCTCTTTTCAAGTGTTGCATCCTGTATTTACACCCATGCAGCCTCAACATTATGACCACTGACAGCTGAAGTGAATCATCTTGTTATAATGCAAAGTTCTGCTGGGAAACCTTGAGTTCTGACATTAAAGTGTATGTTTGACCTGAACCACCCACCTAAACATTGCAAGGTCAAGCAGCCCCACAACACCTCCTATCAACCGCTGCAACAGCAGTCCTTGATGCCAGTTGACACCCTCAGTAGGGCACTGCACCCTTAAACACTGCAAAAAAAACTGCTCACCTGAGGAACACGATAGAGCTAAGGTGTTCACTCAGGTTCCATACTCCTCAGATCCAAATCTTATTGAGCATCTGTGGGATGTTCCAGGATAAGTATGATCTAGGTACCGGTAGGTCCCACCCTGCAACCCACAGGACCCACAGAATTCAGTGACATCCCAGAGGTCCTGTGTCCACGCCCCACTGGGTCAGAGGAATTTTAGCTACATAAAGAAGACCAGCACAGTATTAGGCAGGTGGTCATGATGTTATACCTGATTGGTGTAACTGCAATACTCAACTGATTGACCTATAAGCAACACTTAAATATTGCAGCATGTTATATTTATGTTGAGATGATGTTAGATATCCAAAGTAGTTTCAATCAATCCACTGGACTTTAGGAAAATTCCTTGAAGACATTTCACCTCTCATCCAAGAGGCTTCTTCAGTTCTGGTAGTGGTTTTTTGTTGCCTCAGCTTTTAAACCTCTGTGAGGTGTGTCCAGGCCTATTATTCCAACGACCAATACCAAAACTTATCTGACTACTCAACGATGGTGGTTGTGAGTATCGGTGAGAGTCACTGAAATGCACAGATGTCACTGAGCCCTCGTGTGCTAATAGTGGTCATTAGCATGAGTCTGCTGAGTAGTTCTTTTGGGGAGTTTTGAAAGGACCTGATTGTAAATTGACGAAAGATGATGTCGCAGACCACCCCCCCCCTGTTGAACAGGGGTCGCAGACCACGCCCCCCTGGGTTTTACAAGGTAAAGCCATCCTCCTTGTGCAACAGTTACGCTGTGGATAGTGTCTCATGCAGGAGCACAATATTAGAAAAATCACAAATAGATATTTTCTTCAAAACATGCAGCCCTACAATAGGGACTGACTGATTATCAACATGTTTCTGTCATTTTTTAAAAACCAATTCCAAAGGAAGTAATTTGATTTCAGAGTGTGCTGCTCTCTCTATCTTTAGTCATTATATTGTCTCAAATAATGTTCCAGCCAGCACTATCGGATTTTTCTTTTGTTTTTTACAAATTTGTATTTGTGTTATTGTAAATTAAACCACCATTATTTTCACTTTCACTGACACCCTCTATTGTTTCCTAATGCCAGTTATCAGTCATGTCGATTACTAATAATCAGTATTGGACCTAAAAAGAAATCCTCCTGATGACTGAAATTGGGACCAATAAGCAGTCAAAGCCACTGCTGAGCAATTCCAAGTGGAGACTGCAGTGTACCAAAAGACAGTCTTAAAAACACAGATTTAGACTTGAAAAGTTTAATACGTAACATAACAAAACAAAATAACTAATCTCGTCAAATTGCAACGTGGGACTTCCTCGATCGTTCCTCTTCTTCACCATCAGTTTCCCGTTCAAGCACATACTGGTGAAATACCAGAATAGTACAATTTGCCGTTGTGTTGCTTCGTGTTTGGAAAGAGTTGTAGGCGAGCTGGTGTGCTGGAGCTGCAGTCAGTGGGATTGTCTGTCACTTTGAGTACTAATAATTAGCATAAGATCTCAAAAAACATATCAGTCAACCCCGAATAACCAATATTTGCAACAGATATAAACGTTTGCTGTCAAAATTAAGAGCAACATAAACGTCAACACAAAACTTTGTTAAGTCTTTATCTAATTATGTTTTCAATATGTTTATTTAAAATGTATTAATTGAAATGTGTCCGTCAGTGTTGTCTGGTCAGTAAGCTATTACTCATAATGTGTATCCATCAGATAACGCTGGTGGCAGGACATTGTTAACATTTTCAAATTAATTGAGCACAAATTAAAAAAAAAAGAAGAAAAAAATCTGATCCAATAATTGACTGAGCCAGTAATCAGTTCAACCCTAGTCAGTCACAGCCTTTGTCTTTAAAATCTGAAACTAGAATGTAACTGTTAGTGTCAAATAATTGTATTCGAGTCGAAATAATATTTCGCTCTTAAATGTAGCAGACTAAAATATGGTAAGAAAATGTCATCTTGGCTCTGTTATAGTGCAGCATTTTTTAGTAAATATACGTTATTTTTAAGTAAAATTAGATTGTTAGACTAGAGCTAAGCACAGTTTAGTCACATGAATGAAGTAATACTCACACATTTGTGAATATTATTGCAGAAGAGCTGTAGTGCTACAATGAAAATATAATACAGGTCTGTAAAGTCTACAAGCTCAATCAGTTTGTGAAGACTGAAAAACTCTATTCATTTGAAGTGTGTTTTTTGTATTTTCTTAACTGCAATGACCAAAATGTCCTTGTAAATGTGACTTTTCAGATTTTTAGTACAAAATCAATGATGATGTCAAATATAGGCACTTACTGTAGATTGGTTAGTAAGTGTTGTTTTTAGATGTAATTAGTCACACCCAAATATCAAATCAGTGCAAATAATGCTGGACCAACACCAACATCATTACCGAAAGCAGGTTCTGTGGCTGTGATAGTGTGATAATGTTCCACCTGTGATGCGTCTGTACTGTCCCCAGGGCAGGATTCAGCAAAAATAAATGCTACTTTAATTTTAATCATGAGAAGAGAATATACTGATTGACAATTTCAGACTCAGTTATTTCATTCTTATCTCCATAATTATTATATAATTAAATTTCTGCATTACTTAACAAGCAGTCCTGACATTTTTTAAAAAGATATTAGCCATAAAAGTGTAAATCCTTTGACTTGATATTATTCAAATATTTCAGGTTCAAAGCGTTTTGTCTCAGAGTATCTACCCAGTTGAAAATACAGAGTTCGTGTCTTAAAGTAATGACGATAATTGTTTCTGCCAGATGCATGATATTCACCAAGTCCTACTTGCTCGTCCATCAAACACAACCAGTGAGCTCTGTGCTGATGACGATAGTGAATAGGTGTCATCTGCATGCCTTTAGGCTGATCTGCTGTAAATATTGTGCTTCTGAGTGTGGATGAAGTTGAGGCAAGTTGGCCGCGACCTGAGGAGACTGCTAGGGCCTGGGTGGGAAAAGCACAATACAGAGGGGGCTCCAGCTATGCCAGCTTCACTATGTGGCCTTGCAATGCCATGTGAAATGACAGGCCGTGTCACTAAAGGGCCTAGGGCCTTTTTCCCTTTGTGGCCTGTCAAAGCTCACCAACTAGTGGGCTCTCAGTTTGAAACAGACTGAGAGATGACATTTTCTAACTTCCTAAGGGATGGCAGAGGAGTTCAGTGTTTTTCACTTACAGAAGGTGTGTGTGTGGCTGTGCACAATGAATGACTGGCCCAAATAAACGACTGATTGTGTCTGAAATATGTTTTACTGACAATCTTTGATGGATGAAGTTATTGCAGAGCTACCAGTTGATTAGTCTCTGTAGATTTTCACCCACTGAAAAGCACAAGTAATAGCGCTAATTAATTAACATCATAAGAATTCGACTGTCTTACATCTGTTTCTATGCATAGAGGTCATCATTCCCTCTTCTCCTTGACCCAAAGCAATCTGTCTGTATAAGCTCATATTCTGTATTGTTCCTACATCATTTGGGTGAGTATATGTGCTGTATACAGTTATGTATGCAGAGGTCACATTCCAGCATACGTGCTTGTATGTCACACTAATTAAATAATAATATCTTCATTATGTTCAGGCAAAGAAGCAGATGTATGTCGACCCTTCCAGCGGGTTTAAGGTGTTCACAGAATATGCCCACCGTCAGAGAGGGAAATGCTGTGGCAGCGCGTGCAGACATGTGAGCTCTTTGTTTTCTCTTTTCCCAGGTTGTGTCTTCTTCCACTTCGCTCTGCGTGTTTTTTTTTGTTTTTTTATGTGTGTGTTTATGCGTGCAGTGTTTTCCTCTTGATCTTTCCTCAGCTGTTATGTTCTGTTGCGTTTCGTCCTGTTGTGTCCTGTGTGTGATCTTTTGTGCTCCCAATGTTAATTAACCTTAGATGTAGGCTGCGCTTTCCAAGACTGTTTGGACAAATGTTCTGAATTCCTTATGCGCAAAACATCACATAACAACTAATTTATGTGAGTGGCTGTTGAGAGTGTCTCAACATTAGCTGGCCATGGTGTTAAAAAGAACAGTAAATGAATTTAATTAGGTAAAAGGGCCAACAACACAAGTTACAGTAAAACAAACGCAACACTTCAAGCACTTAAAGCTGAGTCAACACTGGTGAGGTTCCAGTTTGCTGTGTGGGGTGCATGTATGTTTGTATGTGTGTGTGTATATGTATATATATCATGTAATTCAGTGGAAGTAAGCATAGGAAAAGAAACTTTTGGTACTTGGATTGATTTGCCTGCTGCTAAGGACAGATGGTGCACATAAACAGATTACAAAATAATCAGGAAAAGGGGTGCTTTGTTCAGAAAATGGCAAGTACAGTATATAATAGTCAATGTATTGTTGAATGTAGGCAAAACAAAATCTGCATATTTACTTAAAGGGCACACTGACAAATACTCTGGCTCTTTGGTTCTGTGCTAAAGTCTGGGCATTGCTGCTTTAGTGATTAAAAGCCAGCATGGCTATACGAGGAAAAGGTGAAGGATGGTGAAACATCAGTGGTTGCAAAGTAGAGAAAGGCTTTGTTTTTTTCTGAACCTAAAATGTTAATTTATTTAGTATTTGGGCTATGTGGAGAATATGTTGTAAGCATCGTTTCTGTCTCACCGAACGCTACAGACAGACTTTTACTGATAGAGATCCATAGGAAAAAAAAAAGCTTTTATGAAGCTCCCAGTTCACAGGTAATCCCACAGGTGTGCAGACTTCATAGGATGTTGACAGGAATTGAACTTTAGTTTTAACATCTTTAGTTTCAAGTGTTTTTTTTAACACTCTGTAAAGGAATTAGATATAGATACACGCCCAGTGGGTCACGTTAGCCTTTACTCACACCTCATGAGTCTTGTTCTGGCTCGTCCAGTCCTCGTCCTGTCCCACCCGGTCTCATCTCGTCCTCGGTGTTGCTGCTTCCTGTCCCACTCTTCCTCCCCGGTTGTGCCCTAATTTGCCTCTGCCTGATCCTGTTGTGCTCTGTGTTTTGCTTTGCTCCTCTGTTCTTTGTCCATGTTCACGTCTTGTTCTCTGTGTGACTTAGGATCTGCTCCACATGTAGCTGCTGAACACCCTTTATTTATTTCATTCTCTCCTCCAGTGTCCATATGGCCAAGTCAACGTGAAGGACCCCGAGAAGAAGAAAACATTCAATTCTCTGTTTTATGTATAGACTTCATGCCAAAGGTAAAATGCCTGTTTGGAATGGAGCCCACCACGCATTGCCTGTCTTCTGCCTGTCGTTATTTAGACTACTTGAGAGTCATTTTTTAGCCGTGTAATAAATGATGAAATATGGGTAGTGTCTGTGCAATACCTACCTCTTATGAATCACAACTATTCTTGGGATTATTTTCATTCTCACAAAACAGGGAAGGAGGAGAAAGGATTTGTTCACTAGACCCTCATGTAAAACAGTCTTTTATCACATTTTTGTTTTTGTTATATTTTTTAGATATTTTTCTCGAATGTCCAATGAAATGCCTTGAGCTTCATTTTTCATTTCTCTTCAAGAGTATTTAATATTTTGTAGTATTCTGCTCCTCTGATGCATTTACAAGGGTTGTGGGAGTATGGAGATGAAAACTGAAAGTGCATTGTAGATCTTCGCCCTCCAGATAAAGGGCATATAAGCGAAAGTAGCTGTAGATAGTCAGATGGAGTCTTGTGCACTTTTTCTTTGCATGTCTTGTTATTTTTCGGTCCCAAATGTACGCCTGCATGAATATTAGCATCATTTACACTCCACAAGTGCTCGACTGAACTGTCTACCTTTGACTGAAATAGCCTACTGTGTTGTTAAAAATAGGAAGGGGCCAAGGGTCAGCCCTCACACTTGGCTGCGCTGCGTTTACACCACTTGATGGAATCAGGCTGTTAGCAAACATGCCATGGACATCAACAGCAGCCCTCCCCACCGGACCTGCAACTCAGCCTCCTGGCAACACTTGGCTCCAGCACAGCTCCCTGCGGCTGCTCTCCTGAGCTGCAGCCTAATGAACTCCTGGGCCCCCTCATCCCAGGACTGCAATAGATCAGCTCATGTTCACCAGCATGCTCAGACGCACACATGCATAGGCAGGCTCGCTCCATCAGAACACCCTGTGGCTCCTAATAGGCCAATATAGAATAAAGGTTGCACTTAGCACCGCACTCTGCAGCCCACAGTAATAGCGCTAGGTAAGGTCAGGCGCTCATGCAGCACAGCTACCTGTGCGTGCTGGAGATGCTGGGGAAAGATGTGCCACTTGATTTGTTGCGCGAATGTGGGCAGGCGGCGCGATGCCTTCAGGCGCTGCTCTGAACCTGCCACACACACTCGGCTGTCTCCGCCTGATTGGGCAAACAGCGCCGTGATGAGAGGATGTGTCTGCCGCGGAATTCTGTCGCAGCCGCCTACTGGCGCGGCCACAATTTTCCTCGGCAGGTGGGTCCCAAAGGCAAGTGCTTAGTGATCGGAGCAAAGCCCTGTGAGCGGCTACAAGGAGATTCATGATCCCAACAGTGCTGGGGAGGACAGGTTCTAGGGACGCGTCGTCAGGCGGGATGAGAGGCGAATTTATTTGGTGTTATTCTAAACCGAGGCAGCGGAGCGTGCGGCAGCAACATTTCTGCAGCGGGACGGTGAAGGTGTCACACTCATCAAGTACCTGGGCCCGCTTGCCTGCCGCGGCTCTGCGGGTTTTGCCTAGGGACTTGTCTGTCACATTAAAGTAGATGCATTGCCATTCAGGGCCTCGGCGGTCCCGCAGCCTGACCATGAAATAGGCCAACTTTCATGTCTGCCTCATCCCTCCACGTCTTCCCGATCCAGTGATGGCACAGTTTGAAATGTTTTTTTTCTTCTTCTTCTTCCTCATCATGTTCTAACCTAGCAGTTGGTGACTGAGACACAAACAGCACAGCCACCTCTTCCACAGATTTCTGGAGAAATTTACTTAATTTCGCCCTTTCTACCGCCAAACTAGTAAATCCTGATGTTAAAGCAGGAAGTGGAAATAAGCATTTTCTAGAATGGAGCCTAAAATGTAGGATTTAGAGTGTATACCACACAGGTCTATAGAGAGCGAGAGCATCATCTTACACTGTAAAAAAAATAACGTTTAAAAAAAAACAGTTCCATCTGTTGTCATTAATTTACTATTTTACAAATTTTGTCGAATTATGTATCACTAGTAAAATCACAGAAAAAATATTGATTTACATGATTGCAAAAATAAGAACTCAAGAACACAATATGCACACAAAATAACTTGTTTCTTTTACAATGTCTGACCATAAAATTACACGATTCAACCATTTTTAAGTATACATTTATTACACAGATGTCTTCCATTTACAATTTTTGAATGTTATAAGATTTCATATGTACAGTAAACTGTTCATACTATCAGTCTTTAATGAACTAAAACTGATTAAATTGTATATGTAGCATTAATGCTGGCCACTCTAGTTTAGCTGTATAATACAATACCAGTAGAATCATTAAAAATGAATGTATTTGAGACATTTCATTTCTCACTATAAGCAAATATATATAAACAGCCTACTCACATAATGAAAACAAATCAACCTTTTTTGAGATGTGGCCACTGCTAATAAAATTAAACTCGACGGAGTTAGAAAAACTTGCTTTTCCACTACAATTGAAGGTATTTTAGTCTTAAGGAACTGAAGTTGTCTAAGCATGTTATGAGAAGGAAAGGCTTGAAATCCTGAAATAAACAGTGAGAAAAATAAAGTTAGCAAATCAATTTTATTAGGGTGCCTCAACTTGAATTTAGTTTTATACTAAGTAATACATAAAGTAGAGTTTAAATCGTTCAGATTGTTAAGTTGATACAATTACCAACATCCCAGCCCATCAGACTAATGCCTGCAACTTGCAACTAAATTAGCAGATAAAATGTTTATCTTGCAACCATGCATTTAATTGGGAATAGGTCCCTTGCAATGCTTTCTAGAGTGCAGAAATCAGTGCTCCCTCAGTGCAGATGTACTCCCAAGTTGCAGCCAGCCAGACATGTGAGGTGTTTATTTCAGGCATTTTTGGACTGAACATCTCTGACCCTCAGCTGGAGCATATGTTGCAGTGGAGCAGAGTGGCAGCTATATACCGTGTGCCTTTCTACAGGATGATGGCAGTAGCCGCAGAGAAAGGGAGAGCTGTCCAGTTTGGATCTGTGACCAGACAGGCTCTAGTCACAACCAGCTGACAGGCCAGGCAGTCCCCCCCCCTTTCCTCCTCCATCTCAAACAGGCACAGCAGCCCTGCGGCCAATGGCCCCAACCACAGTCAGTTACAGTGTCTCCATCACTGTTGGCCAGACCAGCCAGGAACTGACACAGGGTTGGCGGGGGGAAAAAAAACTTGAGTGTCAGTCGTATGATGGCTGAAAGGAACATCAGTCTCAGCAATTGGCCAAGCACAGCTTTGTTCGTCGGTGTGTGTGTGTGTGTGTGTCTGTCTGTCTGTGTGTGTGCATGTGTGGCTGCGTGCACGCATGTCTTGATATTCAAGCAGCATTTGAGCAGCCCCTACATCAACGTCTGGTCGTTCTACACAGACAATGTCAGCTCGCCTCGGGGCAGCAGCCTCCACAGTGGTCATATGGACAACCACATCCCTGTGGTAGAATTAGTGATAAAAAACACACATGGCCGCTGAGTGACAGTCAGCGCACCAGATTCCTTTGGACAGACAGGGCTGCAAATAGCACAGAGGAGCAGTTTCTCCCTCAGACCGCAACTGGTGGTCAGGCTCATGCCAGGCCAAGTTGTGGCCGCCAGATGAGCCCAGATAAAAGGAGAGTCAGGGGCAGTCAAAGGCAAGTAAGTGCCCGAGGAGCACTTTGGCCTGTTTATCTCCCTCCTGGTTTTACAGATGCACTCGTATCTGTGATTTCTCGTCCGCACTTAGCAAACAAGTGATGTCACTGCCTTCTTTTACACCATCTAACTTATTTCACACTGTGCTGCCCTCTGACTTTCTGTCATCAGTGAGTGTTTG
Organism: Acanthochromis polyacanthus; assembly: GCF_021347895.1. Lineage (NCBI taxonomy): Eukaryota > Metazoa > Chordata > Actinopteri > Pomacentridae > Acanthochromis > Acanthochromis polyacanthus. The sequence continues at coordinate 21,802,627 of NC_067116.1, read as the reverse complement.
AAGTAGAAAGGAGCCTGCTTGTCAACTTAACATGTACAAGCATCACCTAAACCGGCATGTCTCTGCAGAAAAAAGGCTGCTTTGCCCCATAAGGTTATATAGTGATAAAGAACATCCGTCTATTATGTTTCCATGTCCTTACTCGTGTGGCCAGATATGGACTAATACACGCAGCGTTCCCCAGGAGGATACTGCGCTCCCCAGAGGAGCTGGAGAGGGAAGAGGAGGAGGTGATGGTGGGGGCGGGGGGGGGGGGGGGGGGGGGGTGCATGTGATGGTAGCGGTGTGCTGCTGGAGCTCTTCTGGAGGCAGGGAGGGGAGGCAGGCAGCAGTTGGTGTGCAGAGAGCAGAGGCTCAGGCTGGCTAGTTAAGAGCTTCTCTCTCCTATCCTCCATCTGCCAGGGACCGGGGTTGTGATTTGAGCTCCAGCAGAGCAGAGCAGGGAGGAGATCGAAGGAGGGGTGGAGGTAGGGAGGGAGGTAGGGGATGTGGTGGTGGTGAAGTAGGAGGAGGAGGAGGGTGGTGAGAGGTAGTGAGGGGGGTGACGGGGGAAGCGTTGGTTGGAAGAGACAGAGGAGAAAGTGGAAGGAGCAGGGAGTCGGAGTAGAAATGACAAACAGGACACATGGGGATTGAAAAGAAAAACCTATTTATAGGCTCCTTATTGTCGGTGTTATTATTTCTAAACTGCTGCGTTTGGAGACATCGCCGTGGCTGCATTTGGTCCCCCTTTGTGCATTTTAATATTTGGTTTCCCCCAATAATTATCAAGCCGTGTCCAGTGTGTGTTTGTAAATATTTCCAGGATGTCTCACCCAGCCAGCCGGGCTCATGTGACTGGGATACATGTGACTAGGATACAGCTTTACAGTGCTTCACTCCTCCCTCTGTTCCTCCTCCCCCAAAACACCCCCACCCCACTCCCTTCCCCTTTCCTTCATTCTGTCAGTGTTTAGCCTGTGGTTCCCCTGCACCACGGTGGACCCTGGGAGAGCCTCCTCCTTCCTCCTCCTCGTTGCCTCCTCGCCTCCCACCTCCCCTTCGCTCCCTTTTCCCGGCCACGCTTTGGGAGAGACTGAGAGCTCCCTCTGTGAGACCGAGTGTCACTTGAGGTGACCCAGAAATGATAACTCCAGATGAACCCTGGATGTGTGGTAATCTAACCACCATGCCCTACAGCAGAGAGGAGCCAGGCATTCAGGGAGGCAGGCGAAGCAAGGCAAGGCTAGGCTAGGCAGGGAGGCATCCCCGCGGTTGGTGCTGTATCAGTGGTTTCACCGTTGAACCACTGCAGAGCCTGTGTCTGGGTATCATGCTCGGAGAAGGCTGTGTGTGCGTTCTGTGTTGTGGTACACTGTGAAATGGATCTCAGCGTTTGTTGCATTATTGATGAGATACACTGTGATGTCAACCCAGGCTGAAGGAGCACAGCAAAATGACTGTTAGCAGTATGGCACATGATCATTTATGCAAGCAGTACAGAGGTGTAATTAATTGTCACCCTTTGCTCCCAGCCCCAGTTCTCACTCACAGTCTTCTGTTCACTCGTTGTCAGTTGAAATCAGCCCATCTCTGCCTCGGTTCAGTGTGGGAAGGTCCAGGACATCCTCTCTTCTGCGCGGCCTCCCTTTTCACAAGAAATATACAGTTCAGGTGGAGCCAATGTGTACTTTAAAGTGTTTTCTGTTGTCTTCTAATGGGTCACTGTCACACTGTTTAGCCCGCAAGTGAATAACAACCCAATAAACAACAGTTAAAAAAGGAACAGAAGGTTTGGAGTGTTTGCTTTACCTCTTAAACAGAGAAAAGAGAGTCTCATTAAGGGGTCAGGCACCGTCAAAGCGTCTTCAAAACATAAACAGTATTAATATTTACTAAAATATCTTGATGTGGTTAAATATTGGTGTGTTTTTCATCATTTCTTTTTTTTCATGCGATGTTGCAACACCAGGCCACATGTGTGCAGAAGGGTTCCTGGCTGAATACACTCATTATGGCTTTGAATTTATATGAAGTTTGTCAGCTGCAGGAGGAATGAATGGAGGGACATATGTAGCAGCTCAGGGGACGGAAACAGAAAGCAGCTATGTTGTGATTGTTGCTGTTCATGGAGGATTCATTCAGTTTAAAAAACAGAAACACAAACTAGAGGTTAAATGTATTTTTTTGTTGCATCTGAACCATAATTTAATCATTCGTTTGTCATTAAAAAATAAAGAAAAAACGACCATCTTTGGTAATAATTACCCCTGTGCAGCTTGGTTTAGTCTCGCAAAAAAATTCATAAACGACTGATTTCGAAAATCCCTTCGATTTGGCATTTGGTGATTCAATACCAACACGGTTTTTTTTTCTGCAGGCGTGCCTTGCTGTGCTCCATATCTTTTTCAGATTGATTGATCCACTTTGACTATACACCCAGCTAATTATTTATTCACACAAACCTCTCCAGCCAGTGAAATTAGAGCTGGAAAACGCGCTCAGCTCCCTGGAATCCCTGTACAGTAAACTTGTGCATAAACGGTGAAAGATGATTATAATTGTTTAGAGCCAGATGTGCCGTGAAGTCACCCAGAATTTGGATTGCATGATACGTTTTTTTAAGGGGGCTGAAATAAAAATGTAGCCGCTGAATTCATATCCAGCTGATTGGAGGTTAAAAATAAAGAAGACAAATCCAACTCACAGCCCTGCAATAATCCTACATCTTATTATATATAATGGTAGTTGTGTTTTTTGTGTCATTTGGCGACTGCAGCTCTTGTAGTTTATCTTTCCTTTCATTTAAAAACGCATCACAGATTATAACCTACATGCTGAGTAGACCATTGGCTCGTGGCTTCTCATTTTCTGTGGCGCTGTGGTGTGTTGAGGGCTGTCTGCATACGAGAGAGGAATATTTAAATGTCTTGTGTTTTAATTGACGCTCCAACTCGAAGTGGAAGCTCAGAAACGAGGAACAGCCCCCCATCTACCGGCAGCGTCTCCTCTGTCTCCTCTGAACGCTGCAGTGCGCACAGTCCGGAGCTGCTCAGGCTGCGCGCTGCACAGGGATCTCACACACCGCAACAGCCTCAGGTAAGACCTTTTCTATTTGCTATTTATTCTTGGGGCGATAATAATAATAGAGAGCCGGATTTGTTTTAAGAAAAAAGAGAAGAAGCTAAACGACAGGGGAGAGAGCGTGTGAAGCAATGCGCGACAGATCTGATGCATGATAAATGCACTGATATGGGTTTTATTCTCCGGGATAAACAGGGAAGGTGAGACCACTGGAGCTATGGATTTTTTTTTCTTCACAAAAAAACGAAATGCTCTAAATTATTTTTTAAATGCCCAATATAATCCAAATTATGCAAATATAAAACACTGGAGTTTGCAAAATCGTGCAAACTTAACGGCAAAACACAGCTTTCATGAAAATGCAGGCCAAGTTGTTTGATTTCCATTTGTGATTATTGTAGGGAATTTTATTTTTATTATTTACTGGATTAAAGTCACTGGCCCACTGAGCCATTCTCTATTCTCATGTCATTTTAAACATTACACTGTTATTACATATTTTTTGTACTTGTTTGGAATCGTCATGTTTTTTAAAACGAGCAAACGTTAATTAGTTTTTGTTTTTTAAGCTTTAATTTAATCAAACAAGATCACAAATCTGAAATTAGGACACATCAGTCTCATTAACGCAAGCAAAAATGACACACAATCAGTCAGCTTCATTTTCAACACTTTATTTAAAGCCAGTAATGAGACATGATGGGTAGCACACACAACTAAATTGCTTAATTAATATCATAGTTTTAATAAAAACGCTTCAAAATAAAAGTGTTATTTATTTTCCGCATTTTCTTTAGTTTTTCGTAAATGCGTAATTACGCATTTTGGATTTGGTTTAAATCTAGACTGATGCTTAATAATAATAACACAAACGAACAAAACGGGATCAATAAGTAATATTTAGTGGAAGGTATAATCTTCTAATTAGACACACAGAAAAGGAAACAAAACGACAGCACAAAAGACATTATTCCCTCAACCCCTTGGTGTTCACTGACACATTGTTAAACCCTCTTCAGTCAAATGAAATGTCACTGCTGGAGGCAACGGGTCAAAACAGTACTCTTTATCGACGTGATGGGTGTTTTTCATAAAAAGAAAAACTTGCAAATATTAGAATTACGCTGCGGGAATGAGTCCAAATCAGAATTTCCAGAGACGAAGCACAAGAAAAAGAAGTAGAAGAAGAAAAGAAGAAAAAAAAGTGCAGTTAGATTAAATATCACACAGAGCTGAGTTGATCACTCCTCTCAGGGTGTCTTTGTCCAGGTGAAATGAAATCCGTGTGCCCTTTTTGAGTCCCTTTTCAGCGCTCTGTGCCTGATGCTGACAGAGCGCAAATTATGCTTTTTAGAACAGCTGCAGGTCCAACTCGTCCAGGAGGGTTCAAGCCATAGCGCTGTTACTGGGCCTCCAATTAACGGCAGCACAACTCCACTGTGTGTGTGTGTGTGTGTGTGTGTGTGTGTGTGTGTGTGTGTGTGTGTGTGTGTGTGTGTGTGTGTGTGTGTGTGGTGGTGGTGGGGGTTCACATGATAATGTAACACGTCTTGAGATGAAGCATCTACACCTGCAAACCCCCCTGAGCCTTTAGTAAATCTATTAATGTGACTAAAGCCAATTCTCAGACTCAGTCTCTGTTGTTTTTTGACAACTTTTTTGTACTCATTGATTTTCCTCAGACCACAGCTCATTATTCTGATTTTTTTTAAGCTGGAAAGGCCTGCGTTGTGTTTGTCACAGTCCAGACAGTGAGCTGTCTCATTTTCGGTTTGTTGTCACCGTGTTTGGCCTGCACGCTGACCAGTAAAACTATCCCATCTTTCCCCTTTCTTCATTTTTTATTCGCATGGAGGAATTTTTACACCCTTTAAAATTGACACTTATCTTTATTAAAGCCCTGAATAACTCAGATCGTATTGTCATTATACAAAGCATCCATTTCTAAAAATGTGCAAGAAATAGTGGTGGTTTCCCCGTGGCGAGCACCACATGGAGCTCTCTTTTATCTCGTTTTCACATCGCTGCTTGCTGCAAAATATATAAGACAAATAAATGAGTTTCGCCAGGTAAACTCGGCTTTGGCCTAATTGAAGAGACACAGACAAGTCAAGGACTGTGTTCATAAACCTGTGACAGTCAATAACTCCTGCCTGAAATGAGCGTTTCAAGCACAGAGATGATTTTGCGCGTTAAAGACTGGAAACATTTACACATTTAAAAATAGTTTAATCTGATTCTATCTGCAGAGCATCGTGCACAGAAAAACGCAAGTAGGCGTATATTTAAAAGATAATCATAAGGTGGAATGGATGTCTATTTTTAAACCAAATCTCATTAATTTGTGTTTTTCTAAACATACAAAATCCTATTATTTCAAATTGTTTAATGCAACGTGTCCCCGCCCTCTAGCCTATCACTGATCACTGCCCCGCCCCAGACAATACATTTATACCACACACAGTTATTATGGTATTTTGGGACACCCAAACATCTGATTAGGACTAATTAAACTCCCAAAACGGTGAGGTTTAAATCATATAATTTCATAAAACTCAATTTCAGACCTACTAAACTCTCCTTAAATGGCAGATAAGTTATTTATTTCTAACCCTTTCACAATGAGCCGTTTATTATACTTTACCTCACCTTATTTGCTTTGGAAACAAACAGAATACGCGCACTGAAATTACTTTAAGTCCATTTCAGTTTATGCAACTTACACTCCGGCCTCCTCTTCTTTAAATTGGGGAATAAAAGTAATGAAAATGTCAATACCATAAAGTGGTGGTCCTGCGCGCAGCCCGAATCGGGAGTTTTTGAGGGGAGAGTGACAGCTCTTTGTTGGTGAATAGAAATCAGCAGCGATGCGGGGAGAGAGAGGCAGACAGAGTGAGAGGAGAGAGAGAGAGGGAGAGGGAGGGAGAGAGAGAGAGAGAGAGAGAGGAACTCCTCCTACCAAATTATTCAGACTGGGCCGGCTTTGCTCTCTTCACAAATAGGACACGGTTCTCAAATCCAGGCAGTCCCAACCTGACCTCCAAGCACCGAGGAACCCCTGACTGGGAAACCGGGAGAGAGAAATCACCAAGAAAAAAAAAAAGAGAAACAACAAAAACTTTGTGTCATTATTTTTGGCCAGTGTTACACACTGTAAGCCCCCCTTCCCCTCCTCCCTCCCCTCCACCACCACCAACAACTTCCACCGCATCATTTGGACTATATATTTTTCTTCTGGAGGAGAAACACTGACGGGAAGAAGGAAAAAAGCTGGTGCATCACCACCATTGCTCCTCCTGTCCCACCCATGCTGTAGTTTCTTCCTTTTTTTCTTCCACTTGCTTTTGCACGCTGCCGAGGAGCTGATCTGAGCCTGTGGGTCGGTCTGGTTGTTTTGTGTGCCTCTCTTAGAGCCTCAGAGCCCAGTTGGATGCGCTGAGAGAGCGGGGCGCAGCGCTGCGGTACAGTATATGGAAGTTGTGGGCTGCAAGACAGAGGCAGGCAGTTGCACGTTGCGTCCAGGACCGGGAGCCATGCTTTTCCACGGGATCTCCGGGGATCACATCCAAGGGATCATGGAGGAGATGGAGAGAAGGTCGAAAACGGAGTCGCGCCTAGCGAAGGGCATGCAGCTCAACGGAAGAGAGTCGGTAAGAGCCGGGTTGTGTTGCAATTCATGTTAAAACTGGCTTTTTAAAGCTCCTTACTGCGGACCATAGGGGCACAGTTACCGTGCCAGGAAATGTGCAGGTTTTTCAGGGGGTAAGTAGCACAGAATGAAGGATTTCCACTGTAGCCAAAATTTTTTTCTCTTAGAAGGAGATTTGAGCAAAATATTTTTTTAACAGCGGCGACTGACAGATGTTTCTAAATATGTTCACAACACGCTGCTTTAATTTAGCCACCAAACACAGAAGAGTAAACACATTTTGTTGTCTGTCAGGAAAAAATACAGTCTCTACAAGTAATCTGATGAAATAAAAACACAGTGAATTATTGTTATTATTTTCACATATTTAAAATATTCTGCTCCAAATGGTTAGTTAATTCGCTTTGAATTTCATGTCTACAAATAAAGGAGAGATTAAAACAATAACCAATAATAATAAAATGCTAGGTCAGTGGTACAAATGTATGTCCTGCTCTCCAAATTGAATTAATTTAAAAACATCTGTTTTATAAATTGTGTTTTTCCTTCAATTGGGCCTGAACACTACAAGCCTGTACATGTTTAACTATTCATAATTATTACTCAGGTAGCTTTATAGATTTTATTTTATTTTTAAAGGGCCAAAAGAGCCACTAAAGGCCTGCTGTTATTGTTTTTTTACATCATGTATTTTGCAGTAGAGTTCCCCAGCAGTGTTTGGAGGGAGGTGGTTGCCCTGAGCTTTGTTCTCCTCTCTGTCCCAGACTATGCCTTCTATGAGCCCGGAGAAACCTGCCCTGTGTGCCGGCTGTGGCGGCAAGATTTCGGATAGATACTACCTCCTGGCCGTGGACAAACAGTGGCACCTGCGGTGTCTCAAATGCTGTGAATGTAAACTAGCGCTGGAGTCGGAGCTAACGTGTTTTGCCAAGGATGGGAGTATCTATTGCAAGGAGGATTACTACAGGTAAGAAAAATGAAGGTCAATCATTACATAATTTTACATTTGAACCCAAAAATATTTGCTCACTGTCATGTAAACCCACTCAGTGGCCTATTCATTTAAGCTGACTTTATAGGTAAATGTATATTTTAACTCTTGCATGCTGCATATTTGGGCAATTATTAATGCAGCTACTTTTGGCCCTGATTCCACACACTGTGGCAGGGCCTCTTTCCTGCCTGAATAACATCATAATAACAGCCACCCAGTGGGGCTGCATGGTGTCTGCTGGGAATAAGCTATGATACTGAAATTGTATTTTATTCACTAGTGGCTCAGGTGTAGAGTTTTCTATAGCTCAGAGTGTAAGGTAAACCACAAGCATGCATGAGTCACTCACTCTGTGAACCAAAAAGTAAAAGTGTTGGGCCCACACTTTGTGCATTTCTGCTATTTTTTTTAGTTTAAAAGGCAGAGTAAAATGATCTATTTGTGGCTCTTATCTGGATGTACAGTGGGCCAACATGTCTGAACTGCTCTGGGTGATGAAATATTTAACTCACATTTATACAGGCCGGGATGTTATTCACAAAAATAGTAAATAACTCATGAGAGAAAAAATATCATAAAATGTGAACTGTGTGAGTTGACTCATTCTTCTAATAGGCTGCTGAAGCTGAGCCTTTAGCCTACCTGAGCTGTTTTTGTTTAGTGTCAGAAGCAGGCTTATAGGTTTTATTATTAAGGTTGCACACGGACTTATTTTACGTATTTAAGCGAGAAAGCATTTTTACACACAGGCTCAGTTGTGGGCCAGATGTGGCAGAAGCTTAAAGTAAAGGCCTGCTGTGGCGTCACATACACACCTTTGTTAGTGTGATATCCCACGTCCACGCTGGCCCACTTTTGAAGCTTGGGAGCTTGTGTTCTGCCGTGTCGTTGCCTGTCCGTACGACGAGTCTTGACGGTGTGTCTGTTCCAGAAGGTTCTCCGTGCAGAGGTGCGCGCGCTGCCACCTCGGGATATCAGCCTCGGAGATGGTGATGCGAGCGCGCGACTCCGTGTACCACCTGAGCTGCTTCACGTGCACCACCTGCAACAAGACCCTGACCACCGGAGACCACTTCGGCATGAAGGACAGCCTGGTGTACTGCCGGCTGCACTTCGAGACGCTGGTGCAGGGACCGGACTACCACCCTCAGCTCAACTTCGCCGAGCTGGCAGCGAAGGGCGGCGGCCTCACTCTGCCCTACTTCAACGGCACCGGCACCGCGCAGAAGGGGAGGCCGCGCAAGAGGAAGAGCCCAGCCATGGGGATAGATATACCCAGCTACAACACAGGTGAGGCGGCGTGTGATGCTGCTGCTGCACAGAGCCTCACACCTAGACAACAACACACCAACACGATCATGTTGGAAAATCATTTTAGAGTGCGTCGAGATCTTTCATTTATTTTTATTTTTTGAACGTTTTGGTGCAAATGTGTCTCTATGACCTTTATGGTGTATGGAAAGGCCCAGCAGCGGAGGACAGTGAAGACACACAGCTTATAAATGTTCACATCTCCTCAAAATTACAGTAAAATTAAACATTAAGTTCTGCGTCATGTAGGTTCAATCCTTCATGGACCCACTAGTTTTGGAGCATTGGTGGATTCTTCACTATAATCAAATTGTTCGTCAGCTTTATTTAATTTTGCTTTTAAAGTACTGCATATATAACATTAGGTGGAAATCCCACAGTTACACAAATAAATTAAACGATTATATATTTTTCTTGACTTTTTGGATACGTTTTGCTTCCGTTACGCACGAAGACCTTCGTGTTTTTTCATTTAAAAAAAATCCAGGCAGTACTTTGAGTGGCCTTGTAACATTTCTGGCTTCCATGTCTGAAATTCATACATTTGTAATATAGGTCTTGCAAATATAGGTGAATATAGGTGCGCTGCGGGAGCTGAGGGATAAATTGATCTGCAGCTTTTTATCCATGCGTCTTTTACGCTCGGTTCCTATGGCGTGTGTTGCGCAGAGAATTATCAAAATTTGACCTCGCCGTCAACCTGCTCATCGACTTTCATAATTAGTTGGAAATTAGGTCACAATAAATGTGTGTGAACTGGGTAAATATGCAGCTGCGTAACATCGTGGCCAAAATTAACATCTAAAATGATGTTTTACTTTTGCTGAGAAGAACAAAAGCAACAATCACAGCGCACATGAAGTTACTGTTAAACCCAGGTTTCATCTTAAAAAAATAAATAAATCTTGCATTGAATCGCTGCATGCTATAACCCGACCCCCAACCCTCCCTGCAGCGTCCCCATTTTGTTTTCGCTTTCTGCGAATTAGTGCGCGGTTGAGAAAGTTCGTCATTGTGCGCCAAGTTTCCTGTGTTCTTGCTGAATAGGGAGGAATAGGGGTAATCTGCGCGTTAATTGTTCTTTGTTAATTGAAAGTGACGTTGGAATCCCTGGCCTCCTGTGCGGCGGTCAGCACAGTTCTCAGGGACTGTGCAGCTCCGCGCTGAGGGGCCTGCAGCAGGGAGAGGCCAGGGGCTGTAAACAAAACACTGTACACTGCGCTCCGCTTGAAAGAGCTTCGGTTTGTTATGCGTAAACACAATTCCGAGGGATTATGCAAATGCTAAAGTTCACATGATGCCTTCATAGAAAAAAAATAGCCATTGTAGTCCTGTTTTTTTTTTTAATTCTATAATAAGAGGATATGCTCACACCACCAAAACGCTTAAATATAATGCAGCCACAACAGGTAAAAAAAATAAATTAATAAAAAATACAATAAAAACACACACACAAAAGAAAATCCCACAGTGAACTGTGAACTCATTATTAAGCACCACAGACACACTAAAAGTCCCAGTGGGAATATTAGATTTTTCATTTGGGACATTTAAATAGAATGGAAGACAATGAAACTGTATGGAGTGCTTTTTAATTTAAGAGGAGGATAAATGGCATTTTTTAGGCGTTTGTGATTTTTATCTATTTATTGCTACGTGAAATGTTCTTAGTATGCTACACATTTAATTTGACCTACAATATTTAAATTACCTCATAAATTTAAATAACTAAAAAAAATCTATCGAAATAGTAAACATGTACAATTCAAACAGGAGCAACTAAAATACATTTTATTTTTTCCAAAGTGCTTTATTCCCTGCACCAGGCTCTGACATTCCTGACTGCACATTTCTCATTACCCTATCAAACTGCTCATGTTAATCGTTCTGTAGATCAGGAGGCTCGTGTTCATGACAAATAGGAAGAGGTTTTGTTTGAGGTTATGTTTCTGCTTTAGCGAGCACACTCAGGTTTGTTTTCACCAGGGAAAGGTGCGAGTCTGCTGTGGATTCCACACTACACAGTGAAGTTTGCTCTTGTTTGGATATAGAGACCCCTAGTGGGTAATACAAGTGAAACACAATCCCGAGAAGACTGAGGCAGAAAAACACAGATGTCATTAATAGTGAAAATACTGTCACAAGAAGAGGCTTCATATGAGAAAAAAAAAATAGAATTGATGTCACAATAGAACAGCACACATTTAATACTTGCTTCTCACCATTTCTGATCTCTGTCCCTGCCTTGTTCAAACCGATTTGTAATTCAGCCCCATCATTAATTTGTGGGAGTGTTTTTACTCCATCCTCATGATGAAGGGTTAGTATATTTCATTTAATATTTTATTTGCCACTGAGAAAGTAGCTGGTCAGCATTTCAGTTACAAGGAGAATCGAAAATCAACACAACATACTATTTAATTTAGAAATCCCGTGGATATTCCTGCCTGGCTCCCCCCCTGTTAAAACAGCAAAGTAAGAGCTAAAATCATTTAAAACATGTTCTAATATAAATACAAAATCTATAGGAAAAAATATAATAATTAAAACTCAGCTATGATTTGGCATTAATTGTATTTTCACCGTTTGAAATCGCATCAAGAAATTCTCTCTGTTGCGATAAGATAATTTTTAAAAATCATTTAAAAAGAACATTATACTGAAATGTGTGCTAAGTATCTTTCTCTTGCAGTAGCAGTGTTCAGCCATGCATGCATTTAATTTAGTGGGTCCATTTTAAGTGTTTCACACACTAAGCTACTGACAAATGAGACCCATTAGGCCTATTAGTCTTTGCAAACACAAGCAGAAATAACTTAACCCGGTCCCAGCGTATGGTTAGCATCCAGCATTGCCTCTTGTTGTAATTGTACTGACACGTATTATATAAAAAAACACAGCTTGCAGTGCGCTGTGTATGTGCAGAGGTCAAATTAATTTGATTTGTCAGTTTAATCAGCTTCTTGACTGTCACTGTCACATTTTTTAATTGCATGTTATAAATTTGCAAAATCTTCATGATTTACCGCCTGTCATTTGTAATCTATAGACTTCCCACAATTTGACAGACTTAGTCAGTTTTGTTTTTCAAATCCTGACCTTACAACAACCTATTTTATTTAATATTCACCCTTAAAACTAGTGCAACATTTCATCAGTCGCAAAAACTTAGATGTATTTTTCTCATTATTATTAGAATAACAATATCTGGACAGTAGTGAAGTGCTGCATAATTATCAGCTAGCTGTCCGACTTCTTCGACGCAGTAAGGTTGAATTTGGACACAGAAGGCCAGTTTTCCAAAACACTAAACCGCTTGCAGAGCTGGATTTATTCTGCAGTCGTTCCTTTTAGACGCTGAGCCAACCCTGTGCTCTGCCCTCTGCCCTCTCTGCAGGCTGCAACGAGAACGACACCGATCACTTGGACCGGGACCAGCAGGCCTACCCTCCAACACAGAAGACCAAACGCATGCGGACCTCCTTCAAGCACCATCAGCTGCGAACAATGAAATCCTACTTTGCCATCAACCACAACCCAGATGCCAAGGACTTAAAGCAGCTGGCCCAGAAAACAGGCCTCACTAAGAGAGTTCTACAGGTAAGCACAGAGCCATTCTTCTTACTAATGTGATCACCCCACATCTGTGTGTGCACCCCCACTCCTCCTCCACGTCCCTCTCATTTCACACCAACAGTTACCATTAATGCCATCTTTTGAGTTTCCGTTTGTTTTGTTGGTCCATTTAGTCATTAGATGTATATCCAGGGGTTTTTATCTGAAATTTGCAAATTGTTAAATGTTATTTTTTTGGGAAAGAAAGGAGGAAAGCAGTTCTTCAGCATACAAACTTACATTTAATACTGTTGCTAATACTATAAATAACGAGAGTGCACATGTCCTTTTTATCTTTAGAGCGGGAAAAAGGTGTAATTTAACTCTCGCAGTTAAAAAAAAAATAAGGGGAAGAATTTGTTTTGTTTTGCTATTAAAATCCACATTCTTGTATTGAGTGCTCAGGAGTTAACTGGTTCATTGTCACCTGCCCCTTGAGATACTCAAAATACTGTATGAAAATGATCAGATAAAGATTTCTATATTTAAGACAAGGGCAAGTTGATACAGTAACAGCTGTGATAAGTTGATATGTAAGCTACTGTACGAATGATTTCTTTTTAAAAATTAATCCTACTTAAACACAAAAAGTAAAAGCCACACTGGGATTGGTTTGCAGGTTTGGTTCCAAAACGCAAGAGCCAAATTCAGAAGGAACGTTTTGCGACAGGAGAATGGAGGTGTTGATAAGGCTGATGGCACCTCACTCCCTCCACCCTCATCCGACAGTGGGGCCCTGACCCCCCCCTCCAGCGCGGCCACACTAACAGACCTGACAAACCCCTCTATCACTGTAGTGACCTCCGTCACCTCTAGTTTGGACAGCCATGATTCGGGGAGCCCTTCGCAAACTACCTTGACAAACCTTTTCTAACAAGCTATCTCTAGCAGACTGATTTTTTTTTTTAAATTTTACCTGAATTTATTTGCTTTGTTTTTCTTCTGATTTCCTTTTGATTTTCTTTCCTCGATTTACATTTTATTTTTTTAAGTGACACCTTTAAATCAACCAGAGACAGCTCCTTGGAACAGAAAGTGCTGTACTGTGTACACAAACAAGAACACCAAGAGCAACAACAGCAGCGACCACATTAAAACACGAGGAAATCATTTTAATGTGTAGCATTTGAAACTGCATGCCATATGCAGAGATTGATTTTGGACGGGACATTTTTGGAGTTGAAGGCATTAGAAAATTGTCATGGATTCCACAAGTTATTAGAGGGAAAAAAAACTAAACTTGAAGCTTGTCTGGAAAACTAGATTTCTTGCTTGATTTGATTTGTATATTTGTATTGAATTATGCTAAAAAAAAAAATAGCCCTTCCTAATTTATGATTAATTGGTAATCTTTAAAATAATATGAATATTTTGCCCTCAGAAACCTGTATATGTATGCACTGTGTTCGCACTATCCAATTTAAAGATTTTTTTTCCTGTTTTGGAATAATTTGGGAAATAAACTTGTAGAATGTTCTGTATATGGGTAACTCCAGAAAACAGGCTTTAATTATTTCCGAATGTTTCAGTCTCTAAGACTGAGTTGGATGGAATCAGACATTGGGATCTCACAGAGCTACATGTAAAACGTCTAAATTACATTGTAAGCGCCTGACCATCACAGCTTATATGGCCGATAGATGCTGAAACCACACACATCTCTGTCTTGATTCACAACTCTACTGTGATAGAGAGCAAGAAGCAAAATCCCACAATCTGTACAGTGGTAACTGTTCAACATGTAATGCAGTCACATTGATAGATATTGTTTGATAGTTAAAAAAAATCAGCGAGAGAAACTCAAATTGGAGAGCAGTTTATGGGCACTGTTGTTATCAGCTGTTTTCATGACAGAGCACTTTTATTTTGGACTTGTTGGCGTCATAGATCAAACAGTCAAATGGATCAAGCCTAGCAAACATATCCACAGATCCACAGCTAAACTCAATTGCACAGTGACAATATACTGCCCAGTGAAAAGTGCATTATTGTTTTTATCATGTTGCTCAGGGTAACGATGTGATTTTAAAAAGGGAAAAAGAGCAGGAGTGAGAAATTAAGTGGTTGCGACGTTGCAGACTAGATTTTTAGAGCCGACATGAACATTCAAATGACCTCAGATAGGTGGAGTCGTAATAGGCAGCCAGTGGGAAATCATTGTCCATGTGTTCTCCTTTTTGGCCATATTTATACTTTCTTCAATGACACTTGCCACTGAACAGACCAAAAACATGTTTCTTCTGGCTGAAAGATAGAGAGAAAAGAAAGAAAGAGCGAGCAAATCTTCAATGGAGTTGATACATTTCATTGTGAGCGTCACAATTTGTTCTATTGTAGAACAAAGTGGTACTCTTGATCTACTTAATGAAGTAGATGCCTAACTCAGTTCTACTATGTGCCTTATGCTATAACTTGGGAGAAAGTTTGTGAAATTCAGGATATATGTGTTCTTTGTTAACTGATTCACATCCTTTTGGCGCCTCACTAGTTTTGTACTGTTTTGCATCTTATTTCCGAAGATCTTTTTATGGTGTATCCTGTTAAAAAGGGGGCAGCGATGTCATAGAAAGCATTTGTGCACTCTTTCAGATATAGTTGGGTAATCCAAGAACCTTATATATTGATCTTCGTGTTAATAGTTGAGTACAGTAAGTGTTCTATCAAGATTGTCCATGTTTCCCTGTTTCTTGATAAAGATGGTGTATAGAAACTATTTCCCCTTAAATATTTATGGACCAAACGGTTGTTATATATCTTATTAAATTTGTGTGAATAAAAATACTTTGCTTTAAATGGGTTTTATTTTTCATTACACTTGCCATTTTTTGTGTTCCTTCTTGAATACGATTTTTGTTTATCACATCAACAAATGAGAAAGCATTCAGTTATTAATGACCAGTTAAACGTCTTCATTTTTGCCTCCATTTTTAATTTCTATTTCCTATTTTATGATGTTTATGGTTTTTAACGTAATGCCCCATGGATTTGCATCTAAACCCTGCAGTCAAAACTATGAAATTGCTTTTTAATGCATGAACATGGCTTTAAAATTTAAATAAAAGGAATGCTGCAAAGCATATATTGATTTATATCTCTATACATATATAGTATATTTATGCATAACATATTGGTAAACCTAAAATGAAGTAAGAGTAAATGCAGACCCCGTAAAGCCAGGTTGCTCTGTAGTTAATATATTCTTACTCTATCATTTCTTTCAGGGAGAACAAATCTTGGGGCATTACAGCCATACATCCCGACGTTTGAAAATTCCCTAAAGTATTAACAGAAGGGGAAAACTTTGATGGGAATTCCTCACCATTGAAGACAAAGACAATATTAGGATAAGATGATAGCATATTGAGAACAAATAAACAACCAACATAAAACCTGTTGCAGTTGCAAATGTACAACAGATGATTTTTGTTTTTTTAGAAAAAAAAACAACTAAAGTTTGTCCTGAATGTTTGAATCCATCAACGGAGGAGACCACACAATGTATGATATCAATGTGGAAAAAAAATCTGTATTGGAATGGTAAATGCACAAAAATGATATTAAAATGTACTGTAACATAGTTAAAAAAAAGAAGAAGCTCAAAGTAAAGGCAGGATGTGACTGAAAAACAGCAGGCATCCGACATGATAACAGTGTGAAACAGAGACAGTATGGATGGTATGAACACACAAACACGCACACACAGACACACACACGCCATACAATCCTTCTCCCACTGCCTTGCTCCTATTGTAAGCACAATATATACATTCCCACAAGCCTTGTTCTCCACCACACACTCTGCTACACAAACACAAGTGCACACAGACACACACACACACACACGCTGCTGCCCCCATGCACCCCACCCAAGGATCCGCTTGCTAAATAGAAGTTTTCTTTTGTCACAAGTGTCATTTCGTAAACACATGGCCTCCTTGAAACTCGGCAGCAGGATGCCCATCAAATATGATGAGTGTATGAAGAGGACTGCAGAGCTGGAGCTTTGCCATCTGGCTGTACCGAGGGAAGGAAGTGAAAAAACAAAGCCGATAAAGAAGAGATTCTCATTTTGCATGCGCCTCATCATCTTGTTAACATTTTCCTTGAGATGTATATTATTTCCTTTGATTCACTGTATGATTTATTGTCAGCTGCAAAATAAAGCATATGAAAATTATGTCCTTGATGCCCATAGAATACCTCACGTGGCAACAAAAAATAAAATAAAAATATGCTAAATGTCACAGTGAGGACACGGAGTGTACAGCTTCGAGCTTATTTGTTCTCGACATTCAGCTTACTGTAAAGGGTAGAGCGCTGCTGGTTTCTTACCTCGTTACTGTGGATATTTGTGAAAGCAGTATATCTCTAGTGCGTCTCAGAACATTCCTAAATACTTGGCTTCTTTTCCTGCTCCTCTGTGTTAGAGCACATCTGGGTGTTTTGTTTTTAGAAACAACAATTTCACTCGAAAAGTGATTTCAAATTACAGTCATGCATCTGCACTCATAATTGTATTTGTAATAAAAGCTAAAAACAAAGAAGCAACCTACTGACCGCCTTGATTCCAGTCATACACTATATGTAGCATAATGGGGCACTGAGTAACATAGAAAGTGCACTATAGGCCAGAACACAGTTTCTTCATAGGTGTACTGTTTCAATATTTAGTGTGAATGCTGGGTGTGCATACCATATAAAGGAGGTGTGTTGTGGAAAGAGGAAAAAAAAAAGAGAAAGGAAAGAAGAGAGGAAGGGAGCGAGAGAGACTGAAGCCACATGGGGACCAGTAAACAGGCTGGTGTTGAATTCCAACAATGTGGGAAACAGCAAACACTTCAGTCAGTCCAAGAGGAAACCTCAGTCGCTGGGGTGCCTGAGCGCTGTGGCAGCAGGGCTGTGTTCCACGGGTCTGACGGGAGGACGGTGGGCGGGTTGACACCACAGAGCTACAGGAAGCGGGGCTGGAGCAAAAAACACAAACAAACACAGCCAGCCGCTGCTCAGTTTGGGGAGCTGCGGGATGAGAGTTCTGGACAACATCATGACCCCGTGTTGACAAGAATTTCAGGGGTTTGCTGCTGGGCTGCTGGTGACTGGAATGCATCTTATCGGTAACATTTGTGTGTGCATATATGTGCGTGTGTGTGCTTGTGTAAGCCCTGCCGGAACAGCCTCCTCCTTGCCAGTGGAGTTGCTTCACCACAGAACAGGTATTTTATATTTAAAGATATGCATGAAGAAAGGATTGTTACAGGTTAAAAAAAGAAAGTGGTACAATGATGCATCAATTATGTTTTGCTCAATTAACTCTGTATATGATTTGGGCTCTTCTGAACCTATATCAGTAAGACAAATCTACATGCACTAATCATATAAAAATAAAAAATAAAAAGAACAAGGTTGTCTGTGAAGCGACCTCAACAGGTAAGAAAGGTGGCCTTCTGCCAGCTCACATCCTCTACCTCTCTTCCTCTTGTTAACTGACAGCTGCACACTATGACTACACAGAGACGCTGTATGTTTTCTGTCAGACAGGGAGTTTGTTGATGAAACTTGGCTGATCTCGACATATGTGGCGCTCCAGAAAGAAAAAAAAAAAGTTCTGAGATACTTAATAAATGCCTTTCCAGCTTGAATAAGTTTATGCTTAAAGTAGAAGTTGGCCAGTTACCAAAAATATACGCTGTTGCGTTTACAGATGAAGCAGGTGGGCATTTAATTAAAGATACAGCCTGTCTGAGAGATACAAACACACTAGCATTTTCAATATTGCAAATGTATCGACAAGGACGAAGTAGATTAGACTCATAAGAGATTCAGCGAGAGTGAACTCTCTCTGGTTGAACAGCATTTAAGGCCACAGAGGGCACAATAATTTGAGCTGCAAAGAGCAGCTGCAGCGCTGCAGAAATTTCTGTGGTTTGGCCAGGTTGATGCAATCACGGTTTATGACCCAGATTCATGCTAATTTATCAGGTTTAGGTTTTACGTCTGCTTAAACCTGTGACATTTGCAGCAGAGGCCTGATATTTGGTAAGGTCTGCCTGAACAAAACACGCTACATAGAAAGGTCAAATGAGAAACCAAGTACGAGGATAAGCACCCTGCCTGTCAGCACAGAAAATAACAAGCTAAATCTACGGTCTTCATGCTGGCATCAGATTTTGCTTTGCAACAACTACAGAAATCAAATCAGTGAAAATCAGCTGTGTGTGCATCAACGCTGTTCTCAACATGCAGGAAGTTGCACACGGCGAACTGAGCGCACAGCAACAAGTGTGTGTCGTTTTCAGGATATGTCGGTGTGCTTGGCAGCACCTGTAATTCACACCGCCTTTGACAGCAAAACGGAGAATGAGCTCCCTGCTGACTGATCAGTAAACTCCAGAAAAGTGTGTTTCTGCAAGCACACCCACACGAGGTCACACATACATTACCACACATTATACACACACAGTGACAGGCGACAGGGTCAAAACAAAGTATGGAATAATCACTGAGGCATGGGGCACACCTGCAGTTTACATGTTCCTCTGATAGTGTCGTTTCTATTGTCACTGCTCGTGTGTGTGTGTGTGTGTGTGTGTGTGTGTGTGTGTGTGTGTGTGTGTGTGTGTGTGTGTGTGTGTGTGTGTGTGTGTGTGTGTGTGTGTGTGTGTGTGTGTGTGTGTGTGTGTGTGTGTGTGTGTGTGTGTGTGTGTGTGTGTGTGTGATATTCTGCCAGTTCCGCCTCAGCACCCTCCCCTCATTGCTAGGCGCCTATTTAACCTCCCCTCGCACACCAACCACCCTGCTAACTCAAATACACACCGGCACCGGGACACACACACCGACAGATGTCAGAGGGGTGACGATGTGAATGAGACACAGCTCCACTGCTGTGTGTGTGTGTGTTTATTCGCTGTACATGTGAGACGGAGGCCTGCCCCTCTGGTTGTTGCAGAGCAGGTGGAGGAGACTCACTGCGCTGGGTGTTTGCCAAGAGAAGGAACACACTAACAAATACATTTGCGCGCACGCAGGTACACATTCGCCGCGCGCAGACACACAAAAGCTGCCAATGAAAAGCAGATTTCATAAAGTGATCTAGACAGAAATAATATGCCAGTTTTGTCCTTCACATTATCACAGACTATCTCTCTTGTGCCTCATTTGTGCAGTGCTCTCCACACGCCATAAATCCTTTATTTCTCTGTTGTGCTGTTATTCTATATTTACACCTATTTGTTATGTGACGGCTCACATCTAGACAACCTTGAAAATGCTGCGATCAAGGCTGATAACTACAGGTTGCAATTGCACTTTGAAGACAAAACAACATTAATTAGCGAATAAAATGGAAATGCGGGCATCACATGTATGCTGCCTCCAAGTTCGCCTGGGTATATGAGGAGAGAGACAACATTTCATACATATTTCCATCTGTAATCCCTTCCTCTTTGCCTGTGATAGCTGTGCTCTGTGAGCTACATAAACAGGTGCACTGATACGGCATGTTTCGGCGTGTGACAGGTCATCTTTGTACTGGTGGAGTGTAACCTCTCAGTTCTTGCTAAACCTTCAGGATGCACGCAGCTCCTCTCCCCTCCATCTGCTGGTCTCTATGAAGTCTGCACCCGATCACAGGAGCTTTGACTGCAGTTTCTGTCTCTACCACATTGCAGTCATACCTAACCCCTGAGCCAGATCAACAACACACAGGAAAGTAAAAAAGACATGAGTGAAAACACCAACATTTTTTTTCTTTTTAAGTGTTTAAAATGTGCCTTCAGCTTCTGGGTGCAAAAAATAAAAAATAAAAAATAAAAAATTCTGCATATTTAGCAACGAGAAGCCCGAGTGGATTCCAACTGAAATTTGAATGTGTAAGAAAAACAAAAACTGAATTAGTGTGCATGTGTTGTAAGAATATCACACATCTTATGGCTGTTTAGTTGCTTTAATTATCCAAATGCATTGTTTTTATTGGATTTATTTTCTGGAGTTCGAATTTGGCTTCAAGTGGTTCTACATGTTCATATTCAGAAAGAAAAAGAGCAACATTAATGGCCAAATTCTAGTAAATGCTATTTTAAAGTCATCAAATTACATTTTACAGGATATTCTGTTAAACAAAAAGGTCTAAAATATGAACAAAAGTTTGTTGTAACACATCAGAGTTAAATCTCACGTTTACAGTAAAATGTCTGTAAACTCTGCGATTCAACTTTCTTCATTTCCCCTGGAGGAAGAACCTTTTCCATTCTGGTTACCTGCAAGCAACACCAGAAAGTTGGAAAAGGAACAGAGTGGAATAGATGACAATACTCTTCGTGCTAAAAAAATATCCTCAAATCAAAAGGAAATCCTCTCTGTTAAATAAACAATATCGGCAAAAAGAACACAAAAAGTTTGCCATTGGTTTAAAGCACCAGATCAGTGCAGGGAGCCACTTTTAGAACAATGGAAATCCAACACGATTATTAAACAGTTTTCTACCAAACAGACGTGGAGGCATGCGTGTTGAACTAGAGGATCTCTGGGTGCAGCTCCCCTTGCAGACTGATGCATTACTTTTCATCCATCCATCTAATTATTCCCTTAGAAACCTGAAATTTGAAGATACAAAAGACCGTCCCTATCTGTCACTGAGCTGCATTGATCTTATTGAAAGAAAATGTGGGTGTAGAGGAAACCCAATATAACTCATGCCATTAAATTCCACACAGCATTATTCACATACAGAATTGACAGATTTCTGTGAGACGTTTCTTTTAATCTTCAACTGTTGTTGAAGAAAAAGGGGGAAAAAAATCCCACACTCCAGGCATCTCTCCCTTCTCCATATTTGCAGTGAGGTTAACAAAAAAGGCTATTGAAGTAGGGAGAAAAAACACAACCCCACCTAACTTGTTGATTATTAACAATGGGGATGGGAAGAAGACAGATGTGTTTCCTGTGTATCAGCAGTGTTTGAATTGTCAGTCTGAAATCAGCGCGGAAGCTTTTATCAAAGCAAAGTAAGCTGATCAGTTCCAGATGCTCTCGCTGTCCATGCGAGTCAAACTGCAGCACCATTTTTGTCAATAAATTCTCTTAATATTCCCAATTACAGACTGTGTGTGTGTCATGGGATGTGTGGGTACTCTGCATGCATGTGTATAATGATAGCAAGCAAGACTGCGTGCATATTACTGAGTGTGCTCAGGAGAATCCATTAAGCCTCAGCTGCCTTCAGCTCTTGCACACATAGACGTTCAGTTCACACAGACTTACACATCCTCAACAGATCACAAAGCAGATTCTAAACAAACTTAGTTTGGTTGCAACTTAAGAACGTGTCTCTGATAGTGGTGAGGAAATGTGTTTAAAGTACATTCACTGTAATTTAAGGATATTTTGTAGATAAATTAATTCTATCTATTGCATGCCAATGTATATTTCTACCTCAAGACATTTCAGACATAAATATTGTACTTTCCACTAAACTACAGTCATGTGACATCTTGACTTATTTACTTTTGTCATTTTCTCTCCAGAAAGGTGACCTTTTTGTTTCATATAAATCAGGTGGAATTTACTCAGTATCTCAACTATTTCTACTAAAATCTACAAAACCTGGAAAAAATATTACTAAGTGAACACTGACTCATGACTAATATTATTTAAGATCAGAAATGAACCTACATGCTCAAGCATATTAATAGAATAAAATAGAATATCCTTCTTCAGTCCCACAAGGGTAAATATTCAATGTCACAGCTGCAAAGTGACAGTAAGAAAAACAAGAAAGCACAACTAAAAATTACAGAGGTGAAGCATACACACAACAAAAATAAGAAAAACAGAAGAACACAAAGATATTAAGAGCACAAAAAGAGGAAATTACTCAAAACTGAGTAGGAACTGCTGTAACAGGATGCCACTCACGTGGCACCAGAAAGTAAAGAGTTTGTATTAGATGCACTTGAACAGCCATGAAAATGGTAGAAAAACAATATTCCTGTTAATGCATAAATAGTAATATTACTTGACAAGGCTGGGTTACCCAAACTCCCCTCAATCCACTAATCCTCAGAATCAAACTAAAATATTTCTTGGTAATTTCAATAACTAAGAATTTCATCAGGAAGTGTGCACCACAAGGGCAGATGATATGAGGTGGGTCCAACATTACCATGGTGTACTATGGGCACAGCAATCCCTGGCTACAAAGACATAAAGAGGAGCATGGCCATGGCTAACTGGATCATGGATGACCCCTGACGCCCCATCAACAGACTGTTTGAGTGGCTGTACTCTGGCCACCAGATACACAACATCAAGGTGAACATAAAGAGGAACAGGAAAAGCTGTGACCTCTCTGACTTTAGTATAAATCCAAATCACAGCACCTGATCTGTCAGCTACAGCACGCTGGATCAATGTGTGTGTGTGTGTATATAGATATATATTTATATACATATGACATATAAATGTACACACAAACATGGCTGCAACTGTTATACAACGTACACTGCATTCTAGTTTCACAGTTCCCCTTTTCTCATTATTTATGACTTTTTTAAGGATTTTTTAAATCATGTCTTGTTGATATCGCACAGCCTTGTGGAAGTCACTTTGCATTTCACTGCCTGAGCATGAGCACTACATGAGCATCTGACATAAAATCCTGAGTCTGATTTAGAACATTTTAACAATTTTTAGGAGTAATTATTTTTGTTTATATTGTACACAAACAGAGCATATTTGGGAGGGAAAGAGGAACAGTTGAATCAAATGATCTAATTTGTACAAAACATATACGTCTAAAATACTTTGCTGCCCTTTGAAATATCAAACGGCCTTTTGCTGCCAATACTTCCATTACATTTAAGCAAAAGACCACATAAATCCTTACTTCCAGGCCTTCCACTTAGCACAGGTAGGCTAAAGACTTCAGACTGTGATGTGCAGCTACAGGGCAAACCTAGTGAGTGCACTGTGAGTTAAAATGCTTCTCAGCTGTTTGTAAGTAACTTTCATGCCTTACCTCAGAGAAAACAACGTGGCAAATGTAGACGTCAATACAAACTTCATGGTGACAACAAAGTGAGGGTCGGGTGTGGGTTTGAGTTTCTCTGTTGAATCTCGCGGTATTTGACAGCTTCCCTCGACTGTTTGACACTCGCCCCTCCCCTGCGCCCCGGGAATGCTGGGTTGTTTACATTACTGGCACACGGGTCAGTAGTGTGGTGCTGAGGGGGGCCTAGCAGCGCAGAGGCTGTCTGAAAACACGTACACATCCCGACTGGCTCTACGGCACAGGCGTTCTCAGCGTGAAAACTTTGTAGCGCACAGGCAAAGTGCCACGCAACAAGAGAGGCCCGCCGAGTCGACTTTTTTTTGCAGCGACCTTGGAAAGAAAGGGAAAGTCAAAACAAAGACAACCGCCATAACCAGCAGGAGAAACTCTCAACGTGAAGGAGGAATAGCTTAGCAACAGAGTCCCACTTCCTGGTAAGAGCTGAGGCAACGCTAGCTGACAATGAACTTATGAAACTGAACCACAACTAATTAACCTCCTGTAAACCATTTCCCTCAGTATTTTGGCTTGTTTGACTGCTGTCAGACTTATAAAGCTCACGACAGTCACTTGTTGCTCTTAACACACGAGTTTGGCACTCAGTTGAAAAAGTTTCTGCGAAGTTCGCTAGCTAACTTAGCCTGTTAGCTAACTAGCATGCTGCTGTGCTAACTTTAACTGGCTGTAAATTACGCAGTCGGCGCTGTCTGTGAACAGGCAGTAATGGCACTTCAACGGAATAATAATTACAGAGAACTAAAGGGCAACTTTCTCCAAACTTAGCTTTTGTGCGTCGTGTCAACGCTATGCATTTAAACTGTGGTGGGAACATGACAACACAGTTTTGATGCCATGTTGCAGCGTTGCAGTCGTATTACAGTAACTTTACACGTACTGACTGTTTATTTCCATCCAAAAACAAGATCAAAATGCTACTCCTCAAGATGAGACAACTCCAGTGATGTTGAGTAACTTCCTGTTTGTACTCAGTTTTCTGACGATTGTAGTGGTCCATGTTTGTTTTTGATGTGGAGGCACGCTTGTGTGTGGGGGTTGTAATTGTCATGTGTAGAAGTAGTAAAAACTGTCAAACTTGATATATTTTCAATAGTAAACATCACTTCAGTCCAACACATGTATTCTCCATGGCTCATTAAATTGTTACTGTCAACAGGAGCATTCTTACAAAAACCCCATTCAGAGTTAAGGTGAATCACATGCTGCCATGCAGATGAATGCAGGAAAAGTGAGAGTCGCAAAGTCAATGAACTTATTAACTGGATACCTCTTATGAGTTACACAGTGAGTCTTCACTGTATAACTTAATATTTCATGCACACTCTGTAAACTTACACACAGTAAAGTTGCATTTTCCAAAGCAGAACTACTACATATATTCAAACTGTTCACGCGTGGGTCTGTCTCTGTTTGTGTATGATGAGCGAGAGCCACTACAGAGTTTGTTAAAGCAAAATTTGGGTGATAAGTGTGCTTTTAAATAAAATTAACATATAAAATTCAGTGATATGAATAATTTGGGGATTTGGACAGTTGAATCAGAATCAGAATCAGAGAATTTATTGTCATTGCACACTTTAGTATACAACGAAATTACAAAATAGGATATTTCATGACATCGACTGGAACTTAAGGAAATTAGATTTTTGTTTTGTTCAGTTTTCTGATGTTTTAAAGACCTAATGATGAATTTAATCATCAATAAAATGTATCACAGATTAATTGATAATGGACACAATTGTTAGTTGCTTTTAAAGATATCAAATCATGACTCAATCAATACTATAATTTAAAAAAGGAAAAATTTAAGACCAAATGTATAAATGCATTTATACTCTACTCGGTTTACTTACATTTTTACAGATGTGTGAAAATGTAATATTAGAATACAACGAAATTAAGTTGTATAATAATTCAAAACACAGGGCCACCTCTTCATTTCTTTTAAAACCTTTGACAGTGAGTACAAGTTTTACAGCAAACAAACGTTTCGTAGCCTTTTGGTCGCTGTGGAAAAGACTTGACCCAAGTGCTGCTTCCAGCTGTCTGCTTCACGCTGTTTAACACAGCAAGAGTTATACCCATGAAAGCAGAGTTTATTGAGAAGAGAACTGCTTGTGGTTATAAAGAGATAAATCAAGAAGTCGAGGTTTTCTCAGTGTGTCTTGCTTTTTGTGAGTCACGGTGGTTATTGCAAAACCTTTACAAACCGATTGCATCCACAGTTTTGTTTGAACCTAAATGGGCCATTTTGTAGTTTTTTGGCTTCAATAATTATTTTGATAATAATAATGATGATGATAATAATAGTGTTGATGATAAAAATAAAGGTCCGAAAACAAACGAAAGCAAAAGCAATACAGCTCAAAGGCACAACAAACAAGAAGACAAAACTCCTTTTAGGTTTGTAGGCTGTCTCATCTTTACTAATCCTAACTGTTTTGGAGGTACCTACATGAAGGTTGAAAGCATTATCCCGTGCCATTCTGCTGTCACTGCCTATCGCAGCCAAATATTTCAGGCGTCATACTATCACATTTGGCTACACTGCAGAGAGATGATTCAAACGAGAGTTAGTGGGAGCTGACATACCTTGCTGACCCAATTATTACTCACTTCTGTGTTGCCACATTCGATCATCGTCAGAGACAACAGGCTTGAGTCTGCCAGCGTCATCAGGTGATTGAGATGAACAGTGGCTGGCTCTGTGAAGTTGACTATCAAGGAATGTGTCATGAACCGGCTGATCAGAAAATGGCTGCCAAATGTTTGCATCAATCTCTGTGGTGAGGGATTTCTGCCAGTATATCCCACTTTGAATTTCAGCTGATGAGAGGTGGATTACTTTTGACAGGCTTTGGCAAAACTCAGTGATTTAGCCTTGTTCTGTTGTTTGGGTTTAATAATGATAGCCAGAGTCGTGTTGATCAGTTACGTTTAGTCTGATCGAATGACAACTCCTGAAGACAGAAGGTGAAAATTCTTCACAACATTTTTCTTTATTATTAAATGAGACGTTGATATTTCTGTTACTTTATGAAATAAAACTGACCCTTTAGAAGCGCAAATATGTACATTTGTCGGTCTTAAATGGAGCCTGGGGGTCAGACACACATGGCCATACACATCCCCTCTGTCAGCGCAGTTTTAATAGCAGTGAGGCTTACTATTGCTAAGACATTCAGAGTGAGAGCTAAAATGCCATTCATTGGTGTGGAGAAATCCGATGATTTAGCGCAGTGGAATTTACCAAATCGCTCAATCCTGTGAGAGTTTCCTGTTTTAGCCCTGAAGCTGGCCCCTCTGCTGGATTAAAGATCAGATGAGACATTTGTCATCTGACCACTTTAACAGTCATCTTGCCTTTGGGTTTTCACAAAGAACAAAAAAAAAATATTGGCTCTTTTTTTTTCCTTTCATAAAGCATATTTGTGGGAAGATGCTTCCTGAGGCCATTTTGAGCTACATTAAACACTGTCTTTTGCATGATGTCAAAGACCTTGGCCAGGCTTTGTACAGAAACAATGCTGGCAAAGGTAGCAGATCATGATAGAGGCTACTTTGCTGTTCCGTTTTTTTTTTTTTTTTGATTATTTGCTACATTATAAGATGATAAAAGGCAAGAAAATCTAAAAGAAAGAAAAGACAAGCTTAATGCCTTCCCTAGAAAAAATTAGAAGTGAGTTTTTCCCTACCAGGCTCACTTTGGTTAGAGTTTAGAGTAAGGTCTTTGGCAGTGAGAGTGGGCTGTCTAAGCAGCTTCTTGGACTCCTCTCCAACAGCCAGCCTGTCAATATTTTTCATATCCATCTTCCATCTTATGAAGGGTCACTGATGTTTCAAGCATTCAAATATCCTAGGAGGATGCCTCGCAGCTCCTCATGTCACGTGAAAGTTCTCAATTTCATTGTGGCATTGATGCTTTTTCTCATTGGACTCTATAGTGCTCTGGGGGAAACTGACTACAAAGACATGTAAACACAAAAATTACTGACCTACGACCTTGCTTAAAGTTTATGAAATGCTTTCAGTGCCCCTGGGTCGTCTTATGCCGTGACCACACAGTATCGGTGGTTTATTTCACAGCAGAGGGTGTTGAGAAATAAAGGGTTTATTTGTGCCTTTTTTCCTTTTTTTTTTAACAACCTTGATCTTATGTATTCCTCTGAAATGCTGCTCAAAATGAAACTCTGCTCATATGCAATGGAGCTATGAACTTATTAAAGTAATAGAGTAATTAAAGCAATGACATAAAAGGCACATTTTTAGACATACACTAAAAGAGCCTTTAAGCAATAGATAATTATTAAATAAAGATAAAGAAATAAACAGCTTCATTACAGTTTATTTCTAGTGCACACTGTGAAGGTTAAAACAAGACCTACTTAGAAATAGAATTGTTACCGTATTTTCACGACCAAAAGGCGCACTGTACCAAAAGGCGCAGTCTCAGTTATGTGTACCATTACTGCATTTAACACACACATAAGGCGCACCTGATTATATGGCGAGGGTTTTATATACAATCCACGCCCACACTTCCCCCTTTAACGTTCTCATGGTGTCCTCTACTACGTCGGCCTTACAACAACAACACACACACAAGCATACAAGTGTGCGTATTTAAAAATAGAGCCGGAGCAAAACTGAGTTTGGTTGTGCTTTATTTAAGTATTGATTACAAAGTACTAACATTTTTTTAATCATCAATAGGCGCGGGCATGGTAAAACACAGATAAAACAAGCACACAAGTGTGCGTATTTAAAAATAGAGCCGGAGCAAAACTGAGTTTGGTATTCACATTTTTTTTTACCGGTAATCGTCATCAATCAAACCCATGGAAGTCCTCATCCTCTGTTTCTGAATTGAACAGCTGCGCTAAACCTCCATCAAACATGCCAGGCTCACTTTCTTCACTGTCAGAGTCACTTTCCGTGCCGTGCGGCGCCTCGGAAATGATGCCGGCTTTTGCGAAAGCTCGAACAACAGTGCCAGCAGACACGTTAGCCCAAGCATTTACAATCCATTCGCAAATTGTGGCGTAACTCGCCCGGCGCTGCCTTCCACTCTTAGTGAAACTGTGGTCTCCATCGGTCATCCATCGCTCCCACGCCGCTCGCAGCCTTACTTTGAACGGCCGGTTCACACCGATGTCCAGCGGTTGGAGTTCCTTTGTCAGGCCTCCCGGAATGACAGCAAGCTCAGAGTTCATTTGCTTCACTTGTTTTTTCACATCGGCTGTGAGATGGGCACGCATAGAGTCACAGATCAACAGCGACAGTGATGCGTGGAAAAAACCACCTGGTCTACGTCCGCCTTACAACAACAACACACACAGGACGCACTGCACCATAGGGCGCGCCGCACAATTTGAAGAAAATCTAAGACTTTTATGTGCGCCTTATAGTCGTGAAAATACGGTAATCTAAACAGAAAGTGGGCAGACATTTCAATCAAGACTGATAGCTACGGAATAATTTTTATTTGTTGGTACAGTGTGGTTAGCAGAATGATTTGAAAATCTCAGGGTAATATAGCTGTTATTTGTTTGAGTGCACTGACTCTACTATTTTACTGTTTTGTTGAAGAACCAGTATTTTAATCTTTTACATTAGCAATAGGCTACACAGAAGTGCTTTAGTTGGTGTATTTATGTACTAAACGCACCAGCATTATTCTGCAGATCTCTAACACCTGTGGTACATGGACTGTGTCTGTAGGTTACTACATGTGGAGGAATAAGATGATGCATGTTGTGATCTAAACAAAGCTACCAAAGTCATGTTGGCATATTGTGAACTGTGCTGAAAAGATGACTCTCAAGCAAAAGCTTCTTTTCATTTATTTATTTTTCTATTGCCGATCACTCTCCAGTCATTCCCTCGCTATCTCTTTTGATTATCCACACGCAAAAATACAAATCCCCCAGGATATAAATTCACTTTCACAGAATGATTACAAGATGCTGTATGCCACTGTAAACACCACATCAGTGACAGTGACAGTATGCATTTGTCATGAGATGAGACAAAAGCAGAATGAATTCGCACTCATGAACAGAAAGACAGAGGGAGAATTTTTTTTGTGTGTTGCTTGCTGACTGTGCTGTGGGCATTTGTTCCAGCCTCACCACAAATAAGCCTTAATGTTTCACACGGGATTTGCTGCCGAAGAGAGCAAATTTGTATGAGAGCATCTTGTTTTGACAGATTGTCTGTTTTACCCTCCCCCCTTTCAGTGGAAAAAGCTAGGGACATTTCATTGTGTCTCTTGCAGTCTTTTTTTTTAGATTGCATTCTGTTTCTTTTTTAATTTCTCGTGACATCACAGGTTTATCTGCGCAGTAACAATCAGTGCCAATTTAACCATTTTAAAATTGATCACTATTACCATTAGTACTGTAACCCATCACTCTGTGGGAACACCAGCTGTTAAAAATGCTTCAGTGTGTTCAATTAAAGCGCTGGAAACAGTGGCTAATGCACAGTGTTTCTAACGAGTGAACTGTGATAAATAGTGCAAACAGTTTCAAGTACAAGTATTTACTTTGTCATTGTGCGACGGATTGGTTCAGGTACAGCAAACCATGTATTTTTTTTATTTTAGAAAATGCATTTGCACTTGTTTATGTAGGTGGTTCTTAAACATTTCCCCCCATTTTTGTGCTGACGGTCTCTGTTTTGGATATTATGCAAAATGCTTGATTGTAGACCTACCTTATAATGGGCAGCTCTTTATGTTTAAAATGTAAATACCAGATTGGTGTTGGTGTAGGGAAATATCAATTGGATCACAGAAGGAAAAAAATTAATTGCAAGATCCGTATGCTTTCATTTTCAGTCCCTTGTTTCATGTTGCCTCATTTGGTTGTGGGAGACATCTTTCTGCTGCACCTCTCCCCTCCCTCTGTATTTGTACCCTGACTCACAGCAGTCTGCCATAGTCTTCCTGGTCCCTTGGTTTGGCCAAGGGCTTTGAGGTTGTGGTCAAGGCCTGGGGGCATGAGGAAGGAAGAAGAGTCATAATGAGAGGCTCCCCTTAACTCCTGCTCCCCAACCTGCCCTGCAGCCCCTTTGTCTTACTCTCCTTCCACCTCCATGCCACCCATCTTTTCTCTGTTTTACTGATTCTCATCCTAGACCCTTCCATCTTGTTGCTCACCAGCCCCCATTTTCCATATGTAGATTCTTCACTTCTTCCCTTATTATACCCTTAGCTGTTGTTACCCCTAGTCTGTCCCCCCATTCCTGCGTCTGCTCTCCTGGGGGTTCTTTCTACCTGGGGCCTCCCCTCAGCCTCCTCCTTCCTGCCCGGCCTGGCCCACTGTCAGTGAGGCAGGCAGCCCGACTCCCTCGGAGCAGCAGGAAGCTGCAACAGCAGGGGTTAGGCCTGTATGGCGCTGCCGGCTGGCTCTGTCAGAAGTCCTGCCAAGCCAAGGATGAGAGACCTTTGCCAGTGCGGTATTGGGGCACCAAATAAAAATATTTTACAGATGTCTGATGGCAGGCACCAGGAATCAGCAGAGGCTTACTCAGTCCTACATTAGAGGTGTCTTTTAAGTACAAACAATGTGTGTGTTAATGTATTTCTGTGTAGTATTTATGATAAAGAAAATTTGGTTTAACCATGACTTAAGGAAGGGGCTTATTAAAGTTGTCCTTGTAGTCTAGGTTATGAGGAAGTGGGCTTGGTGCAGGAGGAGGGAAGGAGGCTGGTCTGATTGTGGATTGGCTGCAAACACGGTGATTGATTTCGTTGGGTTGCATTTGAAGAAGGAAGGGAATCTGATGCTACTGTACCGTGAATGCCTGGCTGGGTTCCCAACCAGTTCTGGCTTGACAGTTTAACAGTGAATATTTAACATTGCGCCACACTGCGAGGCTTGGCTGTAAACAGCAGTCAGCAAGCAGCATAGCAGCAAATGCTTGCATGATGCTGGGCCTTGGTTGTGAAGCCCACCTAAAAACAACACACAAGCAGGAAGCACATCTTGAAGTTCTGATTTTAGAAGAAGGCAGATGGCATGGGCTGGTGGTGTCACACTGTAAAAAAAAAAAAAACACACCAGGATCCCCTGATGAAAGCAGCTCCCGCTTGCTTTGAACAGCGAGTCTGTCATGGTTGGTGTCTGCTGTGTGGCTCCAGGTCAAACTGTGATACGCAACTCCTGGAATTTGCGCTTTTTAAGTTTTTCATGTTCAAATCGTCTGAGGGAAAAAACAGAGGGGGGGAAAAACAGGAAGTCTCATTAATATTAATATTCTAATGTGTGAAAGAGGCAGGGAAGACCTCTCTGGTTTAGCTGCTTTCAACCCCTGTTGGGGAGCGTTTCTCTCTTTCTGTCTCTCTTGCTCTTTTTTTCTTGCAAATGTCTTCCTTTGCAGTTTTGCTAACTGACATTTTCATTTTCTAAATGCTGTCTCCTCTGATATAAATTCTGACATAAATAAAGCTATACATAGATTGCTGTATGGTATAAAATATCTAATAAATGACGTGTGAGATTGTGTCTTCGACTTAACACTGAAAACAGAATTCAGGTTTAGTGTCAGTATGTTGCCACTGAGGTCATTTATTTTTTATCATCAAGAGCAAACTATTTAAATACTCTGATCAAATGTGCACTGTACATGCAATATTGCTTAAAAAAAGTATCCATTTAAACAAATCACTCCAGCTTGTAGATGCATTTTAGTTGGCAAAAAAGGTGCTTAATGTGTTTAAAGCAGGAATGTCAGTGATACTGTGTGCAGTTATTTGTAAACTGGTATAACTGATTCTTAGAGTAAGTGCTGTCCTTATGTGCCGTATACTGGGTGAAAGGCTTGCTCCTTGTGTTCAGTTGTTCTTTACAGTCATGTGAACGCATCAGGGCAGACATGTTGATAAAGCTACACCCTTTTATTTTGCAAGTTCCAGCCAAGGCCTCAGTAGCATTGTCTGTCTGGTCCTTTATGATGCAGTATGCTGTTGTTTATGCAAGAGATATTTGAATACAACAGCTCGTCCATTGCATGTATTAGTGCCTCTTTTCTAAAACTAGCCTTTCATTTATTATTCTTAAATAATTTGCATTAGGATGTGTCTATATAAATGGCTTCATCAACGTTTTTCATTCTTAATTTCTGTTATCATTGTGCAAGTCAATTAAAATCTGCATTACCTGGCTCTGGATACAGATGTGAGGTGTGCTGTTGTTATGATCGTACCTCTCCTAAAGTATGATATTTTGATGAAGCCTTTTTAATTTGTTTGAGCTTGTCATGCTCATCACTGTGATTGATACAGGTGTTTCTGAACGATTAGACTTGTGGACTGATATTACATTTTTCAATCATTTAAGCTACAGCTTTGTCACGTCGCAATACTTCACCTGAATGCAACAAAACAGCAGTTGCATTTGGAGATGCCACTACCCACCATGTGTCCAAGATCTACTGCCTTGTGATTATTGTTGTGCTTGTGCCAATAAAATGGGCCCGTCCATGTCTCTGAATTAGTATTTTATCCAGCCGATGTTACATCCCCACTGGGGCAACTAGGTTCACAGTAATCACACACTTTTGTTCATTATCTCAAGACGAGTTGAGGACATTTTGATTCAGCTGTCACCCTGTTAAGCCCTTCTTGGTCCTGATATCTAGAAATGAGGCTGATTTGTGGAGTTTTACAGATGTTAGTTGAATATAGGGCAGAGTCCAGCCTATGTGTGAGGGATGGTGGAACAGGTCTGACATCTCTCCTGAACTGAAAAGGGAAATCCCTGCAGGCATAGAGTGGAGAGGAGGGATAAGGGAGGAGGGAGAGAATGGAGAGAGAGGTGCGACCCCTTAGGGGTAACGTTATTCTCTGATCGTCAGCTCCTTACACACACACTCGCACACATACTGGGATGCTCTGTCGGTGTGCCGGGTAATGCACTCATGCAAAGAAGGATGAGTGCCTGAGGAATAAAAATAAACATTGAACTTTTTGTGTGTGCTTTTTTGTATCTCCCTGTGCGTGTGCTGTGCTCACATGCATGTTAGTTTATGTTTCTATATTAATCTGTGTCTAAATGCGCATGTTTGGATGGGTTTTGGTCACACTCTTGGCTGTTTCACAAGAGTTATAAGTGATTAAAAATGGTAGAATAAACTTAATTTTTCACTTCATTGCTGTGCCGGGAAAGTAGAGAAAACAAATATTTCTTTCCCTAGAATTTTGATGTGGAATAGAGAGGTGGTAAAGAAAGCCAACAGATTTTTATTCTCAAGTACACATTCCAAAAATGTTCACTGGCTTTTATATAGTTATATGATTTATTTCCAGGACCAAATTTTTTCCTCAAAGCTACACCTACTCTTCAAGATGGAGACATATGTCTAGCCATGAACAATGCATCCCTCCCTGCAACCTTGTTGTTAATTATCACAGTTTGTATTTTTCAGTTTTCAAATTCAAAACCTTGGGTAAAAAAAAACTTACTTGAGCTATTAATTTGACTTTACTTTGTCCATTTACATATGTGGTCAAGCAGAATAATTTTGGTCTGATGTGATCCTATGCCAAGATAAATTGTGCTGCTGGAAACAAGTGAAATAGTTGCATTATTGTCGGTTTCGTTGTAAGAAGTCATCCTCCTTGGCAGTATGACAACAACATGGGTGGATACATGTGCTCGTATGTAGCAACAGTACTGGGTTTGACCTCTGATTGAGTAGCAGTGCTCTGGATCTGGTTAGAACTGTGTGTGTGCGTGCATGTGTATGCGGCAGCCAGCACGGCCCACCGCAGAAGCCACAGCAGGCTGAAACCAAACCAGAGCCAGACCCAACCTTGATTTTTGTGGAGCCATGTTCCCATGGGCTCACTATTAGTATGCACTCAGTATAGGCTTCCAGTTTTACATTCATTTCTATGTGCGTGTGTGTCTGCCTTTGTTTGCATGTGACGTGTGGACCGCAGTTTGCCTTTTGGTATCTCTTTCTCTCCTCGTTGTGTTCCAGGGTTAAGCTAGGGTTATTTTGGGTTCAGGGTCTTAGATGTTTCCATTACTAACTGTGGAGATGCTGAAAGGTTGTGATCGGCTTCCCCATCCTTCAGAAAGCATATAGGAAAAGCCAGAAAAGCCCCAATACAAGCCCTGAGCCCTCACGTTAGCAGTCAACTATGTAACGAGACATGCCTGGGAACGGCTCCTCTCACATTACTAATGATTTGGACATCTTGTGCTTGTCGTTTCCTCTTAGACAAACTTCTTTGCTAACACAGGGTAACTGCTTCAAACTATCCAAGTAGAAGGGGAAAACCTGCTTTAAGGGAGTATGAGAGACTGCTGGTTTTGTGTGAAGGGGAAGTAGACCTTTCACCAGATGTTGTTTTAATAGTTGTTTCAGAGATGAAAAGCTCAAACGATAAGCCTCATCATATCGAAACAAAAGAGAGATGGGTCAGCAATTACTGTTTTGTCATTGCTGTCCCAGAACCCAGTAATAGCTAGACGTGCGTGCATAGTGGAAAGCATCAAGTCTGGCATTGAGTTTTGCATCTGATGTTAGGGCTGTATAATCATCTCCCTCTACTTTGGTAGCTTGAGTGACAAACAAATGTCTCTCAAAGTCTACTTTGTAATCATCTTTAGCCAGCTTGTGTTATTGCTCCTTTACTTTTCAGTTTATATCAGCGATGTCAAGCTTCCTCCTTCTTGCAGCTTCATCTCCACCTTTACAGATACTACTAGATAGCAAAGAAGGGTAATGTAATTGTATTATTTGGCCACTGTCTGGAAGATGATGCTCTCATCGGTGGACTCCTGTTAGCTTGATTACAAAATAAAGTTTCAGAAAACAATGTAGTACTGATGAAGACGAGGCTCTGCCAAACAGTTTTTTTTAATTTACAATGCAGCAAAAACTGAGTACGGTATTCCCTTATTTTATATTTGTGTGTGAAGTTCCCTCATTTTTCCATTTTCTTTCTTTTTTTTTTTTTTTTTAAATATATGAGCCCTCTAGCCTTGCAGACAAACAGAGCCACAGCCCTGTGGTAGAGAATGTCACATCCAATATCCTGGTGCCAGAGGTGATGAAGCTAATTTGGTGGTCAGTCAGTGACATGGCTAACAAAGAAAGCCCTTGTTGGTGCTGGAGGGCTGGAAGCTTTGGTCTACTGTGCAATGCTGTGTTCTGCATTGTGAAAGATCATGAGTTGTTGCCACAGGGCATTAATGCAGTCTGAAGCCTTGGGATCTTCATCATACTGTGCTGTGCAACTCTGGGTGTGGATATTTGGTTCACATGTATAAATGAACTCAGGAGTGTGCTCCTTAAAAATACCCACAAGAATCTCCTTTGACAACCAAAGGATCAACAGAACATATGTTTGGACATTTTTTGGTCTACCTTTTGTTTGAATTTAAATAAATAGCATGTTCCAACAAATTAAAAGTGTTCCAGGTAGGACTGCAACAATTAATTGAGTAATTTATTAGTTCATTGATGACATTTTTTTAAAGTGTACATGGGCTGCGTTGGAAATCATTCCCTATTCACTACATAGTGCACTTTTTTCACTGTCTGACGTTTTATTTTAATGTATAAATTCAGTGTTCAGAGTGTATATATTTATTAAGTATAGTGTACACTTAATCATAGCCATAGTATATTCCATAATTCCTACTAACAATTCCACAGTGCATTGTGCTACATTTTACACTTTGCAGATGTCAACATTCTAAGTCTGAAGTTTTGATAATTATTGAGTGTCCATTACATTGGATGCATTGAATGTGTAAACAACTAGCCGCAGTTTCAGAGTATTTTGCTTTACTTGGTTTTCATGTTTTAGTACATTCAGTGTTAGAAATGGAACAGTGATAGTATGCTTTCACCTTGGTGCTGGATGCCACCTGCCATAAAACCAAAAACAGACGACGATTCTCAATACAGGCATTGTGTCACAGGCTAAGAGGACAACAACGTAGGAAACGGAGACGATTAAAATCATCTTCCAAGCAAGAGACTTGACAAGACTGGCTCAGACAGCCTTTCCAAAGTTAAAACCTAGAAGACGGATGCCAAGGTGGCCTTTTTGCTTTTAGACTAGCTGCTAATGTTAGCTGATTTGCTGTGTCTTTTGTTATAATGTTTGCTTTATGTTTGACTGTGTTAGCAAGGTTGTTGACTCCGGAGTCTTTACTTATAAATCAAATCTTTGTCGAAAGAAATGGCATCTGTGTTACACAACTGGTACAACTTGTAACGGTGACACCCACAATTTATTGTAAAACTGTGTTAAAATGGCATTTCGGTGTCACAATTATATTTTTCTTTTGTTGCCATGGCTGCAATTCAGCATCCTAATGTCAGGATGGTGCATAACACAAAGCAAACTAATATATAAACAGTAAGTTTCATTCAGCTGAAGAACACGGCACTTTCAGTTGCCCTAGTTGTGCACTGTGAATGTGGTGATTTGTGTCAAAATGATGATTTTGTGTTTGTTGCATGAGCAGTTAATGGACGGTGTTTCAACCCTTCACCTTGTGAACTTTGAACCCTGCAAAATTAAGTGCATCAGACACCTGTAATTACCACCTGTGGCCACAGAGGCTGCTGTTGCCACTGCTCAGCAAAAGTTGCAAATTGTAGCTTTAACGGTGGTGTGATGGTGATGTGGCATTTTGAAGGGCTGTGAATGTAGAGAGGGTGTGCAAGCACAGCCCAAACCCCCAGGGTCCCCTCTACTGAACGCCTGGGGGGTTCTCTCCTTTACACAGCCTGCTCCTTGACATACTAAACTGGTTTCTGAGGGATCACACAGCTGTCTTAAATGCAGCTCTGTTTTTGCATACTTTGCCCACACAATTTTGTCTTCTTTATACAGTCAGCAATTTGTCATTTACCTTGTTTATTCTTAGTGATTGACAGTATGAATTAGATTCACCTAGGAATAGGAGGGGTGGTGAGAAAAAAAGACAGGGGGTAGTATGGCTGGCAGTCTTTTTTCAACTGGTACCATGGCTGTCTGTCACTCTCCTTTTATCATTGAAATTGGAGTTTATCTTTTACAAGCTTGAGTGGAATGTTTTTGTTTTTCAAGTGATTATTAGCATCCTCCTTGGCTCCGTCTCTGGCTGATGAAATGAGCACATCAAACAGTGCTCTGCACTAACGAAGCAGTGCAGCCTGGCTGGCTGGCTGGCTCCTGCCTTTTACTGTAAGGCACCTGCTGAAGTGACAGACTGGCAACAAAAGGCCCCTCACCACAAGAGAGTTGTCAGTGGCGCTGTAGTGTGGGTAGGACAATAGAGTGGAGAGGTGGCCTGGGCTTTTAGCCACGTGCCAGCTCGTGTCGAAAACACACGGGAGCAACAGAGCACAGAGGAGCACGAAGGGGAGGAGGTGGGGAGGACAAGAGCAACGGAGATACAGAAAGGGGAGGAGAGTGGCTGACACCTGCTTGTGCTTGAGCTCTTCTCAATGGTGGACGTCTTCACTATACACAGTAGCGGAGAATGCAAAATAGAAACTGAGATACGAGGGGATACAAATGTGCAGGTGTGCATGCAGAGGCAGACACAGAGGAAGACAGAGGAGACCCCAGTGTTGTTAATGAGATTACTGGGTCATGGAAGGTCAGGTGATAGTGCAGATGTGCTTAATTGCGGTTGTAGTGGGTGAAATGTATACACAAAAGCAGAGCACTGTGCTAGTTTATTTGGATTGTGGGGGAATAAATCAATTTAGGCCTCACATGAAGCCCGGGCTATTTGTGCTGTGCTATTTACTTCTGCAGTGAAATAATCATGAGCCTATAAAAATCTGAAAGTGAAAAATGTAATGGAAGGCTATAAATAGTTCGCAAACAGGATTATGGATCATTGGCCTTGTAGCGTCCCAGTGGACCGTTGTGGATTTCTTTGTCTTAATTTCCTTTTTTATCATTTCGCTGTGCTCTCTCCACTAGGGAGCGGGTGAAGGTCGGAAACAGTATCACACACAAATATACATTTGTGCATGTACAGAGATGAGACATCAAGGTCATTTTGTGGTTTGTTTTTGTTTTGAACAAACTCTTCATTGAAAACTTGACTTGGATACACACACACACAGATTTAGTAGTGCCTGAGAAGCCACACTGAGTTTGATCAGATAAATTAAATTTGTATTTTCCACCTTAAGCACAGACAGACATAAACACAGTTTGTACGGCCTGAAAGAGACCTTGCCATTAATCCAGTAATGCTGCCTGTTCTTGAATAGCGGATCCTGTTTGATGTCACTGTCATTGTTTAGGTCTTTTGTCTGACTGTTAGAGATTCTGTAATATTCTCATGCTGAGTTGGTCCCTGATTAACTTTCTGCTTTTGTAGCCAGATTTGAGGAAATGGAAAAGTCTAAATAGTTGGACTGCTGTAATGCAGTGTGTTTGGCTGGCTTTGCAAAGCTTATTTCAAAGGTTTCCCCTTTATCGCTGTGTTGTGTTTTTATTTCTTTTAGATTGAGAGACAATAAAATGTGCTCTCTTCATTTTTTATTCTGTCAAGTCTTGGACCATCTTCCTCAAAGACCTCAAAGACTGGCTCACATGCTGAGGTGTAATTGGTCCGCTACCCCTCTCTGTCTCTCTCTCAGCTCATGGTCCAATGAACATGAGTGCTTGCACATTTGAGCTAATGATTTTGAATAGTGATTAAAATGAATTGGAGAGTGTGCTGCTTCTGTAGTATCTGGACCCCTCCATCATTAGTGGCTCTCTTCCTCTTTTTCTCTTTCTGTATCATCAGTGTTAGTCGAGCAGGGGTTTGAGAAGAGGCCTGGGGTGGGCTTTCATGAGCACAGACTCAAAGGTTTCTCCATTTCTTGTAATCATGGACACCACTCTTCTAGCACTTTCACTGTCGTCTTCTGGCTCCTCAAAGGTGCCTTTGATTCTCTCACATCGTACACCCAGGCCGGATAGTGTCACATTATATTTTTCCTCTCCCCTCTTCACCCCCTTTCTTGCCATTCTCTTTTTTCACTCCTCCTTAAACCCAAGCTCATCAGCCTGTGTTCATATTTATTGTCCTCAGACTGAGAGCTGATTTAGCACTCTTCTCCTTGGGACCGCTTAACTCCAGGACCCTTCCCCTTCATTTCTTCATTCATCCCCCCTCTTTCTCAGGTTGCCTTGATCCACCTTTTTATAATCATCTCTCACTCTTTGTTTTTTCTGCTCCTCTGTTTTAAATGAATTATGCAGAAGAGAGGAAACTGGGATTAAAGAGGAGCTAAAGCCAGTGCCAACTTCTGTGCTACACAGTTCCACACCGTGTCTCTCAGGACCATGAACACATCAGGGCTAACCAGCTTCTTTTTTCTCTCTGTTGGCAGTTTTCTCAGTTCTGCATCTGTCCCACTCTGTTCTGCACCATCCCTGCTGTGCCGTACTCACTTTTCCTTCTCTCGCTCAGTTTTGCCTCAACTAAATAAAGATGTGCTCTTTTATGTCAGCATAAGACAATTTGTTGTCCACCATGTTGCAAAAGCCGACTTGCACATCATTTTTAAAGTCTTTCTCTCGGCCTTTTGTAGTTTGTGGGACTAGACCCCTTTCACCATCAACGCTTCTAGACCTCTGTGTCTCACATTTATCAGTTACACAATGAGTATAAATGATGGCACAGTGCTGCTTGCATGATTTTTGAAGCCAGCACATGCTATCAATAAGGAGTTATTGTCCAACAATTAAAAAAAATAAAAGGAAAATTAAAGAAATTTTCAGTAAATTCATGTGTTCACAGTACTAGGGATGATGCCAGCTCTTTACAGATTGGTATTTAAACCTAAATTTGAGAAGTTAATATACAACAAGCAGAACATCAGGCTTACTGCAGCAACTCATGGACTGTTTAGTATTGGCCCTCATCTCTGTGCGTGGTCCATATGCAGGAATCACCCCTGTATAGCCTATTTCAGGGACTTATTTGGGGTCCAAAACAGTACCTCCCCTGATGTCGGCACTCCGAGACAGCACTGGAAAAACTAACTGATGATTGGTCAAATTTAGAGCAGCATTTTTTATTTTAAACTGTCTTAAACATCACCATCAGCAAAGCAAAATTCTTTGTATAGGCTAACATAAAAACAGTTGCTGTTCCAGCTCCCTCTATTGTTGTTTTTGCTCTCTTTGCATTCATTTGAGGATCAACATCTTATGAGTGTGACGGATCTGGGATTGAAACAGAAATGCTGAAAAGAACAATGAGGGGACAGTCCCTTTAAATGTTTCCACCACCTCTCACCTGTCCAGAGTTTCTGCAGTGAAAAGGTACCTTACCATTCCCCACAGACTACATTTGCACAGAGATATTGTGTGGTGATAAGTAATTATTTTCCATCCTTCAGTCAGAGTCTGCAAGTGCAAAGCAGCAGCAGCAAGACAGCATAAATAGACCGCTAAAACTTACAACTGAGAGAAGAGTTACCTTAGCTGAATTATCTCACAGTTTTGTTCCATTTATTTCCCTCCTTACATTTTTGCATTTGTGACATCAGTAATAGTCATATTAGTATTGGCTGCAACAAACAGATATCTTGAAGGTATTGTTTCCAACCTGGAACTGTCATCTGAATGCATCTCTAAAAATATTGTCAGTACAGGTTGCACAGCTTTTGTTGTTTTTGAATGTTTAATGCAAACTTCAAGTCTAATTTTAAGTAATATTGCTGATAAAATCTGTTTATTGGTACATAACTGCTTTGGAAACGTGGATCTGCTGCTGAGAAGCTACACAGAGTGTACTTGTGGGATTTATCAGCAACATGGGCAGTGGTTAAAGTAGAAAAGTAAGGAGTGTTGGGGAAAGCCCATACTTTTGTTCATGTGCACACCTGTACACACTGAAACTACCAGTAAAGAAAGCAGCCGTGGCTATCCACCAGCTTCTGAGAGGTGCGAAATTTTGCAAATGCAGACCTTCCCAATCATACTGTCCAAACATAGCGTTTCATCTTCCCCTAAGGCTCAAGCCTGTTCTTTTACACCAGTTCAATTCAATTCAATTCAATTTTATTTATATAGCGTCAATTACAGTCAAATCGTCTCAAGACGCTTTACAGAACCCATATGCCTGACCCCCAGAGCAAGCCCAAAGGCGACAGTGGCAAGGAAAACACCCTTTTAACGGGGAAGAAACCTCGAGCAGAACCCGGCTCTATATAGGGAGGACCCATCTGCCTGCTGGCCGGGCGGGTTGAGAAGGACAGAGGAGGGCAAGGGGGAGGGATGGGAGAAGAGGGAGGGGTGGGAAAGCAAGGAAAACACAACACACATTTGGATACATGCATGACAGGATATGTGACACAGACAAAGTATAAGCTAACATTGAAAACTGACTCATAGTTTACTCTTGTGATGTACGGCTCTGACATTAAACATACTCCATATATAGCTAGCAGTAAAATTCAAACAGTATGTAAGTTAGCATAACAAGTATAGTGAAGGCAATGCAGAGTTGACTGGTGGAAAAGGGGAGCTGGAAGCAGAGGGCTGGAGGAAGCTCAGCAGCAGCATCCCACTGTGGACATGATGGAGACTGGACCAGCTGGTGGAACATCAACCGCAGATCTGAAGCATCCAGCTCTGGGACCAGGGACACTCGGAGAAATAGCACAGGGGGAAACAGAGTGAATGTACTGCAATAACGGTATACATATTAAATGTAAAGGTAGATAGAGAAGGGCTCAGTGCGTCAAGAAAAGTCCCCCAGCAGCCTATAGCAGCATGACTAGGGGCAGAACGAAGGGATGTCCAAGAGGGAGTCAGCTGTGCAAATGAAGACACAAGCCGAACCCCTGTGGGTCACCCAGTCAGCCCCAACTATAAGATTTGTCAAAAAGGAACGTTTTAAGCCTGGTCTTAAAAATAGAGAGGGTGTCTGCCTCCCGAACCCAAGCTGGGAGCAGGTTCCACAGGAGAGGCGCCTGATAACTGAAGGCTCTGCCTCCCATTCTACTTTTAGAAATTCTAGGAACAACAAGTAAGCCTGCAGCTTGAGAGCGAAGAGTTCTACGAGGATAATAAGGTACTATCAGATCTTTAAGATATGATGGAGATTGGTTATTAAGAGCTTTATATGTCAGAAGAAGGATTTTAAATTCTATTCTGGATTTAACAGGAAGCCAGTGAAGAGAAGCAAGTATAGGGGAAATATGATCTCTTTTGCTAACTCCTGTCAGTACTCTCGCAGCAGCGTTTTGGATCAACTGTAGATGTTTGAGAGAGCTATTTGGACAACCCGATAATAAGGAATTGCAATAGTCAAGCCTGGAAGTAACAAAAGCATGAACTAATTTTTCTGCATCACTCTGAGACAGGATGTTCCTGATTTTTACAATATTACGCAGGTGAATAAAGAAAGACCTACAGACTTGCTTTATGTGCGAGTTAAAGGACATGTCCTGGTCAAAAATAACTCCAAGATTCCTCACAGTAGTACTGGAGGCCAATGTGATGCCATCCAGAGTAACTATTTGCTTTGAAAGCGAGTTTCTAAGATGTTTGGGGCCAAATACAATGACTTCAGTTTTGTCTGAATTTAGCAGTAGGAAGTTAAGTCATCCAGGTTTTAATGTCCTTAAGACAATCTTGCAGTCTAGCTAACTGATCAGTTTCATCAGGCTTCATAGATAAATACAATTGTGTGTCATCTGCATAACAATGGAAGTTAATACAATGCTTCCTAATAATATTGCCTAAAGGAAGCATGTATAATGT
This sequence comes from Acanthochromis polyacanthus, assembly GCF_021347895.1. NCBI lineage: Eukaryota > Metazoa > Chordata > Actinopteri > Pomacentridae > Acanthochromis > Acanthochromis polyacanthus. Next base: position 21,759,186 of record NC_067116.1, on the reverse strand, counting down.
GAAAAGTATAGGTCCTAAGACAGAACCCTGAGGAACTCCATGATTAACTTTAGTATGCTCAGAAGAGTTATTGTTGACATGCACAAACTGGAACCTATCTGATAACTAGGATTTAAACCAATCCAGTGCTGTCCCTTTAATGCCAATTGAATGTTCTAGACGCTGTAATAAAATTTTGTGGTCGATTGTGTCAAACGCTGCACTAAGATCTAACAAAACAAGTATAGAGACTAGTCCATTATCTGATGCTATGAGAAGGTCTTTAGTAACTTTCACTAGAGCTGTTTCTGTGCTATGATGCACTCTGAAGCCTGACTGAAACATTTCAAACAAATTATTTCTTTGTAAGTGTTCACATAATTGATTTGCAACTGTTCTTTCCAGAATTTTAGAGAGAAATGGTAGGTTGGATATTGGTCTATAGTTAGCTAACACATCTGGATCTAAAGTGGGCTTTTTAAGCAAAGGTTTGATGACAGCAACCTTAAAAGCCTGTGGTACATAGCCTGTTACTAGAGAGAGATTAATCAGATCTAACATTGAAGAATTAATTAAAGGTAAAATCTCCTTGAAGAGTCTAGTTGGGATAGGATCTAAAAGACATGTTGATGGTTTGGCTGTAGAAACTGTTGAAATTAGTTCAGAGAGACATATAGGAGTGAAGAATTCTAAAGATTCATCAGGTCTAACAGCCAATTCAAAAGCATCTGTGACATTTGTAGGAAGGGCCAGATTAATTTTATCTCTAATCAGAACTATTTTATGTGTAAAGAAGCTCATGAAGTCGTTACTGGTTAGAGCTAAAGGAATACAAGGCTGTGTGTGACTCTTTGTGAGCCTGGCTACAGTGCTAAAGAGAAACCTAAGGTTATTCAATGACCAGGGGATACATAGTGCTCAAATATCTCAGTAGGTGAATTGTTTATCAAATAAAATTCACAATGCATTTCTTCATGGGCATAGATATTATCTTGATCAGCAAAATAAAATATTTGTGTCAGTATAGGTGGTAACCTCAGTTGAAATGTAAGTGGTCTCTTTCAAAAGCAAATGGCGAGATGTTTTATAGAAATGGTCTATGTACAAGTCCTGGGTGTCACATTAGATGCTCTAAATATGCAAAAATCCTAAAGCAGATAATGTGATTTGATTTGTGATCTATTTTTTTAGTTGAATCTTCAGTGTGTAATAGGGCTTTCATGCATGCAACACCATCTAAAGTACCACTGTCACACAAGAAAGAAGGCACAAGTTTGTAAAACCATTAACATAACAGTTTAAACCCTGGATCAGGTGTGCTGCAAAATGTACAGGGTGTGGTTTTTAATTACTGACACTTGATTTATGCAAGTCAAGCTGCATGGCTGAACTGTGTTTTATATATTGATCAGTTGGAAAGCATGAAGATTCCCTGAAGGTTTTCTTTTAATCATTTGTACAACACAAGTAAACAAAGTAATTTCAATCAGGTTTTGTGTTGGAGTTTTTGTTATTCTAAATTCTGACACCAAGACTTTAATTTTTACTGTAATTTTATATCGGCTCCAAGAAACAGTTAAGTCTTCTTGATTAATAATAATTAATAACATATCAGCCCTGTGAAAACATTGGTAATAGCCTGAATGGGGAAAAAAATGGTATTATAGAAGTAGTTCTGTTCATTAATAGCCACACCAACTGTTTCCTAAATTGCAGCATCAAAGAGTTTCTAATTACATTGTGTCAAGTTGTGCTTTTCATTCAAAATGTATTCATTGTTCAGCCCTACCGAATAGCCTTATTAATATCCTTTTCTTCCTCACTCTGTTTTGCCTTTTCTTGCACTATCATATAATTGCCTATGTGTGATTGGGCCTGCTGTGAGAATGTCGGGCAGGAGTCTCACATTAGATGGAGCACAGTCAGAAAACAGTGTTTGTTTACATTGAGTGGTTGGTGGTCTGGAAGGGAATGATTTTTCTTCATTTTCCTCAGCAGAAACACACCATCAGTTTGTCAGAGAGAAAAACAGTGTTTTTACAGGCTAACTTCCCAATGTACTGTAGGTCTCCCCAATTTCTTATCTGCCAAGAAATCATAGTCACATCTGACAGCCAAACTGTGATGAAATGTTGGAAGTGTTTGTGGATAATTTTTAGATTTAAAAAAAAATGCTTTTACCCATCATAATACTACTGTGAGACAGTCAACCATGCTGGTTGTCATTTTACAGTTCTGAAGGAACAAAGCAATGAATCCAAATCTGGGAAAACAAGTACCAAACTTAATAAAAATAAACTAAATCTTAAAGGCACGAATTGTTTCATAATGTGCATCTGTATATTTAGCATTCATAGATTCTTTACTGCAGACTAAGCCTGGCTTTGTCCTGCTGTATATTTGCAGCTGTCTCACACCAAAGGTCCAAACTAGGCTCTGACATGCATCTATGAATAGTTAGAGGATTTATCTTTTAGCTGTTGCCAGCCAGCGAGCCACCATTTCTCACACACATGGCAGAAATGCAGGCAGACTGGTTCACTGAATTTCTGCTGCCGTTTGTTCCATCGTGTGTTTTGGAAGTCAAAGAAATTCCTTTCCGTGGTCAGGAAGACCTTTTAGGAAGCAAGATAAGAGAAACAGTGAAAACAGTGAGGTGGGAATTGTGAAAACAGACTTTAGCAGATTTGGGGTTAATTTGATGAAACTTCATATCAGGTTGTTTTCGTCTACTAGAACAAGATGTTACTTTCCATTTGTTGCCCATTACTTGAGCTGTGTGTGAATAGGAGGCGGAAGAGTGTGACTGTACCTTGTGTAGTGCTCTTGGTTGAGCTAGTGTTGTTAATTGTGTTGTTTCCTGGCGTGTGTTAATCTAACATGGCAGTCTTAATTGATCTCGTTAATGTGGGTGAAGGAGGCGAAAGAACATCAGGGAGCTCAGACGCCCCCTGGTTATTTTGACACTTAGACAGTCAGAAATGCAAGAAGGTTAGGGAGAGGAGTAAGGGTGCCAGCCTTCATCTAGCAAAACACATGGCTGAAGTGCAAAGAATAACGACATAAGGCACAAAGGCTGACTGGGTGGATGACTTGTATGTCTGTGTGACACTGAAATCCAAATGCCACGACACACAGCCAGTCTTGACCCTAATATCAAGTAGTATTGAAATTTCCATGTATATTCACAGTGTTTACCGATTTTGTTATTTGGATCTGATGTTAAATTCAAACTGAATTACAAAAATAAAAGACAGAAGTAAGGCTTAGTTGTAGCAGCTAAGGCAGCCTAACCAGAATGAGGACAATGACGATTCACATTGAAGATTTTTCTTTAGTAGCTTACTTGGTCAAAAATAAGAAGGAAAGGAATCAAGCTCAGAAATGTAACAATGTTTCTCTAGTTTACCTTTTTCCCTCAAGCAGTGGGTGCTTTTAAAAATCTTTATTATTTGTAAACCTTTTTTTAACCTCTGAATTGATTTTAGAATTGTTTGAAACAAGCATTTAATGTAAATTTCAGAAAATGTTATTCTTAATATAGTCAGTGCAGTCCCAAGAGAAATGGTTTGCAAACACTTGCATTATCTTCAAAGCTTACATGAAAACCAATGAGCCCAAGAAAGAAAAGCTGGAGTCCTCTAAAATAATTAACCACAGTATTGGTAAAACATGTATCTGCTCACATGCACACACAGACATGCTTTCTTACGTCATAAACATATTAAACCCTCAACACACAAAAGCATGCATCTGTCTTTTGCTCTGTTATATTGATCGATAGACTGATAACATATATGTAGTCATATTATATACACATATTAACCTTTGGTGAGGCGGATTTATGTCCTCAGCACAGAGACTACTCTTCGTTGCCATTTTCATCTCCATTATACCAGGGGATTTTTAATTGGCCCAGGGAGGTTTTCAACAACAGAGACAAGAGACAGTTACTAATACGCAAATGACAGGCTGACAGATCTGCAGACAGACTGCTTTCACTCCTGTGGAAAAACATGCAAATGTCCCACTGTGAAGTGTGTTGTGTCTTCTTTCCTTTGTGTAGAACTTTTCTGTGTGCGTGTCCATTTGTGCTTGCATGCATGGGCAGCATTTATGTGAATATGAGGCTGAAAAAAGAAAACTGACAGAATCATAAATCCAAATACTAGAGTCTAGATAAGTTGACCAAGTATATTCTTGTAGTGGGTTAATTTCTTTTTTTTTCTTAGCTAAAGTTTGACCTCTGTTGATAGGTGTTTCTTGTAAATACTGTCCAACATTTCCATTTTGTCCTCAGGTACCCAGTGTTCACATGCCCACATGTACACATGCAATCAAGCGACACAGCAAATGTGTGTATATATTTCCAAGGCTTAACTTTGTATGTTGAATGTATGCAAACATCTCACCTCCTATAGGTGTTGTACTTGTAAATGTGACATTTTTGCATTTATGCATGCATTGTGTCCTGCGTAAATGATAAGTAAACCAGTGTTAATTGTTAGACTTTATCACCATGTTATACAGTATGCACTGGAAATTATCCTCTCGCATCTGTCAAAGGTTTTTCCTCACAGTCTTTCCCACATACATAAGTTAAGTGTAGAATGGAATCATAGGCTAATTGCATGTGTGGATATATTTTTTGCATCATACTTTTTTAAAGTTTTAAATTATTCATTCAGGTAACATTTCATATTATGGCGCTGTCTGTTTTAAATGCGGTGATAAACCAAGCAACTGGTGTCTCTTATTGGTGTTTCTTATGCAGCCAGCTTCCATCTAGGCCGCTTGCCAGAACATGTAACTAAACAGCACCCTGGTATACACCCAGAAACAAATTCTTCACCTATATGTGACCTATATTTTCTCAGTAAATTAAGTGGAATTACCCAAACCAGTTTAGCCAGTAATTTCTGTGAAAGGTCCCTCTGAAGAATGCCAAGGAAATGGAGTGGCTTTATCTCTGTTGTTCAGATTCACATTACTGCCTGCTGTAGCTCTGTCAAAGCTGCAACTTGAGAGGAACCCAGACAAAGAGTGTCAAGTCCGTCGGCATGACGTAGGTTCCAGTTCTGCTGAAACTGGACACCGTGACGGCAACCATCACTTATTAGTTTGGTGCAGAACAACAATGAACATATTTGTGTAGCCTTTTGTGGTATTTCCAAAGGAACTGATAGCTGAGGGTTTTGTTTCATAGTCAGCATTGAATCTTGTAACCGAAAGTTCTATTTTGGATGTTTGATTTCCAGAGGTGTACAGGATCGAGCTCCTAACACCATGGATATGGACACGCAGCCACAAGGACAGCAAGCAGCCGTGCCAGTGTTTCAACCCCAGGTAACCCCACACACAGACACACACTAGGCTAATTGTTGACTAACTTTGTGAAGTAGAAAGACATTAAAAATGAGGTAGTAAAAATATTGGCAGGTAGCAAATGAAGGAAAAACCAACATAGTGTCTTATTAAGGTGTTGGAGCTTGTGTCACCAGAACAGCTTCATTGTTCCTTGGTATTGATTCTACAAGTTTCTGACACTTTACGATTGGGACTTAATACCATTGCTCTGAAAGATATTCTCTCATTTGGTCATAAGAGAGTTCTGTCTAACATGTCAGTCAAAACTTGGTTGAGATCCGGTGACTGTAAAGCCCGTAGTATGATTCTCATCATTACAATTTTCATCAAACTCTTCAATGACCCTTTATGCTCCATAGTTAAAGGTATTTTCATGCTGGAAGATACCACTACCATGACAATAGAAGTGTTTTATCACAGGATAAAGGTGAGCACTCAGAACAACCATGCATTAACTTACAGGACCATTTCCTCTAAGGGAACATGTGTACTCTAACCGTGAAAAGTGCCCCACAGAACTTAACGGAGCCACCATATCGCCTTACTGTGGGGTCTGTGGTTCAGCTTTTTCTTTAATATGTTCTGTCATGCCTTAGATACTCAAGTATTTATTTTTATTTTTTTCCATCATTGAGCAGGGTTTATAGGTCTGACATCGTTTTAGATTCACAGGATTATAAAGCATGACTGTGATGAAGTATGCCCATGAATTTATTTATTTGTTCCACTGTTCAGTTTCTAGAAATATTCCTTTATCATAATTATCGGCTGATTTGTTTCAAGGTCCACACCAGCTTCACTGTACAGTCAGTGATTTTGTTAAATTTAACGATAGTGGCATTACAGATTCTTTACCTGTAGATAAATTGACAGGGGGATGTATTTATTAGTCCATGCTGACATATTCCAGCATCCATTTATTTAAAGTGTAGTATCCTTGCCTTGTACACGTTGTGAACTCTGTATATTCTATGTTCATCTTTTTCTTTCTGTGTCAATCACGATGCGCCTTCAGTCCGATCATCCTTCAGACCACTGCAGCCTGTGTATGAGCTAGACGGCAGTGGATGAATGTTGAGTTGCTACTATTGATCAGAGCTCTGGAGGCTGCCAGAGCTTGGCCTCCCAGCATGCCTTTTTTGGTTCAATACAGCTCAAGTTTGCTCTGTGCAGATCTGGTCATTGTTGGATTTTAATACCGCCCTCCAACATCAGGCACATTGATTTCTTTGCAGAAGGATGTTTTTGCCTCCATAAGTATTGAATAGACTTTAAACAAAGAGGATCATCCATATGCCCCAGAGTAAGTGTGGATTCTAGTTGAGAAAGAAACAATACTAAAAATAGGCCGTACTCGTTGTTTTTCATATGTAGGCAAGGGCACGGCAACATTAACACTGGAATTGCCAAGGGGGTTAATTTATTCTAAGGTTTGTAATTGCAAAATTAAGGATAATTGGGTTGCACACAGACGAAAGTCAGATAAAAGCTCTAATAATTAATTTGACTTAGGCAGCACTCCCCCACACATACACGCACAGACAGTAGATCTTCTACTGATCTCCCAACAGTTGATTATGTGTTATTGTTCAGGCTTAATGAACCCTTTCTCTCTCTGTTTTTCAGTCTATTTCTAGCATTTTGCATCAGTGTTAATTCCAGCTTTACTTTTTGTGCTTAGTTTATTGGTAGCACAGTGAACTTTCTGTGTTGCATCATGTTTTTTTCACTCTCTCAGAGCATGTTTGAGCTGATTTCACATTTAATGGGAGACGGAGAGAGAGAAAGAGAGTCGGTTAGATTATGCAGATGACTGTCTAACCAGCATCCAGATGGGTGTCTTTCAACAAGTCCTGAATCTGTTTCAGACTTTCCTAAGGTTCAGTCTTCTCTGCAGCAAGGGAAAAAAACACCAGCCTTCTCCTGGAGAAATCTGAATTGTATATGTGATGAAGGATATTCTGTATCGCTTGCGATATAATTTCTCCTGGTCCCGGAGGTATGATGCATATGCATAAGTTAAACGAGATGAGCTGGTAAGATGTGCATTTTTAATGGCGCATTTGCTCTTGTGTGAGTGGGAGGGTTAGTGAGGAGGCCCCGTCAGATCAGATTTTGATCGTCACTGCAGAGTTTGACAGACACAGATCTGTCTGTAAGCGCTGAGACAAGGCGGTGTAGTTGTGGTGCCGATTCAGAGGAGAAGAATGAGAAGCACCTTTGGGGTGAATCCTGCTGGTTTGACTGCCTGCCTGGCTCACTGGCTGAAGATGAATATTGCATGGTGCCTGCTCAAGGGGGCTGGTGACTGCTGAGGGTGTGAGTCCCCCCCCCACCACCTGCCAGTTGCTGTCTCTGTCTCTTCTTGTATCCCTCTCAGTCTCTCTTGGACTACATCTAAGCTAATTCAACAGATTTTGTAAACATGGTTTGCATGCGAAAATGATGAATGTCCACATTTCAAGTTTGTTTTTGTCCATTGTGTAAAGCTTGAACCGTCAGAGAAGTGAAAAAAGTTTCTGCTTCTTCCTAAACGGCACAAGTGTGCCTTACAGTGAACATTTTGTCAGTTGTGAGAAAGACACAGTCCAGCCATGTATTCTCAGGTGAATAGACATCTGTTCTGGGTTCTAATCAATCCAAAGTCAAATTTTAATTGTCCTCATGTTCCGTTTTTAGTTTTTGTTGTCTATCAATGGGCAAAAATTGTGTTTTCTGGCTGAATGTAAATATTATGTTAAGGAGGTGAATACATTTTAGAGCACTAGGATGAATGTTTGTTCCTGCCATATAACTGTGAGCTTAAATACAAAAAGCATAAATACAACCCTTGTGTAGTCAGCTATATAAACTTTTAAAATGACCTACAGGTTAACGTCTGTTGTGTGTCATATCCATCTTTCTCATTTTCTTTATTTCTTTTACTGATTCATACCCAAATGCATGGCCGCTGTCTACAGATGTATTCACTTTAGAAAAAATGGAAAAGTTTAGTTTTATGATGTTTAAAGTGCTGGTTCAGTGTCAACAGCATACCAGACTGTATAGATGTGCTTTCAAGTTTAGCAGTCTTTTCATGAATGTGCCCTAAGTTTTTGTGGGGCAATGGTACACAAAATTTACATTTTCGTATGTTCCTTTGATTATTATTATTTTGCTCTGTATGTGGTATACAGCATACAAAACAGACGCAGAAAATCATATTACGTCCACATGGCTATTTACCATAAACAACTAAGCATGTGAGGAATTAACATATCAATGCATATGCATGTTGTTGAAGCTATTTTTTTGCCTATTTCTTGGCCTATATTTGTAAACTTGCTGTTTATGCCAACAGAAAATTGACTCTTAATAAAACAATGCTAAATAGATCTTCAGATAATTTTTTGTATTTCACCAAAAATCATGCTGACAAACTAGTATCTGCCCTGCAGGTAGCTCTAATGATGAGTTGTGTTTTTTGTTTCATGCATTTGTTTCATATTACTTTATGAACTTCTCTTTCGCTACAGTGCCATTGACCACTGATGCTTCACATCATTTTCATGGACTAGAACCAGGTTTTCACATGCTGTACAGCTGTTGGTAAACAATGTCTCGCTACAACCTTCCTTCTGCTTGCGTAGAAACCAGCGTTACTTTTATGTCATCCAAGTAATTGGCTCTTCACTATTTCTTCTGTAGCTCTGACCTCTTAAGTTTGTCATTCCAGTCGCAGCGGTACCCATACTGCATGAACGTAGTAAACGTGTCTAACCCTACTAGTATGCAAGCTGCAGTTGGCCTATAGACACTGACAGAACAATCCAGATGGAATTCGCTTTCTGAAATTGGAGGAGGGCGAGTATGTAGAGAAATGGACTGTTTCTCACTGTAATTGTTTGTCTCACGAGGCATACCAAACAGAGGAATTTTCCACTGAACTGAAGATCGTATACCAAAAAGTTCAGGGTGAATTTGCGTACCTTTGCACTCCTAGTCTCCGCATGCCTCCCGGTCTCTCTCCATGCGAGACAGCACCTCTCTGCTGCTGCTGGCCTTTCTGTGGCAGCCGTTGGCACTACTAGGCTGTCACATCACACCCTCTCCCCTCTGCTGCTTGTCCCCCTCCACCCCCCCAGCCTTCCTCCGTTCCCCTGTCTTCTGCGTTCCTTCTTCCACTCTCCATGTGTCTTGTCAGTTGTGTTTGGCAATGGTGTCATTATTGGGCAGCCCGTATCACACTTCCTCCGATGAACTGTCTGTCTGCTCCCTCTCCGTCTCTCGCTCTACTTTTCTCTCTCTTTCAATCTCCCTGCTAGTGACTTGCCCATGGCGGTTGTGTGTCACCTTTATACCCAAGACATGCTGTCCCTCACAGACGTTACCCATAATGCCTTGCACAACTGCCACTTAATCTCTATCCCCTGCAGCTTGTCCCCATCACAAACCAGAATGATGTGAGCGAGAAGAGTAAGCGCACCACATGGTACAGAGCAGAAATACAAGTCAAGAAGAAAGATTCACAAAGCCTGCATTGTGATGATTAACATTTTGAATGAGATAATTAATTTGCCTTACTAGTAGTTTTTTTTTTTTTTTTTTTTGTCTCAGTCTTGAAACATTGTCTTGGCCTGGAGTAATTGATCATTTTGACATCTGACATATGGACCTGTATTGCTATATTAATCTTCCAATTTTAATGACTGTCATATTGGTCAGTGTTGTTGTTTTTTCTGTAACAATGATAAGAGACATTTGTGATAACAAAATTTAAAAAAAAAAATTGATTAGTTGAATCAGGGTAAGTATGCAGTTTTGTTTTCAAGTCATAAAAAAGAATATGAATGTGTAGCCTTGGCAGCATTTGCATCATATTTGAAGATGCACAGTAAAGACACATTCTTCTAAAAGAAAATCCAGATATCCCATCAACTTTGAGTTCTACCAGCATTTAGCAAATACAAAAACATTCAAGTTTAGGTCCTTACAAGTGACGGTCTATAAAATGCTCTCATCTTAGTTTTGTCCAGACTGACCCCGGCCTCACTCAGGGTCATTTCTCTGTGACTTCCTTGTGTTTGTGTGTCTCTGTGTGTGTTTGCGGGGGCCTAGTCTTTCTGCTGGGAGCTCCTGATTGTGTGACACCCATGTGCGGCAGATGAGACGGCCTGTCAGTCAGCTCTGGCCTGGCTGCCCTTTGAAGGCCAGGCCAGGGGGCGAAGAGGTGCCGCAAATGGCCTGTGAAGTTTACATACACTGCCCACTGCTAAACAGATTAGCTCTAATGAAGTGTCTAATGTCGGGGCCGCTGGCTGACATAATCCTGCCTGGCAGCCCGGCCCCTTGGCTGCCAGAAAAGCCGCCCTCCCTCCAGCCCTCTCTTCCGCCCTCGCATGGCCTCTGCTGCCACCCAGGGCGACTCCACACGGGGAGGTGCCCACTGTTAATCATGCTGGACAGTGTGCGATCTGACATGCAAATGTAGGTCATTGCATATGTAAATGTGTGATTACGAGGCTGGCATGCCAGGACACATTAGCAAGACTGTGCTCTCAGCAGGCGGTTGTCACAGCGCTTTAGAGGCTCATGCTAACATTTGTCAAGCTACCATGCAGCGAATGAAAGCAATGCCCTCTTGTCCTCTCTGCTCTCTCTTTTGCTCTCTCTCTCTCTTTCTCTATCTCTCTCTGAATCTCAAACTGTCTGTCCTGCATCCTTGTACAAATGCTTTTGTCACATTCTGAAATTGTCCAATGTGGTTGCACTTTCTGTGCGACATACGTTGTTTATCTTTGTGTTTGCTTTAATTTTTGCGTTTCTTCCATGCAGCTTTCAGCGAAACAAAATGTCAGAATTGTTAACAGATTTGTTGGTAACTATTAGTGAAGCATAGTAGCCGCTTTTTGGATCTAGGATAGCGTTGAACAACGGCCTGCCTGTGGAGCATCGTGTCATGCCCGCTGTCAGTGACTCCCACACAGCTTGGGATGATGGTGATGTCATGCTGAAAAATGCACACACCTCGGTGGTGTTAATTGGACAGGGCATCTCATTGGTTCACGCCTATTCCATTGGCTGTCAACTTTAGAAAAACAATGAAATGCCTAAATTAGCACCCCTCTTTCGTCCTCCTCCTTCATATGACAATCCTGTTTTGAGGTGCGTTTCCCCTCACTGTCTTTTTGTCTGTTTGTATTTGGTACTTCAGTTGTTGGTTAATTTGTGGTTGACATTTTTAGTTTTGTTAGTGTACAAACAATAAACTCAGTGAATAGATAAGCTATTCCTGTCCTTAATGCTTCACGAGGCATGATCTTATAGTTATCTACTAAATATAAGTAAGTATTGTGAACCAGTTGCATATCTCAATCGCTTGAAAATTTTTGTGTTTAAGTTTTGTTTTGTTGACTCCACATGACAGGCAATTTGAAGATGTCAGCTTGACAAAGACTTAACAAAAGTGAGTACATGCGGCAGAGAAAATATGGACAACATGGACAGTTTGATATTGCTGGACAATAGGATAAACAAGCTAACAGCCCTGGTGATGAATGTAAGGAGCTTCTGTAAGTGTGCTGTTGTGGGTTCACAAAGGCAACACCACAGGGATTATTCCAGATCCCATTAATACTGAAGATCTACCAATATTTTTTAACCAATATTGTTCAAATATACATTAAAACATATTTATTAGCATGTGATAGCAGGGAACCTGTCATTTATAACTTGGTTTGTTATCAATAAGTATTACTATTACAGAATTAATGCATTAAATATTACATATTAGTAGCTGTCATTCATAACTAGATAATTACTATTTAATAAGGATTATTGTAACTGAATTTTTATAATAGAAATAGGAGTGGTGACAATTGAGCATCACGTGACACTACGATGCTCTCTTGTTTACCTTGAGATCAATTGACATGAATAATAGTTTCTCCTGCAGCTCTGTCTACTGTTCTCTGTTTAGTTAATCTTTTGCTGTTCTATCGCTTTGATTGGTTACTTAAAACCAGATCTTGAAGAATGAGTTATTTTTTTTCTAGACACTGATTCAAGGTGATTTTATGATTACCTCTTAGCCATGTAGCCTCAGCCACTGTGAAATCTGCTAATGTTCTGATATGTGACGATGGCTGTGCTTCTTATTCAATTTTTGCAGTTTGTGTCTCTGCTATAGAGATGTGTCTGTCAGTTAGAACAAGGTATTGAAGTAAATCTTACTTTAGGGAGATGTCACAATGCTCCAGACAGTGGTAGCCACAGCAAGCCTCATAACAATAGCCGTAGCCTACCAGCGTTTGCAAAGTAAGTTTGAGCCATACCACTTGTAAACACGTAGAAGTGAATTATTGAGGCCTTTTCTTTATGCCAGGCATACAAGGCATACTATGCTTGTGGAAGAATGTGGTGTTTATTCCAACTTCAGCAGTGCCTGCTGAAAAATGGCTCTGCTCATTCACTGGAGCTGCTCCACTCAGCAAATGTGTTTATCAGTCCCAGTCTGTAAACAGAGGCTTTCAGTGATTGGCTGTTATTCGTGACGTGTAACGACCAATGAGATAATAAGACCACAGAATGACTGCATAGAGAGAGAGAGAGACGGCTGCATCAGAGCCAAAGTCGTGCATTTATCTCATTTTGCAATAATCGCTCAATAAATGTAACAATACCAATAATCTTTAAAAGGTCAAATATCAGCTCTATCAATCATTCATGTCGTTAATCTGTCGATCTCTAAACATTACCACAGACAGCTTTCTGATGAGTCCGATCATTCTGAGAGTGACAAGAAAAGAGGCAGACGGCTTGCTGCAGTAAATAGTGCCATCCTGATCACATCAAGGTTCTGCAGCCCACGTATTGAACTGTTAGCCGTGGGTTAGTCCACTCTACGTAGGAGGAGCCTGCCGTCTTGGTTGGTGTCTTCAAGCCTACCTGCACTAACCTGGAAACAGCACATGACGTCTGTCATTACCTGATGTGAGTTGCTGAACAAGTTAAACAGTTAATTTGATGTTCTCTGCAGTATCCCAGGAAGTTGGGGTCGACCACTTTAAGGTGCCCTTGGAGCAGATAGGGTTGAGGGCCTTGCTCAGGGGTCCAGCAATGGCAGCATAGGGATGCTTGAACCCACGACCTTCCCAGCAGTATCCCAGAGCCTTTCCCACTGAGCGACCACTACCCCAGGATGTGCTGAAAGCTGTTTACATTTGTGCAACTCACATGGAATTGTGATAACACCATCCCCTCAGTTACAACAAAAGCCCACTTTCTTGTGTTCTCGCATTGTATTGTATTTACCATTTGCAGACATCTTACAAAGGTAATTGTGCAAATGAGTATTAGGTTCATCTCTAGTAAAAATAGTCATTTGTTGTACTTGCTTCCTTTTTAATATTGTGGTTGGGTTAGATTCTGCAATCATTGTCTTTCCTGGTAGTGAGTCAGCTGAGGGGATCCTTTGTAGCCTCCACTCTGTGCTCATGGTACCACTGTCAAAAGGTGAAAATGAAGCACACAAATGTGATGCCACTTTCTTCTTGTATGTTTTAGTGATTAGGAGATTAATTTTTGACCTTCTCCCCCTCTTCATCCTTCTTTCCTCTCTCCTAAGTTGCTTGCCCCTGAGCTGCTCCCACAACCACGCTGGCAGAAGCACTGGTGACATGTGGCATTCTGATATCTGTCACCTTCTGTTTGCTCCCGCCAACGCCTTTTACAAGTTTACCAAAGGGCTGGAAAGGTCACGCTGCCTGCTCTGTGTATTTTTCACACATTATATCAAGGGGCTCATTCTAGTTTATTTTTGTGTGTGTGTGTGTGTTGTTTTTTTATTTTTTTTATTTTAGAAGGTGAGTGTCTCAGCCTGCACAACAAATTGTGGTGAGGAGGGGTGAGGAGTCCTTTAGTCTGTGGCCCGTTGCCAGATTGTTGGTGATATAACTTGGCAGACGAAAAAAGAGAACTCTGTATCCATGTGAACTTAAAAACCTTAGACTGAATGATTAGAAGAATGCATTTATGTTAATAAGATATTTTATGCCTCTGTGCCAGCAAAAGCCCTGGCTGGAGGCATTATGTTTTTGGGTTATTCATCCCTCTGTCCCTCCGTCCCTCCATCCGTCCTGTTCTCATGAATGCAGTATCTCAGGAATGCCTTGAGGGAACTTCTCTGGCACAAATGTTAACATGGTCAAGGTCAACGGAGTCTCAAAAGACGTGTGTTTGTCCGTAACTCAAGAATTCAAATTCACTTTCACACAAATGTATAGTAGAATAAAATGATGAAGCAATGACATTTCATATCTAAAAGGTCAAAGGTCAACCTTATGACAATATAATATTCTACAAAAGCGTCTTTCAGGAACAGGAGGAGAGGTTCTGAGCGTATTTCAAATTTGGTCGACTGTTGAATTAGTGATGCTAATGTTGGATGCCCACATTAAAATTAAAGTAAATGTATTGATGTTCTGTGTTGCTGGGTTGAAGATCTGCATGAAGAATCCTCATGTGAATGTTTGAAACTTCTCTGCAGCAACACCCATATTTGAAGCACTGTCTTCTGTCATGGCCACAGCCTTTTGCTGAATCAGCCTTATTGTTCGAGCATGTGAACACACGCGAAGAATTTCACTGTTTTCGTCTTCAGAGTATTCAGCACATATATTATGTGCTGGAAAAGCATGAACGTGAACTTCAACTTGACTGGCCAGTGGAGGTTTACAATTGGGAAGTGACAATGTATTGTTTTGCTGTCTTGCTTTAACCAAAGAACATCTCATGAAGCCAAGGGGTATTTATTAGCCTGCAAAGAAGAAGTTAGGCATCATTGCAAGGTTCAATAATGCTGATTATTACTAATTTAAAGTTGATGTCTAGTGTCAGCTGGCATCCACTTTTGTTAAAAAATATGCTCCCAGGCCTTGCATGATGCTGTTTTTAAAAACTAATAGGTTAGATTAGGCAATATTTCCACTTTTTACTTGTGAGTTCACACTTTTTAAATTGATTAGGAAAAATATTGCAGTCCAAATCCTCGAGATTTTCTTTGAGTATCTATGTAAATAACAAGAAGTACAGATACTTCATCTATAGTCTTTAGTGAGGTGGGTGCTTGAGTTAAGTGAATGCACATTCCTTAAGACATTTCACAATGTGACACATCAGCCTAATCATCAGTCAAATCATCAGCAGCCTAGAGCAGCCTCTCAGCAAAACAAACTACAGAAGCTGGGCTTTACCACAGTTTCACCCACATTCTTCAGCCCTCATCTTTTCCTCTTTCACTAATGTGGAGATAGTTACACTTCAATGACAAATACAGTGTTACAGCAAAATGTCTGTAAATTCTATGCAGTTTTCCCCTGTGCAGAGAGTAAGGGCACATGCACACAGGCTTTGTGAAGATGAATGTGTGTGTACATGAATGTTAATAGTCGTCTGCTCTGTTGACAGCTGGGGCCTGAGCCATTATGTTTTGGGTTATCTGTCTGTCTTTGCGTCTGTCTGTCCATGAGTTAATTTCTAAGGAAACGTGATTGAGTTCTCTGTGACTTCACTGAACACCTTTTTACATCATAACTCATCTTGTGAACTTGTTGTCTCAGAAACTTTCAAATATGGCACAAATGTTGATTTGAACTTAAGATGTATGTAAACTGAAACCTGACTGTCATACAACCACAAGCTGGTAATTCTTGTTTGTTTTCATTTCAGAAACCATTGCAGCCAGATATGGGCCACAATTCACTGGCTAACTTCCAGATTGAAAAGAAGATTGGACGTGGCCAGTTCAGTGAGGTTTATCGAGCAAGATACCTGTTAGACAACACATCAGTGGCCCTGAAGAAAGTTCAGGTAAGATACAGTCAATGTGACACAATAAACACTAAATATATGGAATATACTTTCCCAAAGTTAAATTTGTCAGAAGGTCATCACGGATACGCTCACATTTCTGGGTATTTTGGCACTTCAAAATTCATCTCATCAGCATGTAAGATATAATAAAATATAATAAATCATAATAAATACACCTGCTGTATCTGTGGCTAATAGAGCTGAACTGTTTGGGTAAATTCTCAAACCAGGATTTTCCTGATAGATATAGCGACTTAATGCGTGGTGTAAGTTCAGAAATAAAGTATTGGTTCAGTATTTACTAATGGATTTACAATATGTAATTGAGCATTACCACAAGAGAAAACCTGAAAAGTCTGAGGATGATATGAATTTGTAAGGACAGTTTAAACCCTGAGTCAGCCATGCTGTAATATGAATATGCTAAAATGCAGCCTTTGTGATTTGCTAATTGCATTGTTTTGAACTGCAATTTTATTTTGAAATTGATTAATCATTCAGACCTTTTTGCTACACAAAAACAAATTGCTCAGTAAGTAATAGTAAATTGGACTCAGTTGAATGACAAATGAAAGCAAATTTAATTTCTAAATCTCTTGACCACTTTGTTAGTAAAGAACCACAACTATTTCTCTACACTTAAACATATATGTGTTATTTTCCTGTAAAGTATGCTAATCTACCTTCACAATATTGACTCTCCAGTTCTCTTGGTGAATTTACTCGTACATAGATACATGCTCATACATGCAGTATTCACTGATATCTACACATGCAGACTGGTAAGAGGATATACGGCTGTGATTGAGCGGCTGTACACGTAGATACACCTTACACAAGGGGGTGTGTGTGTGTGTTACTCAGTTGTGAAACACCTGTAGTCACTCCTGCGCCGCCCTCTAGATAACAGCAACCATGTTCTCTGTTTAGTGTTTTTTTTTCATAGTTTCTCTACATCTCTCCATCTTACAATTTTTTGAATATGTCATAACACCCGTCTCTGTCCTCTCTCTCTCTCTCTCTCTCTCTCTCTCCCTCTCCCCTTTTGATCTCTTGATAGATATTCGACTTGATGGATGCCAAAGCTCGGCAAGATTGCATCAAAGAGATAGATCTCCTTAAGGTAAAGAACCAGAGAAGAGGGAGACGGCGCCATGCGCTGTGCTCTGTTCTCTTAAGGTGCCTCAGCTGAGACCTTCCACCACAGGAAAACAATTGATCTGCACCAGACGGCATGGATTTGTGTGTTGTGTGTGTGCGTGTGTTTCCTTCGATGGTTGCAAATGCAGAGGGTGTTTGTGTACGCAAGTGAGAATCTGAATGAGTGTGTGTTTGTGTGTGACTCTAAAGTATCTGTGTATTACGTTGTGTGTGTGTCTGTATGTGTGCGTTTTCAGGGTACAACAGTGTTACATCCCTTCAGGCTCACATTGGCTCTTTTTTAATGCCAAAACTATTGTTTTTTTCCACATCCTTTTGAAATGTTTAAAGCCAGGCAACAGTGCATCTGCATGGAAATTTAGCAGCTTCTCTCTTGTGTCTCTTCCCTTTCTTCATTCTGGCTTTCCTTTTTTTTCCCAGTGAAGTAGTTTCATTTATTAAACTACCTTAAACATGTGTCAACTGAACTGCTCTCAAATACTAATGAACAAACTAATGACAGCTTCAATATCTCTGCCTGTCTGAAAGATCCTAGATGTGTGTCAGAGTTCTGTGTTTGTTGTTTGACTGTGTGTGTATGTGTGTGTGTGTGAGCATTTGTGCAATTCTGGTAGTGTTCCTCTCCACATATGCAGCCTTTCTGCATGTGAATGTGTGCACTGCAGGCAGTTTGTGCACATATGCACGCTCACACGTACACATTAGGGAGAACAAGAAAACAAAACCAATTAGTTTGTGCCACTCAAACACTTCATTGAAGCTCCTGGGGCTCTTTGGGCCAATCAAAGACAGCCATACTCAGACGCAGACGAGTCCCTGCAGAGAGATGTAATCTGAGTAGCAGATCATTGACTTGACGCATGAGACAGCAGGGTTTGCCTGATTTGTACTTCTGACCTCCTAAGAGGGGTCAGTGCAGGGTTAAATGTCACAGTCTACCAGGTGACTGTTTCTCATTTCCTTTATACATCTCCTACATTTCCTTTTTTCCTCCTATCAATATGTGGATCCTTTTCCTTCACCTCCTTTATCCTGTGTTCTATTCCCCTTGTTCCTCTGTCTATACCTTTTTTGGCCAATTGCTATGTTTTTCCATCCATCACTCCGCTGTCGCCTCCCCTTGCTTCATTTTCCCTACTCAGAGCTTTTTATTCCTTTTTTTCATCCTCCAAGCTGATTGCCTGTGAACATGGAAGTTATGCTTGGCCCTGTGCTGCCCAGCCAGCCCGATAATAAAAGACTGAATGTGAGAGAGACAGTCCTTCTGCCTTATCCCCCACTAGACAGGCCAACAGGAGATGCAGCCAAATCAGAATAATGAGAGGCACACTGGCATGGGCCGACTGGAATGACACACATAGTCGCACATGATCATAAACACACATGCGCACATACACACATGTACTCAGTCATGGCCTTTCAACAGTATGCCTATTTATTTGTTTGTCTGTCTGTCTGTGTTTGTGTCTGCTCATTCATCTGTGTTTTCCTGCTCTGGCATTATCATTTCAACTTGAGAATCTCACTTCTCTCTTCATCCTTTCGTCTACATGCTCGTTGATGGGGATGTTGGTTTGCAGAAATGGCCTGCTCCCTGCCAGTCTGCTAATTTTACCGTTCTTGAAATCCCACAGCTGCGTATACCTCTTGCTTGTGGTTACCATCAAGCCTGAATTGTTTTTTGACTAATGGTCTGCCCTAATCAGGAGTGAAAAGCTGTGATGATGTCTGCTTACTTTTCTGTGTTTTTGTGTGCTATGTATTTGTGTAAAAATGTGTGGTATGTGTTTGGGTTCTGCTCCTGATTAGATTATGCAGTAGTTCACTGACAAGACAGGGAACTGGCAGCAACTGGCTTCATTTAACCTGATGCACACACTATGAATTTCATTTCATTGTTAGAATTCTTTGTGAGCAATTTATTTTTTTCAGTTTTCAATATATATTTTGCAGGTTTAGTACAATTTTTTTTCCTATTGCTACTGACAAACAACCCAAAATTGTAATTTCTTGTTCCATGAAGTGAAAAATATTCCACCAGCTTTATGTGCCGTGAAAGACAGGACTTTCAAATGTAAACATTATGACTTACTCACATTGGTGCTGCATGATCATTCATTTGTGACATATTTTTTATAATTTTATGATGCAGTAATGCATTCCTAATCGTCACCTAGACCTAATTTAAATTGTTATAAGTCTGTATGTCTGAAGCTCTTACTTGAAGAGATACCTAATCTCCTTGAACCTTCCACTGGTTAAATAAAGGCTAAATAAATAAAAATACATTTTAATACTCCTCACAATGCATTCACTGCAGCTGTGGATGGGCAAAAGTAGCTGCTTTTGGATCATCTTCCATAACTAGCCTCCAGTGGAATATAAAAGAAAAACTTTCATTCATTATTGTTCATGTTTTTACCAGCTGCAGAACCAAAAGACTTGTCTTGCCTTGTAATTTGCTTTTTAATTACACTCTAACCAAATTTACTGGCATGCTTAATTTTGTGCCATCAGATTCCATTAGTCAGTACCTTGTTCTTCTTTGAAACACATCACCAGCTCAACAAATGTATCACATAGGGTCGTGCATGATTAAGTAATTATACACGCTGGTAGGTCTCAGCCAGCATGTGTAATTACATAAGCATGCAAGACTGTGTGTGATATTTCCCGATGAATGATTGTTGTATTGCAGTAGGGTCCCATCCATCATTAGCATAAACATCTGCATGTGAACATATCTCTTCATTTCTCTGCATCCTCCGCCTGAGGTTCAAGTTGTGGAAGAGCAGTGGGTTGTGGCGGGCGAACGGGGGAGGGACTTGTCATCACTCCTTGGCTGTGCTACAGTGTTGAGCTGTGCAGAACTGCCACTCTGAGCCAAAAATACATCTGGCAAGAAAGGACAAGGGAGGGAGAAGAAAAGATGGAGACATGAGGAAGAGAAAGAGAGAACGAATGAGAAAGAGGATTGTGGAAGGATGCAGAGATGGAGTGGAGAGTGTAGTGTAGCGTAGTGTACTGTACTGCGCTCTCCTTTCCCCTCTTCTCGGCATCATCCAGAGCATGAACATTTCTTTAATCACAGCAGAGAAAGCAGAGCGGAGCCGAGCGGAGGACGCGTGTCACACCGCTCCGTCTGCTCACATCACGGCTCCAACTCTCCACATATCACCATCGCTCCTCTTTCCCTCCCCCCTCTCTCTAACTCAGCTTACCTTATCCATCTCCTTCTTTTTGCCTTCCTCACCTTTGTACTTTTCCCCCAGCTCTTCACCTTGCCCTGTCTCTATCATTCTTTGAGCTTGTCTGTGTCACTGTGTCATTTGTTTCTTTCCGTTCATCCCTCCTCTCTCCCTCCTCCCCTTTTTCTCCTCCTGCTCTGGATGGATAGAAAGTTTTTGTTTACTACGGGGAATGCTGTTCCTGCCTTATTGACCAACCAACAGGAAGGAATCTCAGCTAGAGATGAGCCTGGGATGCTTGTTTTTCTGACTGCCAGCCATGTCAGCCTGTCAGGCGTGTGTGTGTGTGTGTGTCTGTGTGTGTCTCACACATGGGTTGTTGTCATCATAGACAGGGGGTTGTTGTGACATGTCACCCAGCTTTGTCACACTTGAGGACAAAAGCATCTCATTAGGTTCACACGTGCCAAATATGGATTCCATGTCTGGTTTCAACAGTTTTGTTTTAATTGGTTGTTAAAGTACAGTGAATTGCACATGATATAAATCTGTTCTTTGTGATGAAGTTGTTTTGATATAAAAAGTGTAATAAGTTTGCACAAAGCTGGGGAATGTGACCAGGGACCCTCATACTGTGACAAGTGCTGCTGCCATGTCTGCTGTTCTTTTTTTTTTTCTTTCCTTCTTTTTCAATGACATGTCTTCTTTTTTTTCTCCAACAGCAATTGAACCACCCCAATGTGATAAAGTACCATGCTTCTTTTATTGAGGACAATGAACTGAACATAGTACTGGAGTTAGCAGATGCCGGGGACCTCTCTCGTATGATCAAGGTAAGGAACTCGCCACCGAACTCACCACAGCAGCTGAACTTGTAGCTCAAATGCTTGCCCAGACAGCAGAAAAGCAGCTGAACTGTGGTCACGAAATACTTTGAACACTCAACCCCGGAGCCTGTCAGGATACAGACTCAAAGTGAAAATATATAGTTTCTTGGTTTATCAGATAATCCAAACATGTTGTAGTTCCATTGAGGGGGGAATTCTGGTACCAACATTAGTGGTAATTATTTGTGGTTTACCAGTTGTCATTATGTTTTTTTTTAATTTGTTTTACTTAGTTTTTTTATTTACCCTGCTTCACTTTAAGTCTTACACAGAAATCCGAGAATTTAGTCATCACCAAAAGCATAACCTGCTGAGTGAATAATGGTTTGTCCAGTTTGAAGTACTTCCATGAATTGTCTTTTTTCATAAAAGTCTAGACCATGAGGGATATTATGACAAAACCCATGACCAGTTCAACACCATATCTTACATTTGGCATCAACAGGAATGCTTTTATAGAAGCAACAAAGTGCTGACGAGGCTTTTCATAACTAAAGGAATGACGGCAGGAGGTCTGTGGTTTGTGGCAGTTACAGAACTTTGACTACCTTGACACTGAGTCAATCTGAATCATCCACTCATTGCCGAAACCAATACCTAACTAATATAAGGCTTCCTGCAACCTCCTTTCATCCCAGCAGTATGTGTTGACATCTGCGGACACTGAAAAGGGCATTGTTAAAGATCAAGCAATGATTAATGGTCATAAAGCTCCAGCATGTGTTGGCAAACATGTAGCATTGTCTGGATTTAATCTTAAGTTGTCCTCATGTCCTTTACACTTTAGGTGAGGTAAGTTAGTTGCAAAAAAGCTGTCATTTTTGGCAATATTTTTTCTGTTGGGCACAATATTTTCCTGTAATTTTTTGTCTAATGTATATTGCTATTTTTTCTTCAATGGCCACAGGTCACTCAAAACATCTGTCTCGATTTTCACCTTGTCTAAGTCCTTCAATGGCTCTAACAAGTAAAATCAGCAAAAATCTAACTAAATTTACGGTGGTGTTAAGTATGTAATGTGTCGCTTTAAGCCACCAAAATGCACCAACTTGATCATGTATTAAATCTTTATTCATTTGTTTCTCAGCTCCACACTGGCTGTTTGTCGGAGGCATTGTGTTTTTGATAGTTGTAGGACGTGATTAAAAAAAATCATCTAATGAGTTACTGGCTTTGTAATTAATTAATAGTGAATTATCACATTGCCAGGCATAACTTCCAGCAATATTTGACACAATAAGTTTTTCAATTCAATACATTTTGGTTGACGACTGAATCAATTAATAGACATATATACATGAACACAAATGTTTGTTTCATTTATATTTATCTGCATTTTTCATCTGTCTACTACATTCACAGATTATTGCAAAGTCAAAATTCAGTTATAGCGATTATATTTTTAAGGCTTTTTGTGAACTCAAGCACTTTCAATGTCTTGAAAAATGGTCTGCCATGGGCTGGCTACACTGTTTGCCTTTACCAGGACTGTCATAGCCAACGTTAGCTCTGGTGCTAAAGGCAACATGTTTTGCACAGGCGTAAACTAACCGTGACGTCACCCGTTGGTTTCAACGCCGAGAAAATGAAGCCCGGATTTTACTACTTCCTGGTCGCCGTTTTGGATTTTTTGGAGCCAGTGACGTAAAAAGCGTCATCAAACAGACTGGACCGGAGAGCAACTAGGGGCAGGATTGGCTGAGGACTCTCTTATCCCGCCCACATTTTACCACAGAGGCTTCTGTTGCCGTCTATCAAGTATAGCCACGCCCCCTGGCTCCGCCAACTTTAACGATTTATTTAAAATTCAGTATTGATTTATTTTGAGATCGGCCACCTGATCTCTCATTTTGACCATGAAAACTAACGGGGGAAAAAATCCTGAGCTGAAGAACATCAGTCTATCAAATTTTATTTTTTCCAAAAATGAATGTATGATATGGACGGCATGATATTGCAAGTTTTTGACACTTCCGGGTTGGCTTCAATTCTGGAGCCAGATGCTACGTCCATTATATATACAGTCTATGGTTTTGCATTGAGTTGATACCGTCGGCTTGAAGTGCTATGGTGATCAGAAAACTCATAGATGCACAATTTTCACACAAGCTGCCGTCGGAAAGTTTTTTTTTGTTTTTTTTAAAGAAAGCTTTCCACCCAACATGCTCAATGCGGTCCTGTCTTCCTTCACTGTTCACCAAACTTTCTTGTGTGGTGACATCACTCACTGTGCATTTTCTTTGTGGGTGACAGACTTTAGGTGCATTACTGCTACCTACTGGGCTGGAGTGTGCATTAGTGTTACCGCTGTGCCAGAAATAAGAGACCTGAGAACAGTGTGATTAAATATGTTGTTTTTTTTCTAATGCCTTATTTTTTCAAATGCGTTGTTTTTGTTTTTGTTTGTTTTTTTGTTTTTCAAAAAATCAGTGTCTGCCTGTCTATCCTATTCTTATGAACTTGACATCACAGGAAGGTTCACATGAACTCAGCAATAAACTAATAAGGTTTTGGTGGTCAAAAATCAAGGTATCTGTGACCTTATATCCATCCCATTTTATTGAATACAATATATCACTACACACTGAGGATATTTCATTACATCTGGTACCATCATCCACTTGGATTCAGGGAGGAATTGATTAGAAAGTTGTGTTCAAAGATAAAGGTCACTGTGACCTCACAAAACAGACTTTTGGCCATAACTCAAGAATTCCTACACTAATTATTACAAAATTTCATACAAATGTCTAATTAAGACAAAATGGTGTAAGATGTAGAAAGTAATGACTTTCTATATTCAAAAATGTTAAAGGTCAAGGTCCCTTTGACCTCACATTTGTCCCGTTCTTGTGAACACAGTATATCAGGAACACCAGGGGGAAATTTGATTACAGCTGCTGCAAATGTCCATTTGGATGAACTGTGTAGATTTTGGTAGTCAAAAGTCAAGGTTAGTGTGACTTTAGTATCATGGTACTAAATTCTTTCAAAGTATTCTTTATACTATATAAGCCTAGACAGACGTGGATGTGAACTGCAATTTGACTGGTTGGCAGAGGCATTCAATTGGGAAGCAGTAATTTTAGTTTAACGCACAAAATTTTCGTGAAGCAGAAGACAGAACAGGGTTGTTCAAAAATGTTAGCGATTATATCCCAGTCTCAGCCTGTTTTCCATCTTTGAGTTAGACCAAACCCCCAGTTATTATAAAACCTGCCAGTATAGCAAATTAGTGGTGTGCATGTGGAAAGCCTGGTCTTCTCCCATGCATAAATGATGCTGCAGCGTTGTATCAGCACAGCTCGACAAGCTGTTTGCAGTCATACTCAGCAGCTCCACATCCGCACAGTTCAACACAGCAAATTAGGAGAGGCGAGGATTAGTGGTACAAGAGAGTGAACATGGCAGGCTCAGCACACACACACACACACACACACACACACACACACACACACACACACACACACACACACACACACACACACACACACACACACACACACACACACACACACACACACACACACACACACACACACACACACACACACACACACACACACACACACAGAGATATCCAGTACACTCACACCCTTATCCACTTAACACATACATATGGTGTACTGTGTAAGCAAAGAATGTGGAGACACAACCGTAGAGCCACACATTCACGCAAATGTTCAGAGATGCACTTTACAAAGACGTTACATGGCAGCCTGAAGAGGTAAGATAGCATGCCACTGAGCGTCACTACTGTCTTAGCTAAGCTAGCGAAGCTGCTGGGAGCTTTCAGACTGTGTCATATCCTTATGGCTGCTGACAACACCCACTCACATATACACGCCTTTTCTCTGCACCATTTGTGTTCTGCATCGTTCTAAATTATTTGTTTTTCCCGTGTATCAGTGGCAGTCCAGAGGTGCTCCTTGGGCCGTAATGTGAAGTAAACACATTCGTACAGTGTGCCGTAAAGCAGAACCCCCCCCCCCGATGCATGAATTTAACATTTCTTATTCTTTTTGATTTCTTGTCCTCCTTGCCGCTATCTCTCTCTCTCTCTCTCTCTCCCTCACTTCTCTATTACTGTCTCTCTGACCATCTCAGAATTCAAATGAAATCAAATGGTCCTTGATTTGCATGCACTTACAGAATATTGCATGTGCAGTGTTTGCTGTTAAAGGCATGGAGAAGAGGGTGGTGGTGGTGTTGGTGGGTGTCTATGTGCTCCCCCATTGACATCAAACAGTCCTCTGATATGGAAATGGGAGGGCAAGCGAAGAATGGCTTCTCACTGAGGCTTTGTTTGGATGTAGGCCAAGGTCTATCCCTCCCTCTCTCCATCTATCTATCCCTCTTTTTCTCACACCTTCCTTCATTTTCTGTATTTCATATGCTCACCTACATCATATATTCTACTGCCGCTGAGTGTTTCCCTTTTTGCTCTTTTCTCTCATTATGTTCTTTTGGCCATAGAGCAGTTATTCTAACAATCCTGTCCTTTATCATCCTTGCCCCCTAACCTCACCACACACGACATCCTAGTAGTAGAAAAGACTATTTCTTATGAGACACACAAAAATGTTATTCCTTAATACATGGCAATTTGTTGAAGCTAGTACTGTTGTTGCATTGTTGGAAGTGTCAAAGGTCCTGATTGAGCTCGATAGCCATGTTTGAGGTTGTAATTTGTAGTGGTGGTTTGCCAATATCTGTGCCAAGAACCTGTTTGTGACCAATGTTTTTTCCTGTTTGTGGCACATTTGAATATTAGAGCTGATACATATTAATGGGGCTGACCCTGAAAAGATGCTGACATTTTTAATGTCATGCTTTATATACACACACACACACACACACACACACACACACACACACACACACACACACACACACACACACACACACACACACACACACATGTTTGTACTTCTTTTTTAGTGAGGACATCCATAGGCGTATTGCATTTCCTAGAGCCTTACCCTAACCTTAACCATCACAACTGATTGCCTAAACTTAATCCTTACCCTAACCCTAACAAAACCTCAATTCATACCTGTTCTCTAAAAACAAGTCTTCACCCTCAAACATGGCTGTTTCAAAGTGAGGACCGGCCAAAATGTCCTCACTTTGTAAAAATGTCCTCACTTTGATAGTTAAATGCAGAAAATGGTACTCACCATGTAGCAAGTACAAGTACACACACACACACACACACACACACACACACACACACACACACACACACTCAAGTTGATTATAAGAAATGATTTCCTTTAGTATCACTGTGTAAGGTGTCATGGTATCCGTCATTTTTGACCCCAGTCACTGCTAAGTCTTAGACAATCGTGGTGAAAAATCAGGTTCGGATCAGTCTAAAAAATTTCCAGGCCTTTGAAAATATGATCATACTTTAAAATCATCACAGAACAAGGTGATTTGTACATTGTGCAGAGTTTGGGTCGCAGATCACAGCAGCGCTACTGCAATGCAACGGCACATGAACAGAAAACACACAGGCTCTTCTTGGCGTGGAGAAACTTTACATGTGTTTGCTTCTCTCCTGCTGTCTTTGCTCACATATACTGTATTTTAATACAGCCCAATTCCAAATAAATCTCTTCCCGTTTATTTTTTTAATGTTTGTGTTGCACAAGAGGACAAGGATGAAATGTTGACTGAAATGCAGCTCAATATTACTACATCTTGACCAGTAGTTACTTCCAAAGTGCGCTTCTGCAATGCTAAAGTCTTGGTTTTATAACTGTGACGTGGTCTGACAAACTCACCATTCACATAAGTTAAAATCTGTGACTGTGCTGTGCATTCGACTGTATTTTTATAGAAATCGAAGCCAGCAATTGCGCAATAGGAAGAAAAGGAGTTCCTTTACCTGCTCCGTGCTTGTAAAAGTATCAACCATGTCCATGTAACACGGTGTTTAATAGACAGGCTTCATATTTTTTACTTTAAAGGGTTCAAACTTGTATTTATTCGCCAACTTAAATATTAAACCTTGATTTTTATTTCTTTTTATCATGCTGAAGTAGCCAATTTAACCCTACAGTTTTGTGCTTTGGTATCTAAACCTGCCTTACCATTTTGTACTGTGCTGCATTATGAAATGACACACAGTTTGCTTGACTTTTTGGTGAAAAATTAATCACATAGATTTATTGATTAATTGATAAAATGAACTCGATAGGTTAATCGTTAGAAAAATGGCCATTAGTGCCACCTCCATGACATATGTTACCCTCGTTTAGTAGAGTTTGTGACCGTTGCACCAGCATTTCAGGCAGATCATTGTAAGCCAGGTCTCTTGTCAATTTATACATATAAACAGGTGGTATGCTCACAATACCTAGAATATACGCAGTATGTCTGAGAATTACCCTGAATACATCATAAATTGCTGTCATGGGTGTACCTTTACTTGATCCAGGTTGTTGGTTTCCTAGGTCTGATTTATATAGCTGCTGATGCTTTGGGAATGTTAACTTCCGGTAATGTTGTACTTAAAGTTGTTCTTGGTAAGAGTCTTAGCTAAGTGTTTAAATTGTAATTGTCATGTGCAGGGCAATTATCCAAGCTGGCTCAAGTCCAGGCTTTTCTTTCCTGAAAATGGAACCACAACAACACTTCATAAAATCTGATGGTAGCCATACTTCTTAGCTTGCACTGCTGCTGCCCTGCTGTGTGAGGAGGAGTTCCCATCATCAGTCGTTGATTTTAGTCATTGTGGATCAATAAGTCTCACTTGAAACTTTGTCATCACTGTGGCATTTCTGAAGAGGGAGAACAGTCTTGATTAGCAAGAACAACTCACTCAGCCCTCCACAGTAGATATATCAGTACACTTTAAATACAACATGAACCACCGTGTCACTGAAAGCTGCGTCTAAGAAAAGTGCTGTGAGCCAGATGGGAGAGTTTTGGACGGTACCACAAATTTCTTCTCTCGGTTTCTGAGAATGCATGTGCTTTCCATTGTAGGCTGAAGAGAAAATGAGACGGTGCTTGGTTAGGCAAGGGACAGACCTAGGAGAGTGGTCTGGATTGCATTAGGAGTGGAGTCACTGAGAATGGCGAAGGATACTGTACAAATACACACATGCACGCATACATACACACTTTTCTACCAGCTTAAAATTGTTTTCTGTGCCACACAAGAATTTTTTCCATTTATAGTAAAATGTTTTATTCATCTTCTCTTTGAGTTGCATGCTACTGTTACGTTGATTCTCTGATTTGGTGTGTGTGTCTGTGTGTCTGTGTGTCTGTGTGTCTGTGTGTCTGTGTCTGTGTCTGTGTCTGTGTCTGTGTCTGTGTGTCTGTGTCTGTGTCTGTGTCTGTGTGTCTGTGTCTGTGTCTGTGTCTGTGTGTGTGTGTGTGTGTGTGTGTGTGTGTGTGTGTGTGTGTGTGCGCATGCTTGCTTTTACTTTACAGCACTTTAAGAAGCAGAGGAGGCTTATCCCAGAAAGAACAGTGTGGAAGTACTTTGTCCAACTCTGCAGTGCGCTTGAACATATGCACTCCCGGAGAGTCATGCACAGAGGTAGCATTGACACACACACACACACACACACACACACACACACACACACACACATGTTTGTACTTCTATCTTAGTGAGGACATCCATAGGCGTAATGCATTTCCTAGAGCCTTACCCTAACCTTAACCATCACAACTGATTGCCTAACCCTAATCCTTATCCTAACCCTAACCAAACCTCAATTCATACCTGTTCTCTAAAAACAAGTCTTCACCCTCAAACATGGCTGTTTCAAAGTGAGGACCGGCCAAAATGTCCTCACTTTGTAAAAATGTCCTCACTTTGATAGTTAAATGCAGAAAATGGTTCTCACAATGTAGCAAGTACAAGAACACACACACACACACACACACACACACACACACACACACACACACACACACACACACACACACACACACACACACACACATATAATACCAATAATCAAATGACTTTTTCATTCATTCCAAGAGTATGCAAATGCATTGAATCTAATATATTGTGACCATTTTGTGGTAACACTAGTTAAACTTTGATTGTGACTCTATGAACGAGTAGAAACATAGACTGCCCCAGAGATACCTTGCATGAAATGTTTTACCAGAAAGAACCCTGACGAGCTGAATAGTTGTTCTCTGTGATAGATTTGCTCTCAGCAGTCTCTGCAAGTTCATTTTCGTAGCATACTAAACTAAAACCGGTAAATGGCTGGAATGTTGTAATTTAGTCTAAAAAAGACGTATTATACTTCAAAATTATTTTCCCATTATTTAAATTATGCACATTTTGTGGTTTACAGAATAGAACGCAACTCTTTTATTAAGGTCTATGTCATAAAACGAAGAAAAAAACATGAATAAGCCAGTGAATTTTCTTTAGTGTCAATGGCCGTGTTTCATATGACAGGAGGCTTAAGTGTAGGTGTTAAACAATACGTAGACCAGAGAACACAGTGTTTATGGGCCCACATGCTTTCAATAGGGCTCAGTCAAATCAAGTCCTGGATTCATGTGCATAGACTGCTGCATGCACAGAGACACCCTCTTAGCTACAGGTGATGTACTTCCGTTTGGACTGACTTTGATTAGGGCACAGGGACACTAATGAACCTTGAGCCTGAGCTTTAACGACCACTTAGCAGAGACCGCCTATTCAAAAGCCACTTACAATTATACGGGAGCAGTAAATTTCAAAGGCTGATGCAGGTCACATTAGCATTACTTCAGAAAGCGGCTTGCTAACGCCCACATTAACTGAAATTATATTTTCAATAATATACTTTTTGCCTGCAGTCCAGTTTTACTTAATGAATAAAGACGAAGATTTTGATTTGAATAATTTTGAGTCAATAACTGTTCCTCTCCTGTCTTCTTCTCTTTTCTGACAGATATCAAGCCCGCCAATGTATTCATCACAGCTACCGGCGTAGTGAAACTGGGAGACTTGGGGCTGGGACGATTCTTCAGCTCCAAAACAACTGCTGCTCACTCGCTAGGTAACTTACAACACTCCGTACATATGTGAATACACGCACAGCAACCCCCAGTGATCTCTGTGTTGGATGTGTTTCATTAGGCATGGTGAGCCCAAAGCCATGTGTCATGTAGTCATTCTGCCTGGCCAGTGCTGTGCCCAGCCCCTTCACAGGCCACTTAGCCGCTTCCTGTTGCCTTGACCTTTAACCCTAACGCAGATGAAGACTGAGGCCGGCGTCACACAGCTCCGATTGTGACTGTGTGCTATAAAACAAGCCGGCCAACTTTACAATCAGGGTTATTGTTCGCGTTGATGGGTGTGTTTGTCACTTGTAGGAAATGAAATCATATAACACGTATTTTTGTTCAAAGGAGCGAGAATTGTTGCTCCCAACTGCTGCAGTAATTAAAGCTTGCTTGTCCACTTGATAAAAAATAGGTGTGCTGAACCTGAGCCTGTATGAACTGACAAGCAGAATGATACCATATGTTTAAATACATTCTTTAATGCGCAGGGTATTTAATCACTGTGGGTTTTGTACTGTAAATCTCTAGCAGTCAAGGCCATAACTCTAAGAAGAGAGTGAGGTACCATTTCAGAGGGTTGCTGTAGCTTGCCTTTTTTTTTTTTTTTTTTTTTTTAACAGGAGGCATATGCACACATCTACCTTACTTACTTTACTTACTTACCACTTAAGAGTTTTTTAACCACTTGCTCTACCAGCCTTCTTCACTGTACTTGCCTGTCACAGTTTCTCCACTACTGTATCTTTCCATATTTCAGTGTAATGTTGGATGCTATAAAGTCAAGAAACAGTCAGAGCATGTTGGATATAATGTTAACAACTGAAAGTTTGGGATGACCGGATGTCCAAGTGGTTAGTATACGCACCAGATTGGGTGAAATCGTTTTATCACTTAAGTCCTTTTTTCAACTCCGGGGTGGCTGGACTCTCCCTGCATGTCATTCTTCTCCTCTGTCCCTTCTGGTTCCTGTCTGTCTCTACTGTACAGATTGAATATAGGAAAAAAATCCAGAACAGTATTTTTTTTTAAAGTTGCTATCCATCATCCTCTTGACAATTTCTTCCACTTCATAGATTAATAATGTAGAAAAATGACTCCTATGGACACAATATAAGCAGTTCCTATGTCAAACTGTTTATTAGAAAAAACACTGTTCTATTCTCAGCCCATGGAGAGCAGCAGCAGCCCAGCTTTTAAGAAAGTGTGAATCACATGATCAACAGAATCCCCGTCAGCTAAGTATCCTGCAGTGCCAGCAGAGCGGGGTGAAAACGTCTGTGATTGCTCATTAAACACTGAGTCCACAGCACCCTCTTTAGGCTAACAGAGGACAGGCAGCCTCACAAGCAGAGGGGTCAACCTGAATACACTCATCATTAATATTAATGAGTCAAGGGTACTGCTTCAGATTAAATATACAAACAAGTATTATTTCTTCTCCAGATTCATCTCCACAGAAATTAGTTTTTCTCTTGAGCACAGAGTGAATGCAGTCGTGTACAGTGGTTTGAAAAAGCTGATGCTCTTAAAATTAATACAGTGAGTAGTCGCTTTTCATTTAATTTCTTTCAAAGTATAGCAAATCTAAATTAAATCAAAGCTTGGTGTAGCTGAATTTTTGCCTTTAAAACAGCATCAGTTCTCCTACATGTACTTGGAGTGATTCTCCTGAGGTTGAATGCTCTAGCCTTCTTGCCACGTCTTTTCTGTGGATTTTGTCTGTCTCAGTGTCTCTCAGAATATGAATAGGCATGTGAAGTATGAATGTAAGTTGTCTGTAAGTTTCCTAACCATATGCAGATATCTGTGCATTATCTTGTACCGTGGAAGCAGATGATGTCTGCAGGTTAGCGTGACCTTTCGACACAGGGGACCGAGTGTGCCATGCTTTCACCCTCTCACTGTCTCTCCCGTTGACATTTCCCATTGTGTGTTTCAAATAGCAGATCTACTTTGTCTCTCTCTGTCACTCCTTCCTTCTCTCCTGCTGCTGTTTCTGTATCCTTCTTATCCTCGCCTCTCCTCCATTCTGTCCCTCCCCATGGTGTTTTGACGTAGACAGAGAAAGGTCAGGCAGAGGGATGAGGAAGGTGTGAGACAACTAGAATTACACAACTGAACAAAACAAAGTGAGAAAGTGAAGTAAGTAAGAGAGGACAAAGAAAAAACCTAAACGCCTTACACCTATAAGGGGATCTGGTGGTTCTGGGGGCATTTTGGCACATCACTGCAAATCAGTGCAAAATTGTTGATTTTGTGATGAAATCTGGGGGTGGCAGTGGTTTCTTCCAGGATAATAATACCCCATCTAAAGGACATGAGAGGTCACTGAATGGTTTGACAATGAAAACAATGTTTATCATATAATATGGCCTTTCCAGCCGTACCCCTTAGGGATATTTTAGACTGATATGTTAGACAGTGCTGTCTACCACCACCATCAAAACTCCAAATGAGGAAATATCTTTTGGAAAAATGTTTGTTGTCCCTCCAGTAAAGTTCCAGAGACTTGG
The DNA here is from genome assembly GCF_021347895.1 of Acanthochromis polyacanthus. Classification (NCBI taxonomy): domain Eukaryota; kingdom Metazoa; phylum Chordata; class Actinopteri; family Pomacentridae; genus Acanthochromis; species Acanthochromis polyacanthus. Next base: position 21,726,198 of record NC_067116.1, on the reverse strand, counting down.
AGAGCCAATGGCAAGGTTCACTGAAGCTGTTCTGGTTGCATGAGGTGGCCCAACACCTTACTAAAATACTTATGTTGGTGTTTCCTTTAATTTGTCAGCTGTCTGTATGTCAGAAAAAGAAAGATGTCTAAGAAACAGAGGAATGGGTGGCAAAAAAAACCATAAAAGTAGACTGCAGCAAGTGCAGCAGAAGAGTGTGACATAATGACAGAAATAAAAGAGGAGAAAAAAGAAAGCAGAGAAAGAAAAAAGTTTGAGGTAGCAGAGTAAGAGAGAATATGACAATGTGACAGGAAAAAAATGGAGGTGAAAAAGAAAAGTAAGAGTGAGAGAGAAGGATAGAAAGAAAGACAGTGAGAAAGAGCTGTGTATGTGTGTGTGCTTGCAGTCTTGTGGATATGTAATGAGCCCAGCTGAACAGTAGAGCAGGATGGTGGAGCTGAGATGGAGGTCCAAGCACACAGCCTGTCAGCTCCCATGCTTTCAACTCAGCTGCTCAGCAGTCTGCACACACACACACACACACACACACACACACACACACACACACACACACACACACACACACACACACACACACACACACACACACACACACACACACACACACACACACACACACACACACACACACACACACACACACACACACACACACACACAAACACACACACACACACAAACACACAAACACAATTGCGTACCCATGACTTTAGAGGACACTGCATTAATTGACTGCATACGTACTCTGTTAATCATCACTAGTATTTGCCTAACCCTTGAACAATGTTTCCACCTTAATATTTAATGATTTGTATTTGGGGAAGTTCTGTTTTGTCTCCAGAAGGCTAGCACATCCCAACAATGGTTCTGTGTTTACAGATTTCGAACCCCACAACATGAGTAATACCTGGAGCACACTCATATCGCACACAGCCACGTTTTTACAGCTATGCTTGTGAGGACATTTATGGACTTATTGCATTCTCAAGCCTCAAACCCCAACTCTCACCTTAGCCTGATTTTAACCGTAAACCTAAAACCACATCCTAACTCCCAGTGAGTGCCAGCCAAAATGTCCCAACTTCCCCAAAATGTCCCCACTTGAATGCTCTAAAAAACTGGTCCTCCTAAAGATAATTGTAAAAGCACACATTTTATGGCGCATATACGTAGACACTCCCAGACACAAGACTGACAAAAACGCTCAAGCATGCAGAAGATGCACACTACACAATTTGAGCATTTCACTGCCGAGGATGACTTACAGAGAAAAAGAACAACAAAAACATGTAGCAAGAGGAAAGCTGATGCAGTCATAAGAGAAATGAGTCACTTACTACTTATTACTGCCAATTGGCTTTAGCAAGTCATATAATATACCTGCAATTAACACCTGTAATGCGGAAGGTGTTAACGATGAGTACAGGAGGAAAGGGAGGAAAAGGAAAAAAGAGAGGAGGGGAAAGATTTTGGTTGGTTGATGTTGGAAATAATTATAACTAAATGTGTGTGTATATATGGAATTGGTACAGAGAGGGGTGTTTTGTGAGCCAAATCAAAGGTGAGAACTCAGCAAGACATATAGAAGTAAAAAAAAAAAGCTTATTTAGAACTATGGAGGAAATGCAGTGAATGTGTGTGTGTGTGGGTTCAGTCCAGTCTGGCTGTGCTGCTCTGCTAGATTTGTATGTCTTGTTTGTTAAAAACGCGATGGAGCAGAGGTTTTCAAACTCCTACTCTGGTTCTGAATGAGAAATTCCCTCTTGCTTGCTGTTCAAAATGGAGAAATGTAATATTGGCGATGGAGGGAAGATTAGAGAAGGCTTAGACAGTTAACAGTAACCCCCTCGGAAATGTTTTGCAGCGTTTAAATGGTCATGTAAAAGCTTTAGGTTTAACATGTTAATAAGGAAATAGCAGCGTGTCTTTGCAATCAAATCAATAAATGTATTTAAAATGGCACAAGGTTTGGTTCACAGTACATTTAGCAGGGGTTTAGAAGTGTGATGTTCTTTATAGTGGATGGCATCTCACCTCCTATACAACAACGCTTATCCTGTTATGCAGAGAATGGTGTTGTCGTTGCTATTCACAATAATGGAAATCAATCCCAACATGACTTTCAATTTATTTGCATGAATAAGTAATGTGCCCTTAATTCAGCATGCTGAAGGAGCCTGAGCCTGGTGCTGCTGCCTTTTTTATGCAACTATTAGCATAAGAGAGGCTGATTCTTTTTAATCAACTAATAATGAATGTTAGGGGAGCCTGTTCAGACTGCACCATGAGACCTCACAGCTCACGCACACACAAATGCAAAACACACACAAACCACAATATCAACCTGATGACCAATTAAAAACAGCAATCCCCTGTACCCTGTTTATTCTTCCACTTGCTCTCTCTTGCATCTCTGCTTGTGCTGATGCTGATTATTTTTGGAATGACAGGTAACACTTCATTATTCAAAATCACCCATTTAAGATAAAAGCAAGTTTTCTCAACCCAATTAGATCTGCACCAAAATTAAAAATGCTAGCTTTCAGTTCAGTTCCCATAGACTTCAAATACAATGGCCCCCTCTGTAATAGTTTTATTAATTGCATTTACATTAGTTGAGTTTCCTCAGACCTGCTAATGTGCAGAATGGCTCTGGAGACTTGGTGTGTGTGTGTGTGTGTGCACACATGTGAGTACTGTGAGTGAGTGTGTGCAGTTATGGCTTTTTCCTTCCATTGTTGTGCAAACTTGACTTTTCTCCTGAGTTCTTTCCACTTGAGAGCTGTTCACACCTACCTAGCTCACTTCAGCTGTTTGTGCGTGTTGTATACTCAACAACTACCCGTTACTGTCTATAAAAACTCTTCCTCTTAGCCCTGTCTGCCTATTTCCCAATGCACGTTTTGTATATATGCCAGAGGCAAGACTGTTTAGGTTTGGGGTTTTTGAAAAAAAAAAAGAAAACACAACACACACACAAAAAAAAACGTTTAATTTAATTCAGCTCTTAGAATTCCTTTTTTTTTATTTGGCAGATGCTTTTGTCTAAAGTAACATAAAAATAAGTTACAGCAGCTTTTTCAACTTTTTTTTTTTAAGCCTCGCATGTACAGCAGAGCTATGAAATGATGGGCTGGTGTTATGTTTGATTGGTCTAAAAACCTGGCAACTTTCACTGGTGTAGTACTGGATGCTTCTAGCTTTGGCTGCACAGTATATTGTTTCTACATTGTGATGTTTGCATGCAAAATGGTCAAACTGCAGGACGTTGTGTGACAAATAAGGCAAATTAACACAAACATGTCATGCTGCACTTTTTTTTTTGCTGCTTGACAGAAAAAACATTAGCATGATTTTCATTTTCCAAGACAAATGTACAAGAACAATCTGTCATAAAAATTCAGTCATAGAGCGTCATTTACTGGGGATGGAAGGGTTTGTCGACGTGCAGGCTCCACATGTGCATAGCAGAGCACAAATGAGAGCAGAACAGGAGCAAAACACTGAGAAGAAAGATTTGATTGTTTAAAGAAATACAACATAAGTGTGTGTGAAAATATTTCAGCTACAGAAAGGATGATGTTGACTGAAATAAAGTCTTTTTAGGCAGGGCCTTGCAGTAGTTGTGCCACTACACGAGGCCACATCATGTTTGACGATTTCAGTCAGCACCACAAAAAATGATTCAGTTCATCTGGTGAAAGATGCCTATATAGTTTCACATTTTAATAAATACGTCACTGAAAAATACAATTTTATATATAGTGCAGCTTCACTCCTGCATTTCTAACTAGTTGAAATTTAGAGTTTTAAGGCATTAGTAGGAAAAAAATTGACTCAATAGCACAAGCTCTGTAGTGTAGCCTGCACATATTGTGATGTGTAGAGATGCACCGACTTAGCAGAGCCTGTGTGGCTGTTATTTCCACATTTTAGTAAGCTTCCATTTGCATTTACTCAAGAGGATGTTAAATATGTACAGCCTGAGAGCTTCTCAGTACAGGTTAGAGTGCTGGTGAAATTTCCATCTTTTAACCATATGTGATTAATAAAAACCCTCTGCTGGATGTGCTTGATAGCCTTTTACATGGGAAATCACAATAAACAGAAAGCAGATGAAAAAAGCCCCCCGTCAAATTCGGCTAAGAAAACAGCAAATCACCAAAGCTTCCTGCCGTGTTTCGAGGATGTGATGTTGAGCTGTGGCTCCTCTTTGTGTCCACTTGGGTGATAGTCTGATTTTCTGGAGCTCTGCCATTCGCCAAGGCAGTTTGGGATTCTTGAGTTTCAAAACCAGAACCAGAAACGGGACAGCTTTTAAGGCTCCACCGCTGCTCCCTGGGCACATTCTCTGACTACTGTTTCAGATCATTACTGAGTCCCAGTAATCAAAACTGATTTATGTATATTTTGCGTGTTCGGGTATGTTTTCTGTCCAGATGTACGCAACTTTGTGGTACTTTTCTAATTACATGTGCGTTATGGGTATGTCTGATGATATCTAACCTTATTAAATACTATCTTATTCAGAATTTAAAAAGGCAGTGTACTTTAAAGCCACTCCTTTTATGGTGCTCTGGCTAAATATGATAGATATCCGACCTCTTAGTATGTTTTGAATCTGCTCCTCCACTTCCTGTCCTGCATGATCTGTGCCAGTGATGTTGAATTGGGGGAAGCATGGGTTTCAGTGCAAAATGTTAACGCTCAATCTCTCTTTGTCCTGTTGTCCTTCCCTACCTTTGTCTATGCCTTTCTGTCCATTTCTTGTCCTTCCTTCCTCCCTCCCCTCTCCCTCCCACTCCCTCCTGTCTTCCAGTGGGTACTCCTTACTACATGTCACCAGAGAGGATACACGAAAATGGCTACAACTTCAAATCTGACATCTGGTCACTAGGATGCCTGCTCTATGAGGTAAACTATGTGAATGTGTGCACACACTGTCGCCTTGCAGTCAAAGATAGGAGTGACATGAGAACACACTGGCTCAGACAAACCTATGAGCAAACAATTCACAATCCCACATATTAGAGTACTGTAAAAATCTATCGAAATATATACATATAGGCCTTCAGGATGTGTGCTTTTCCACATAGTTGCTCTTTATGTACATTCACATTTGCTATTAGTAATAATGTGAAAAATCAAAAAGCACTTTTACAGAAATAATAAATAAAAATTTTCTGTCACATTTCTTGATCTCTCTTCTTTCTCTGTGATCTAACTGTTTGAGTTAAAGTTCTTTAGCCTGGGAACCTGCTGAACGTTGAAAAGCTGGTGAGTGAAGGGAACTGACATGGCCATGTGTTTTAGATAAGGCTGCCCAGTGACACTGACTAGTTTGATTAGTCAGGAGCAAAACACCACAGGGCTCTGCTGTAGACCACACTGAGTGGAGACAAGCCCTGGAGCAGCACACACAGCAGAGGGAACAAAGAAAAAAAAGAGTGACGGGCAGAACAATAATAGACATGGATGATAGCAGTCAATCTGATGTCGAACCTTGCCAACTTTCACGTGCACTGAATACACACAGGCAGGCGCAAAACTTAGAAACACACTGTTGGCTAAGGAAATGCCCACATTTTCCTCCCTTCGTCTCTTCTAACTCCCCCGAGTTCCTGATCATTTGGGCTGCATTTCAACGCACCAGTGACTACACCTTCTCTACAGCGCCTCAGGCATAGAGGTGGAGAACGCGCAAGGAAGAAGTTCGAGCTCAGCTTGCAGGTCATGGTTGCTCAGAGACCACAGTCCTTCATGCTAATTAGTTCCCCACAATGCACTGCGGCAGTGCATGTCTGTGGTTGGCTGAAAACGGCGGGTGCTGTGGGTCACATTCTGTTTTTGTGCTTCTTTATATGTGTGCAGTGTGTGCGTTTACATGGAGGATGCTACTTTTACTGTTAATACAAAACAGATTGCTGGGTTATATTACTCTTGTTGCATAGTCTCTGCAGGTATTGTTATTGCGTAATTACAGCAGCCATGGATTGTTCTGTTCAGTTAAGGCAATTTTGATGCAGTGCTTTTTGTTCTAATGAGTTGTGTTTAGTCCTTACCGAGCAAAGTTTAGGTATTTTGATTGTTTTACTACAAAAACAATATTGTTTGCCTCACATTTGGACGGTTTCTTTCTCTTTCACACAGTCTCTACGTTGGGATTTGTTTGATTAAAATCGAAGATTCTGTTCACAGTGTATTTTTTTCTTGTTGTTGATCAAGCTGTCCATTTTGAAATTTTCAGCGTACTGCGTTTGCAATCTAAGCACTGGTTGTTTCAGTTGGCACACAATGCATTGATCTTTTGTACATTTCACGGTTAGGAGAACTGCCAGGCCATCACAGTCTGGACTACATATTGAGAAAGTAAGATAGAGGCAAGGCAAGAGCTAGAGAGGAAAAAAATAGATGAGACTTGTTGCTCCCTGAGGTGGTCAGAAGGCAAGGAATAAAGATGCAAGGTGAAAAGTTTAGGAATCTATATAGAAGCAATATAGGAAGCCAGAGAATGGTGAGGGCATGGGCTGTAAAGTCATAAGAGAGAATGAAGAAAAAGATGAGACATAAGGCTAGAGAGATAGTTGGGGCAGAGGGGAACAGTTGGAAGGGAAAAATTACAAATAGTGAAGCAGGGTTATAGATTGCTGGAGCTAAGAGAAAGATAGAAGGTGTTCATTCGGAGAGAAAGTACTATAGGTACAAGAGCAGAGACGGGACTCCAGCCATCAGGTCAAGGTGAGCCATGCAAGGAGCCTGTGGAGATAAAGATTTTACAACCTTATTGTTATCAGAGCAGTGCTCACTACGCCATGCATATTCTCTTTGAAGAACAGACTCTTGCTTTCCACTTCTTCGTAAGAGGGCTCCACAGTGCATTCAGTGTCAGGAAACTTATCTCTTTCTCTCTAAGACTCTCTCCTCCATTCCTCTTTGCTCTATTCTCCTGCCTTCTGCTATGTTTCCCTCCATATGCCTTCCTTTCCTCACTTAACCTTCAGGCATAAGGAATTCACATAGAATTCCACGCCTGATCCCTTCGGTACTCATTGATTTCGCTCTGAACATACAGTAGTGGCTGAGCATTGTGCTGGTTTTTGTGTATGTGCGAGTCCAGGGAGTTTGGTTCCTTGTGTGTGAAACGGCTCCATTTGAGAGAGCTTGCATTTTTCATTCTTGTGCCCGGGGGTTGAGTAAGGGTCTGAAGGGTCCGCCCGTCAATACCTGGTCATTGTATCTGCGTCTATCTTCATCTCCCATTCTGTTTGATCCCTTTCTCCCTGTGTCCAACCTCATTACATCATCTGACCCTGCCCTGTGCCCTTCACCCAAACCCCCTATGCTGCAGAAAACAGGGATGCTCATTCAGGTTTTCTCCCAGGGTGACCAGGAAGCTAAGGAGCGGGTTTGATCGCATGCCAGTCAGAGATTTCAGTCTCCTTGTGCCCTTTTATCGTATTCAACATCAGAACCGCGTCATAGGCTGAATGTATTTCCTATAAAAGGGATGCATTTTACACACACACACACACACACACACACACACACACACACACACACACACACACACACACACACACACACACACACACACACACACACACACACACACACACATGTTTGTACTTCTATCTTAGTGAGGACATCCATAGGCGTAATGCATTTCCTAGAGCCTTACCCTAACCTTAACCATCACAACTGATTGCCTAACCCTAATCCTTACCCTAACCCTAACCAAACCTCAATTCATACCTGGTACTCACCATGTAGCAAGTACAAGAACACACACACACACACACACACACACACACACACACACACACACACACACACACACACACACACACACACACACACACACACACACAGCAGGTCTCCCGCTTGTACAGACATGTTGCGGTTGCAGTGTTTGGTAGAGGAGGAGAATATCTTGAAAAGCTTTCCTGGAACGTGTCTCCTTCCTGTATGGAGCTCAGCCATCCATACCTCTGACTTTGCCCGTGTCTCATGCCTCCTGCCTCATTCCACTCCCTCCCGCCTTGTTTTGCTGTTGGTTTTATGAGACCCCAAAATGCTGGGTTCTCAGCAGCTGGTGTTTGCATGCGATGAGATGCCCCTGTGGCTAGCTCTCTGTATGGGACTGAAAGGGAGTTTTTTTTTGTTTTGTTTTTTTAAACAAAGCCTGGGTATTTGTCAACTTATACACTGCTAGTATCTCCAACTAATGGCTTAGTCCATTGTGTACAGTGTCTAACCCAGTTACCCATGTGTACATTTGTTGATCCCGTACACATCTTCCTTATGCATGCCCTCACTCAGGCCTGAAAAAAAGCTGCTTTTAGGCTCAGATTGCAATTACTTTTGGTAAACTCAGTTGAAGATTTGTGCAGCCATTTTATGACCATGATTAGACTAGAATAGATTATGTAAAGGTATAATTTCACGTTTTGCCACATCTGCCAGTGTGCAGTCTTCTTAAGAGTTTGATAAAAAGCTAAAGATCACTCTCATATGTCTGTCAAATACTTTAAAAACTAATTTTTCTTGCTTATTAACTGAGGGGGGAAATCCAGCGTATTTCACAAGATAGTTAAAAAGAGATATGCATTCAACAATGTTTAGCTGCTCCTTTAGAATTTGTATTTCAAGTAAAATTGGTCAGTGTAGCTGCAGTGAAATTGGGACATGACAACGCATTCTTAATCAACTTTCTTCAGAAGTTCAGCCCACTGGAACAATCTGATGCTTTCAACTCACCATCCATTTTTTTCCCTCTTATCTTTCTTTCTTCTTTCCCTCTTCTTTTTTAAATGTGTTGAAATAGAGTAGTGATGACTCCACTGGGTGTAGCTATATGTCTAATGACTGTCCCTACATTGTGACTTATTGCCTTGATTAATATATCATCATAAAACCACAAGAAGAACCAAGGAGCACATAAAAAGTCATGTGTTCCTCACTTGCACAGTAGGGCTTTTGTGTGTATGTATTTGACAAAAGGCAGAGAGAAGAAATATATGAAATGCACATGCATTTGGCATGTGCGTGTTAATATTCAGGTGTTTATTTTGATGTGACATGTGCCGTAATTATAAATGTGTTTTAAATGAGTAAGTGAGAATTTGTGAGAAGCCCGTGGATCCCAGGCTGTAAAGGCTCTGGGGATAAAGGGGGGTTGGAGGGAGAAGACGGGAGCCTCTCGCAGCTCCTTTTAATTGGCATACGGGGAGAGAAACTGGAGAGAGAGAGAGAGTGGGATAAATGTTAATTAAACTGGAAGGCCCCATCCAGACCTTTTACACATGCAGTGATGCTAGCTTTACATGCTTGGGCTGGAGCGAGCACAACCTGGCTAAATGAAGAGCTGAAAAAAGAAGAGAGTGTATGTTTGTGAGCACCGATTGGAGCTGTAGACTTTGGGAATGAAAACCTTTTTGGACAGTGTTGCCGTTTTGCCACTTCTCACTTTGGGAACTCTCAGAGGGATGTTTGAGGATGTAGACTTAGTTTTAGAGTTAAGGTTAAATAGTTAAAAACGTTGGGTTCGGTGTTCTGGATGAGGCATTTAGTGTGTGAAGGTGAAGATGAGGGGCTAGCAAATGTTTTGTGTCAATGAGGGTCCTCACAAAAATAGAAGTGCAAACGTACTTGTGTGTGTTTGCGAGGATGTGCGTGTGTTCTGCCACCAGCAGCTCACACCCCTTAGACAGACAGCAGGCATGCGTGTGCTTTGTATGTCTCTCGAATATCAATGAACCATACGCACGCGCACACACACACACACACACACCCGCACACACACACACACACACAGACACTGTTTCACACTCACACACCGGGGCCTCAGAGGTCAGAGAGTGAGTCAATCATCTAAACCGTTGCGACGACAGTCTGAGAAAAAGAAGTAAGTGTGTGCTTGTGTGTGTGTGCGTGTGGGGGTATGCATCTTTGTGTGTGTGTGTGTGTGTATACACGCTGAGAGCAGGGGGCCGGCAGCTGTCAGGGGCTAGGAGCAGCAGGCACTAATGAAGCAGATGAATAGTGCAAAAACTCCCAAATACAAACAGGACAGTTGACATTTTTCATCTGTCAAAAGCAGAAGATGCATGAAAATACGATGGGGTCTTGTTTAACCCTTTGCCTCCCGGTGTCAAAAGCTGGCTGCTTTTCTTCTTTCCTCTGTCTGCTTCTGTCTCACCTTCTTTCCTCTCGCTTATTGAAAAATTTGGGGGTTTTTTGGAAAGCACCATCTAATCCTTACATAGAATGTGCACACTGTGCCTGTAGAGTACTAAGAGGTGTATGTATATTTGATATGAAGCAATTAAGAGTCGTTCCAAGACAATGAAATTAGCTTTCTTTTTGCAAACATGGGCATGAACAAACTCGCACTTTGTGAAAGAAGCCACTGAGGCGGAGTTTGCTTGTCACTGTCCTGTTAGTTGTTTAGCGCTCTCAGCGTGGTTATTGGAAAAGCGATTCAATTCTAAGATGGAAGTGCATATCCATTGACTTGGAGGCAAATGATGCACAACAGAGATCTGAAGTTTTGTGGCTTCGCTGTGCAGATGATGTATTTATAGGCTGCAGTGAATGTCTGATTGGTTGGTGCTTTAATTGTAGGGCGTGTGGTGTTATCTATGGTACTGTATTTAATGTGGTTGGTATGCAAATGTCATGTTGGTCGTGTTGCAGCTGATTTAATGCAAAATCAATCCAAAATGTAACATAGCATATTTGACTAAAGACTTGACCCTCTATGGCTTACTGTGTTGTCATTTGTGTTATTGCTTTTAAATTTAAGTAGCATATGTGTCTCGTGCTTAATGCTTAAAATTCAGCTCGCATAGTTTATGTACATCACAGAGTTCTTATGTATTATGCCATTATACCAGAGCCAGACTGCTTACTGTAGCAGTGTCCTTCTGAAATGCCAGTTTGTTTTCTCCAGTGAGTGTGCATTTTCAAGGATGTACTCCTGTGTTCAAGCTTTGCTGTATGTGCATATGCCCACTAGTCTATTAACATAATCACTAGTGAATCATCGTGAAAATGTTAGGCCACAAATATGAAGCTTTCTTCCGAACACTAGTGATCCTGCTGATAAAACAGATTATGCATTTCCACACACTTCCCATCACTGTCAACCACCTGCTGTGCCAGCCTCAGTAGTAACGCTCAGCAAGAGGGAGAGAGGGTGTCCGAGGAGAGACAGATCGAAGGAGATCCTCTATGCTAATGTTGTGTATTTTGGTGAGACCATGCTGTATTAATCTGTCTGTTTGATTAAGAGTGCACAAGAATGCATGAAGATAAATAGTGTCCAGAGGAGAGATTCTGCTGCTGCCGTCATCTTGACTTCCTAGTGGAACTGTGACAGAGACTCTGTCAAATCTGTCCGATAGGAAACAAGGACTTTCCTGTCTTCTGTCTCTGAGACCATGTCACTTAGCAATTTTTTTTATCTTAACAGTAGTCCTAGATGTTACAGGTGTGTGAATCAGTCGAGCAGTAATAGTTTTTTTTTTATAGTCTGCAAGAAAATAGAATGATCCACTGAGTTTATTTCTAAGTAAGAGAAAGGGCAAGAAGTGTTGCAAGTGCAGTGCAAAATTTATGTGCATTCAGCGGCACAACTGTTGCTCTCTTCCTGTTCCTGCTAAAACACATCGCTGTAATTCAGCTCCTTTTTCCTTCTTGGTCTTAATTCACACTGAAATATTTTGTCTCTGTAGTTCCCAATATTGTGGAAGCTGGCAGATTCACACTAACCTGCTGTGTTCTGTATGGAAGAATTCCATTTGGATTCATATGTGGAGACTTTGTTCTCATCTGCTTTCACGCTACCCAATTAGCAGGCTGTCAAATACGTACTGTACTTTCTCTAACAATAAGGCAGAGACACCTGAAAATGGTTGAAATAATAATGTGTAAAATTTCATCTGCCCACAGACAAACCTGTGATGTGTTTCTTTTCTCCTTTATAGCAAAGCATGTTCCTAATTCCAGTTTGCCATCATTCCCTTGTTATCAACACATGCAAAGTTTAGAAACAAAACTATGCAATAAGCCTGGAGGTGGAACCTGCAAGGGAAACGCACAGAAAGCTATCAGCAGTGTGTGTCCATCAGTGGCCTGAAGTCAGGTTTCTACATTGGTCCAGAAGACGCTCACTCTCTCCAGGAAGTCATTGAGATGTGCAGCAACATGTCAGGTTTCTCTGCCAAAAAACAGTTGCAGGGCAGCTGAATTAAAATATGGATTTCACACAAGATGTAGTATACATATTAAATAGTGCAACTTTTTGCATATGATTTCCAAGGAATACCTGATAAAAGCCTTGTTTGATATCGTATTGGTTGTACATTTAGTGCGCACCATCTTTTCCTATATAACATTCTTTTGTAAATTCATGAAAAGAGAATACCAAGCCAATACCCTCAAGCAGCGAGTTACCTTCAATGATAAATGTTGATGGTAAAGGCCAAGTATTTAAATGAGGGAAAATTTAATATTAATGTGCTTGTTATGCAAGTTTGCTTTGGGCTTTCACCTTGCACACGCATCTTTAAAAAAATAGGAAGTGAGTCAGTCACTAAGCCTGGCAAACATGACATGCTAGTTTACTATTCTTAGAAAGGCATGAAGGATCTTCGCCTGTTCCACTCACCAGCAAAGGTTCCTTATGCTTTCAATTCTTCCTTCCCATTCCCATTTGCCCTACCTCTGCTCTGCTTGCTTGCATTTGTTTTTCTTGAGAATCATGGTTTCTTACTGCTCCAGCAAACTGAGAAATTCTCTCCTCGTACCCCTACACCCCTTTTCTCGCATGCCTCTCTTCTTTCCTCACCTCTGTCTTTTCTCTCATTTTCATGAGAGAAAGACACATTTTCAAGTTTTCAAAGCCGCATCACAGAAAAGGCCAGCAAAACTGGAGGAAAAAAAACACTAGTTAAGGGAAGCTTTCATGGATTTCTTATTTGTTTTGGTTCACTTGTATTTTATACCACTGTTTGGTTCAAAAAAAAAAAGATGGTGTACGATTTGATATGAACCAAAACTTTAGACATATTGACATTTTGCCTTTCCCTATTTTTCCGCATACCCAGTCCATACTTTAATCAATAAGAATAAACCTCAGCAACAATAAACTGCGCAGACTCTGCTTATGCACAGTCTTTTGTTATTTTAACTTGCGGAGTCTGTTTTAGTTGTGATTTTAACTTGATTCTCTCACCCTTTGGCTCTTGTCCTGCCTCTCTTCTCCTCTATATGTCCCTTCCCTGTTTCTTCATATGTCTACGCTTTAGATGGCAGCCCTACAGAGTCCGTTCTATGGGATAAGATGAACCTCTACTCGCTTTGTAAGAAGATAGACACAATGTGACTACCCCCCTCTTCCTCAGATCACTACTCAGAGGAGGTAAAGTGCTTGTAGTCTTATCAGTCATCTTTTACTGCTCTGGCACAGAATAGATATGGACGTGCTCGGTGTTTGGAAACGACCCACGGTAGTCTGGACTCCTAAACACCCTTAAAAATAATTGACAAAGTCCCTTAATGAACTACTATTTATGAAGAGGTCATTTTCTTTCTTTCTTTATACCAGTTGCCTGATTTTTACTTGGCATGGACTGTTGAAGTTATTTTTAATATGAAATCCACCCATCTGTCTGAGCTATACTACGGTACGATATTACTCTGTGATCAAAAGACTGGCTGTGATTTTAGCCGTTTGGAAAATGAAATGCACATATCAAAAGCATCTGGTCATGCTTGAGAGCGGGGTGAAAGTAAATGGGCTAAGAGTGTCATGTTTCCCGAACTAAACATTAAATCATCTGCTGTAATTCTGTGAAAGACTTATCCATGCACAAAAATGTAATGTAGTCAGGCTGTGGTTAAAGATCGCCTTATTGCTGATTACCGGTGACATGTGCATGAATCTGCATGGCTTTGTATTTGCATGCCCTCTTTGTGTGGGTGGCATTTTTTCTGTCTCTTTCCTCTTAAATGCATTTAGTCGAATGCACATACACGCACAACCTGAGACACCTGATTCATAGTCACATATGTGGATACACTGCAGGTATTGGATCCATTTGGCAGTGATGCTGTGCTTTGTTACTGACTCACTAAAACATTGAGTTATTATAATTGCTTAATAGCTGCTAATTATTAGAGAAGCAGACATTACACAGCAGATCATATTTCTTGATAAACAATCTAATCTAATTAAAGGACCATTCCAGTTGATTCCAACACAACCCATGTTTCATCTCCTATCCTACAAATGATGTTGTGTATTTGATTAAAACTGATTTTCATTATCGATTGATAAACTGTTGTGTGGGTTTAAAATGCCCAAGGTAACAGCTTCAATCCAGGGCCGATCTCATCAAATGTAGCTTTGTCCGAATACGAGTCCAAAACTGATATATTCCTAACTTCACCATGATATTGAAAATAGAAAAAACTGTTCTACTTTTCGTTTGAAAACCTGAAACCAGAAGCTCTTGCACGTTTGTCCTTTATTGATATTACTCCGCTGATTTTTTTCCCAGCTCTAATTAAATATGCGTTCCATCACAGTTAACCATGCTGCTGAGTTTTATGAACTTCTTGCATCTTAGGCATTTTTAAGAAGATCCACTGGTGCGTTACTGAGACAGTAAACATCAAGTATGTTTTTTCGTGCTAAAGTTAAGTTTTTGGTTTTATTGGATGTTTGTTTTATTGCCATATGGAAACGATTGAAAACAAATGGCTGCTTGGAACAGTACAACCGAACAAAAACTATAAAGGTTTAGCAAAAATGTAAAGCATGCATTTTATATACTTTTGAGGCTGAAACCTGAAAACGTGCAGGTATGGTCCTTAAAGCAAGCTCTTCCATTTATATCTATTCATCACATTCCCTCCACCACAATCAGTGTATCTGCATACACAAATCCACAGTGGCTAATTTTAAAGGGCTATCCTTATTCATATCTCTCTTGTCAAATAGTAAACCCTGCAGAGCGAGGCTTTTATTACGCTGTGCTATTTACTTCATTAGGCTGATAAAGGCTAATTGCAAGGTGTTTAAGCCTCTGTGGTGTCTGTGTGAGTGTGTGTGTTTGTACTTGGAAAAGATATTGTGTAAGTGGAGGCTATATTTGTTACAAGAGCTCTCTTTCCACACACACACACACACACCAACCACGCTGAGCTTCTGCGTTGCCCCACATGTCACCCCCATCCAGGAAGAAAGGAAGACAAAGCGAAAGAGAGAGGGAATGAATAGAGCGAGAGACAGGGCGATGGAGAGATGGAGATGAGGGGGTGCCTGCAGCGCCTGTCTGGATGTAAACAATGCTCCTGAAGGATCGGCAGGCAAACTGTTCAGACTGCTCATCTTTGTTGTGTCATTTAACCATCTCCGTCTATGCTTCTCCCCCCACGCCTCCCTTCACTAGCCCCACCCCCACCCCCTCCACCTGACACTCCCCCACCACACTCGCCATGCAAAGAAGCGCATGAATATTTTACATATCTGCATCTCTGCACCCCCACCCCCACCCCATCACCATCTCCATTCTGTGCGACTAATTCTCAGACTGTCTGAATTTGCATCTTTCTCTCACTTTTCTCCCTCATTCATGCACACAGACACACACTTGCGCACACACATGCACATCTATACACAACGGCGGATGAGGACTCGTCCAAGCCGGAGCCACGCAACAGCGGCCAGGAAGTCGGCAGACGGTTACCATAGCGACCTCATGTAGATGTTTTTTTCCCCCCTTTCCTCTCCATCTTTTATTATCTTCTTTTTTAATGATGGCGGTGGCTGTACCGCCTGCGAGCCTGTCTGTCTATCTGCTCCAATCAACCGCCGCGCTCAGCTTCAAGTGTAAGTGCTGTCTCCGGATGGCAGTGGAGTGGCAGCAGCGTGCGTATGTGCATGTGTGTGGGTGTGCATGTGTGGGCTCTGGTAAAAGTGGATTCGGCAGACCAATAAGCGATTAGTGCAGTAACCTAGCCTTGCATCTTCGTCTCAGTTTGGTTACTTGTTGCGCCATTTTTGGTATGGCTGATCATTTGGAGGGTGTTACCAGAGGTTTGTTATTTCTCCTTACAGCTGTTTTAAAATCCACAGTTCTGTCATTGACTGTATCATTTCTCCATTTTCTTCCCAACTTTCACCCCCACCCCTATCACCAGCTGAGGAACTTGGTAGATATGTGCATCAACCCCGACCCGGAGAAGAGGCCGGACATCACCTACGTGTACGACATTGCCAAACACATGCAGAACATGACACAGGGCAGTTAAGCCCTGAGTTACACACACTATGCCTTGCAGAACTCCTCCCAACATCCCCTCTTGCTTTTCATGCTGGACTCGTAATAAACCTTACAGCTTATTTTCAGAGCACAGCTCTGGAGTAAGTAGTACATGTACATGTAACAGATTTTTATTGTCATGGAGATGGTATAGTCACTAACATGACTGACACCCAAACCTTTTCTGCCCTAGGATAAAGATTATAGAGATGATACTTTTTGTCCATGGATCTCCCATTCCTTAACTTCAGTAATGTTATTATTACACTGAAAATCAGTGTATTGTAGCTCACTGATGTGTTGCTTTGGCTTTAAAAAGCTGTCATTTTTTCATGTAGTGATGTAAAGCTGTCCTTCAGCAGCTGCTACTAGCAGATATACTGATAGAAAGCAGGTATACTGGAAACAGGTAAAATTTGGAAAATTGTAACGTTCAGTGTTTTTTAGTTAAACAGTTAATCGTTGCAACTAAGACGAAATATCACCTTGTAGGCTTATGGTGTGTCAAATTAGACCTGTAGTTATCAAATGGCACAGGGAAAGACCATGAAATTTCAGTAAAATTGGAGTGAAAAGACTTTCACTCAATGACAGCAAATCTGAGACGCAACAGAGTGTAACTGATGGTTGAAGTGTTGTTGTGTTGCACTTTTTACCCTGGTACTGGAAGGCTAGCAGGGTGATCATGTCTAATGAATGTATGAGGAAAGGAAGGAACATAGTAGATGGTAGACTAGAGACGTGCTGGGGGAGAACATGGGCAAATGTCTCCACAACACTTGGAATGTAAGTCATTTTGGCACCTATGTGTTGTCTTTGAAAAATTCAGAATGCGTCTTTTTTTGACAGCCTAGAAGGCATGGGAGCTGTAACAAAAGCAGTTTTACATTCTCTGTTTACCTTAGTCACTGACACCAAAATATTTCCTCCTTAGTTCAACTTAGACAAAGTATACTGTTGTTGCATAATGTGAGGTTTTGTAGCGCCGGTAAAAATCACATAAATCAAAGTCGAACCACATTGTTCTCCATCGTGGTTCAATGGATGCATCTGACCCACTAGAAATGTGGTCAAACTAGACAAAATGGTTTTATAACGGTGTGTTAATAAGCATTTACATGCATTACCAATGGTTAATTTGATATTTAAAGCCCTTAAAAGATGTTAGATAACATCAATAGGTTGCCCAATCATTTAGAAATGTGGTAATAAACCATTTACAATGTATTACCAAGTAGTGCTGTAAATGTGGAATTTATGCATAACACATGTTTATGAGTGGTAAACCTACCATCAGAACAGTAAAAAGACAAACTTGTGAACATAGAAGGGATTATTTACAAAAGCAATAATGGTCTGTGTATTAACAATAAAATGATCAACAACTGATGCATTTATTACATCTATTTTATCAGTTTGATAAATGAAAACAATCTAACAATTGAACTTTCATTTATCCATCTAGATATTTAGATATGTATGTATAGATATTTAGACATAGATATATAGATTGAGAGAATGGAATATAAACGGATACATAGCAGTATTTTACAGACTTGAGATCAGAAATTGTCTATATATTTAAACCTGTAGTCTTGTGTCCACTATTTTGTGATAAAGAATGCTACATTTCAAGTTTTATACATTGTATTGTTACTTAGATTGCTTTTACACCTAGAGTATATGCAGTACTTGCTTTCAAATATAGAGCTGCAGAATACCTCAAGCTGATAAATTAGGTGTAGTAAATGAATCGATTAAGCATTTACAACATTTTTCAAGTGTCTTACAAACATAAGTAATCTACTCATGTTATATAATTGCTTTTAAGGGTTTATCATGTAAATGTAACCGTTGTATAAATGATTTAT
Organism: Acanthochromis polyacanthus; assembly: GCF_021347895.1. Taxonomy (NCBI): domain Eukaryota; kingdom Metazoa; phylum Chordata; class Actinopteri; family Pomacentridae; genus Acanthochromis; species Acanthochromis polyacanthus. Next base: position 21,707,993 of record NC_067116.1, on the reverse strand, counting down.
TAACATGCCTTATTATAAAGCCTTACCACCAAGAATTTGTTCATGTTGCTGTGCAAATTGCAGTTTGTGTGTTTTTAAGAAACAAACATCAGACAATAGATCCTTTCCTTATGCAGCCATCTATGCTAGGTAACCAGACTGTGCCTAACTTAATGTCCTCAGCTGAGAGGAAATAAGACAAAAATCAACATCCAGAGCAACTTATATATACAATGTATGAAAAGTATATCAAAGACTTGGTCTAAAAAAGAAAAGGAAAAAATATCAGCCGGACTAATTTAGTTTTACTGTGCATAGCGAAGAATAAAACCCTCCCTGAATGAATAAAGGGTTTGAGTGACCTGTTGGGCATTCAGAAGGGTTTTTGTTTGTTTGTTTGTTTTTGTTTTTACAGTGAATAGGTTTACACCAGTGGGTCACAAGTGATCAGCGCTGACTACCGCTGGTTTACATAATAACAATGACACACCATCGAAGGTTTAGTAGGTGAAAAATGATTGGTTTCTTTCACTGTCTTATGAATTCTCTTTTAACATTGTCAAATAGCCTGTTAGCCCTTCATTGAAATTGTATGCCCACTGTTTTTACAGATTTCGTTTCTTTTTAATTAACATTTGATGCTATTAACATGTTATATACAACATCAAAGCTTATACAGTCAAGCCTGAAGTTACTCACACCCCTAAGCAAATTTCAACTTAAAGTTACCTTTAAAATGTAAATTAAAGCTAAGAAATTATTTTCCCACAATGATGCCTCATGTAACATCATCTCATTGTCTTTTGGGAAACACCTGTGTCATTTCCGATCCCATAAAAACTTGCTGGTTGAATAAAAGTAACTTTAAGCCAACATTGTTGGGAGTATGAATAATTTCAGGCTTGACTGTAGGTGCAGGAAAATGTAAGTTATTTTGTTTTGGTTAACAGAATATTTTGATAGTATGTTGGTAGCTATTTGTCAGAGACTTACAGAGACAGTGTTGGCAATTTAGTTAGTAATCGTACACCTTGTCCTAGATTACTTTGTTTCTCTTGCTTTTCATTCCCACAGTGACAGAACATTTTTCCCCCATTTCAGTAACTCTTAATTTTTCATCATCTTCGCCCCCAGTAGTTTAATCTTCTATCTTTATGCTCTCTGAATGACATCTGTGTAGCACCAAAACGTTTCAGTATTTTGTTGTATTTACAGTGAAGCAGTTGCTTTAAAGCACTTTTTAGATATTTTAGTTTTGATGCTATACAGAATTCCCTGCTAGTTACAAGCAGAAAAATACAAAAATAGATTCTTAAATGGTTTAAGGGAGACAGATTCTAATGTTCAGACTTTCTTTTAAGCATATTGAAATATAGCACATGATGCAATGATGATGGCTTTATAATGCATTCACATCATGGCCTTTCGCAACACAAAGTACCACAGTTACAAGGAATATGGCTGGATCTGTGCAGGAATGGTTGTGTTTTCTGGTTTTTGACAGAAGTGTAGATCCTCACTCGGGGGTTGTTTATTACACACAAGTGCTACGTCACTTTACAATATGACTCTTGATTTTTTTTTTTTTTTTTTTCCGTTGTATGACAGTGCTCCAGTGTGTCCCAGCCCTTCTAGCTTAGCCAGTTTGCTTTTATGCATGCCTTTGAAATTGGTATCAAAGAGTCCAGGTGTTGTCCAGAAAGTAAAATATGGCAAGTCATATTTATTGTCTTGGTAGTTAGCTGTTGTCTGAACATTTCATGTCAAAGTAAATACCCACATCACAAACACCTTGTATGCAAACTAAATGTAATAAAGCTTTGAAATTTCTTTTGGACAGAAGGAGTGAGTGTTTGAATCTCTTATCTGGTTTTAATGGTTTTCACTTCTCATCCAGCTTTTAAACATTTCTGAGTCATAACAGGCTTTGATTGTATAACATTTCCTCCAGGGCATCACTTGTTTTTAACCAAATAAACAATAACACATGAATGAAGAAAAGAAAAATGGTAAGATTTATGCAAACTGCCAAGCATAAAGCTCAGCCAACACCATCCAGCTGCAGAGCTACATTTCCTGTTGGGTAGTTCCTGATCATGTGGGTCCTTTTGCCACGAAAGACCAAGCTGCTGGTTCAGAGTTGAGGTATTTCATTGTGATGGACTACAGACCAACTATACCAGCATATTGGTGAGTGTATTTATGTCACTTCCATTTAGTGGCTTCTTGGGATGGACTGCAGCTCTAAACTTGAGGAACCCCAACTGCATGTGGGACAGTGGTGTATTTGAACTACAAGCTTAGAGGTGAAGTCAAATTTATTTATTAAACACGGGAGTTAAACCGAAGTGTTATACAAGTATAAATAGCAACTCGTAAGACAAGCACAATGACTGAAACACAAGTCTGAATAAAATAAAATATAGGAAAAAACAATAAAGATGAAACTGCTTTCATGGAATGCTAAAGGGAAGACGTGGGCCAATAGCAGTGAGTTAAACGTTTTTAAAGTCTCAGAAGTTTGTTGAACAGGCAAAATGTTTCACAGTTTAGGACCAGCTACTGCAGAAGCTCCATTTCCTTTTTGTGTGTAGATCCTGAAACATTCAAGAGCATCGGGTTAGTTGACCTCAGTGCTCTAACTGGGGTATGTAAGTGTAAATAAGATGAGTCATTCTGTTTAAAACCTTGAAAACAAAGAATTAAATCTTTGAACAGGAAGAAAGCCAGTGGAGAGAAGCTATGCTGTAACTACTACATACTGTGGTGGAAGAAAGTTTTCGGACCCTCATGTATTTGTGAAATATTGCATTAGGTATCACTCTTAGGGGAACTCTTCAAGTGCAGTTTATTTTAGTACAATCACAGCCATAATACTAAACAAATCCTTTAAAAAAGCATTAAAACTTTAAATTGATTAGTTCTATGAAAATAAGAAATTTTGAGTATTGGGTCATTTTGGGTGAACTTAGTTTTGTTAGATTTTTGTATTTGTGTCCGTCTAATGCAGTCACACCTTTTGAAACACAAACATTTTTCCACAAAAATTTCATGATAATATTTGAGATTGTGTAAAATTTTAAAGACGTCCAAAGTTTTTTTCCCCCACCACTGTACTGGGTTATGTGATTACTTTTCCTTTCTATTGTTAAAAGTTGACTGTTCGACATCGTCATGTAGAGAATCACAGTCGTCCGTTTGGATGGTGATAAAGGCGTGAATAACTTTTTCCAAGTCTTGAAGAAGCAGCTCGAACTTTCGACTGGTGAAAGCTGGTTTTGGCCACTAAGGCCCATCTGTCTGTTGAATCTGAAGGAGCTGTCGAGGATTTTTCTTTGTTTTGATTTTTACAGAAGATCAACTGTGTGATGCCAAATGACGAGAGTGCTGTGAGGGTGATCCAAAGAGCCTGCTAAACCAAACCGAACAGCCAAAGAGATCAAAATGGAGCCGATGGTATAATTTCAATATTTTTAGTTAAGATTAAGTACTTGCCCTATAATATCTACTATATGATTATTTAAATCCCAACAAAGTTCACAGTTTTGAGACAATAGACCATTTTGCAATATTTAAGCAAAAACATATAAACATAACATATGACATCTCAAAACACACTGTTAAAAACCCAAGACAAAACACTACGGAAACAGACACACAAACTCATTTGTCGACTTTAATTTCCTGCAGGTGGCAGAAGTATCAAATTTGTGTCTCCAAGGGCATCAGCACTGAATTCAGTTCTCTCAGAAAGGCCCCAGCAGGTATTAAAATTAATACTAAACGTAAATTAAATGTGGGAGTGTTGAAACAGAGATTGTGTTCACTGGAGGATGTCTAATCTTATTTTATGTAGTTTCAATCAGACCCATACACATAAATGAATTTTAATTTAGTCTAACCTCCCGTTTTGTCCTGTTCATTCAGTTTACATTTCTTGGAATTTCTGGAAAAATTGGATGTCACTCAGAATAAATAATAGTAAACCATATTCTCCCAGTCAGTACTCATTTGGTATAATTCTATGCCTGAGTTCTGTATAATCATAAAACAAGTACAAGATCTTAAAAAGCCCGTCATCAAGATTGAAGCGAAATGGACAGTTCCTCCTGCCACAAAGTACACATTCAAACAAGAGAAAAGAACATGTGGAACCAAAACTATATGCCAATGTAAAAGACTTACTGCGCATAGAACAACTTAATATTGATAAGCAGCTCCATCAGGACTTTCTTTCTTTCAAAAAACTTTGTTTCCTGAATGTGATGTTTGTTACAGAAACAGGTCTTGTAGACTGCCACAACCAAGACCAACCGTGTGGTGACAATGAAGACCTGAACACCAATGAGAGCTTAGTCAGTGTCCGTGAAATGACCATTTTAACAGAGTAATATCCAAACAGTAGTGTCTTATGTTGTGTTCTGTCGATCACGATCTGAAATATTCCTTTGAAAGCAGTCACCTAAAAAGAAAAAATAAATCCATTTATCAGGAGTTGTGGCACTCACTGAAACATTATACCATCCTCCACTGTGTAGTGGAGCCTGATTGAACTGAGGCGGGCCATGCTAACATCTCTGGGTACCCGCCTTTTACTTGAAGAGTCCCACATCCTTCATTAGGCATAACTTGAAGCCTTAATTTGTTTTAATCATCAAAAAACAATGAAATAAACATTTTGCTAATAATTTAGTTTTAAATATTAGATGAATATTTTATTTTAAAAAACACTCTATTAGAAAACCACATTAACACAAGCTTAAGAAACCATGGGGGTGAGGGAAGGAGGGCGGGAGGCAGAAAAGGTGAGAGAGTCCAAGGAAGTGACCTTTTTTCCACCTTGTTGAGGGCCTGAGTTAGTTAGTGAGTGAGTGGTTCGGTTTTATGACTGACTTACTTTGAAGTCCGTCTCCAGTGGCTGTTTGATGAACTGCCAGTTTCTCATTGGTCTCTTTCTCATCCCAGAGGTTACTACAGGCTCCTCTTTTAAATTAGGTATTTTAGATCCATTATGAGTGATGTTTCAGCAACTGGACCATTTTCATAATAAAAACATTTCTGATGCCTACATCACCTACACGGTGATGTAGACAAGTAGCAGAACAACGTTTGCAGACCTTTTACATGCACACAAAGCTGTAACACACTAAGGAAAGGGGACAATCCAAAAAGCACCATGTGGGCTCTTTAAGTCAACAGTGAAGGTTGTTGCTGATATTTGCCCAAACCAATGATCTGAGAAAAGAGCAGCAGGTTTTTTGACTCGGCCTAGAAAGAGGACTGCTACCTTCACTTTGGTAGAGGAAGCCTTATCTCTGCTGCTTCAAACAGGAAACCACACGTCTTTCTGCTCATATTTCTATTAGTCAGTCTGTCCATATGTATGTACAGGTATATTTGGATCCATTTTCTGCGCTTGGTTTGTGTTTATGTACAAATGTGTATCCAGGCTGTTAAGATATCTGTTTTCTAAACCTGGCAGTGTTTTTCTTCATTGGTCGAGTTTGTGATGCTGCATCTTTACCAGTGAAAGAAAAGCATTTGAATGCAGTCACTGTGTCTCACACTGTACTTGATACGGTCACATGTTTCTCAACTTTACATGTTGATGAAGCTTTCCTGAATCCACCATTGAACAATTCATTGCTGTAGCTATTCTATTCCACAGATTTTCAGCAAAGCTACACTGTTGACTTCTGGAGGTTTGTCTAATAATCAGCAACACGTCTGTACATCATTGTGATTAAGTTGATTTTATTTATTTCACCAAACTTACTTTCTAACATGGTAAAATATGCACACCAAAGCATCAGAATCACTGAAATTCCAAAATGCAACAAAGAGACGAAGATACCACAGAATTTACTTTGTTAAACAATATTTCAATAGAGTACAATATTGGAGCTCTTGGCTAATTACAATAATACAAATTTAACAATAGCCTCTAAAATGTGATAAAAGATATTCTGCAAGCTGAATAACTTGAAAACTTATCATAGAGAGTAAATGGTGATTTGATGTGAAGCTCCATCAGGCCTTCCTTCATCAGTGAGCTGCTTTATGACGCCGTCCAGGAGGTCGTGTATTCATGTAGACTATGACAACAAAGAGGAAACATGACACAAAGTACAACTGCAGCACAACATCACGCCTCAGTACGCTTTCTAAAACTTCTCTTGACTCAGCTCTTTTACACATTTACAGCTACAAATTATTGTAATATTCCACAGTTTTTGGAGAATAACATATCAGGTCAATACAGTGTTCAAATAATGATGTTAATATTTTTACTCACTTGCTGTTGATTCAAGCATCATGTCGTCATTCACACCACTGTGGAGAAAATAATAGGGTAAATGAAAATGTGGCTTTGTATGTAAACTGAAACAAATCAGTGACAGTCAGACTTATTCAGGAGGTTTGATACGTGGTCTTTACCTTCTGGACTCTCTGCGCTTCTTCATGTAGTTCTCATAGATCACCATAAACACCACAACCAATATGTTGGCAATGGGGAGGCACAGAAAATTAATAATGGCAGCTGTGGGGTTGTCTGTAAATGAGGATTACAACAGAAGAATATCAAAATGGTTACATTCAAGATACAATTAGGAGAAACTGAGTTAAACATCACAGGAAAATTATGTTTTGTGATTTCAATGAAAACAGCACATACGCCCGGTGTAAGTGGAGCTTGTCCTGGGTCTGCTCTCCAGCACTCCATTGAAAAACAGTCACCTATAAAGACAGAACATCATTAAGAATTGCAGCATTCAGCAATAAATGAGCAGTAAATAGGAATATTCTGAAGAATTACAAAACAGGATTACACATACCTCCACTCCGTATTCCGTACCGTAGCTCAGATCTCTGAATTCAAAGTCACACTTGTTGCTCTCACGTGGTTTCTCATTATTAAGACTTGTTCTGTCATCAATAACAAAACGGTCTTCTCTGTCATCATAAACATAAACATAAAGACGTGCTCTGTATATCGTCTCTGGTCCAAACGAACGACCGCGATAGTCACACCTGACTTTACGCACAGTATTCTCGAGATAAGTCCAGTACAGATATCCAATATCTTCTGGTGCTGCAAGAGATTGAAAAAAGATGAAATATTTACTTTAGATACAACGCTTACAGCTAAAGAGATGTTGTGGTATCTGTACTTTAGCATTATTGGTGCGTTTGTTCATTGGTGTATTCGTTGCAAAAATATTATTTAATTTATTGTTTGTATAAATATTTTTTTAAATCTTATGTTTCTTTGAATGATGAATTATGAGGCTTTTAAATTGTGGTTTTGCTTTCCTTTTACTGTTTTGTAGTTTGGACTTGGTTTAAATATATTTCAATAAAATTAAAAACTATCAATAAATAATTGTGAGATGAAAAATGACATGCAGACACATTTGAACTGAACTGAATGAAGCTGGTAAATTTCTACACGTTCACAGATCACAGAGAAAAACACTGAGAGTAAGAACTTCAATGAGAAAATATATGATTCTGGTGAGTGTTGAACACTGATCTGTTTACTAATGATTAGAGAATATTTTAAATGTTAATTATAATGTTTTGTCACTATTGGTGTTCGGTTCAGGGCCTGCTGTGCTCTGAGTGTCAGGATTTACCTTCATCAACTTTCTATAACAGTGAATAGAAATGTCTTGCATTTAGAATTATATTTTAAATAATTACCTGAGATAGTTATTAGTTCATTCATTAAAGCAAAGTACTGAGTTAATTCAACATAGTTTCTGTTCCAGACAGAATGGAGTTGTATTTCTGTGAATCACATGATTTCAGTTTTCTCCTAAAATATTTGCACTGTTTCTACATTGAAAGGTTCCAGGTGTTTTAAAAAGATATAATTTTTACATCAATAAATTGATCTTAACAAGATGGTAAACAACAGAAATGCAGCAAAACAGAGTTTAATTGTGATGAATGAATACTAGACATTTTGTTTTCTGTGTTTTGAGTTCTGTGATCTGATATTTTCTTGGTCACTTACTTCCAACATCAGTTTTCAGGGGAACTCTTAGCCGTTGGTCATCTTTGTTGTCCTTTTTGTAGGTGGGAACTATGCCACAGGTGTGTTCAGTGTACGGTAAGAGTCCAGTAAATTTACATTTTCCTCCATCAGGACGTCGAATCAAATTTCCTGAAACTGCAACAGAATCTTAATGAACTGTTTTAGTAACAGCAGGTCAATCTAAAGACACTTAAATAACTGAATCTCATGTTAAAGTTGTAGAATATCCACAAACACTTTGGTCTGTTTGTCAGGTTACACAATAAGAATTTCCAGCTCTGATTGTGGTCCTGTGAGCTAAAACCTCAGTATTCACTGTTTACTCTATGAGCAGCAGACTGAGAAACTGCTTTTATCACTCTTCTGCAGAAAACTGTTTCAGATCAGTTCATCTTCTGCACAGTAACATTTTTAACTGTGAACACGTCAATGTTTCTGTAGAAAACTGTCATCAAACTGTGACATTTCAATGCTTGTTCTGTATATTACTGTATGTGAGTATTTTAATAACAATGAAAACCACAACATGACACAACATCATTTACATTTACTTTAATGTTCTGAAACGTTGGAACAAAGAAACATCTGAATGCAAGAGACTCACTGAGGATTTAAACACATATTTCATTTTTAAAAATACAGTGACTCCAAACTATTTTACTTACTTTTACTTTTATTCGTCCTACAGCTGCAGTCATAAGACAGTGAAAGGTTCTGAAGTCTAGGAAGGTCGTCTTGGCAGTTGTCACTGGTTGTTGTCCAGGTCAGCTCAATGGAAGTGTTGGTTTGTCTCTCCGTTTGTGATGGTTATTCTGAAACCTGTTGGAACACAGTTGATGTCAGCAATAATAAATCTTCTACCTGTTACTGTGATTTACTCCTCTGAGGATACAAACTTTCACTCCACTGAGTTAAAGTAAATGTCAAACTTACTACAGTCGATCCTGACGTGGATCGGTGTAGTTCTCTTATCTAAGGGGACGTTGTTGTCTTTAATCAGACCAGTACAGGTGTAGTCTGTGAAAGGCTCCAGCTCAGACAGTTTCTTGGAGTCATTGACTTTTCCATTTTCTGAGGAGACACAAGTATGACAGGATTTCTACAATAACTGGTGTTTGTATCTCAGTGTGGATGAGCAGTTATCTTCCAGGTTCAGATTCAGCTTTGGACACTTTCAGAGAAACAATATTCAGAACAGATTGACAAAGAGCACAAAGCAGCAGCTCAGTCTTCTCTCACCAAAACACCTAAACTGATTTTCATCATCGTTTATTGTTTTTAATGCTGTGTTAGTGTTTAAACTGCATCTATTTCCATGTAAATGTTCTGATAATGTTGCTGAAAGTCTCCACTTCTGGTCTTTCCACTTACCTGAACAGGTGTAATCAACAGAGAGACTTCTGCATTCTGAAGGGAACGTTGGTTCGATCGTTGCAGGAAGTCCAGTGGAAACAGTCTGTTTTATTTCACTTGGATCTAAGTCATCTGAGGATTTAAAAAGATCATTTAAATATGCGTCAATGCTGTTATATTTCCCTAAGATCTCATTTAGTTGTCGCTGTGGTGAAGAGATGTTGTCGGGTTTTCAGTTCAGTTTGTCTGAGAGTCAGATTGCATGCTGGGTAAAGTGGTTGTGGTTCATTTGAGGAGGAAAAGTAGCTGCAGTCTGGAAAGTGTACTGGTCACATTTTCATCTGATATGATACTAAACTAACATTTCATGCTACCTACATCTTTACAGACGCTTCATCGAGCTTTTATTCTGCATGATAAAACCAATTCATGGTAGTTTTGTTACAAACAGGATGTTTCTATGTTTCTAAACCCTCCCTCATGAATGTTGATCTGATAAAAAAAAAAAGCTAGAATTTGTTTTTGAATTTGCTGTCTTGCAAAACTTGCTCTGGATAATCAGATACCAACCACAGACAGATGAAAAGATGCATAGTTGTGAGGACAAATGTACCCTGTTCTTTTGGGAGCTACTTATGCGTAATTTAAAAAAAACTAATTTAAAATCATCTTCATCATTATTATTTAGGTTCTAAACCCCAAAAAGTATGTTTTAAAAAGTAAATGTTACACTGTAAGTGAAGGAACTAGAAAATGTACTTACATTTTTTAGAGATTTAAAAATAAACCTCAGAATTTGTAAAACCCCTGACAAATACGGCACATATTTCCCATAATACAGTAGTTTCAGTTGTTCTTTTTCTTCAGCCACTAACTGTTGAACAAAATATTTTCTGTATCCAGATAAATGTGTCTGTTTACTGCACAAAGCGATGCATTAATGAAAAACCACTTTCTTAAACACAAATAGCTTCACACACTTATTTGGTAGCATTTGATGTTTTCTGAGGTTTTAGTTACAGAGGAACTGTTGTGAGTTTATCTTTTTCTATCTCAGGTCAAAATAAAAGTGTTGCTTTGAAGAGCATAAAATGTACATGTAGAGGAGGTGAGACACGACAAGAAATCAACTTTACTGTTCGACTTTTTAGTTGTTTAATGTGGCATTACCTTATTCCATTAATTGCAGTAAAAAAAAATTCTTTATTTTATCTTATTGTTAAACACACTTTACTGCACAAGGACATTTTTCCCCAAAACACGTTATATAATTGACTTATATGAATTAAGTTAAAGTAGTAGTTACATTTTAAAGTAAAATACAGTTCCTCACAAGTACTCATACAGTATTTTTCATTTTATTTGTTGAATATTAAGGTTTTAAAATGTTAAAATTGCACTATATACATACAGGGTGTCCCACAAAAATGTATACACACTTTAAATAATTGTAAACTAGGTGTTTATTATAATTTGTTTAATTTTCAACGTGTAAAAGAATTTGCAAACATCATTCTATTGTTTTGTCACCGCCTGTTCTCAAACTGATGTCCGTTCTGGTCCAGACACTGCTGACAACACAAAGCGATGGAATAGCACACATCATGAAACAGTTCCTTTGGTATTTGCGTGCATTCATGTTCAATGGTTGCTCTCAATTCAGTGACTGTGCAGGTCTCATTGTGTAGACTTTGTCTTTTAGGTATCCCCATAGAAAGAAGTCTGGTGGTGTGAAGTTAGTTATCAGCTGCTTAAAGGTGGATACATTTTTTGGGTAACCCTGTATATATATGCTGTTTTTTTTGTAATGTGATGCTATTAACACAAGTGTGGAGTTTTGAATTTGTCCTCTCAGCGCACAACTTGGTCCTGCAGAGGCTCAGTTTTAGTTCTGTGTTAAATTAATTGTTGACTGTATATTTAGGTTTTTAAAAATTCTCCTTTTTCAAATGACTGAGAGTAGACCTCAGTACAGATGTTCCTGTAAGAATGGATAAAGTAACTTTCATACAGACTGAGGTGTTCTATCAGTAATCTTGTGCTGACATGAAAATCCTGAATTATCAAAGTCTTAATCAAAATCCACATCTATGTGTTATTCTTTGTAATAAATGAAAATTTTTTTTTTTCAAATGAGCAAACTTCAAAGTTGTAACATAAAGTTTCAGGAAAGGTGTTTTTTTGTGTTTTTATTTTCAGATATAATCTCACTCATTTCACAGGTTTCATCGTCAAGGCGTGGTGGTTTCGGAAAAGCGATTTTAACCAGCAGTAAACAAACAATATCCACCTGAAAAACAAACTGAATTTCATGATAATAAAATATAACAGTGACATTAATTTTAAAGTTTTCACACATTATTAAGTGCGTGGTAAAGTGCTTCTTTCAAAGACAGTGATTTAAATGGATTATAAAAATCAGACGTTGAAGCCTTAAGATGGCTATTATTTTATTGTTTCAGTTTTTTCTTCATATGTAAAACATAAATAATATTTTACTCTTGACCCTCATCAGTACACGTGGCAAACCCTATTAATCCGTACACTTGGGGTGCAGCTGGACCCAGTAGTATTTCATTTGTTTCATATTTCTGTACCTGTCCATATCCTCTCAATGTATATTTTCCTAAAACGTGTGTCGTCTATAGAAACAAATATGAAAGAAACAATGAAATTATTATTGATGATTACTGAAGTGTATTGCTTACAATATTAGTGTAAGAACTCCTGAATTGAAATGAAACACAATGCAACTGAAGCAGTACTAATCCAGAAGGCAAACATAATAACAAACAAAAAAATAAAACTAATGAAAAAAGGGTGGGCCCAAGTTTTCCCCCCCAAGCCCCCCCCCTTGGGGAACCCCCTGGGGCCCCCTTTTTTGGGGGGTTTTTCCCCCATGGTTTTAACCCCCCCCCAAATTATGTTTTTTGCCATATATACACCCAAACCTGTGGAATGCAAATACGTTTTGGTGTATGTGAAGGCAGCTAATGGGGTCGACAACTACTAGCAGACCTGAAAATCCACTTCTTAAATAAAAAATATGACAAGTTGTATACTCCTGGGTCCGATGGGACCCCGGTGTACGATAGGGTTAAATACTCCATCAAGCTGCCCTAATGGTCAATCCCTCCTGGATTACCAATGCTCAGGTAATGGTTTGAAACAGGAGGCCTTGGAAAAAAATTGTTTTTTATTTTCCGGAAATGGGAAGGCTCCCCTCAATGAAAAGTTACCCCCATGTTTTACAAATATTGGTAAAGTAACAACAACGCCTTTTTGTTCAAAGCCCAAGCCAATTCATGTCCCAGCCCCCCCAGCTTGCGTCATTTCTTTTTCAGGAGGCACCCTCCTCATCCTTTTTAATATCCCAAAAAGCCATTTCTACAACAGTTGTTGTAGTTGACATGTGCTGTTAGGGGTCAGCTACAGTGGTCAGAAAACGGCTTTCACAAGCCCAGTTTCCTGCATGGGGAGGCGGGGTTCCACAGTAAGGTAATGTCCAGCCATTACAGCCAAAGATGGTCCTTGTTTTGCCCCCCAGTTTAACTGGTCCCGTTAACTTTTAAAATATTTCACAAACATGACTCACAAAGAACTCTGCACCAGCACACATTCCCGGAAAAGGGGCCCCCACACAACCACACCCCCCCCAAATTGTTTTACTTTGCCCCGTTTCCCAACTGCCTGCAGAACAAACTGAAATGCCACCTTGGCAGTTTGTTAGTAGTTCCTATGCAATAATTGGCATGGTGGCTGCATCTACTGCACCCACAGCCTGTGGGACTCGTCCAACGCTTTGTGTTTTTTTGTTTGTTTGTTTTGTTTTTTTTAATTGGCCTTTCCACTAACTTTGGTTGGCAAAACCAAGGAAAAAAAAAGTTTCAATGAAATTTTGGTAACAGGGGAGAAACACCTGATAACTGATACAAATTCCTGGACAGCAGTTGACACAGGCCTCAGGCCTAATCCCAGAAAAGATGGCCAATGGTCCTGTTTTCACTGCCAGTAGCCGTTCAGATGCAGTAAGCGACCCACTTTCGACTGGGACACAGAAAGCAGTAAGTTTGTGGTTTCCTTCTCACCAGAAGTCACTGGGTGGATTGCAAGATACAGTAGATATTAAAAAGCTATCACACCCCTGTTTCAAATGCCAGGTTTTTGTGATGTAAAAGAAAATGACACCAAGATAATTTTCCACAACCATTTCCCCTTTAATGTGACCATAAACCTGGTACACACAATTGAAAAACAAACTGAAAGGTCACGCCATACCGGTATGGACGCATTGTAAAGAGCCTCTGCAGAGTCGGTGATTAAAGTACCTCCGGGAGTAACAAAGGTTCAAATAAAGGTTTTGTTATTTTAATCGTAAGGAGGGAAAGTGTATAAAAACACGCAAGACTGGAGAAGAAAACCTTTGGAAGGCAGTGAGAAAAGCCCGAAGAAAACTTTGAAAATTTTGCCCCCCCCTAAATGCGACCCGAGGGGAGGCTAAACAAATTGGGGGGAAAGGGCGCTATGCCCCCTTAACCTAGGCCCCCTTTTCCCCCAGGGGTTTTAAAAAAATAAAGCCATTTCCCCGTTCCCGCTTAAAACCAAGGAGAAAATACTGGAATTTTTTTACAGGAACATCAAAAACGGCCCAGATCTTGGGGTTGAAATTTTCCCCAAAAAAGAAAGAAAAAAAGTTAACGAAAGAAAATTAACAAGAAGAAAAAAACCTGAAAGGAAAGTTTTTTTTAAAGAACGAGAAAAAAAAAAAAATCTACAAGAAAAACTGGGGAAGAAGCAAAAGAATTGGCCTCACCAGGGGACCCCTTCTCCGCTTTGCCAGGGCAAAAAAGCGTAACCCACTACTTTCTCACTGTTTACAGCCCCAAAGAATAGCCCACAAAACCTTTAAACCTAATTTTACAAACCTAAAAGGAACCAAATGGGGTTTAAGGATTTAAATGAGCCCCCAAACCTTCCCGAAAGTAAAATCCTTTTTTTTTTTTTTTTAATATGTTAAAAATAACCCTAAATGGGTTTAAATGAATTTTTAAAGAATAGATCCCCTTTTCCTTTATTAACAACTTGGGGAAAAAATTAATAAAAGAAAAACCGAGCTAAGAGGAAACCTCCCCATAATTGGGGTTTTTTTTTTTGGGAAAAACAAAATGGGGGTTTCCTTTAATAAAGGGTAAGGAATTCGACCACTTTTGGGTTTGGGGGGGGGACCCCCTTTTTTCCCTTAAAATTTTTAAAAGAGGAGGGGCCCCCCAATGGGGGCCCAAAAACCATGGGTTAAACAAAATTAAACCCTTTTTACACCCACCCAAAACCAGAAAGGGGAACTTCCACAGGAAAAAAAAAATTTTTTTTTAAAACAATCCTGGGTTTCCCCTTTTTGGAAAGTTTTCCCCATTTAGGTTCTGTTGGGTTTTAAATCTTTGTTAAAACTTTTGTTTTTGGTTTTTTGGGTTGGTTTTAAGGGAAAAACAGAAAGGGAGTTGGGAGACCAAAAGCACATGTTTTTAACCCCTTTGATTATTTAAATTGTAAAATGGAAAAAAAAAAATATAAAAAAACTGGGTTTCCCCTTTGAAAAAATTGGAAAAAACGGGCCCCCCTTTTTAAAACCAATTCCCCCTAATTAAAAAACGAAGAAAAAAGTAAAATGTCTGTTAAATGAAAAAAGGGGGGAAAAAAAAAAGGCCCCACAAATTTTGGTTTAATTTAACCAAAGAAACCCCATTTTTAATCCCCGAAAGGAAAGAAAAAAAAAACTGAAAACAAAGTTTAAAAGGAAATTTGGGGCCTTACAAAACCTAAAAGACTTTTTTTAACTACAGTAACTTAATCCCGACCCAAATACCACAAACGGGGGTTTTTTTGTAAAACGAAAAATTTTTCTGTAATAACATGACCAAATGTTTTTTAATTTTTTTGAAAATGTCAAAACCCAAGAAAAATTACCCGACCCAAGGAAATAAAAAAAGGGGAAAAAAGAAAAAATTGGGTTTTCACAATTGGTAAAAAGGGTGGGGGTTACCTTGGAAAAAATGAAAAAAAGTAAACTAATTTGGTCCCCCAAAATGTTTTAACGCCTTCCAACCTAATAAAGGTAAGCGAAATCTCCTTTTTTTTTTAGAAAATGGGCCCTTTAATTATCAAAAATTATAATCCTGAAAAAAAAATAGAAGGAAAAATTATTTGGGAAAATTTTGGGGTTTGGGGGGGAAATTTTTAATTCCTTGAAATGGAACCAAAATTCCTTTGGAAAACAACCCCACAAAACAAAAAAAACAAAAAAAACACCAAGAAAAAATCCCAAATCCCTTTCCTTTAAAAAAAATTAAAAATTCATCAAACTTGAAAAATTTATTTGGGGAATTTTTTGGGTAGATTTGGTCTGGGGGGCGGGAACTTAAACCCAAAAATAAAAAAAAGACACACCCCAACCTACTCTTGGCAACAAATAAAAAAGTTTACCTCACGTTATTTGGGGACTCTTTTTTTTTGTTCCCTATAATAAGTTTTTTTGGAATTTTATATAGAAAGTTGGGAAGGAATGCAAAAATTGAAAGAAAAAACAAACCTTTAATCAAAGATCAACTCCCCCGTTTTTTTTGGGATACAATTTTGTTTTTCCCCCCAATTAAAAAATTTTAGTTAAAAAGGAAAACCAGACGTAACAACACTTATGGAAGAAACCCCTTTATGTAAGAAAATTTTTTTGAAAATAAACAATATAAAGGAGGAAAAAAAAAATTTTAAATTGGATATAAAAGGTTACTTAGAAGAAAAATGAATAATGGAAACGAAGGTTTTAAACCCGACCATTTGGTTGGGAATTGCTTAAAAAAGCCGTTAAAAAGGGGGAACCTCAACTCCCAGGGGAAAAACGGCCCCAAGCCCAAACCTCAAAAAAGAAACAAAATTTAAAAGAAAAAATTATGAAAAAAGAAAAATAAAAGCCCCTGGGGAAGAGAGCCCCCTTGGAAGGGGAAAACCCCCAACCATAAAAAAAAGAACCTAAAATCCCCGAAAAACCTTGTGGCCCCCCCAAAAAAAAAAACTTAAAAAGGGAAAGAAAAATAATAGAAAAAAAAATTCCAATAATTTGAACCAAAAATTAAATTAAATCAAAGAAAATTTATTTGGAAAAAAGGAAGAAAACCCAAAATTTTCCTTTTAAAAGCCATCCTATTTTACGAAGGGGTGGGGGGCCCCCCCCGCCACAAAAAAAAAGCAAGCTTAGAACTAAACTTTTTAGCAAGAAGGGCCTTAAAACAAAAACCAACAAGAAAAAAAAGGAAAAACTTTTTTTTTAACCCTAAAGAAAAAGGGAAACAATGGATTCCCTTTTACCAATAAAATGAAACCAAAAGATGGAAAAATAAATTAAAAATGATTTAAATGGAAAACTGCTTATACCAACCACCCCTCAGTTGGGGCCAGACAAAGAACCAAATTTCAAAAACAAATCCCTACAATTCCCATTAGAAATCCCCCCTTAACCCTTCTAAAATTTTGGGAAAAAAAAAAAAACAAAAAAAAAAATGATCTTTTAATCAACCAATAACAAAAGAATTGGGGAAAAAAGAAAAAAGGCAAAAAGTTTGGTAAGGCCTCTTAAAAACAAAAACAAAATGCCCCCGCAGTGGGGAACGGGAATTTTTTACCTATTCCCGAAAAAATGGTTTAAATAATTTCATTTTTGGTGCCTAGAAAACTAAAATACCCCATTGGGTTTTAAACAAATCATCCATTTTCCACTAATACAATTAAGAAACAAAACTTTTCCTTTTCCAATCCGGTGGAAGCGAAGAATTTTACAGTCCCCATTTCCTAAAAAGAAAGAAGAAAGTTGGAAGAAAACCCCTTTTGTGGCCAGAAAAATTTTTTAGACCCATAAAATTGAATTCCCTTTTAAAAAATTGTTTAGACCCCTAACAAATTTTTTACACCTCTATTCCTCGGCAAACGGTAATGGAAAACCATTTGTTTGGCGATTCTTAGATTTGAAGCCCAAAAAAACCCTGGAAAAAATTTCCCCAATCAAGGGTTTCGAACAAAACCGAAAGGAACATATAATTTTTTAGAAAAAAAGGAAAAAGTTCCCTTTTTCCCATAAATCCCTGATTTTAAATAATTAACAAAGGGAAAAGGAAAAAAAAAAAATTTAGTGGGCGGTACTATTATAAGGGCTCCTTAGGGAAAAACCCCCGCAGAATGGAATAAAAGGGCCCCCCTTGTGAAACTTAAGGCGGTTTTTTTTAGCTTTGGGGTTTTTTTTTTTCTTGGTATGGAAAAGTTTTTTTAGTTTTTTTCCCCCTTAGAAGGAATGTGTGGGGGTTTTTGGTTTTTTTAATGATTGTAAAAGTTGGCCTTCCTGTCGTTTTTCCCCATTGGTTTGGTTTTCTCCTTTGCGGTTATCAAACAAACTTGTCTTGCCGGTGATTTCGACAGGCCACAGGACTCTTCCGCGGGAAGTACCATTCATACTTAGGTCATAAATACGGGTCCAAACTCCCTGGCTTTTCGGTCAAGATCAGGAGCCAATTAAAAACAGCCGAGAATGGACCTTTGACAACGCGCTAATTTTAGCTGGAAAAAATTTCTTGTATGAAAAAAACTGTTTCCATAAGAGAAATTTCTCGGTTTCATAGGAGAAAAATAGATGCAAGAGGCTAAGGCTTCCACGTATTCCCTGTCCCCCCAAAAAAACCACTTCTATATTCCTTTGGGCAAATTTAATCACCACCAAGCATACAACGCTAATTTCTATAAGGCTTCTCAGTTGTGTCATACTTATAAAATTTTAAAAAAGCCGCGAAAAATCAATATAATAAATAAATACTCAAAGGTGGGGGTATGTAACAAAAAGAATTGTGTAATGGAACTTCAAACAGCCCTACCGACGGGATAGACACTAATACACCAAACACGGTTGTTCCCTCCCTGGATATCCCCGACCTTTTCTTCATTGATATTGAGCGCACAGAAAAAATAAGTTGAATCATGTTTGTAATATTTTAGCACAAACACTTTTCTTATATCCTATTTGGAAAGAAAACACCAGCGCCAGAAGGAAATAAAAAAAAATATAATCCCATTGTTCCACTTCGCCCGCTCCCACCTTGCCTCATCAACAGTGTCCGAGACTATATTTTGGTGGTAAAATTGCATGTTTATAATAAAGAAGTTAGGTTTAATTTCTTTTTTGATCTTACCCTTTGACTGAAGAGACACAGAGGATCAACCAAAGAAAAATTTAACTTATACACAACACCCACTCTTGGTACACCTTTTCAAAATATTAGACAATAGAAAATAAAATGTGTTTTTTACTAACACTAGTATGGAAAAATTAAAAAAAAATCTGGACCTAATTTACAACACATATATCTACAATAACAAAATAATTGAATTTCATAATAAGGAAATATCTAATCACTATATTAAGAAGATATTTATGGGGAAAATGTTGAATAACCCAATAAATTAAATGATTATCTTAAAGTTCGGGGAATCACGCAATCGACATACCCCCGCCCCCTCAATCAGGAGTCAAGCATTAACCAAACAAATTGGGAGAAACTCTAGACGCCAAATCCCCGGGTGGATCAAGAAATTCAGGATGATAAAGCAAGTGACCTTCTCACCCTGGACTTGAGTTCTAGAATAGAGGGCATAATACAATGTTCTGCCAGTCCCTTTACCTTTTTTTCAGGCTTCCCATAGAAATCCCAGAAAAACAATTCATAGCTTATGGGGACAAAACTCATATCACGATTCATTTGGAATGTAAAAAAACCCAAGAATCAAAGTTTGAAAAATTAAACAAATGTAAAGATTAATGGAGGAATAGCTCTGCCCAAATAA